>NC_080539.1:35658952-36858952 GCF_028640845.1 Ahaetulla prasina
ATTGCTTATGTCTATGTGTCCATTGATAGCTAATCTGTCAGAGTGCCAGGCTGCCAGGAATTCTCTAGTTTTTTTGGATTTGGCTTGATCTACGATGGTCACAGTTCCCCAGTTGAAAGTATGTTTAAATCTGTCCATGTGTTGTGAAATTAAAGAGTTTTCATCATGTCTTATGACAGCGGCTTGGTGTTCATGGAAATAGGAGGAGAAAGAAGTATTATATACATTTGCCACCTTGAGTTAATTTTAAGAAATAAAATTGAGATAAAATAAATAAAAGTAAATATTCATTATCTAGTGAATCTATTGATATTCAATTTGTAAAAAAAGAGAAGCCATGGCAGCAAAATGTCACAAATGTTCTGCTTTTCAAGAGCAGAGAAGAGCACCGTTAGAAACATTAAAAGAAGAGGAAGAAAGCCAAAGGAAAACCAGGTTCTGAAGTTCAAAGGAAGTTAACCATTCTTACTCAAGGTCTTCTTCAAAAACACGCAGCATAACCAGTGACAATAATTCAGGATGATTTCCTTGCAAGCTGTGATCCATAGTAATAATGGAGAGAAATATAGCACTGCAAGGTCTCTCTTTGGTGTGAATCAGATTTTTTTCCTCCATACAACCTTAACAGATGCAGGCACACCTGCCAATTCAGCTCTGGCCAGACATAAAGCCTGGGTTGATATAAGATATATTGGGGCTGCTGAAGGGAAATTAGCAAAAATGGATTCCTTGGTCAGAGGGAAGTTACTGAATTCATAGGAATCCTGTAATTCTGTAGAAAAAAGTGATGTATTAGAAAGAAAAAAATCTAAATAACAAAGTATCTTTACATCATTCCTCTGTCTACCCTTTTTCTTTTAACAGGTAATGCAGGGAGGGACTGCAATAAAAAAGGAGGATTCTGCCGTTGTCATCAATGTCCAAAAGATTTTTGGAGTATTTGGCCACATGATTGTAAGACGGGAGAACTATGCTGTACTCCCACGTTGCCAGGATTTAAAGCCAAACAACAACCAGGAATTAAAGCTGCCAAGTGACCGCTGGTGAGTTCCAAGGAGACTCCAGTCTCCCAGCTTCGATTGACTTTTTGAAACTCCCGCCATTGTGTCCACCCTTAAAGAGGCTTCTTCTCACCATTTTAAATTTCCCACCAAATTTCACCGTTACCATAGTGATTCCCCATTACCATAGCAATTGCCAAAGGAATTGCCATTAAAGTTAGAGAGAGAGAGAGAGAGATAAAACTAAGAAATATTTGATTAAGTAAGAGATACTTCTTCATTACTAAAATTGGGAAGTTTGAAATAAAACAAAGAAATAAGAAAGATACTACTTCAATACCAATAAACTCAAAATATCACTATGCCAGCCAGAAAATCCAACGCTGACAAAATCTTAGAAACAAGATTAATAACTATTGAACAAAACTTAGATAAAAGATTACTAGCTATTGAACAAAACCTAGAAAAAAAAAACAAGATATTGAACAAAACTTAAAAAAAAATATCCTTACAATTATTGAACAGTTTCACTAACTTGATAAAACAAATTTCAACACTAAAAAATGAAAACTCAAATGAACTAAATCTCCTCCCAACTCATCTATCATTACACAATTCACAACCTAATATACAACCTATAACTCAACCTAGACAACAAATAAATACAACACAACCTAAACAACAAATAACTACTAACCAACTAATCAGAGATGCTATGGAGAGAGGACAAAAAATAAATAATGCAATATTATTTGGACTAGAAAACGCTAATGAACCTGATATCAATAAGATTCAAAACATCATTGGATATAACTCATCAACCATCTTCCCAAATGAAAAAATTGCTGTCTCCAGAGATGGACCAGAATATAAAAACAGTGATGGGTCAACAGCACCAAGATTTTGTAGAGTCACATGTATAAATGAGGACAGCAAATGTAAATTCATTTATACCATAAACTCAATTGCTAAAACCAACCCCGCCTACAGTAAACTTAGATCACATCCTGATCTATCTTTTCTACAACGGATACGTTCTCGTGAACTTCGCACAGAACTTAAACGAAGACAAGACAATGGCGAATCCAACCTATACATCGACTACCGTGCAGATTGCATAAAAAATAAAACTTTCAATCAAAAAATCACCTCCAACCCCCCCATCACCCATAACAATCAATCAGCCATCCCATTATTCAACCAAGTACCCATCACCCTACCATCCATTCAACCAACCATCCAACCAGCCAACCCAACCAACCATTCAACCAAACATCTCAATACAAAACATCCAACCATCCATCCAACCATCTACTCAACCACCTATTGTGCACAACCCCCAACCTACAAACATCCAAAACTAGGTATGCACGCCCCTTTCCTCTTCAACACCGATTACTACAGATCTCAAATGCAAATTGATAAATGCAAGAAGCATTGTTAACAAATTACCTGAATTTATCCTCTTGTTAAACAGTGGTAAATTAGATATTATTTTTGTTTGTGAAACATGGCTGAACTCATCCCTTCCTGACTCCATTATCTCAAACAAAGAATATCAAGTTTATCGATCAGATCGTGAAAACCGAAGAGGTGGTGGAGTGGCTATCTTTTACAAAAAGTCACTGAATCTAAAAAATATCTAAGTTGCACAAAAACTTTCTCTTCCTGAAACTATTGTATGCGACCTATCCCTCAACACTACTCTTCGATTCTTACTATGCTACAGAGCCCCTGACTATGACATTACCCATGCAAATATGCTAACCTCACTGCTAACATGGGCTACCTCTTGCCCATATCCTCTCATCTTCCTGGGTAACCTAAATCTACCTCTCATAAACTGGATAACTAATGAATGTACAACCGATCCAATCCATACGACACTATACAATGCTGTTACAAACCTAGGCCTTGAACAACTTGTAACTAACAACACAAGACTCAACAACTGCCTTGATCTCATCTTCTGCAACAACTCCAACTCAATCTATGGACTACAAATTAAAGAACCTTTTTCCAACAGTGACCACTGCATGATTGATTTTCGTCTCAATATACGTCCATACTTAAATCGTCATAACAATAGTATTCCCAGCTACAACTTCAAAAAAGCCAACTACGATCTTATAAACAACGATCTTTCATTTCTGGACTGGCAAAATCTGTTTGCAACCTGCACAACCGCTGAAGACCACTATAGAGTCTTCCTACTTGAAATCAATAAAGTCATTAAACTATATGTACCACAAATGACCACCATGACCAGGAAAAGCAAACTACCCATATCAATAAAAAAGCTTCAATCAAAAAAAAAATCCCTCTAGAAAAGAAACAAAAAAGGCTATGTAGCAAATTTCAAAAACCGCTACAAAAATATATGCAACCAAATAAAAACTGAATGCATAAATTATCACACCAAGCAAGAAGAGAACGTTTTGCGCACAAATTCCAATCGTGCCTTTTATAATTTTGTGAACAATAAACTTAAAGACTTAAGATCCATTCCACCACTAAAAGATTCTAACAACAAAGAATACAATGACGAAACAGTTAAAGCTAACCTCTTCAACAGTTTCTTTGGCTCAGTTTTTGTTAACAGCAATAACACATATCCGACATTCCATAAACGCACTAGCATTGAATATGATCACTTAACCCATATAGATTTCACAGAAGATAACGTTGAAAAAGCTCTTCATAACTTGAAACCATCGCTATCTATTGGACCCAATGGACTATGTGCATACTTCTTAAAAAAACTTTCCACTAATATAGCAGACCCCTAAGCATAATCTTTGACAAAGCTTTCACCACCAGTTCCCTTCCCAAACTTTGTTCACTAGCCACAGTCATCCCTATCTTCAAAAAAGGAGACCCCAGCTTAGTTGAAAATTACAGACCGATCTCTCTGTGCTGTGTCACCTGCAAAGTCATGGAATCAATCATCAACCAATCCATTACCTTACTTAGAAACTAACAACCTACTCTCCAATAAACAATTTGGTTTCAGGAAAAAATTATCATGCAATTTATAACTTCTTCACTGTAAAAACATATGGACTACAAATCTTGATCAAGGCAAAACAATAGATGCAATCTACATAGACTTCTGCAAAGCTTTTGACTCAGTAGTACACGACAAACTTCTCCTAAAACTAAAATCCTATGGCATTTCAGGACCCCTTCACAAATGGATATCTGCATTTCTGTCCAACAGACAATAAGTGGTCAAAATTGGCAATGCTCTATCAAATCCTATTCCTGTCAAGAGTGGCGTTCCTCAAGGCAGCGTCCTTGGACCAACACTCTTCATACTATACATTAATGATCTTTGTGACCATATCACAAGTAATTGTGTTCTCTTTGCTGATGATGTCAAACTATTTAACACCACAGACAATGCATCTATCATCCAAAAAGACCTTGATCATCTAACCACTTGGTCTAAAACTTGGCAACTCCAGATCTCAACCAGCAAATGCTCAGTCTTACATATTGGAAAAAAGAACCCAAACACTAAGTACATACTTGATGGACATTACCTTACCGATGACCCCCACCCCGTTAAAGACCTTGGAGTTTTCATGTCAAATGATCTAAGTGTCAAAGCCCACTGTAACTACATAGCAAAAAAGGCTCTAAGAGTTGTAAACCTAATCCTGCGTAGCTTCTTTTCCAAAAACACTACACTACTAACCAGAGCATATAAAACATTTGCTAGACCAATTGTAGAATACAGCTCGCCTGTTTGGAACCCTCACCACATCTCTGACATCAATACAATTGAATGAGTCCAGAAATATTTTACAAGAAGAGTTCTCCATTCCTCTGAAAACAACAAAATACCTTATCCCACCAGACTTGAAATCCTAGGCTTAGAAAACTTGGAACTCCGTCGCCTTCGACAAGACCTAAATTTAATTCATAGAATCAGCTATTGTAATGTCCTTCCTGTTAAAGACTACTTCAGCTTTAATTGCAACAATACAAGAGCAACCAACAGATTTAAACTTAATGTTAACCGCTTTAATCTAGACTGCAGAAAATATGACTTAACAGAATCATCAGTGCTTGGAATACTTTACCTGACTCTGTGGTCTCTTCCCATAATCCTAAAAGCTTTAACCAAAAACTTTCTACTATTGACCTCACCCCATTCCTAAGAGGACCATACAGAATCGTAACAGAATCATCAGTGCTTGGAATACTTTACCTGACTCTGTGGTCTCTTCCCATAATCCTAAAAGCTTTAACCAAAAACTTTCTACTATTGACCTCACCCCATTCCTAAGAGGACCATAAGGGGTGTGCATAAGTGCACAAACGTGCCTACCATTCCTGTCCTATTGTTTTTCTTTTCTTCTTCCTATATATATATTGATGCTTATACCTCCTAATATTTACTCATATATATGTTTATATACTATATAATCCTTTTTATATGATGTTGTGACAAAATAAATAAACTAAACTAAACTAAACAGTAAGTAAGTAAACACTCCTCTAATAAAGATGTCACAGATGTAGATTGGGATACTCTTATTTTTACTCCAAAGCATTTCAAGGCACTCACTGAAGAGGAACAGGTGGGTTTCAAAGGCAGAAAGAAGGGCAGGAGAGATTTTCAGGTTCAGATAACAGACTTTACCTTAAACTTATTATGATCAAACTATTATTTTATCTCATTTGTACAGAAAATGATATCATCTCCATCTACAACCCTGGATGTCTTCAAGATATGTCCAATGACCTGAGATTACTACCTGCTATCGCTTTTTCTTTCTTTACATTAATCAAACTGCTATCTATCAAACTTGAAAACATTTATGCATTGAAGTAAAATTTGGCAAAGTCCTTGAAATAAAGCTAAACGAGCATTGCAGATATTGTGCAGTATATTCATTTAAGTTTGTCAGTGTGTCTGTCTGTTTGTGTGTCATACCACTTTTCCTACAGTTCGCTCTCTTCAACCAAACTTTATGCCATAAAGTCACACAGTCCCATTCTTCCCCATCTGTTTATTTATTGAAGAAGTTATTTTGCCACTGAGGTCTTCCAGCTAATGTGGTTTCTTGAGCAGAAGTAGAACAAAACAAAAACTATTAACCAAGAACCCACAATGGAAAATTCAAAACCCAGAGTATTCTGATACTTAAGAAACTCTTAAGATTATGTTTTTCAAGATAAATACTGTGGGATATTATTTAGAATAAGAACGTCCTTGTCTGTTAACTCAGTATCAGCATAGGCTTGGGTCTTGATAAAAGAATGGAAGATGTAGCAAGAGAAAATTTGCATGAGAGAGATCTCTTCCTGAACCATTCTGTTCATTAAGTGCAGAGACCAAAAGACCTACTCTATTAATTTCAGTCACCAGCTTAAAACAAAAGGAAAGACTACAAGAAAAAAAAATCAGAGCATGCATCAGGTAGGATCTGTTACAAACACAGACACAGGAAGAGAGGGAGATGGAAGGAAGGAGAGGGAGGGGGGAGGAGAGATAGAGCAACCAAATGAGGGATACTACTGTGGACACTCTTATATCTATGTTCATAAAGGGATGTGATTTACTGTAATGATATGCACAAGTGAAACTATAATTTGCAAAACCAGAATGTACGCAAAAGTGTAAGAAACATAATAATCAGAAATCAAGTCTGAACCTTCCTAATTTTCCTCCCTCTCAAGTCTTGTTCACTTACTTTCCAATTCTCCTTTACTATAGTGCCTAAATTTAGAAATGGATACAAATATTCAACTTACAACAAAATAAATATCGGGTGACATCATCCACTGCCATGAGTGAGGGAAGAATTGGCAAACTGATCACAGCTCAGATTTTACAACATAGAATGAGTTTATTTCAAATCCTAGTGAAATAAGTCTTAAATAAAAGTTTAACCTATCTCCTTTTTTAAATACAATCCTTTTAGCGGTTCCAAGAAGGCTCCACACCCATTTGCAATATTCAGGTGACCCTGAGAATACAGAAAAACCTCCATCAGTGACTCTTAGAAAAAATCCTGACAAGCAGATCACTGCAAGGAATATAAATCCTTCATCCTCCACCATTTGTACACTGTAAGCCGCCCTGAGTCTTCGGAGAAGGGCGGGGTATAAATGTAAACAAAAAAAAAATTTTTGGTCAGAGTTGAAGAAGCTTCTTGGATGAGAAGTGAAATGTCTCCAAGGGGTGGGGAATACAAAGCCCAGTTGCCTTCTGAAAAAGCACTTTTAGGACAAATACGGTCTGGATGACTGAGAATCTCCATAGACCTTGAGGACTTTATTTTTTTCTAGAGAAAATAGCAGAACTGCTTAAATAGCAAAATAGCAAAAATAAATAGTAAAATTAAAAAAAATATTTAGAAATCCAAATTATGTACTGATTAAGGATCCAGATAAATTTAAAATATCACTTTGGAATTAGTTATAAAGAATTAAATCCATGGGAAAATGCTTTTCTTTTGAATTCTATAAAAATAATAAAACACATAAGAATTGAACATTTAAATGCTAGTGTTCACCTTTATTTATTTATTTATTTATTTATTTATTTATTTATTTATTTATTTATTTATTTATTTATTTATTTATTTATTTATTTATCATATTTGTATCCCGCCCTTCTCCCGAAGGACTCAAGGCAGTTAACAGCCAATTTAAAAACACAATATCCAACAAGTTAAAACAAGATAAAATTAATATAACCTATGGCTAAATTATCTAAAAACTAAACAGTAACAATCTAAAACCCCATTAAAACAGCATTTTTAGGCTAGCCCTGCTCGATGGAATAAAAAAGTCTTCAGCTCGCGGCGGAAGGTCCGGAGGTCGGGAAGTTGGCGAAGCCCCAGAGGCAACTCATTCCAGAGGGCAGAAGCCCCCACAGAGAAGGCCCTCCCCCTGGGGACCGCCAGTCGACATTGTCTAACCGATGGTACCCCGAGGAGGCCCTCCCTGTGAGAGCGCACAAGTCAATGGGAGGCTGTTGGTGGCAGTAGGCGGTCCCGCAAGTAATCCGGTCCTAAGCCATGGAGCGCTTTAAAGATGACAACCAGCACCTTGAATTGCACCCGTAAGACCACTGGGAGCCAGTGCAGGCCGTGCAGGAGAGGTGTCACATGAGAGCCACGGGGTGCTACCTCTATCACCCGCGCGGCTGCATTCTGGACCAGTTGGAGCTTCCGGGTGCTCTTCAAGAGGAGCCCCATGTAGAGAGCATTGCAGTAGTCCAGGCGGGACTACTTTAAAGCCCTACATGGCATGGAGCCAAGTTACTTGTGGACCTCCTTTTCCCAATTACATCTGTCCATCCATCAAGTCAGGCAGGAAGGACATGTTAAGGGTTTCATCTGACAGGCGTCAACCCTTTCAACCTTCTGGAGATGTCTGAAGTCATTGTACTTCCAGTAAGCTTAGGAATCCTTGGGATCAGGAATCCCTCAAGATGACTCTATTATATCTGAGTTTTTACCCACTCTCGTGTTATCTACATGTTACTTATTTCTACTGTTTCTATTGCTTAGTTTTTATGCCCATTCATCAGATGACTGGCTATAAATGTGACAAATACTGAAACGTATATTTAATATAGTGTGGGCAAACTCTTAACTCTCTTTTGGCCAATCTCAAGCATCAAAGTCACATTGGTTATGAATTTTCAGGTAAGGAGCAGTGCTCTGATCAAACTACTTTGCACAATTTTATTGACTTATAACTTGGCTAAAGATGTAGCTGAGAATCTTAAAACAACTTAGCTGTGACTTTTTTTAAAGTCCCATGAATATATTCTCCATCGTTCCTGTGGGAAAAACATGACAATGGATGAAGGGCTTTATCAGGCCTGCAAGACCATGTAATCAATGAACTCTGGCCTCTGTCTTAAAATATCTCACACAAATATTGTAAAACTCTTACTCAATCCTTTCATTCCCTATTATACATTGGAGTTTTCAGGTTCCCTTATTTTGATTTTCTGATCATTTACCACAAGCTGACTGTTCCTAGTAGCATGCTAAGGTATTAAGGGTATATTGAAGGCTAGTTGTGGTTCCAGATATAATGGGTCAATTGTCTGCATAAAGTAACAGTGAATCATTTGCATGAGCAGCAACTAAGGAGAGCAGAATGCCCAGATCAGCACATCATACCCAAAAACACAACAAATGGCTAGAAGTCAGGGAGGAAAATTACCAAAAATATTGGACAGGGAGGAAAGGGATAGATTTTGAAGGCAAGGAGTAGAGGGTTAAGAGCAAAGCATCTTCTAAAAAACAGCCAGAGATTTCCAGCCAAAAGGAAAGAATATCACTTCATAGAGGGCCAAGAACTTTTATAAATTTTCAAAATCTATTTTTTTTTAAAAAATCATTTTTTAAAAAAAAAATCAGTTTTGAAAAAAAATCCAATTTCTTTTTTAAAATTTAAGAATTTAAAACCTTTTTTCACTATTTTAATTTTTTTAATTTTTTTCACTTTTTCAAAAATATTTTTTCAGTATTTTAATATTTTTTTCAATTTTTCAATTTCCTTTTTCAATTACAAAATTTGAAAAAACAGTTTATTTATGTTAATTCTTTAGAAATTTTTAATTTCGACTGGCTGTCTGAATTTCGACCTGTCTGTCTGTCTCTCTCTTTCTCTCTCTCCCTCCCTCTCCCTCCTTCCCTCCCCAAACCTTCTCAGTGTCTTGGTGCTTTGGAGAAAATAAGAGGAGGAAAGAGAGATGAAATGTCAGCAAAATGTCACAAATGCACTGCTTTTCAAGAACAGAAACAGCAGTGACTGAAACATTAAGAAAAGCAGGAAAAAGCCAAAGGAAAACCAGGTCCTGAGTCTAAAGGAGTTAAAATTCACATACCCATCCAAAACATCCAGCAGAATCAGCCATTCTAATTTGGATTATTTCTTACAAACAAGGATCCATAGTAAAAATGGAGAGAAATTATCACAGCAAGTTCTTATCTTATTGTGCAGCGAACCACATTTCCCCCTCCTTATTATCTTAATAAGTACAAGCATACCAATTAAAACAATAATGTAAGCTCCCTATATACTTGGCACCTATTGGGTAACTCTGCAAAATACTCATGGACTTGACATGGCTAAATGAATACTTTTACTGCAGAAAAAGACGATTGCATGTGCTGAAGAGTAATTCACTCTGATGTATTTTGCTTATGCCATAGATCTCAAGAACATTTGAAAAATAGTCTGTTGGTTTTCTTTTCTGCCATAAAATTGCAGATTTCAAAGAGATTTGTTACATTTCTTAGAAACCAAAACCCTTACATAAATCAGGGTTTCAAGACAGTGAAATTCTGGTTTTTCTCTTCTTGCAAAAAAAAAAAAAAGCCAATGCAATCCTAAAATGCATTAACAGAGGCATACAATCACGATCAAATGAAGGACTAATATCATACTATAAAGCCTTAGTAAGACCACACCTAGAATAGTACATCCAGTTTTAGTCACCACACTTGGAGTGTAAGGCTTAAAGAAGCCTTAACAGTCATCCAAAACAAATATCCCCCCCCAAGCACATCCTAGATCTGACCAATCACTACCTATCCAACACATACTTAATCTATAATGGGCAAAAATACAAACAAACAGAAGGAGCACCCACGGGATCACCCCTCTCACCTGTCATTGCAAACCTCTACATGGAACACTTTGAAACCCAAGCTCTAGAAAAATCTGACCACAAACCCAAACTCTGCCTCAGATACGTAGACGACATCTTCATAATCTGGCCACATGGGAAAGAAAAACTGGACAACTTCCTCATACACCTCAACAGCCTACACCCCACAATACAATTCACCATGGAAACAGAAGCTAACAACCAACTTCCCTACCTGGATATCTTAGTCTACAGGAAATCCAATGGCTCCCTAGGACACACCATCTACCAGAAAAAAACACACACAAACCGCTATCTGCACGCGCTCTTACACCACCACCCAGCACAGATCAACTCCGTAGCCAAGACACTCATCTCCAGAACAAAACATTTAGCTGACGAACAACACCTAAAAACCAAACTACACACTCTCATTAACATACTAACATCCAATGGATTCCAAAGAAATAAGATTACCAAACTAATCCATAAAGAAACCCCCACTAAAATCCAAGACAGAGAACAAGAAAATGGCACAGCCCTCCTCCCATATATAAAAGGCACCACAGACAGAATCAGTAAGATCCTCCATAAACACAGCATCAAGACAGCATTCTGCACAAACTGAAAAATATCCACCATCCTAAGAAACCCCAAAGACAAAACTGAGTTAGAAAATCAAGGAGTATATGAAATCCCATGCACCGCCTGCAGCACCACATACATCGGACAAACCAACAGAAGAATAAGTGCATGCATTGAAGAACATAAGAACTCAGTCAAAACAGAGGAATCAACTTCTTCCCTGGTCCAACACTTAAAGCCACAGGACATAAAATTGACTTTAACACACCTCCACCCAATCAGAACACAGCCAAGCTCCCAACCAATCAGTTCAAACCCCCACTAGCAGTTAAAAGGAAGAAACAGCTGCGATCACACATTGCTCCTAGAAGCACGAAGCTGTAAACACCAGCCTGAAGTTGATGAATGAGACTTCGTTGAAATGTCGCCAAGACATTTCCAATTTTACGTGGGAGAAAACCCGAATAACCAAAGACATACATACATACATACATACATACATACATACATACATACATACATATATATATATACATATATATGTACATGTATATGCATACACACACACACACACACACACACACACACACATATTAATGACTGTCCATTTTGAATACATAGTAGAAAGAGGAAACTTGAGAGTTCACAAAGTTGATGCTATATGGAACAAAACTGTAACTGGATTCTGCTTTGGATAGCATGAAGCCTCTTCCCAGAACAGGGCTGTCAAATTCTCAGGCTGTGGGTGGGATTTGTCATGTGCTAGCTATGCCCTGCCCAGTTTAGCAAGGGGGGAAAAAAAGTCCAATTACATAATGTGACACTGCCATTACGATGTGAGTTTGACACCCCTTTCCCAGAAGATAACAAGAAATTTGGACAGTTTTCCTTTGTCCTGGGCCTCCTGATTCCATATGTTTTACTGTTGAGACAGACTTTTATTATTCACAATTGTTTCTTGGGAATCGGGCTTCTAATTGCACTGATGTCATATAGGTAACAGATGAAGGTCAACAAGTACTTTTGCACTTTTAGCATTTTTACTATCCTGAGTCTTTTATCATTCAAAAGATGGAATTTAGTGCAAAGTTTCATGAGCACATTTTCATATATCCTGCTTCCACTCTATAATCTCTGCAAAACATTTTTATTTTTTATTTTTTTAATTTTCAAAAAACCTTTATTAAAGTTTAAAATATTAAAATACTGTACAAATACAAATACTTCTATAACGAAAATACACCCATATTGATTGTACAGTTCAACATCATTCTGACACAAATCCTAACTCTATTCATATATTCTCACATATTTCTACTCGATGAAATATATATACACACAGTTTATGTCTTATTTTGAGCTATATATTTCCTATTTTTATTTTCTATCCATTGATACCAGTTCTACCAAGTTAAGTAATATTCTGACTCTCTCTTATTATTTAATTCCATAGTAAGTTTGTCCATTTCTGCACACTCAAAAATTTTCCGGATTATTAAATAGTCTGTTGGTATAGTGGATATTTTCCAAGCTTGTGCGAGTACAATTCTCGCTGCTGTAGTAATATGAATAATCAAATATTTAATATTTTTGGGATATTTTCCTTTGATAATCCCCAGAAGAAACATTGCAGGCTTCAATTCTATTTGGCAATGCATAATTTCATTTAACCATTTTTGTATTTTAGTCCAATATTTTTTAGTTTCTGGGCAAAGCCACCATACATGAAAAAAGGGGCCTTGCACTTGTTTACATTTCCAGCAATTGGGGTTTAGGCTGGGATATATTTTTACAAGTCTTGTTGGGGCTAGCTGCCACTGATAAAACATTTTATACTGATTTTCTTTATATGTTGTGGATTTTGTTAACGTGTAGTTTTTCTTCCAAATTCTTTCCCAATCTTCTAACTCAATATTATGTCCCACATTTTTAGCCCATGCTATCATTGGCCCCTTTACGATTTCCTCTTCCAGAACAAAATTTAATAAATAATTATATATTTTAGATAGTAATTTCTCTTCCAGGTCTGTTAGTAATTTGTCTAGTTGTGTTAAATTCGGTTCAAATCCAAATTCCTCTAAGTCTTTTTTGCATCTCGATTGTATCTGGAGACACGGACACCAGTCTATCATTAGTTCCTGCTCCTTTAGTTCTTGATTGCAGTTTAATCTTCCCCGTTATTCAAAATTTCATGATATTTTACTGTTCTGTTTCCCTCCCCCAATACTCCCAACAAAGAGTCAGTCAAAGGCCTTCTTTTCTAGTTTATTTACATAGATAAATGTTCTGGCCACGTCTACCCACATGCCTGCCAAGTCTCTGGAGATAACTAGGAAATTATAGATAAGGCCGGAGTTACTTACTAAGATATTCTTCCCTCCATTGAAACAGTTTGCCCACGCAAATTCACTGCTTTGTCCAAGACAAAAAGCCAGGAAGTTCCGCCTCCTGCTTTTATAGCCTCTGTAGGTGTCACTGCATGACTCATCATTCTCTGACTTTGTCCCAACACCTCCTCTGCTGAGCGCGCCGGTCACGTCTGCGCAGTCTTGCATCAAGCCAAAATTGTTCTTGGGGTGTTGCCAAATCAGAAGAAGGCCCGGGAGAATCAGGCCTTGCCGGCCCCTCCTCCTCCCTTTGGGTTGGTGCCAGGGAGGGAGAGGGCCCAGGAGAAGCAGGCCTTGCCAGGTCTTCTTCCTCACTTTCTGAATCATCCGAGTCCAGGAACCTGGGTCACAACATTTACTGTTTTACCAATGTCTAATGTATTCGGGTATATTATTGCCGCCATAGTGGATAGCCAACCTGGTATTTTAAGATAGTGCTTCTTCCTGATTCCCTCCCAAGTCTGTATCAACGAATCTCACAATGTATGTCTGTAGAAATATTGACATATCTTCGCCGATGATGTTAAACTATTTAACACTACCAACAATCCTGCTACCCTTCAAAAAGACCTTGACTTTGTGTCGGAATGGTCAAAAATTTGGCAGCTCCAAATCTCAACCAACAAATGCGCTGTCTTACACATTGGAAAAAAGAACCTTAACACCAAGTACAAGCTTGATGGACATGATCTTGTAGATAACCCTCACTCTGTCAAGGACCTTGGAGTCCTCATATCAAATGATCTAAGTGCCAAAGCCCACTGCAACTACATTGCCAAAGGCATTAAGATTTGTAAACCTAATCTTGCATAGCTTCTTCTCCGGAAAGATCACGCTACTAACCAAAGCATATAAAACATTTGCTAGACCAATTCTCAATTACAGCTCACCTGTCTGGAACCCACACTGCATTTTGGACATTAATACAATTGAGCATGTCCAGAAATCCTCCACTGCTCTGATCGCAACAAAATACCTTATGCCACCAGACTTGAAATTCTGGATTTAGAAAATTTAGAACTACACCGCCTTCGGCATGACCTGAACATAACTCATAAAATCATCTGCTACAATGTCCTTCCTGTCAAAGACTACTTCAGCTTCAACTACAACAATACACGAGCACACAATAGATTCAAACTTAAAGTGAACCACTCCAATCTTGATTGTAGAAAATATGACTTCAGTATCAGAGTTGTTAATGCCTGGAATGCACTACCTGACTCTGTGGTGTCATCCCCAAATCCCAAAAACTTTAACCAAAGACTGTCTACTGTTGACCCCACCCCATTCCTAAGAGGTCTGTAAGGGGCTTGCATAAGAGCACCAGCGTACCTGTCGTTCCTGTCCTAATGTTCCCTTTGGTTATATTCATTTTGTGTGGTTGTTTCATGATTATACTTATATATATTGTTGTGTTTGACAAAATAAATAAATAAATAAAAAATAAAAATAAATAAAAAATAAAGTATTTGCATCTGGGTCTTCTCTAAAGCAATTTGCGTAAATGCATGAGGGGCATCAGAAATATGCTCGGGAAATATACATAGAGGAAGCATCTGACACACTTTACAGTTAATCCTCTTAATCCTGTAATTTTTTATATCAGGTCCAATGAATGCATTAACAGAGCGATAGAATCAAGATTGCATGAAGTGTTAATACCACTTTATAATGCCTTGGTAAGGCCACACTTGGAATATTGCATTCAGTTTTGGTCGCCATGATATAAAAAAGATGTTGAGACTCTAGAAAGAGTGCAGAGAAGAGCAACAAAGATGATTAGGGGACTGGAGGCTAAAACATATGAAGAACGGTTGCAGGAACTGGGTATGTCTAGTTTAATAAAAAGAAAGACTAGGGGAGACATGACAGCAGTGTTCCAATATCTCAGGGGCTGCCACAAAGAAGAGGGAGTCAAACTATTCTCCAAAGCACCTGAGGGTAGAACAAGAAGCAATGGGTGGAAACTAATCAAGGAGAGAAGCAACTTAGAACTAAGGAGAAATTTCCTGACAGTTAGAACAATCAATAAGTGGAACAACTTGCCTGCAGAAGTTGTGAATGCTCCAACACTGGAAATTTTTAAGAAGATGTTGGATAACCATTTGTCTGAAGTGATGTAGGGTTTCCTGCCTGGGCAGGGGTTTGGACTAGAAGACCTCCAAGGCCCCTTCCAACTCTGTTGTTATGTTATGTTATGTTATGTTATGTTATGTTATGTTATGTTATGTTATGTTATGTTATGTTATGTTATGTTATGTTATGTTATGTTATGTTATGTTATGTTATGTTATGTTATGTTATGTTATGTTATGTTATGTTATGTTAGTACCACATTATAATGCCTTGGTAAGACCACCTGGAATATTGCATCTAGTTTTTGTCGCTATGATATAAAAAAGATTCTAGAAAGAGTGCAGAGAAAAGCAACAATAGATGATTAGGGACTGAAGGCTAAAACATATGAAGAACAGTTGCAGGAATTGGATTTGTCTAGTTTAAAGAAAAGAAGGATTAGGGTGACATGATAACGGTGTTCCAATATCTAAGGGGCTGCTGCAAAGAAGACAGGATTAACTTATTTCCCAAAGCACCTGAAAGCAGAACAAGAAGCAATGGATGAAAACTTATCAATTAGAGAACCTATCTAGAATTAAGGAAAAATTTCCTGACACAACAATTAATCACTGGAATTGCTTGCCTCCAGAAGTTGTGGGTGCTCCAACACCAGATGTTTGATAACCATGGAACGGTATAGGGCCGTGATGGTGAACCTATGGCATGTGTGCCCAAAGTGGCACATGGAGCCATGTCACCTGGCACGTGGAATGTTGCCTGTTCCTCTTCTGGGTTTCTGGCATGCATGCACATGCAATGATCAGCTGGCCTTTGTGCATGTGGCAGTCCCAAGAACTGGAAGAGCTGGTCTTCCATTTTCTGGTGTGAGCCTGTGCACCAGCCAGCTGATCAGCGCATATGCATGCACGGCAGTAACTGGAAAATTTGCTGGCAGAAGAATCTTACCTGGCGCACTCTTCTTCCTCATTGCAGCCTTGACTAGCATGAAGTGCTTCCCTTTTTGGCACTTGGTGCTGTGCGTATGTGTGCATGCTCCCTTTTCGGCACTCTGTGCTGAAAAGGTTTGTCATCACTGGTATAGGATCTCCTGCTTAAACAGGGACTTGGACTAGAAAACCGCCAAGGTCCTTCCAACTCTTTTATATTGAAATTGGTACTGAATTTCACATTCTACAATTTACATGCTTTCAATCTATCATGACTTGATATCAGCTTAAGGACAAAATACCATTTAAAGACTGAAGAGGGGAAAGAATATTTCAGATAGCCATGTTCATGGGTTGAAATGAGATGAAAGCAATATCATGAATATAATAATATATTTTTCCTTGGAATCAGATTTGTATCCTGGTGACTATATGGGTTAAGTCCATGCAGGTTTCTAGAGGGTATTTTCAGAAGTGGTTTATGACATATGCCTGAAAAAGGAACTGCTGATTCAGTTCTACAGAGGAATTATTGAGTCTGTCATTTGCACCTCTATAACTGTCTGGTTCGGTTCTGCAACCCAACAAGAAAAACACAGACTTCAGAGGATAATTAGAACTGCAGAAAAAATAATTGCTACCAACCTGCCTTCCATTGAGGACCTGTATACTGCATGAATCAAGAAGAGGGCCGTGAAAATATTTGCAGATCCCTCGCATCTTGGACATAAACTGTTTCAACTCCTACCCTCAAAATGACGCTATAGAGCACTGCACACCAGAACAACTAGACACAAGAACAGTTTTTTCCCGAAGGCCATCACTCTGCTAAACAAATAATTCCCTCAACACTGTCAGACTATTTACTGAATCTGCACTACTATTAATCGTTTCATAGTTCCCATCACCAATCTCTTCCCACTTATGACTGTATGACTATAACTTGTTGCTGGCAATCCTTATGATTTATATTGATATATTGATCATCAATTGTGTTGTAAATGTTGTACCTTGATGAACGTATCTTTTCTTTTATGTACACTGAGAGCATATGCACCAAGACAAATTCCTTGTGTGTCCAATCACACTTGGCCAATAAAAAAAATCTATTCTATTCTAATAAAAGTTGCCAGAACATGTTTGTGTCATATTTACACACAAATAACTGCTCAAATAAACTAACCATAACCCTATTGATAAATGCCCACCACTTACATAAACTCTACCTTTACGGGAAGGTTTCCAAATGAATTATTGTATTTTTCAGAGTATAAAATGCTCTGGAGTATAAAACTGGAGTTTTGGGGGAAGAAAATAAGAAAAAAAAAACCTGCCTCTGTGTACCAGCATCCATCGGTATTCATCTGGCTGGCATCCTGTCAGTGTGTGAGAGAGTTGAGGGTTGTTTGGAAACTGAAACAGTATTTGCTGTATGAGCACTAAGGAAGGAGACAGCAAGGAGCCTGAGTGTGGCTTAACTCTGCAGCTCTGAGTTCTGTGCTAAAGCTGCAAACTAGTCTGCTGCTAGAAACTAAAAATGAAACTCCTCTCCTCTGCTTGTGTTTTGCTTGGAAAACCTGCTTTTGGTATTGTATATTTTACTTTATGTGTTATATTACATATAAAGAGAAGTCACTGAATCCTGCTGAAGCAGTTACTTGTGGGTGCTTTCTCGATGTGATTGCTACTGCAAACTCTGAGTCCTTGTAGCAAATAGCAAGCAGCCAGGTCAGCTTCAGCACATTATTGCAGCCTGATTTAGCATGAGCAGCTGATTGGCAGGTGGATCGGCCTCCCAGAATACCCCCAATCAGCTGTTCCAGGCTGCAGGGATTGCCACAGACCATAGCTGCCTCCGTGTCTCGCATTTTTGGCTACATTCAGTGTATAAGACACACTCAAATTTTCACTCTTTTGGTGGAGGGGAAGTGTGTCTTGTGTGTCTTATACTCTGAAAAATATGGTACATTTGCTCATCCTTTCCTTTTCCCTTCATAAACCATGAAGGGGAAATACCCCCAAGTAAAACCTGGACTACTTGTGCAGTAAGCAGATTTCCTTGACCTCTCCATCAAGAAAGGGAATGGGTACAAATACCACAGTGATGCACAACCTTGGTAATCCTGGAAATACGCTGTGCCAAGATGTCAAAGGCATGGATTACCTGCATGTTCCCTGGGAAAAGCAGAAACCAAAGTAAATGCCGTCATCAAATTCTAAGGGGTACCAGGAAGCAGGAATTCAGGGCCAGTATTAGACACTTGTTCAAGGAGTATCTCCACAATACTCAGATATTTGGTTCATTTTATTTTATAGAAAAAGAATCCATGGAGAGCAAGAGGTACCAGTATCTTGAACTATAACCCTGATTGTCCTGGAATGCCAGAAAAAGTAATATTACAACTCCCTCAGTTATACCTACCTCAGATTCTACTTCTTTGCATTACAATTAATGACAAAGATAGCAAAGAAGGAACTTTTACAGCGGACATGTGATAAAGCAAAGAAATTTTGGAGTAAGGTTCATATTATAATTCTAATTTAAGAAAATTCTTAAAACAAAAGTAAAAATGAAACTTGAAACTTTTCTTTAGGGTTTAATGGTAGACAAAAGCAGGCAAAGGCCAGGAAAAGCTCCAGCCCAGACAAGATAACTCCTTCTTGCTTAAAGTCTGTGCTGACCAATTGGCCCCATCTTCACCCATATCTTCAATAAATCACTAGAGATGTGCTATGTTCCTTCTTGCTTCAAATGTTCTATTATCATCGCAGTGCCGAAGAAGCCCACCATCAAGGACCTGAACGGCTACAGACCAGTTGCTCTAACATCTGTATTCATGAAAACCTTTGAAAGGTTAGTGTTGTCCTGCTTGAAATCCATCACGGATCTGCTGTTAGACCCCTTGCAATTTGGATACCGAGCAAATAGATCAACAGATGATGTTGTTAATATGGCTCTGCACTACATCCTATAACATCTTGAATCTCCAAAGACCTATGCAAGGGTCTTCTTTGTAGACTTTAGTTCAGCATTCAATACCATCATTCCAGACACTCTTCTAACTAAGTTAAACCAGCTATAGGTACCTGAACAGACTTGTAAGTGAATCATAAGCTTCCTAATAAACAGGAAGCAGCAGGTGAAGCTAAGCAGAATCACATCAGATACCTGTACAATTAGCACAGGGCCCCCCCAAGGCTGTGTGCTCTTCCCGCTTCTCTTCTCTCAATATACTAATGACTGCATCTCTAATGATCCATCTGTTAAACTACTGAAGTTCGTAGATGACACAACAGTGATCGGTCTCATTCAAGACAACGATGAATCCACATACAGACAGGAAGTTGAACAGCTAGCCTCATGGTGTGACCAAAACAATCTGGAACTGAACATACTCAAAACCATAGAAATGGTGGTAGATTTTAGGAGAAACCCTTCCATACTTCCACTTCTCACAATACTAGACAACACAGTATCAACAGTAGAAGCCTTCAATTTTCTAAGTTCTACCATATCACAAGATCTAAAATGGACAGCTAACATCAAAAATGTCATCAAAAAAGGACAACAAAGAATGTTCTTTCTGCGCCAACTCAGAAAGTTCAAACTGCCCAAGGAGCTGCTGATCCAGTTCTACAGAGGAATTATCGAGTCTGTCGCACCTCTATAACTGTCTGGTGTGGTTCTGCAACCCAACAAGACAGACACAGACTTCAGAGGATAATTAGAACTGCAGAAAAAACAATTGCTACTAACCTGCCTTCCATTGAGGACCTGTATACTGCACAAGTCAAAAAGAGGGCTGTGAAAATATTTACGGACCCCTCACATCCTGGACATAAACTGTTTCAACTCTGACCCTCCAAACAACGCTACAGAGGACTGCACACCAGAACAACTAGACATAAGATCAGTTTTTCCCCGAACGCCATCACTCTGCTAAACAAATATTTCCCTGAACATTGTCAAACTATTTACTAAATCTGCACTACTATTAATCTTCTCACCATTCCCATCCTACATCTCCTTCCACTTATGACTGTATGACTGTAACTTTGTTGCTTGTATCCTTACGATTTATATTGATATTGATTGTTCCCTGATTGCTTATTTGTACCCTATGACTATCATTAAGTGTTGTAAGTGTTGTATCTGATGAAGCCGTGAGCTTAAGACCTACCTATTTGTCTGCGCGTGGCTGGCATAGAATTTTTAGATGTTTTATGGGTTTTATGGGTTTTAATTTTTAATTAGTTTTTTGGGTTTTAAATGTATTTTAAATGTATTTTAAATGTATTATTTTAAATGTATTTTAAATTTTTGGGCCAAATTTAATAAGTTTTTTAGCTATTGTTTTATTTGTATTGTGTGTTTTGATTGTTGTTTTTATATGGCTGTTCACCTCCCTGAGTCCTTCGGGAGAAGGGCGGTATACAAATTAAAATAGGATGATGATGATGATGATGATGATGATGATGATGATGATGATGATGATGATGATTATGATGTACACTGAGAGCATACGTACCGACAGATTTCTTGTGTGTCCAATCACATTTGACCAATAAAAAATTCTATTCTATTCTATTCTGTATGCATATAGATACATTTAAAATGGCATAGACTGCAGACAGATCAAGAAGGAAAGATGAATTGCTTCCTGATCTGAAAGGGGGAAAATTACCAATATAGGGAGGAGACATCCAGATATTCTTTTCAGCTGAGCCCATATTTTTTTATATATCGGGTGTCATGCAAGGGTTGAGAGATTGCAGGAATAAAGGTAAACATTGCTAATTCACGTTCTGCCCTAGAGGCATCTATAAAGTTGGACTTTGTGCATATCCACATTTATGCTGTAAAAGGTGAGTCTAAATTTCATGCATGAAAAAAAATCTCTGCTCATGAATAGATGGAGACTGCGACCGTTATTTGCATTTGGGGAAGTTTCCATTGCTATAACTGGGAGCCACTTTTTCAGTGCAAACAAGGGGTGGTAGGTAAATACAAGTTGTAGATGTCAGATAAGAGAATCCTTAGGTTTTTTTTTTATTTGCTTTTATATCCCACCCTTCTCCGAAGACTCAGGGCAGCTTACACTATGTCAAGCAATAGTCTTCCTGTGCAATTTCAACAGGCTAAGTTGAATCAGGCTAAGATGCTTGTTCTGTATTTCAGTTTTTTTATTTACATAATTTCTAATTTCAGGAATAGCAATTCACTAACCCTTGTTCTTCATATGAATAATAACATAATGGTAGTACTACTCTAACAAACAAGGCTTTTTAAAGAAAATATATGTCATATTTTCTACAGGAGCCTCTGAACTGAAACATCTTAACCTGATAATACACCTGTCAGGAAGGTTGACTGAATAGAAATGAGCATCCCAAAGTCCACCATTTGAGATCACATTCACTAGGATTTCACTAACAAATGCATTAATTTTCTATCATTACAGTGTAATTCTTTAACATTTTGCAAACAGTTAATGCAATCAAGATTCTTCCGAATTTTGAATATATTATACAATTGTAACGTGTTAATTTCATCATCTTTTTGAAGGAGATGAGGCAATAACTGTTGCTTCTTCCAGGATTGAGAAATTGGACCAAAGAATACTGTTACCTCTCGTTCCTTGCAATTCTGACTCCTTTAATGCTCATCCAAACTGCTCTTCATCAAGCTTAGGAGCACCTTTTCTGCCAAAGTCAAATTTAACAGAGATGTTGAAAAATCTTAACTTTTGCTGCTTTTGAATACAAGCAAACTTGCAATGAACGTGTTCTGTTTATTTATTTATTTATTTAAATGGCTTTCAAAAGTGTGTTTGAGGGTTTGGGTTGTGTGGGACAGGAAAGGATTAGATTACTAAAGATAATAATACTTGAGGGACTACCTGTCTGTAATTGTATCTGCCCTATCAATTAAGTACAACACCAAAAATGATAAGAAACAACAAAATATTATTAGAAAATTAATGTTATCCATTACCTAATAGGGAGAACATTTCCATTCTCTAATTGAACCCATAATGCTGCAGCAATTTTGGAAAAGAGCTTTCAGACTTCTCTTTCACAGAAGATCTTCTCCTTCATGTCTATTCTTCTTTCTTTCCACATAAATCTACTCTCACTAAACATTTCCTCATCAGTAAATTGATGCATTAGCCATGCATTTTTAAGTCTGAAAAAAAAATGGCCTGAAATTGGCTGTGTCCATTTCCCATTTTTAGTCATCCTTTATTGCCCTTTCTCCTAGTCTCAATCAGCACACATGTGACTAAACTGCCAAGGAAAAACAGGAGGCACAGAGGATAGTAGAAGAAATGTTATTTATTTAAGAATTTTTTTCTGGCTGCCCAACTCACTCTCAGTCACTTCTGGTAGCTTAAAAGGATAAAAGACCAATACAAAAGCAATAAAAGCAATAAAAAGCAATAATCTCATACATGCGACAACCCCCTGCGACAACCAACAAATAATCTATTTGATAGGTACCATCCCACTCTGGAGACTTTAGGCCTATTGGTAAAATCAGTCTTCAGGACCTTGAGTAGGCGGGTCAAGGTGGGGGTCAATCTTATCTCCATGGGAATGATGTTCCACAGGGAGAGAGCCACCTCAGAGCCACTTTTTTTCTTAGGAGAGGGGACTCATAACACTCCCTGCCTTCCTGCTCTAGTGGTTCCGGTAGATGTGACTAGGAAAGACACTTCAAATAATATTAGTAATTCAATTATGTCCTGAAATCAGATGACCAAACACCCTGGCCAGGGCATCCTGGGATTTCACCTGCACCATGGTCTATCCCTGCCTTACCTTCTTACCACATAAGTCTTGATGGGAACATTATATCATGACCTTCAGTAGGTGCTTCATTTCAGGTTTCCTGGACTTATTAGAAGAGAGAAATACTTATCATACATGTTCTCCTGGCATTTCCTGCAGCTGAGTGATTTCTTTCAAAAAATAAAATAGTTATAGGAAAATGCCATTTTAAGCAGGAAGAAACAATTGTGTACATTTATGTAGAACACAAAACCTAATCAAGCCAAGTCATATTTCCTATTCCTATTATAGTGCAATTTCTCAAGATGTTCCAAACTATTTTTTCTTATCACTTCTGTTATCACTTTTGGTGATTTACAAAGGAACATCCCAATATAGATCAAATTTCAATAAAAGCAGAATGGAATGGAGAGAAATTGGACCTGTAACAGACAACTGAAACAGGTTCATACAAGAGCCATGATGGCAGTGGTTAGAATGCAATATTGCATTCTAACCACTGCTGCCTGCCAACTGCCAGAGTTTGGCAGATCGATTCTTATCAGCTCAAGGTTGACTCAGATGTCCATCCTTCCGAGATCAGTAAAATGACCCTGATTGTTGGGGGCAATATGATGACTGTAAACAGCTTAGAGGGGGCTGTCAAGCACACTGAAGAGTGTCTAAGTCTTAAGTGCTATTGCTGTTCTGGCCCAGGGCCTGGGGAAATACACTAGTTCTCAAGGTTTCCTGTTATGGTTGGTATAATCTGGATCTTAGAGGAACATGTTCTTTCAAAGGGCAGGGCAGCAACAGGGAAGTTATAAATTTAATCCATTTAAAATCCATTTTAATTTTTTTAATCCCTCATCTTTGCCATTCTCAACACACTGCTATTGTGCTACCAGTACCATATCCTTTTTGAAGCAAGGGAGAGTACAAAAATATGTGACAGGTACCCCAAAACTGCCTTTGTGCTGTATTAGTAACAATTTTCTGGTTTCAACCTAAGAGATTTCTGCAGCTTGCAACTCACATCGCATGAATTAATAATGCTCAGATGACGTCACTTTTTGTCCTTACCCAGACCCTTTTCTCCCCAGTGTCTCTTCGCTTCAAGAATAGAGAAACTGCAGCCAATTTGCAGCTATGAACATTTTATACTGTTTCACTGCTGTGATCTTCTTCTTCTTCCATGCTGCTCAGGGTGAGTGATGATTCAATAATATACAGCACAAAAACATCTTGTTGTCATAAATATTTAGATGAGAATGCTATATTAATATTTAGCCCAATCACTAGTTTCAAGAGATCATAAGCTCTGCATGGGTTTAAGCTTGGAAAAGCAGTTTAGGAGATTGGCTCATATATTAGAGGTGAAGAAATGAGTTGGAGAAATGTTCGGCTTGCATGTTTGATTTTATGTACTTTTATGGTCACCTACATACAATCATATTTCTATACGTAATGTTTTCTGTATGTAAATTTTATGTGCTCTTAATCTAAGCCTTCATTATGTAAAAGCATAAGAAAAAAACCCTTATCACCATATATAATAGAAAGAAAAACAAATGTTTAAAAACTGAAATTGTATTTGTCTTGTGTGTAAAGAATAATAATATATTGACACGAGGAACTTTCTGCGAAGCTTCTCCATGGATATTCATCCTTCTCCCTGAAAAATTGGGCATGGATTTTATTTTTGTAAGAAAAATTAAACTGGTCAGATAGTCCCCTTTATCCTGATGCATACCAATTTCATTATCACATTTATTATTATATGTGAGGCTGGGAAATCCAAGTAAAACTACAATTTGAAAGGAATCCCAGGACTGTTGTAGCCACTACTACAATATTATATACTGCACTATACTATATACTGCACTATAGTGCAGTAGCCACTACTGCACTATATACATTTTTGTCTAGCTGTTTCTCCCACAGTACTTTAGGTGAAAGCAAAATATCCTGGCCTCAGCCTTGCTGGCTTCAGAAAAGCTTGTATAAGTTATTTTTTTAAGCAATATGCCTGCTATTTTATAAGGCTCTAGGCATTTCTTTATTGGACAAACATCTCTATAGGTAGTTCTCAACCTATGGCCAGAATTAAGCCCAAAATATCTATTGTTAAGCAAGACAATTGTTAAGTGAATTTCACCCCATTTTACAATCTTTCTTGCCTTTCTTGTTAAGTCAATCATTGCAGTTGTTACGTCAGCATCAGGGTTGTAAAGTGAATCTGCTTCCCCATTGACTTTCCTTCTCAGAAGGTCACAAAAGGTGATCACATGACCCCACAACACTGCGGCCATCATAATTATGAGTCAATTAGCCATTTTGATCATGTGACCACGGGAGTGCTGCAATAGTCGTAAGTGTGGAAAACGATTGTAAGTCACTTTTTTTAGTGCCGTTGTAACTTTGAACAGTCACTAAATGAACTGCTGTAAGTTGAAGACTACCTGTATTGCACGACTCCCAGCTCAGCCATACAGCTCATGCCCTTTTGTGTTATATGTATGCTGTATCAACTTGCCTAATGATCGAATTGCTTGTGTAGTAATAATGCTGAAAAGATAACATGAAGAGAAGATTTCAGAGCTTTGATAAAAATTTTATTTTTACAGAAGACCAATTTATAGAAGCCATTCTACTTACTTGTGCATCAGTGGGTGGATTCTGCATTCTACAACCCAATGAGACCTGTCCTTCAGGTGTCCTCCTGGATGTGCCTTGTCATTTCAGAAGAAGGTGTTGTTCAAAGACTGATGTTTAACTCTCATTTTTATGTACTTATTGGATAAATAATCAATGGAATGCCCCAATATGGCTTTCATCCGTTCCACTAGTTAGATGTAGCTGATTTGTCATGAGATTTCCTACTTGTGATAGGTAACTAAGTTAACCAGTCAAGCCTCTCCAGAATGTGGACAGTAATCATTCAAAATTTCTTTTGTGTATATGCTATGTCCTGCTTCACTATCACCATTGACAATTCCATACCTTTTGCTACAGCCACATTTGCATCTCCAGGTCCCTCACTACTTATTTAAAGATCCATAATTCATTTGGATAGAATCCTAATGTGCAATGACAACAAAGAGAAAGAATAGGATCTCCTCAGTGAAAAAACTGAAAGCAGACAACGTTTTTCCAAATTAAATTGTCAGTGCTGAATTCTGAGGAAAATAATAGTTGAAAATTAAAGTCTTAAAAATGAGAAAAAGAAAACAGAACATCTGTCCTGGAATCAGGAAAGAACGAGTCCCCATCAGAAAAAAAAATATGTCCACAGTTTCCTGATATTATTTTATTATTTCAACTTACTGCTTTATGAACCATTGGAAGGGATCCCATTTGCCCCATCAACTAGATTTAAATTAATAGCTCATCTCCAGTTAAATGGGTTTGTAGAAGAATGTCATTCCCCACCCCCCAAAAGATGGCAATTCTATAGATTTCACTGACTATGAGGGAGAAAATAATTCAGTTTTGATCATAAAAATAGAAATATAACATAATGCCATCATTTTTGTTTGATTAAAATATTGGGAACATTACTCTGTATTTAACAGACAGTATTTTAATTTGACCTAGTAGGTATATTTTATGAGAAATTTTGGAAATGCATAGATCAGATAATGTTGATGTAGCATGTTAATGTAGTGTTACATATTTATATGGATTGATTGATTTTCTTGCTATTTTTGAAATAAAAATTATAACGGGGAGCTGAAATTTTACAAAAGATTCTGAGCATGATTTTGCTATCACATGAAATTAGAGTTATTGTACAATAGTATGTATACTGTTAAATTTCCTTTTTTGATGTTGGAATGTAGATCGACCTCTTCCACAGTGACCACTGTGTCATCCTCTAATTTTGCTGGCATAGCTTTGTTAGAAACTTTATTGAGTCATCTTCTGTTGCTTGCCATATTTCAGTTGGTATTTCATCAGTTCCTGTAGTTATATAGCATGCTCTCTATATAAAAGGATCTTTTTGTTTGTTTTGACGTAAACGTTGGAGAAACTGAAATTGATTTCCTGCTTCATTTCAGTTTCCTAAGCTGCAAAATAAATTCCATTTTCCTCTTTAATGTTTCCAACTTTCACATTCCAGTGCCACTTACAGGCAGCTCATCTTGCTTGCATGTTCTTCTATTTCAAATCGAACTTGAGCATAAAACTCATCAAAAAAACTCTTCTTTTTCTGCATTGGTGGTTAGAGTAAAAACTTGAATGATCATCATATTAAAGAGTTATCCACAAAGTCTGATTAATATTATTTAGTCATTGATTGCACTGTAGTCAAGTAGCTGTTCTTACGTTAGTTGGAAAGATTCCCATGCATAGGCACGATTAGCGATAAATCAGTTTCCCAACTATAAAAGCAACACCATTTCTTCTCTGTCTCTGTCATGAGTAATAAACAGTGTCATCTTTTGATCCAAAGTGTCCAATTCCAGTCCATTTTAATTCTCTGACGTCTAAGAAGTCTATTTGTAGTCATTTCATGTCATCTTTCATAGTGTTGTGCTTTCCTCTGTTCATGATTCTTACGTTACATGTTCTCACTGTAATTCTCCTTTGCTGCTTCAGATTTTCTTTTCATGTATGGCAGAATCAGCAACAAGATGTCCTGAAAGCTTTAATCGAGCCATGTTACAAACTCTATTTACTCCAAAAGATGCTCAGCTCTTCCTCAGTAGCATGCTAAGTACCATCTGACCCGGGGGTGGTATTCACTTACCTTTGCTACTGGTTCGCAATTGTGAGCACTCACAGGATCTTCCACGCATGCACAGAGAGTCAAAAATGGGACGTGATGACATTTGGGTGGGTGGGTGGAGCCTCATGCAGCCACTGCTATGGATTCACCCGAACCGGTTAGAACTGGCTGAATACCACCACAGATCTGATGTGAGGACCCTGCTCTCTGACACTATATCATTAATCATTTTATATTTTCTCTCCATATGGTTTTCTTGGTGAGAAATACAGGATCACCAGTACTTGTGCAATATACACTCTGAATGGATGTATTTGATATTTATTTATTTAATTTCTTTCTTTCTTTCTTTATTTCCCACCTTTATTATTTTTGAAAGCAACTCAAGTTGATAAACATATCGAACACACCTTCCTCTTTCTATGTTTCCCCACAACAACAATTCTGTGAGGTCGATTGAGAGAATGACTGGCTCAAAGTCACTCATCTGGCTTTAATGGTTAAGGCCAGTATTCTCATTAAAGGAGGAGGAATGGTATAACCTGGTGGTGGAGTTAAAAGAGGGATCAGTCTGGAATTCCTATGTAGCCACAAGCAAAATAATTTTAACCCCCACTGAATTCTCTTGACCTTCATCTAACTTCAAACAGGTGCCAACTGTTAGTTGAAAAGTTTTCTATGCATAGGCATGATTAGCAATACATCAATTTAACTGGACCTTTGTATATAGGCTTGAACTTTATGTCTGACAATTAATGATCTTCCAGCTTTTTCTTATATTGTAGCAGCCCAACACAGTTGCCTATTTGTTTTAGCTGTATAGCTGAATGACCTTCATCATTTGGTAACCCTGCTGGGAATATACAGGCTTGTCATACAGTCCTGCCCTTCTTTGGTCATTCTGCCCAGGTACCCTGCCCCACCATGATGGACCAACACAGCAGAACCTGGGAGGAATCTAACATGGCTATTACATTCTTACCCAAATATAACCCATTTTTTTTAGAATGCATGAATTATTTTGAAGGAATAATTCCTGAAAATGTGGAAAAAGCATCAGCAAAAAGAACAGAGAACTGAGGCATGGCAATGAAGTATGGAAAGTATCGGTTTTAATGCATATCAGCTTCAGCATTTGACAAGAACACAGCTTTTTATCAGCAAAGCATTAACTTGTAAAAAACTAACATTTTGGGGAATTTAGATAATCTCCAAATGCTCCATCAACTGTTAGAGGGTACTCAGATGTTTTTACTCAGCAGGAACTGAAAAATAATGTAGAAGAAATTTGGTTGTAATAATCACAGTCATATTGGTTATATAAAGTCAGCAGATTCTGATAATAACAACATAGGACAGGCATAAATAAAGCTGACAAGGACAAGATGGAAGCTTGGGAAGCATCTGATCAATCTGAGTAGCCATTTTTCTATAGCTGTCACTATGGGAATAATGAAATATTGGTAACTGATATCATGGTTAATGAGGCAGGTAAGGAGAGAAGGAAGGAAGGAATTTCAATAGTTCCTGTAAGCTTCACCCAAATAAATTCCTCAATAAGGTAGCTGACAAAAGTCACTCCTGCTCCCATTGCTCTTTCGCATGACTATGGTCATTCTGTTTCTCTCTTTAGGTAAAAAAATATTTCTGAAATGATGATCCAGCAGGTCACAGGTTATCTAGTGCTATAATTATTACCCTGAACATGTATAGACAATACTAATCAGAACTAAGGAAGCAAAATATTTATGTGTAATTTGAGCTACAATCTACCTGAATGACTGTCGCAACAGTTTATTTTGGTGTCTCAGTTTCATCATAAAATATTTGTGAAGTTGTTGTTTCAGGAAAAAAACTTTTAGCTGGTGTAGTTGCATATTTACACTCTGGAATCCACCATATTCTGTACATTAGAAAAGGAATACATTATTTCAAGTAGAAAACTATTTGGTAGGTATAAAGCACAGATGTCAAACTTGTGGTGTCACATTGCCGTGATGTATCGCGACATTTCCCCCCTTTGTGGAGCTGAGATGGGTGTGGCCTGTTCATGATGCATCCAGCCCAGAGGCCACCAGTTTGACAACCCTGGTATAGAGGATTAGGTAAAGGAAAAGCTAAAGGAATCCCTGTGGATTTTACTCTGCTAGTTGTTGCCAACTATAGGGGCCAATGCTCATCTCTGTTTCAAAGCCATTGAGCCAGTGCTGTCTTAAGACATTTCTGTGGTCATGTGGCCAGCATAACCACATGCATGATGTTACCTTACCATTGAAATGTTACTTACTTATCTACTCACATTTGCATACTTTTGAGCTGCTAGTTTGGCAGGAGCTGGAGGGATGACGGGAACTCACCCTATCTCGTGACACTCAGATCTCAAACCTAGGCTACCAGCTTTCCAGTTGATAAACCCAGTGTCTTTACTGCTAAGCCACTACACCACCCACAAAAGATTAAAATATATGTTAATTAAACATATAATTGATAGTTGTTTGATTGTAGGTTGATACAAGAGTGGATTTTTTAAAATTGCCATGAAATTATTAAGAGGAAGATAAAATGTTAAGGATTAACAATGGATTCCTTTGAAGACCTATTTTTTTTAAAAAAAAAAACAGATTGCAACCCTTTGATCTGAATATTATACACACTATCACATATCTTTGCTACAATAGCATATAGCCTACAAACAGAAAGTTATAAGGATGATCTCAGTGATGGGATTCAGCCAGTTCGCACCACTTCGGGAGAACCAGTTGTTAACTTTCTGAACAGTTTGGTGAACTGCTTGTTGGAAGAAATCATTAGGGCAGAGAACCGGTTGTTAAATTATTAGAATCCCACCACTGGATGATCTGTACCTTACAGAATTTTATAGGGTAAAACAAGTAATATTCCAATATGCCCATTAATCTGATAGACAGTGATCTATCATGTTCCATGTAGCTGGCAAGACTAAAGAAGCAGGATAAGTACAAATTTCAGTGTTAATGCTAAGGCAGAATGTACACACTTAATAGCTATTTTCCAGATATATTTATAGTAAATTAATATTGTACTAGTAAATTAATACTGTCAGCTTTGGAAGCCATACTAGGCCGGAAGCTTCCGTGCTGCAACTTTCCCATGTGTGGGAGAGTAGGAGGGGGGATTTGGTAGAAGGGGCCATTAGACATAATGACATTCTTCCTGCTGATCAAGGTCAGGACAATCCTGCATCTGGAGAAGGAGTGGTCGGAGTGATGTCTCAAGATGGGACGGTTGATGATTGGAGCATGTGATCGGCAGAGGAGTCAGGGGGTGGTTTTGGGGATTTTGATTTACTGAGGGAAAACCCGGACCTCTCAGATTTGGATTTTCCCAGATGTGCCAGTCTACCTATCTGAGTAAAAGAACTTTGAAAGATGCCTGCTTCGGAGTTTTACTTGGAGGGTTTTTTTTCCTGGAACGTTGACATTAATACTAGCTCTTATATTGCTACATATTCAGTATTGATACTTGAATTGAATAACCATAATGTAAATTCAAAACACAGACTAAAATTTAGATTGGAAACTATAAATGTAAATGACAAATGTCAAATAAAATTTTTGATCTGATCCACAAGACCTGCATTCTGTACCCTGGGAAAACTGACTTACCTTGCACAGCACTGGAGGTCAAATTCACAATATCCATAGAAAGCAAAACAATCAGGACAGAGGAGGTCTTTCGGATAACAGAAGCCATTAAGACGCCGCTGACATTCACTTTGACTTCCAGAAAGATCTAGATCAAAAATTAAAAATATATTTAAAAATACTTTGCGCATTATACTGCATAGAAATACAAACTTTTATAAAAGTATCTCATAGATACACATTCCTAAGCATGATTCTGGGTGAAATATTTTATCCCAAATTACACAGGTGTCAATGTATTTTTTCTCTCTCCCTCTCTCTCCTTCCTTCCCTCCCCGCAACTCTCTCTATATAGTGTCAGCATTGGTATAGTTGTGAGTATCCTCGCTTGTCACGTGGGAGATCAGGGTTCGATTCCCCAAACAGAACAGAAATGTTATTATTATTATTGATTTGAATTATTATTTTAAAAGAGAATATTTGTAGCTCAGGGTTGATATGAGGGATTCTTGGTGCTCTCCAAGCTTGCTTGTTTCCTTGCAGATGTTTCATTATGCAAACTTGGTAACATCATCAATACTAGTACTAGCACTAATGATATCATCTAGTTTGGGAAATGAAACATTTGCAATAAAACCACCAAGTTCAAAGAGCACCAAGGACCTCTCAATTATTATATGATTTGAATTTATTAGCTGCCCAACAGTAATGGAATGTTATGGTATGTAGGAATGACCTTAGGCAAATATCTCAGAAGACACCCTCCCTAGTATTGTGAAGGTGATGGATGGGTGAGACGTGTAATTTTCTGTTAATGTCACCTTACAATAAAGTCAGAGTTAGGATTGGTGTGCTTCTTGTCTGAACTACTTTGCAAGGTCGACATACAGCCATGGAAAATCATGAGTTGTAGCTGAAGTAGTCAGCGCCTGGCTCTCTGGATGTCAGTTTGTGACTCTTATCAAGAGAAGTTGGAAAGGTAGAGAGTTTGGTAGATTATTATATGTACAAAGGTGGAAAGATTCTGAAATACCAACAAAGAATGGTTGGTGAACATAACAGAATTTGCAGAAATGCAAAATGAAATTGTTTGCTTGGGAAACAAACCAATAACAACATTTATTACTGACTAGAAACCTTTTATGGATATTTTTTGCTAAAAATTGAAAGAATATTAACATGATATATGGATTTGGTGATTTGTTCTCCAGAATTTGAACAGTGGTTGCAGTAGTTAAGATGCTTTTCCTGAACTAGAAAGACCGAGGTTCAATTCCCACTTGACTACCTTGTTTAGAATAGAATAGAATAGAATAGAATTTTATTGGCCAAGTGTGATTGGACACACAAGGAATTTGTCTTGGTGCATATGCTCTCAGTGTACATAAAAGAAAAGATACGTTCATCAAGGTACAACATTTACAACACAATTGATGGTCAATATATCAATATAAATCATAAGGATTGCCAGCAACAAGTTATAGTCATACAGTCATAAGTGGAAAGAGATTGGTGATGGGAACTATGAAACGATTAATAGTAGTGCAGATTCAGTAAATAGTCTGACAGTGTTGAGGGAATTATTTGTTTAGCAGAGTGATGGCCTTCGGGAAAAAACTGTTCTTGTGTCTAGTTGTACTGGTGTGCAGTGCTCTATAGCGTCGTTTTGAGGGTAGGAGTTGAAACAGTTTATGTCCAGGATGCGAGGGATCTGCAAATATTTTCACGGCTCTCTTCTTGATTCGTGCAGTATACAGGTCCTCAATGGAAGGCATTTATCGAGTGACTTTGGACTAGAAATTCTCTTTCTACATAACCTTCACAAGATTATTAAAGAGGACACTTCTGTGCATAGCCACAATAAAGACTCTGAAAAAATATGTATTCAGCAGTAAACCAGTAAACAAATGGTGCAAGAGGAATTTAGGTTTACCTACAACTCTGTATTAAACATGGAACTATAACAAATATGGTGTAAAAAGTGGATGCTGTCCAGTATGTGTGGGCCTTGTTTATACATCAGTTTTTAAAATGTATACTTAATAATGGAATGCTAAAATGGATACTTTGCATAGTAATTACAAGCATATTCAGTACATCTAAAATATCACTTTGAAAGGGCCTAAAATATTTCATAAAGGTATCTAGCATAATTCCATCTCTCACACTGTGTAATGTAGCTACATATATTGCATCGCAATGTGCTGAAAAATTGCTCATTTTTGTACCTGGGCCAACTACAGCTTTCAGAAAGAAAATCAAAAAGAAAAGATGATAGATCTTCATGGCTGATGGATGAAGTAAAAAGTTCAATGCTGACAGACAGAAAGTATTCCTGTTGGGAAATAAAGAGTTAGTATCCTCATTGACAAAGGTGAATAAGACAGAGCTTTCCTTCAGCAAAAATGAGAACTGCTACCCTGGTCCAAACTGAAACCATGTCCTCTCCCTAACTCTTGTATAGGAACACCATCCATGCAAAACATCTGATGCCGATTTCCTTGCAACATGTTAAAATTCTGTAGTGCAGTGCCAGGATCCGCGTCTACTCCTGCTAAGTCATTGGAAGTAGAACTATGAATAAATAATTGCTCCAAGAGATGATGCTCACTTCTACTCAAACAATTTATTGCATCTAAGAACTAGGGCAGGCGTTTCAAATTGGTAGCCCGTTGGCTGGATGCATCACAAGCAGGCCATGCCCACCTCGGCTCCACAAAGGGGAAAATGTCATGAAATGTGTGACAGCAACATGACATGACGAGTTTAACACCTGTGAATTAGGGTTACTGAGACTATATTGACTGGCAATTTCATAGTCTTTTGTTTTTATGCTCCCATAGTTCACAATGCATAATTCAAAAGTATAAAGATCAGGAAAAAAATGCAGAAATACTGCTATCTGGAAATAACCAGAACTCTTGCTAAATTCAACAGCAGATTAAGCAACCATGATCTTCCTTCATTCTTGCTCATAAATGGGGCCTAACCACACCTCCCCTGCAAATTCCACTTTTGTACACTTTCTGTGGAAACATTTCTTTCCACAGAATATATTTATAAAAATAATAAAGCCAGGATATAAAATAATAAAATTATGAACATATGAACATATAACTGTGTGGAAATTTTAAAAAAATGCATTTAAATCATATTTTGAGCTAGAGTAACAGCAATGTTATTCCATTTGCAAGTCAAATTGATACTAGTAGGGAAAATAAATTCTAAACAGTCTCTTCAGATATATTTCTTGCATTCTATCATGTCCACTTTTCACCCCTGCGGGATATACCTTTAAGGCAATCTGACTATCACATTGTAAAATTATTTTTATCTATCAGTCTCTTTCTAATGATCAATTTAAGATTGAAACGTCCAATTCTTGAGCAAGAATGAGCAATCCATGAGTTGCCCAGCACCCCTTAATTTTCTTTTGTGGTCTCCAGAATCCTGCAGCCAAAACTTGGGAAGAAACAATCCAAAAATCCAAGAAAAACTGACATATTAAACCTTATCATACCTGGAAAAAGCTTATTTCAATTTTTTGCCCTATAAGTCTCATGCCATGCCCTGTACTGACATCTTTATACATCATTCTATTCTTCCCTTATGAACTATGTAAAAGCTTTCCCTCCACTATTAAAAACTGAAGGTTAGGCTAAACAGACAAAGAAAGAGAACTGCTATTCCCTTAAGAGACGCCCCCAGCACATATGAAAGTCTATTTCCATCTCCGAGTTCTTACCTTTACCAGGACTGATAGGTAGACAAAGCCCAAATTTCATCTATGGTTGTTGCTTTTGTCTAGACGGTGTTACCAGATCCCTCCCATTTTTATTTGTTTTTCCCCACCCCACACCTGGCTATAAAAGGATGCTAAACAAATCCATAGGAGGTTGAGCATTGCATTCAGAGACATTGAGGAGAATGGTCTATTTTCACCAGAAGGTAGTGGTTTGCAGAGTTTTAAAAGAGTAGTTTATCTTGACAGAACTTTTTCAGAGACCGTTGACAAAGAAAGCAGACCTCAGCTTCCATATGTCAGAATGGAGTGGCTATGCAGTACTACTTACTGTAAATGTGACTGAGAGTCTATGCACATGCAGAACACTCCTATTCTTGAAGCGATCGAATGAGACAGATTGATCCCAAATCAAATAGTTGGTATTTTTACATGCCTCTTTAATTGTTGTAAAGTGAAGTCCAAAGGGCTGGTGCTTCAGACATTTCCCAATGGACATATAGAGTCAAAGAAAAGACTACACGGCTACTCCCCCACATTTGCTATGGAAACGTATCATTTTAATTGGCTTCTGAGCTTAGTATTTCAAGCACTGAACTGAGTGTATTTTTAAACAGGTGCAAAATAAAATTTTCAATTGATTCTCTAGGAGTAGAAAAAATAGTAATCCCTTCTATTGATCCTAGTTGTTAGTATAACAGAAAAATAATATTTATACTCAAATATATATCTAGCCACGTTGTTTACTGAAGAATGATGAATTATTAAACTAGGAGGTGACATTGATTGAATAATTAATAAACAAAGTCCAAACTATCAAGATTTTCAACAAAAGTAAAGAAATCCACAGAAAGTTTTTTTTTTTGTCACAACAGTATACACAAACATCGTCATAAATAAAAACAAGATATCATGAAAGAAATATATGTATATATAAGTAAAAACATGCAACAACTATGTTAATTATAATGAAGGGTACAATAGGACAGGAACGGTAGGCACTTTGTGCTCTTATGCACACCCCTTATAGTCCTTTTAGGAATGGTAAGTTTCACAAGTTGGTAAGATTCACAATCAAATTAACTGATTGAAATTCTCTTTGCTTTTATACAGATAGATTTTGAGCTTGTGAGAAACATCAAACTTGTTTGTCAAGTCTGGTTAGGGGAATTTTCTTTTCTTTCTACCAATACAAAGGTGTGTGTGTGTGTGTGTGTGTGAGAGAGAGAGAGAGAGAGAGAGAGAGAGAATGAGAGAGAAACGTTTTTATTTTTCAGGTAGACGAAGTTAGAAAATGAAGGCAGTCTGGAGACTTTGTATTGTTTTCCTAATACCCACTTTTTACTATCTGAAGGAAATCAAAGTTTTCCAAATCAAAAATAAAACACAGAAGGCTATTTATCCCAGGATGAGGCATAAGAGGCTAAAACAAGAGGAATAGGAGGAAATGAAGAAGCAGTGCTTTGGAAATTGCTTGACTGGTTTTAAATTTTCTACAATGCGCTGGGAATTTGTGGCAAAATGGCAAATCATCTATTTGTTAAATCAATGGTGAAATGTAAAATTTGTTACTACTGGTTCTGTGGGCATGGCTTGAGGGGGGTAATGTGACTGGGTGGGTTTGGCCAACTTTTTTTTCAACTTTTAAAAGCATATTTTCTACAACCTCTTTGTCCGAAGAGGTTGTAAAAAATGCTTTTAAAAAGTTCTGATGATCCCAGCTGAGTTGCCTGATCGTCAGAACCTTTTAAAAGCATTTTTTTACAACCTCTTCGGCCAAAGAGGTTGTAGAAAAAATGCTTTTAAAAGGTTCTGACGATCCCAGCTGAGCCACGTGATCATCTGAAGAAAAAATTCTTTTAAAAGTAAAAAAAAAAACCTCTGATGACCGCGCGGCTCAGCTGGGCATGGGCGAGGTGGGTGGAGGTGAAATGGGTGGCGATATTTAAGTTTCAGATCTATTATATTTCTAGTCACTATTAATTCTATTCCTGTAAATGTTTGGCTCAGATATTTGACTTATGTTGGCATATTTCACTTAAAAAACTGTGCTATTAACTGTGCTGTAAAAACAGTTCTGCATAATCCACAAACAACACAAAAGATACATTCATAAAGTAGCTTCTGGAAGGAAAATGAAGTAATTGCTTCCTAGTTAATCTTGGTGCGGCTCAGTAAATGGACGGATTTCTATATATCTCTATTTTATTATCATTGCTTCACATGATCGGTTAAGCTGGAGCTTTTTCAAATGTTAGCTCTTGTTATACAACAAGAGCAGTGTTATATTAGATCATATAGGACTTTGCTCAAATGTTCTTGGTTGTCCTGCCAATTGGTGTAACAGAGCCTGGCTCTGGGAAAACAAACCAATAAAACAAAGAATTGGCAGGCAACAGCTTGTCTTGCTTTAGCTGTCTGTGGAGAATAGATGTTAGGCTTTTATCTAGCCTGTTACATCTGGACATTGCCCTGGGTTGAAATAAGTACATTTCCCAAAATACCAAAGTTTCCCTCCCTCCTTTCCCCCCACATTCATATCTGGGAGCCAGTGTGGGTAATAGTCGAAGTGTTGGACTAGGAGTAAAGAGATCCAGTCATTCCTTAGGTATAGAAGACAGCTGGGTTATACTGGGCCAGTATTCTCTCCCAACTGTAGACTGGAATCATTTATCCACTGGCACTCACTTTATGAACATGGGAGACTACAAACCACTGTCTTCAATTGTAAAGGCCTTCATTCCACAGAGGATAGTTTCAGGGTGATATTTATTTGCATTACAAATACTCAGAAAATTAGATGATTACTGTAAGATATATAAGAAGAATATGAAACCAGAAGAATGAAAATAGTTATATGATGTAGCCAGGGGTGGGCTTCAAAAATTTTAGCAAGGGGTCCTCTGCCCAGTTGCTGGGTGGGTGTGGCCATGAGGGGTGTGGCCTAGTCACCCTCCTGCACCATGGTGAGGGGGGGCAAAAACGGCCTCCCCAGACTCCAGAGGCCCTCTGGAAGCTGGAAATGGGTCCATTTCTGGCTTTCCTGAACTTCTGGTACACCCATTTTTCACCTTTCCTGATCTTCCATGTGTGCCCTGCACATCCAAAATGGGCCACATGAGGACTCCTGGGAGGGGATGGGAGGGATGAGTGGGGCCAGCCAGGAGTGGGATTTTGGGGTTCTCTGAACTGCACAGAATCTTAACTAGAGGTTCTCCTGAACCCCTGCGAACCCCCAGCAGCCCACCCCTGGATGGAGCTAATCTCTATTATAAGTTTCAAATAGACACAACTTATGTTGCCCTCAAAAAACTTTTTGTGGCCTCTGAGTCTCATCCAATTGTGCTGAAAATTAGTGACATTTTTTCTTGCTATGTTGAGACAGAATACATAGAAAGTTTTATGTTATTTAAAATAATAAAGAAACTTTCCAAGTCTAGGTTAACAACATTTGAAAATATAATTACTGGTATGCATAATTTCATCAGTTTCCTTGATGACCTACTATGACCTACCATTTCATGTAAAGTGTTACTCGTCTATTTGGCTCCCTATCTCAAAACTTTGCTGTCATTGGAGATGAAAATGAGAAAGAGGGTGCTTGAGTAATCCAGTCTAAACATCTCATTGACTGTGCAAGATACCATAATAATAATATCTGGAGTCATGAAGAAAGAAATATGGAAGGCTTTACTTTAGTGATTCAAGAATAAACTTTGTCAACTAATTCCATAAAAATGAAAATTCATGATGCAATTGACCATTTGATGGCAGAATTTCACAAATGGACAAAATTGTCAAGATTGAATTGCCAAAATTATTGGAAACTTTGCCAGAGGTTTGAGTTTTAATTTAGCAAGAACCTCTGGCACCATCAAGTTGGGAAGGTTTTGGGAAAGGAGTGGGTTAAGATCTTACGAGGTTTTAAAATCCAAGCAGGCAGGCACCTTATTCGTAACATTCCTGATATAACAGTCATTAAAAATAAATAAGTCTGGAGCCTTGGTGATGTTATACTGGACATGGCTAGGATTGAGGAAAAGCAATCAGAAAAAAATAAAAAATCAAAATTTACGAATTGAAGCTGAACACTTATGGAAAAAGAAGTTTATTTGAGCCGCTGTTTCTGTGTAAATATGACACAGACATGTTCTGGCAACCTTTTTTCCAGGCATATGTCACAAACCAATTCTGAAAATGCCATCTAGAAACCTGCATGGACTTAACCAGAAGTGCTATTCACCCCCTTAGATATTGGAACACTGCTATCATGTCATCCCAATCCTTCTTTTCATTAAACTAGGGAAACCCAATTCCTGCAACTGTTCTTCATGTGTTTAGCCTTCAGTCCCTAGTCATCTTTGTTGCTCTTCTCTGCACTCTTTCTAGAATCCCAACATCTTTTTTATATCATAGCGACAAAAACTAGATGCAATATTCCAGGTGGTATTACCAAAGCATTATAACGTGGTACTAACACTTCATGTAATCTTGATTCTATCCCTCTGTTAATGCATTCATTGGACCTGATATAAGAAATTACAGGATTAACTGTAGAGTGGGACCGATCTTTCCTATGTGCATGAATATTTCCCTACATTAACATTCAAGATGCAATTTCTTTTCTATCTCTTTTGTTACATTGGTATTTCTCAGACTTGGGAACATTAAGATGTTTGCAGTTCAACTTCCAGAATTCCACACCCTTCTTAAAGTTGCCATATTTGAGAAACGCTGCTCTTCGTGTTTGTAGGAAATCACCTGGATATTGCCAAGATCCACTGATTAAACTGCTAGTGTATGCTAATACTATACTTAAAAGGGCCTAGGCAAGGCAAGACTGACTGATAACAAAATAGCAAAATGACAGCGTTAGAAGGGACCTTGGAGTTCTTCTAGACCAACCCCTTGCTCAGGCAGGAAGCCATATACCATTTGTTTTTCAAAGTTCAGTTGCCTTTTGAAAAAGCACCGTTGGGATAGCCATGACCTGGATGACTGAAAATCTTCATAGACACTCAATCCTTACTAGTAGTGATAATGTTACCTAGTTCAGGTAATGAAACATCGGCATTAAAATGACCAAGTTCAGAGGGCACCAAGGACCCCTCATTTTCCACCTTGATTTGCATCTTTTATGTTAGAAGATTGTTCTTCTGTATTCTTGATTTTGAACTGTTGAAACAAACCCCTAACCCTGAATGCTTAAAGTTCTAGGGCAGAGGTCTTCAAACTTGCAGCTTTAAGACTTGTTAAAGCTCCCAGAATTGGGAGTTAGATGGCTGGAGAATTCTGGGAGTTGAAGTCCACAAGTCTTAAAGCTGCTAAGACCTCTGGTCTAGGGAGAATCAACTGCAGCATATTTTCAACATCTGGAGAGCTCAGTGTTTCTTTGCTGTTACTTGTGAGTCAGTTTTCTTCCACTCTGTCTACCAAAGTCTTTCACAGAAGAGGAGAAATTTTAGAGAGGATAATAACATAACATAATAACAGAGTTGGAAGGGACCTTGGAGGTCTTCTAGTCCAACCCCCTGCCCAGGCAGGAAACTCCACACCATTTCAGACAAATGGCTATCCAACATTTTCTTAAAAATTTCCAGTGTTGGAGCATTCACAACTTCTGCAGGCAAGTTGTTCCACTTATTGATTGTTCTAACTCTTCTTCACAATATTAGGGGAGCACAGGTGAAGAGATAGCTTTTTGTGACTGGAATGTATAGAAAGGGATTCTACTTCTGAGGTTTTTCTGTGCATCTTGTTTCCTTCTTGTTTCTCAGTGAAATTGATCACTGGAATGGGGTCAGGGAGCTTGTCACAATGAGAGTCAATGTCCTTCTACATTGGGTTCCCTCAGTTGGAAGAAAGGGAAGAAAGAGAAGAGAAGAGAAATATCCTCTTGTCAGAATTGAACTTTTAATCCTTAATTTGTTAGGAATTCGTGAGGAGTTTGTTAGGAGCTAGTGAGGAAATTACGAAGGACATCAATCAAAGACCTACACATCTATTATTATCATGCAATCCTTAGGACTCTGTTATGATGAGGCAACACAGCAGAACCTGGAGGGCATCTAACATGGCTATTAAATTCTTACCCAGATATAACCCATTATTTTTTTTAGAATGCATGGATTTTTCTGGAGGAATATTTCCTGAAAACACAGAGAAAAGCATCAACAAAAAGATGAGGTGAAATTTGGAAAATGTCAGTTTTAATGCATATCAGCTTCAGCATTTGACAACAATAAAGCTTTTTTATCAGCAAAGTATTAATCCCCCCCACCAAAAAAAGCAATATTTTTGGAATTTAGGTAATCTCTAAATGCTCCATCAATTGTTAGAGGTACACAGATGCTTTTACTTAGCAGGAACTGAAAAATAATGTAGAAGAAAGTTGATTGTAATAACCACAGTCATATTGGTTATATAAATCCAGCAGATTCTGATAATAACTTAATAACAACATAGGACAGGCATAAATAAAGCTGACAAGGACAAGATGGAAGCTTGGGAAGCATGTGGTCAATCTGAGTAGCCATTTTTCTATAGCTGTCACTATGGGAATAATGAAATATTGGTAATTGATATCATGGTTAATGAGGAAGGAAAGGAGAGAAGGAAGAGATTCCTCAATAAGGTAGCTGACAAAAGTCACTCCTGTTCCCATTGCTCTTTCACATGACTGTGGTCATTCTGTTTCTCTCTTTAGGTAAAGAAATATCTCTGAAATGATGACCCAGCAGGTCACAGTTATCTAGTGTTATAATTATTAGCCTGAACATGTATAGACAATACTAATCAGAACTAAGGAAGAAAAATATTTATGTGTAATTTGAGCTACAATCTACCTGAATGACTGTCACAACAGTTTATTTTGGTTTCTCAGTTTCACCATAAAATATTTGTGAAGTTGTTGTTTCAGGAAAAAAACTTTCAGCCGGAGAAGTTGCATATTCACACTCTGGAAGCCATCTTTCTCTGTATATTAGAAAAGGAATGCATTATTTCAAGTTGAAAAATATTTTGTAGGTATAAAAAATTAGGTAAAAGTTAAGGAGTTTTTGTGGATACTACTCCACTAATTCTGCTGACTATAGGGGTAGTGTCCATGTCTGATTCAAGGGCATTGAGCTAGCACTGGAATTTCCATGGTCATGTGGCAAGCATGATGGTACAGAGCTCTATTAGCTTCCCACTAAAGTGGTACCAATTTATCTACTTAGGGTATCTATTTATCTACTCACATTTTCATGCTTTTGAACTGCTAGGTTGACAGGAGTTGGGGCAAGGATGGGAGCTTACAGCGTACATCTCAAATCTGGGCTGCTGTCAGCCTTGAACCCTCTTGAATCAGATTAGGGGCTGCCACAAGGGAGGATGGGTAACTTTCCAGCCAACAAGCCCAGTGTATTTACTGCTGAGCCATTTCCACTTCCCATAAACTGCAGAAAAAAAATGGCTACCAACCTGCTTTCCATTGAGGACCTAAATACTGCACAAATCAAAAGAGTGCTGTGAAAATATTTACAGACCTCTCACATCCTGGACATAAACTGTTTCAACTCCGACCCTCAAAACGGTGCTACAGAGCACTGCACACCAGAACAACCACACACAAGAACAGTTTCTTCCCGAACGCCATCACTCTGCTAAACAAATAATTCCCTCAACACTGTCAAACTATTAGTAAATCTGCACTACTATTAATCTCATCATTCCCATCACCCATCTCCTTCCACTTATGACTGTATGACTGTAACTTTGTTGCTTGTATCCTTACGGTTTATATTGATATTGATTGTTTCCTGGCTGCTTATTTGTACCCTATGACTATCATTAAGTGTTGTACCTTATGATTCTTGATGAACGTATCCTTTCTTTTATGTACATTAAGAGCATATGCACCAAGACAAATTCCTTGTGTGTCCAATCACACTTGGCCAATAAAAAATTCTATTCTATTCTATTCTATTCTATTCTATTCTATTCTATTCTATTCTATAGGATTAAACTATATGTTAATTCAATGTATAATTAATGTTTGATTGTAGGTTGATATATGAGTGGATTTTTTAAAATTGTCATGAAATTATTAAGAGGAAAATAAAATGTTAAGGATCAACAATGGAGGACTTTGAAGACCTGTTTTTTTTAAAAAGAGCTTTTAGCCCTTTGGTCTGAATAATGTACACACTACCACATACCTTTTTTACAATAGCATATAGCCTAGTAACAGAAAATTACAAGGACAAGGTCTTGTACCTTATAGAATTTTATAGGATAGAACAGTCATATTCCAAAATGTCCATTAATCTGATAGACAGTGATCTGTTGTATTCCTATTGTGTTGAAGACTAAGGAAGCAGGAAAAGCACAGATTTCAATGGTATATCTTTAATGCTAATTATTATTATTATTATTATTATTATTATTATTATTATTATTATTAATAATAATAATAATAATAATAATAATTTGATTTTTATACCGAGTAAATGCAGTACGTAGACAATTAATAGTAATTTTTCAGCTGTATTGTAGCGCCTAAATTAATATGGATCTCTTTTATTGCTACATATTGAATATTGATGCCTGTATTGAAATAACCATAAACTAAATTCAAAACACAGACTAAAATTGAGATTGGAACCTGTAAATGCCAAATGCCAAATAAAAATTTTGTTCTGATCCATAAGATCTCTGTTCTGTACCCGGGGAAAACTGACTTACTTGGCACAGCACTGGAAATTAAATTCACAGGTTCCATATGGAACAAAACAGTCAGGACAGGGAAGGTCATGTGGATAACAGAAACCTTCAAAACGATATTGACAATCAAGCTGACCTCCAGCAGGATCTACATGAAAAATTAAATATATATGTTTAAAAATCATTTGGTCATTATTTATAAATACAAATATATAAAAACATCTCACAGATAACACATTCCTCAGCATGATTCTGAATGAAGTTTTTTATCCCAAATTACAAAATGCATCGATGACTTTTCTGTATAAACCAGGGGTAGTCAACCTTTTTATACCTACCACCCACTTTTGTATCTCTGTTAGTAGTAAAATTTTCTAACTGCCCACCGGTTCCACAGTAATGCGCCATGTATCATCGTCTGTGCATGCCTCTCGCGCATTGTGGATTGGGTTTGTGGGGTGGGGCGCCGGCTACCAGCTCTGCTTGTCTGTTACATCTGGGTGGTGTGGGGGGAGATGCGCGAGCTATTCCGGGACGAGGCTCTTTTGCTTGTGGTTGCACTATAGCACCATTTAGTTTCGCTTACGTGACGTGTACTAAACTTATGCACAGGTGATACAAATAATATATTTTCAGAAATTTAAATTGTCATGGGGAATTTTATGAAAACCTAATGAAATGTTTTTAAATAATGCTATGATTTTTTAAAAAAAAAGTCAATTAAATTTTAAAAAAGGAAAGTGCTTCAGTATCGGACAAAACCTCTACTGCCCACCATTAAAGCTGGAATACCTACTAGTTGGCGGTAGGGACCAGGTTGACTACCACTGGTATAAACTATGAATTAAGAAGCAGTGCAAAGGAAACAAAAGTGTCATTAATCTACTTATTAAACAAAAGACTGATTGAATTCCAAGAAGGTATTTTCTTTGAACTTATTATTTATTCCTTGACTACATTGTTTATTGAGTGACTTTGGACCAGAAATTCTCTTTCTACATAACCTTCTTCACAAGATTGTTAAGGAGGACACTTCTGTGCATAGCCACATTAAGATCTCTGAAAAAGTCAAAATAGGCATGCAACAAAAAACTAGCAAGCAAATGATGCAGGAGGAATGTAGATTTATCTACAACTCTACATTAAACATGGAACTATATAATAAGTATGGCGTAAAAAGTGGATGCTGTCCAGTTTGTGTGGGCCTTGTTTATATATGAGTTTTTAAAATGTATAAATAATGGAATGATAATATGGATACTTTATATATCAGGGGTCTCCAACCTTGGTCCCTTTAAGACTTGTGGACTTCAACTCCCAGAGTTCCTCAGCCAGCTTTGCTGTCCACAAGTCTTAAAGGGATCAAGGTTGGAGACCCCTGTTATATATTATTTACAGGCATATTCAGCATATCTACAGCATCACTTTGAAAGGATGTAAATATTTCATAAAGATATCTAGTATATTTCCATCTCACATACTGTGACTATATTAATGTAGCTACATATAATGCATTGCAGTGTGCTTAAAGACTGCTCATTTTTGTACCTGGACCAACTACAGCTTTCAGGAAGAGAGTCAAAAAGAAAAACTGACAAATCTTCATGGCTGATGGCTGAAGTAAAAAGTTCAATGTTCATGCACAGAAAGTATTCCTGTTGGGAAATAAAGAGTTAGCAATCCTCATTGACAAAGGTGAATAAGGCAGATCTTTCAGCAAAAATGAGAACTGTTGCCCTGATCCAGACTGAAACCACTTTCTCTCCCCAACTCTCACATAGGAACACCATACATGCAAAACATATCAAAGGTGCTTTTTCAAAAGACAAGTGGACTGTTTTTTTTCTTGAGGAGGGAGAAGACGACATTTTACTTTTCATCCAAGAAGATTCATCAGTTCTGAAGCTTCTTGATTGAGAAGCAAAAGTTTCTTCTTCCTCAAGGAAAAAACAAAACAAAACAAAACAACTCAAAACTCAGCCCCTTCCTTGACCGGGACTCCTTATGCACGGTCACTTATGCCCTCATCACTTCCCGCCTGAACAATTGCAATGCTCTCTACATGGGGCTCCCCTTGAAGAGCACCAGGAAGCTCCAGCTAGTCCAGAATGCGGCCGCGCGGGTGATTGAGGGAGCATTGTGCTGCTTCCATATAACACCCATCCTGGCTGCCGGTAGCCTTCCGGGTGCACTTCAAGGTGCTGCTTACCACCTTTAAAGCGCTCCATGGCTTAGGACCGGGATATATACGAGACCGCCTTCTGCCACCGATTGCCTCCCAATGACCTGTGTGCTCCCACAGAGCGGGCCTCTTCAGGGTGCTGTCGACCAAACAATGTAGGTTGGCGGCCCCCAGGGGGAGGGCCTTCTCTTTGGCAGCACCGGCCCTATGGAACGAGCTACCTCCGGGGTTACGACAGCTTCCCGACCTCCGGGCCTTCAAACGTGAACTGAAGACCTTATTATTCCATCGAGTGGGACTAGCCTAAGAAATATTTTAGTGAAATTTTTAAATGGGTTTTAAATCAGTCTTTGACCATTTTAATGATCTGGCCATTAAATATTTGGTTTTAATTGTTTTTAAATATTGTTATTTATTATATTTGTATTGGTATTGTGTATTTTAATATGGCTGTAAACTGCCCTGAATCCTTCGGGAGATGGTGCGGTATAGAAATTTAATAATAAAGAAAGAAAGAAAGAAAGAAAGAAAGAAAGAAAGAAAGAAAGAAAGAAAGAAATAATGCAGCTGCCTTTTGACAAAGGATCTTTGACACAACTATGACCTGGATGAGTGAGAATGTCCACAGACATCCATGCAAAAAAATTTATAAATTAAACAGATGCAGATTCCCCTGCAATGTGTTAAAATTCTGTGGTGCAGTTCCAGGATCCGCGTCTACTCTTGCTGAGTCATTGGAAGTACAACTATGAATAAATTATTGCTCCAAGAGAAGATGCTCATTTCTACCCAAACAATTTGATGCATCTAAGAACTATTGGAACACTGCTATCATGTCATCCTAATCATTCTTTTCATTGAACTAGACAAACCCAATTCCTGCAACCATTCTTCATAAGATTTAGCCCTCAGTCCCCTAATTATCTTTGTTGCTCTTCTCTATATTCTTTCTAGAGCAGGGGTGTTAAAATGGCAGCCCATGAGCCGCATGTGTCATGCACAGGCCAACCCCACCCCACTCTGCAAAGGGGGATAATGTCATAAATATCATGTGATGGCAACATGATGCAGCGAGTTTGACACCCGTGAGACTGTGAAAATTACTGAGACTCTATTGACTGGCAATCTCATAGTCTTTTGTTTTTATGCTCCCATAGTTCACAATGTCTCAATGCAATTTAGTTCATCTATGTCCAATTTAGTTCATCTATGATTGATTCAGGCTTCTTGACTATTTTCAGATTCATTCAGAGGTCAGGATGCTGTGAATACAGATATATGTCTGCAAATTAATAGAAGTTACACATTCAAAATACGGTGGCTAAGAATATTCAAAAGTATAAAGACCAGGAAAAAAATGCAGAAATACTGCTATCTGGAAATAACCAGAACTCTTGCTGAATTCAAGAGCAGATTAAGCAACTATGATCTTTCTTCATTCTTACTCATAAATGGGGCCTAAGTACACCTCCCCTGCAAATTCCACTTTTCTACACTTTCTGTGAAAACATTTCTTTCCACAAAATATATTTATAAAAATAATAAAGGCAGGATATAAAATAATAAAATTATGAACATATGAACATATAACTCTGTGGAAATTTAAAAAATGCATTTAAATCATATTTTGAGCTAGAGTAACAGCAATGCTATTCCATTTGCAATTCAAACTGATACTAGTACGGAAAATAAGTTCTAAACAGTCTCTTCAGATATATTTCTTGCATTCAACCATGTCCACTTTCCACCCCGGGGGATATACCTTTAAGGCAACCTGAGTATCACATTGTAAAATTATTTTTTCTATCAGTCTCTTTCTAATGGTCAATTTAAGACTGAATTGTCAAACTCTTGAGCAAGAATGAGCAATCCATGAGTTGCCCAGCACCCCTTAATTTTCTTTTGTGATCTCCAGAATCCTGCAGCCAAAACTTGGGAAGAAACAATCCAAAAATCCAAGAAAAACTGATATATTAAATCTTATCATACCTGGAAAAAGCTTATTTCAATTTTTTCCCCATAAGTCTCATGCCAGGCCCTGTACTGACTTTTTTTTTTAAATTTGCATTTATATCCTGCCCTTCTCCGAAGACTCAGGACGGCTTACACTATGTTAGCAATAGTCTTCATCCTATTTGTATATTTATATACTAAGTCAACTTATTGCCCCCAACAATCTGGGTCCTCATTTTACCTACCTTATAAAGGATGGAAGGCTGAGTCAACCTTGGGCCTGGTGGGACTAGAACCTGCAGTAATTGCAGGCAGCTGTGTTAATAACAGACTGTCTTACCAGTCTGAGCCACAGAGGCTTATACATCGTTCTATTCTACCCTTATAAAAAATAAGAACAATATAAAAGCTTGCCCTCAGCTATGAAAAACTGAAGGTTAGGCTAAACAGACAAAGAAAGAGAACTGCTATTCCCTTAAGAGACGCCTCCAGCACATATGAAAGTCTGTTTCCATCTCCGAGTTCTTACCTTTACCAGGACTGATAGGTGGACAAAGCCCAAATTTCATCTATGGTTGTTGCTTTTGTCTAGTCGGTGTTACCAGATCCCTCCCATTTTTATTTGTTTTTCCCCACCCCACACCTGGCTATAAAAGGATGATAAAAAAGGATACTACATTACCCCTCCCACATATTTGCTACCCAAACATATTATTTTAATTGGCTTCTGTGCTTATTCAGTATTTCACGTACCAAACTGAGTTTATTTTTCTAGACAGCTGCAATATCCAAATTTTAACTGATTCTATAAGAGTAGAAAAAATAATAATCCCTTCTGGCGGTCCTATTCCTGGGGTGAAATCTAGCAGGTTCTGACAGGTTCTGGAGAACTGGTAGTGGAAATTTTGAGTAGTTCGGAGAACCGGTAGTGGAAATTGAGCAAATGCTACCTCTGGCTAGCTCCAGAGTGGTGTGGGAATGAAGGTTTTGCAATATCCTTCTCCAAGGAGTGGGGAGGGAATGGAGATTTTGTAGTTTCCTTCTCCTGGAGTGGGGTAGGAATGCAGATTTTGCAGTATCTTTCCCCTGCCATGCCCATCAAGCCACACCATGCCCACCAAGCCACGCCCACAGAACAGGTAGTAAAAAAAATTGGATTTCACCACTGTCCTATTCATTAATACAACAGAAAAATACATTTTATACTCACACATATATCTAGCCACAGCTTCAGGTAGTCTAATAAAAATGCTGAATTATTAAATTATGAGGCAACATTGATTGAGTAATTAATTAATAAACAAAGTCCAAAGTATCAAGATTTCCAGCATAAGTAAAAAAAAAATCCAGAGAAAGTTGGTAAGATTCACAATCAGATTAACTGACTGAAATTCTCTTTGCTTTTATACAGATAGATTTTGAGCTTGTGAGAAAAAGCAAACATGTTTGTCAAGTCTGGTTAGGGGAATTTTTTATTTTCTTTCTTCTAATACAAAGATGAGAGAGAGAGAGAGAGAGAGAGAGCGCAATAGGAGGAAACTAATCAAGGAGGGAAGCACCCTAGAACTAAGAAGAAATTTCCTGATAGTTAGAACAATTAATCAGTGGAAGAACTTGCCTCCAAAAGTTGTGAATGCTCTAACGCTGAAAGTTTTAAAGAAGACATTGGACAGCCATTTGTTTGAAATGGTCATTTGTCTGAGCAGAGGCTTGGAGAAATGAAAAAGTATAAGTGGCTGAGATTCTAGTAAATAATGAAAGCTGCTGAGAAACAACGTATTTTTCTTTTTCTGATAGACAAATCTAGAAAATGAAGGAATGTGGACACTTTTGTTTTCTTAATGCCCACTTTTTACTTTTAAAAAAAGTATAAATGCATGTATAAATGTAGGTATGTATGTATGTATGTTTAAACAAACAAATAAACAAATAAAAAGCCAAGATGGTGGAGTCCTGGGAATTATTCTGAAAAGCTGAACAGATGTATATTAATAGAAAGTACAAATAAATTATCTGCTTTTTTCAGAGTTCCTAGTCATATGTCTGTCATTTAAGTTTAAGTAATTTGTAAGTGCTTAGCCAATCCTATTTATCATCTGACTGTATACAAACAGGACTATTTCTCATCATAGGCCTATTTTGTTCTGCAAATTTTGTTAACAAAAAACATCATTTAGATATGTAAATAAAGTTCAGTTGAAAACATAAATATTGTTGTTCTTTGTCAAATACTAAATGTGCATCTTTACAAAAGTGAATGATGGGCTCATTATTTTACATTGATTTATTTATATTAGATTTTTATCTCACCTTTACTACTTTATAGATATCTCAAGGTAGTGAATATACATAATAGTATTTTCTCCTCCAATTTTCTGGGCAACAACAACAAACCTGTGAGATGGGTTGGGCTGAGAGATAGCAACTGGCAAAAGGCACCCAACTGGCTTTCATATCTATGGTGGGACTAGAACTCACAGACTCCTGGTTTCTGGGGCAGTACCATAGACCAAACTGGCTCTCTATGGTATCTTTCTCGTAGATAGAAGCAAAGAAGAAGATTTATATCAACTCAGCAGTTTAATAAAGTAGGTGGTACTGATGCTGGGTTATGATTGAGCTTAAGAACAGTTGCAGGAACTGGGTATGTCTAGTTTAATGAAAAGAAGGACTAGGGGAGACCTAAGTTTAACTCTTAGAATCATCTATTACAAAGTCCTTCCTGTCGAAGACTACTTCAGCTTCAATTGCAACAATACACGAGCACTCCAATCTTGATTGCAGAAAATATGACTTCAGTAACAGAGTTGTTAATGCTTGGAATACACTACCTGACTCTGTGGTCTCTTCCCAAAATCCCCAAAGCTTCAACCAAAAACTGTCTACTATTGACCTCACCCCATTCCTAAGAGGCGTGCATAAAAGCACAAACATGCCTACCGTTCCTGTCCTATTGTTTCTTTTTTATATCCAATTAATATAGTTATTACATACTCATACTCATATATATGCTTATATGTTGCATAGTTATTTCATACTTATGCTTATATATACTGTGTGACAAAATAAATAAATAAAATAAAATAAAAAATAAAATAGCAGTGTTCCAATATCTCAGGGGCTGCCACAAAGAAGAGGGAGTCAAACTATTCTCCAAAGCACCTGAAGGAAGGACAAGAAACAATTGATGGAAACTAATCAAGGAGAGAAGCAAATTAGAACTAAGGAGAAATTTCCTGACAGTTAGAACAATTAAGAAGTGGAACAACTTGCCTGCAGAAGTTGTGAATGCTTCAACACTGGGAAATTTTTAAGATGTTGGATAACCATTTGTCTGAAGTGATGTAGGGTTTCCTGCCTGGGCAGGGGTTTGGACTAGAAGACCTCCAAGGTCCCTTCCAACTCTGTTGTTGTTGCTGTTATCACCATCATCATCATTATTATTTACAATCACTCACAATTTTAGAGTTTGTAGCTGTATGACTCACACTATAGTTTTTTTAAAAAAATGAATCAATAGACAACGTGAAATGTTCTATAAATGAATTAAATAACCAGGAACTAAAGAAGGAAAATATAGGGTGAAATGGGTGGGGATATTTAAGTTTTAGTTCTATTATATTTCTGGCCACTATTAATTCTATTCCTGGCATACTTCATGTAAGAAACTGTGCTATTCCTGTAAATTCAGTTCTGCATAGTCCACAAACAATACAAAAGATACATTCATAAAGCAGCTTCTGGAAACAAAATGAAATGTTCTCAGCTGCGGTAACTGTTTCCTAGTTGTTGGTGTGGCTCAGTAAATAAAAGGATTTCTATATATCTCTGTTTTATTATATTATCATTGCTTCACGTGATAGGTTAAGCCAGAGCTTTTTCAAATGTTAGCTCTTGTTATACAACAAGAGCAGTATTATATTAGATCATATAGGACTTTGCTCAAATGTTCTTGGTTGTCCTGCCAATTGGTGCAACAATGCCTAGCTCTGGGAAAACGAACCAATAAAACAGAAAGAATTGGCAGGCAACAGCTTGTCTTGCTCGAGTGTCTATGAAGAATAGATGTTAGGCTTTTATCTAGCCTGTTACATCTGGACATTGCCCTGAGTTGAAATAAGCACATTTCCCAAAATAAAACTAACAAAGATCCCCCCCTCCTTCTATCTCATCCTCATATCTGGGAGCCGGTGTGGATAATAGTTGGACTAGTGATGGACAAGGAATAAAGAGATCCAGTCATTTCTTAAGTATGGATGAGAGCTGGGTTATACTGTACCAACCAGACTGTTCCAACCCTAGACTGGAATCATTTATCCACTGACACTCACTTTATGAACATGGGAGACTACAATCCAGGATATATAGAAAGTTTTATGTTATTTAAAATAACAAAGGAACATTCCAAGACTAGGGTAACAATGTTTGAAAATATAATCACAGGTATGCATGACTTTATCAGTTTCCTTGGTGGACCTACCTACTATGACCTATAATTTCATGTAAAGTGTTACTCGTCTATTTGACTCCCTGTATCGAAATTTTGCTGTCATTGGAGATGAAAATGAGAAGGAGATGATATAATTAAAAGTTTCTTTAAAAAAAACTTGAGTTTTGAAGAAAGAAAACATGTATTATTTACAAGGCCCAGTGTGCCTTGGCCCTATAAAGCTTCTTCTGTGACTGCAGAGATGGGGAGGATGTAGTCACTACTTCCTAAAAAGGATGCTACACTAAGAGACAACAGCTCCTTTTGTTCTAGTTTGTTAAAATACATGATAACCACCAGTCAATTGCAAAAGGCAGCTTTATTTGGTATAGGTTGTATACTGTAATGATAGCTTTAACATAGGGGTGTGAAACACAAGGCCTGTGAACCAGATCTGGCCTGTGATATGGTCAGATCCAGCCTGTGGAGCTGTCCTGGAAAATGTAAGGAGCCAGCCTGCGTGGCTTCAGCCTGATCTACCCAATGTGAAGAAGAAACATGCCAGCAGGTTGGGGAATGATATCAAGCTGGCCACACCCACCCAATTGGCCACGCCCAGAGGGTGGTATCAAGATGGCCATGACCACCCAGTTGGATACAACCACCTAGTCATCCATGCCCGCCCAGCCCCCTCGAGGTCAGCCACAGCCCTGATGCAGCCCTCAATGAAATTGAGTTTGACACCCCTGTTTTAACACTGTCATACAACATCTGGCTATTCCAGGTGCTTTGAAAAGTGGATAAAAATGCTAAATCCAATTTAAACATCTCACTGACCATGCAACAAACCATAATAAGATTAGGAGTCATGAAGAAAGAAATGGAAGGCTTTATTTTAGTGACTCAAGAACAAACTTTGCCAATTAATTGCATGAAAGTGAAAACTCATCATGAGCAATAGCAAATGTCACCTTTGAAGTGAAAAAGATGAAGCAATTGACCATTTGATAAGTTGTTGTAGCAAAATTTCATGAACAAATGATGTGACTGGGTTGCCAAAATTATCATTGGAAATGTTGCCAGAGATTTGGGTTTGAATCCAACACGAATCTCTGGGACCATCAAGTTGAGGTTTTGGAAAAGGAGCAGGTTAAGATCTTATGGGACTTTAAAAATTCAAGCAGGCAGTCACCTTATTTGTAACATTCCTGATACAATAGTCATTGGAATTAAGTAAGTCTGGAGCATTGGTGATGTTATACTGGATGCTGCTAGGATTGAGGAAAAGCAACTAGAAAAAAATGAAAAACCAAAATTTTGATTCAAATTGAAGCTGAACACTTATGGAAAAATAAGTTTATTTGAGCTGTGTAAATATGACACAAACATGTTCAGGCAACCTTTTTTCCAGGCATATGTCACAAACCACTTCTGAAAATATTCTCTAGAAACCTACATGGACTTAATCCATGTAGTCACTTATGGAAAAAGAAATTCACTATTATATCAATCATGATTGGAGCCTTTGGAATAGTATCAAAAGGACTCCATTGATATTTGAAAATTTTGAATTTATCAGATCTGAACATCCTACCTTATTTCCGCCAAAATAAGACATCCTCTGATAATAAGCCCAATCGGGCTTTTGAGAGCATGGCAATAAGGCCAAGCACTTATTTCAGGGTTCAATAAATATAAGACAGGGTCTTATTTTTGGGGAAACACGGAAGTGTTAGAAAAAAAATCCTGCTTGGAACTACCCACAATACATCCTCTTAATAAAAGTCCATCTTATTAATTCTTAGGTCTTTAATTATGACTCAAATGATTAAATTATTACATTTCTATCCATCTTTGGCTGTGAATTCAATTGGAGATGACCCATATAATAATAATTAGTTTAAATAAATAAATAATTGTGCATTGCAGGAGTGGAAAGGCTCCTCTGGCAATCTCAGCTGAGTTGCCTGATCGCCAGAACCCTTTAAAAGCATTTTTTAAAAGCCTCTTCAGCTGAAGAGCTTGTAGAAAAAATGCTTTTAAAGAGTTCAGATGATCCCAGCTGAGCCGTGCGATCATCAGAGGCTTTTTTTTTTACTTTTAAAAGCATTTTTTTGGCCAAAGAAAAATGCATTTAAAAGTTAAAAAAAAACCTTCTGATGATCGCACGGCTCAGCTGGGCATGCGGAGGACCCACACAGTATAAGTGAGGAGTGACTGGGTGGAGGGGGATGGGGCAGGTGAGCATTGGGCGGCTGGGATGAGTGAGCGGAACTGGTTCGGGGGTGTGGCCAGCCAGCAATTGCTAACCGTTCTCCGAACTAGCCAAAATTACCACTACTGGTCCTCCCAAACTGGTGTGAACCAGTAGCAACCCACCACTGCATTAATACATGAGCAGTTCCAGTGATACACTACTCAGCTGGAATCATCAACTGGACTTTGGCTGCACTGGAAAACTTAGACTGGAAAATATGCAAACTTTTGAATATGTACCACGCCTTATATCCACAAAGTGACATCAACAGGGTGTACCTGCCAAGAAAAATAGGGGGCAGAGGACTATTGTAAATCCATCAAACTGTAGAAGAAGAAAAAAAAGTTTGAATGATTATGTGAACTAAAGTACAGAAAAATTGCTGCAGGCTGTGAAAACGGAGTACATTATAAAAACAACAGAAACAAAGGGAGAATATAAGGAAAAACAGCGGATGACAGATTAAATAGATGGGAAACCAAAGCTTTATATGGGCAGCACTTGAAAAATATTGAAGGAAAATATGATGACAACTTTATATGGGCATACTTAAGATGGGAACCATCGAGAAAGAAATGTTTAATACTCGCTGCTCAAGAACAAGCTCTACAAACTAATGCTATGAAAACAAAGATACAGAAATCCACCAACAATCCAAACTGCCGACTTTGCAACAACAAAGTTGAAACTGTTTCACATTTAATATGTGAATGCAGCAAAATCATACACACTGATTACAAAGCTAGACACGATCATGTTGCTAAATTAATCCACTGGTCATTATGTAAAAATATGACTTTCCTGTATCCAAAAAGTCATGGGAACATAAAGTGGAAAAAGTTATAGAAAATGAGAAGATGAAGATCTTGTGGGACTTTCGAATTCAGACGGATTGTCATTTGGAACACAACATGCCAGATATCACAGTTGTCGAAAACTGAAACATAAAATTTATTGACATCGCGGTACCAGGAGATGCCAGAGTCGAAGAAAAAGAACTGGAAAAAATAATGAAATATCATGACCTGGCCATCGAAACTACATGGCTATGGATGAAACATGTAACAGTGATACCCATTGTAACATGGTACCAAGTCCAAGAATTTTATAAGATACATCAGCAAATTGCAGCTTCCTGCAATAACACCAATGGAACTGCAAAAAACTGCTTGGAACATCGTATATCTTAAGAAGGTACTTGGTTGATACCTAGGACGCTGGCAGCAACTCGTATCAACTGTTAGCTCCAATCAATAGTATTTGTGATGCATTTTTGAATGTTCAGTTGAGTTTCATATTTAATGAATAAAGATAATAATAATCAGCAACTCTTACTTTCTCTTTTCTTATCTGAAACCTGACATCCAAAATTTGCAAAACAGTGCACCAAACATCATTTAATTAATTGTTATTCATTACCCAGGTATTTATTATTTGTGGATTCATGCCAGTTTGCTTCTCCCTTCTATCTATGAGCCTTGGTGGCACAATTGTTAGAATGCAGTACGGCTACCTCACTGCTCACTTCAGGAGTTTGATTCTGAGCGGTTCAAGATTGACTCAGCCTTTCATCCTTCTGAGGTTGGTAAAATAAGGACTCAGATTGTTGGGGGCAAGATGCTGACTCTGTAAACCACTTAGAGAGGGCTGTAAAGCACTGTGAAGCGGTATAAAAGTCTAAATGCTATTGCTATTGCTATCAGCTGTTGTCAGAAAAGATCTACTTGGAAGAAATACTACTAGATCTCAGGATTTGACTGGAACTATAAACCAGTGTCTCACGGACAACTTGGATATGCTGTGGAAAACTGAGAGAACAATAATTCATTTTCTTAAATTGTTAATAGCAGTCACTTTATAACCCGAGCATACTGCAATATAAATGGGCTCTTGCGTCATTGTTCATTTCCCCCCCAAACTGATGTATAATATTGTATTAAGGAATCATTTCAATCATGGATGTATTTCCCAAAGATTTAAAGATATGGGATTTTTCTACTGTTTCAGAATGCATTTATTTTATTTGAAGTACTTTATCTGGTTTATATATTTCTATCTTCCTGCTAATGGGAAATACCTAACTTGCTGATTCGTTTAGCCACATAGTCATCCTTTCGCCTCTTTCTTTTGACATGCATTTCACGGTTGGCCCACTTTTTTATGTGGGAGGCACAGAAGTACATTGGGTTGCTCAAAACACTACTTAACTAATTGCTATTCATTAACCAGGTACTTACTCTTTAAAGGATCATGCTGGTTGTTTCTGACTTCTAGTAAAAGTTGTCAGGAAAGTTCCACATGAAAGAAATGCTAGTAACTCTCAGGATTTTTTTGGGAAGTCAAGTTAACCAGTATCTCAGGGCCAATCTGGACATGCCATAGAGACTACTAAGTGTAGGTGAGAAAAGTCCAAGTTTGATTCAGTGCAGGGCGTGAATGCAAGGAGAACTAAGTATTCCTTCATTCCATGTTATCAGTTATAAATATATATGAATGAATATCAGTAGTGGTATTCAAATTCCGGTGCTACCGGTTTGCTATTGGTGTCAGGCCTGGAAACCATACTAGACTTTAGGGTTCCAGACGCTGCCACATTTTTCCCCTGAGGGGAAGAAGGGGGGTTGAGGGGTATGGTAACATTCTTCAAGCGGTCAAGGTTGGATGGTGTTCACATCTGCAGGAAGAGTGGCAAGAAGATATTCGAATGAACTGGGAGAACGTGGGACCATGTGACCATCAAAGGGGTCAGGGGGGTGGGACTCTTGGGGTTTGTATAACTGGGAAAAGAATCCGGAAGTTCAGTTTTGGAATTTCACTCATCGTGTGCCAGTTTCCTCATGCTAGTAAAGAACTCTGAAAGACAATGGCTTCTGAGTTTTTTTATGCAGAAGAGGTTTTTCTGGAACCTTGACAATTGGTAGCATCTGGGTGTGGGCACAGAGCGTTTTTGATGATGTCTGGTGGGGGCGGGGTCTCCCGCTGCCACCACTACCAGTTTGCCCGAACTGGGGTGAACCAGGAGCAACCCACCACTGATGAATATATACTGTATTAATATATTTATATTTATAACTAATACAAATATCAGTATGGCAAGATGAAGAAAAAAATGCTCTGTTGCCAGACCTGATGTCTGCTCTTCAAAAATCATCAAAGCCCCAGTTTTTCTGTCTGTGCCTTCAAGAAATAATTGAAAGCCTGGTTGTTTCTCCAGGTACTCAGTGAGGGTATTCAAAGTGTTCACTAGTGCAGGGGTCTCCAACCTTGGCAACTTTAAGCCTTCAACTCCCAGAATTCCCCAGCCAGCAAAGCTGCGAGTTGAAGTCCGTCAGGCTTAAAGTTGCCAAGGTTGGAGACCCCTACACTAGTAGATTTGAAATTTATCTCCCCATCTCCACCATCTTCTATAATTATTGGCATTTTGTCTTAGTTCTGCTATTTTAAGCCTTACTGATGTCAGGCAGTGACCATTACTTAGAAGTTCTTAGATTTCTTCTTAGATTTACTTAGAAGTTCTTAGATTTCATTTCTGTCTGAGAGGCAAATCCTGACAAAAACCCAAAGACCATCTTCATTAATGTTCAAAACTGGAAATTGGAGATCTCCCTACACTTTACCACAGGGCTGCATAGTTGACCTGGACAATCAACTCAGAAAGACACTTGCACTTCTCTTACTGGATTTTATTTCCTTCCGTTAGTTATGTAACTAAAAGCCGAAATGACTAGCTTCTGTGAAAGTAAAGAAATAATTGAAGGCTTAGAACAATTTGGTAATTTATTGTCTGGAACTGTTAATGGAATTTATATTATAACCCAAGGGCGCATTAGTCATCCCCCCCCTTGAACTAATGTGTAATACGGTATTAAGCAATCCCTTCAGTCACTTAGATATTCTCCCCAAAGGTTTAAAGCCATGGAATTTTCCTACTGTTTTACAAAGTACTGGTACATTATCTTATTTCAAGTAATTTATATGCTTTAACCTGATTTTGACCTTCCTGCTGCTGGGAAAATACCTATATTGCTGACTTTTCCCTTATTATCATCCTTCCTCCTTTCTCGTTTGACATACTTACTTCATTTTGTGATTGGCCATTTTTTTTTTGGTAGGTGATATAGAAGTACATTGAATATGCACAAAGTTGCACAAAGATTGCAGAAAGATTCTGAGAATGGTTATTTAGTGCCAATCCTTCTTACTCATAGGCACTCTCCAGATATGTAGGGTTTAAATTTCTCAATTCTTAGTGGTGGCCATATTTGTAAGCAGGTTAAGTAATGAAAAAGTAAAATGTTAGTTATTTCCTAACAAGACAAGAAAACAGAGTACTAGTGTATACAATTTTTAGTGTTAACACTAAATGAGGCTAACATTTGTTTAATTTTTCATTTGAATGCAGTCTTATCTAGTTTCAGATTTTTTTGAAATGAGAAACAAAGCTAAGTTGTCATCTGAAATTTGCACTTGTTCAAACTTTGCAGTTTTGTTAAACTGAAATTAGGAACTGAGATTTTTCCATCTTTGTCTAAAATACTTTGGATTTTCAGACTGGAAAACATCATGAACAGTGAAGAACAGATAAGGAAACAAACAGGGCTGAAAGGATGGAGCACAGATTTTCTATCCTAGAGGTGTAAAATATTTAAGACTCTCTGAGCCATAGAATATGGTCATGTTGGTTATTTAGTATCTTTTTGTGATAGTGTATTAATGTATATTGCAGAATCTTTAATTGTTATATATATTTTACTTCGCTCGCACAAGCACCAAGCCGTAAGCACCAGCCTGAAGATGACGAGTGGGACTTGGTCGAAACATTGCCAAGATACTCTCAACCTTACACAAAGCTGGCTGAGGAATTCTGGGAGTTGAAGTCCACAAGTCTTAAAGTTGCCAAGGTTGGAGACCCCTGCTGTAGACAGGAGAAAAAGTAAATAACCAGAATGACCTGCAGCTTCTCTATTGACTTTGCTTGTGGGAAGACAGCAGAGAAGGTTGGAAGTGGCAATCATGCCCAGATCACAGTCATGTGACTGCAGGGATGCTGCAATAAAAGGAGTTTGAGGACTGATCGTATGTCCATTTTTTTGTCTCAGTGTGCTGTAACTTTGAATGGTTGCTGAACGAATGAATGTAAGTTAAGGACTAGTTCTGCAATCTGAAATCTGACAAATTTGGTTTGAAAGGAACTACCTTTCCTACTATTTTTATTCTGTTCTCCCTCCTATTTTTATCTTAATATACCAAAAGGACAAAGAGAAAAAAGAACAGCTCCAGCTTATGCTGCTGTTCCCTTTTGTCACTATCTACGGTAGTCAAACCTTTTATGTAATTATCTAAAAGTTTGAAACTCTTCAAACTAACTCTTATTGTTTTCACCCTAGATTTGCATGAAATCTGCAATTGGCTTTGAATGATACTTTGCCAAAATTAAATTTCAGACTTCAAATATGAATTGGATATAGGCTGATGTTTTACCTCTCAATATTTGATAAAAACTGCAGCTTCATAGGTTTGAATGAGTGGAAGGTTGCTAACTGGATAGAGAACAAAGTATATATATACAGGCTCCTTTCTGTCCTTGATTTCTAAACACCGATAAGGTCTAAAGAAAAGCTGAGCTTTTGTTCCTTAAATGTAGGTCAGGGATGGAATGCTCCCAGTTCGGACCAGATCGGGAGATCCGGTAGCGATCGTGGTGGGTGATTTGGAGAACTGGTAGCAATGATGGCATAAGGCTCCACCCACCCGCCCGGGTGTCATTACTTCCTGGCGCGTGCACTTCCGAACCAGTAAGGAAGGTAAGTAGATTTCACCCCTGATGTAGGTAGACCTTTTTGTGAGACTGGAACATTGGCTTGTGCCTTGGATTTTAGAAAGGTCTGTACTCACGTCCAAGTCCATGTGAATACTATTTCTCTTCAGATTCACCTCTGGAAATGAGGAGCTCGAGAATGAATGCCTCCATTTGTTATAAGCCTCCATGCTTTCAAATATTGATATAAAGTGGGCTTATGGAGAGCAATTTCTCTATGACTATCACACTTCTTGTTAAACTTGCTTAATTTGGAAGAACATTAAAGCATCAGGCTAGAAAACAAGAAACCAGGAATTGAAGTCATGCCTTAGTCATTAAAGCCATGACTTTGGGCCTCTTGCTCTCTCAACCTAACTCACCTCCCAGGGTTGTTATTGTGGGGAAAATAGGAGAAGAAGGAAGGGGTGTTGGATATATTTGCCACATTGAGGTATTTATAAAAGTAATAAAGGTAGGATATAAATAATCAAATAATTAAATAAAATAAAAACTTGATGTGACTTGGATGTCATTCACATTACTTAATAGCTAGAAAGGTTAGTGCACCATTACGCAATATATTGGTCAACATAAAGTCAACAGCCCATAGTCAACAGGTGTTCCAAATCATTAAAAGCAGTTACTTATTAATAAGTAAACTATTCAATAAATTTCACCAATATGTTCATCTAATAAATAAAGTTTCTAACTTCAGTCTCCATACATTCTCTGACTTGACATCTTTTCTGAAGATCATAGTTTTCCAAAGGTTCAGCCATGAGGATTCTATATTTTGTTGCTGTATTTGTCCTCCTCTTCCAAATTTGTCCGGGTAAAATTACCTGGTAAATGGAGAAACAATACTGATGGGAGTAGATTTCATAGCCATAAAGAAGCAAGATGGATGTCAGTTGAATATCCAGTGTTCAGGTGGTGATTGTCCTGCCATACTTCTTTATTGGTAGCACCAATATGGGAAAAACATTGAAAGGTTGCTCAAGAGATACACATACAAACTCCACCCAGAATTCTACTCAAGGCATAAATGACTAGGTTCAAATTATTCTATTTTAGATACATTATGTCAGGGGTGTCAAACTCAAGGCCCAGGGGCTGAATCTTGCCTAGAGTGCTTAAAACTGGCCCATGGAGCCACCCTGGAAACAGCCAGTGCCCGCAGTGCCTTGGCCTGGCCCAGGCTGACCAGGTACTGATCTACAACCTCGTGGCAGCTGTTTTTCTGGGAAGAGTGCTGCAGCAGGCCTTTGAAGTTGAAAATGGAGCTCAGGAGGGGTGCACGTGGCCCTCCCGAGCTCCGTTTTCATTGGCAGAGAGATGTAGGAGGCTATCGCAGCTGAAAATGGAGTGCCCATTCCAAGCTCCAGTTTTGCTGACAGAGTGCTAGCAAAACAAACTTGCTTGCCCTTTCCTTCCTAGGGCTTTGGACAGCCTGCGTTGCTATCCAGCAGTCCTCAGCGTGGCCTGAGAGGGATGTCAAGTCTCTTCTGGAGGACAAGGGTATGGCGCTCTCCCTGGTCTCCCCTTCCTCTGCTGGAGAAAATGGATCCCCCCAGCCCCACCTGGGCCATCACAGGCATCCCTGACACGAGTGACATTGAGCTGGCGATGCCCACCCCAGCCATGTCCACACATCCCCGAGGTCAAACACAACCCTGGAGTGGCCCTCAATGACATCGAGTTTGATATCCCTGCATTATGTGAAGACCTAGTTTTCTGGAGAAGGGTCTAATGATGGGAAAGAAAAGAAGAAGAAGATGACTTGCAACAAGATGGGTGGACTCATTAACAGTGGTAGTAGGTGCAGCATTGAAGACTTGAAGGATCAGATTAGGTACAGACTATTATGGAAAAAATCTATCTGTGTGGTTGCTAGGAGTTGACCAGGGGTGGTATTCACTTACCTTTACTACTGGTTTGCAAATGTGGGCGTGCGTGCCTTCCGCCCAAATGTGCATGCGCTGGGCCTTCCACGCATTTGCAGAGCATCAAAAACCTGGATAAATAGGATGTGATTACATCTGGGTGGGTGGGTGGAGCCCCCCACAGCCACCGCTACCAGTTCACCTGACCTGAATAGAACCTGCTGAATACCACCACTAGAGTTGACACTATTCAGATGGCACATTTGGATAGTGTCAATCAATCAATCAATCAATTAAACACACTTGAGGTGAAAATACACCTAAGAAATACTCCGGTTATAAACTGTCCAGTGAAGACTAGGCATACTTAATGCATAGAGAATACTGAAGAGAGATGCAGAAACCTTAGGAAGAAGGAAATCTGAAGTAGGGAGGATTTCACATTACATCATTACATCCACCTCTCACAATACTTGACAACACAGTATCAACAGTAGAAACCTTCAAATTTCTAGGTTCTATCATATCGCAAGATCTCAAATGGACAGCTAACATCAAAAACATCATTAAAAAAGGACAACAAAGAATGTTCTTTCTGCGCCAACTCAGTAAGCTCAAACTGCCCAAGGAGCTGCTGATCCAATTCTACAGAGGAATTATTGAGTCTGTCATTTGCATCTCTATAATTGTCTGGTTTGGTTCTGCAACCCAACAAGAAAAACACAGACTTCAGAGGATAATTAGAACTTCAGAAAAAATAATTGCTACCAACCTGCCTTCCATTGAGGACCTGTATACTGCACGAATCAAGAAGAGGGCCGTGAAAATATTTGCAGATCCCTCGCATCCTGGACATAAACTGTTTCAACTCCTACCCTCAAAACGACGCTATAGAGCACTGCACACTAGAACAACTAGACACAAGAACAGTTTTTTCCCGAAGGCCATCTCTCTGCTAAACAAATAATTCCATCAACACTGTCAGACTATTTACTGAATCTGCACTACTATTAATCGTTTCATAGTTCCCATCACCAATCTCTTTCCACTTATGACTGTATGACTATAACCTGTTGCTGGCAATCCTTATGATTTATATTGATATATTGATCATCAATTGTGTTGTAAATGTTGTACCTTGATGAACGTATCTTTTCTTTTATGTACACTGAGAGCATATGCACCAAGACAAATTCCTTGTGTGTCCAATCACACTTGGCCAATAAAAAAATTCTTCTTCTTCTTGTATCTTGCACATTTAATGATATATTTAAAATTGTTTTTCATTCTATTTTTTGTCACATATTATTGACAGCTAATGAACGTTAAGAGATAATTGAACTTCAGAGGTTTTCAGACAGTTGCTAAAAAGAAGCTCTTCAGCACCCCCTTTAGTGAAAAAAATATACTTTCTCTCTTACTGGACCATTGAAAGGTTGATCTAATTGGGAATTATAGTTTGGAGATTACAGAACTCAGAATATAAACATTGCATCTTACCTATGCTCACTTTCTAGTTTTAGTTTCCAGTATTAAAGATGCCATATGGACCAGTTTATGTCATGGACCATAAACTACATAACAGGTTTATAGACCTGACATTAAAAAAGACCTTCTATTAACCAAGGTTTGAATATGGCTGCAAGAGCTTGGATGACCACAAGGTGGCAGCCATAAAATATTTGTGCAATAGATGTGAGAATATTGGGATGAGAAAGGCAATTATTTTGGTACAGAAGGAGTCTAAAATATCTGTGAATGGAACTTTAGTCTCCCCTCAAGTTTTCAGAAGGTATTTTCTGGAGGAAAACTCTGAGCATGCATGGTATCTATTTTTCAGGGGTGTTTTTAAGGAAATGTGCTTGTATATTGTTCAGATAACAACAGTTTATATTATTTAATTTTATTTTTAATTAAATGTGGATATACTAAATTTCAAAGGACACTGCCAAGGAAGTATATCTAAGATATACAATAGAACAAATTAAACATAAAAACTGTGGACCCAAGAATTTATTCTCAAGGAGAGTTTAAAGTGTATCCAGTAAACTAAGCTTAAAAAACCCCCAAAATGCGAAGATACATTTTCATCTAAAGCAGGGATGAAATCCAGCAGGTTCTGACAGGTTCTGGAGAACCGGTAGTGGAAATTTTGAGTAGTTTGGAGAACTGGCAAATACCATCCCTGGCTGCCCCAGAGTGGGGAGGGAATGGAGATTTTGCAGTATCCTTCCACTGGAGTGGGGAGGGAATGGGGATTTTGCAGTATCCTTCTGCTGGAGTGGGGAGAGAATGGGGATTTTGCAGTATCCTTCTGCTGGAGTGGGGAGAGAATGGGGATTTTGCAGTATCCTTCTGCTGGAGTGGGGAGGGAATGGAGATTTTGCAGAGGGAAAGGACAAAAATGCAGTGGGTGCTTCTGACTTCCTGCTGGCTCCCTCATTGACTTTCCTTGTAAGAAGCTGGCAGGGAATATTGGAAATGATTGTCATGTGACTGTATTTGACTATGACCGCATGGCAGTGTGGCAGCATTGAAAGGGTCACAAAGGCCAAATTTCAATCATAGACCCTGGATTTTGGATTCATTCTTTAAGTTAGCCCATTTGAGACAGTTAATTCAGAAATTGTTCCCCTATTATGCACTCTTTCACCCAGTTGAAAGTTACAAACATGAAATGTTTAGTATATAGATAATTTGGTTCAGTTTTACTCCCATTTTAATAAAACAAATCAAAGTTCAATAATAGTTTTTGGATGATAACACTGCTCAATATTCTTCCAGGATGGACTAATTGTACTTTTTCCCTGTTTTGATGAATCCATGTTAGCCTTGGATTCAGACTAGTTTTGGGGTAAGCTGTCTGAGATGGAAATGGGGATCAGTTTCTTAGCCATTCTTAAGAGGAGCTTTAATATTCTCTATCCACTTTGCTTCTGGGATCCTTGCTACCACTCTGATTGTTGTTCTGGTTAACTTTCAAAACTGATGACAAAACTAAGAATGGTAAGTATACTGTTTGTGTTTAGTTGAGTTATTGAACATCACACAGAGCCACTTTCCATACAAATTTGATTAATAAATCCATAAAATAAATGTGTACTTGCTTGAGGACTTGCAGCACATTAAAGCAGCTATAATGCTTTATACCCAAACAGCTCTACTAGAATGTCTTTGGCACATTAGTTACATTCTTAATCATGTAGTGTTCACCAGAATAATAATAATAATAATAATAATAATAATAATAATAATAATAATAATAATAATAATAATAATAATAATAGCAAAAGGCAGTTTATATTCAACTGAGCATCCTCCAAACACCTATTGGAAAGCATCTTCAAATGTTCCAGAATCAAATTTAGAAAAGTCTATTTCACTCCCTGAAAGCCATAAATATTAGAAAACATAGCACATGAGCAGTGGTGGGTTTCAATTTTTTTTTACTACCAGTTCTTTGGGTGTGGCTTGGTGAGTGTGGCATGGCATGGCTCAGTGGACATGGCTTGGTATTATTTCCAGATACTGTTCTGCCCCCACCTCAGTCTGGGAGGCATGTGAACTGACTCAATTAGCCAGCAATTTAGTCCACTGCAACTATCAGCTCTGGCAGCAAACCAGTGATTGTCTGCCAAGGTTTTCTTTATCTTCCCTGATGCCGGCATCACAGAAGCTCGTTACCGGAGCAACCAGGAAGTTAGGAACAAACAGCAATCCAGGCCAAATACTCAGTCAAATAGTTCAGCTCAAGTTTTCTCCAGTCAGTTTTGTTTTGTCTGTCATGAAGTAATAGAGCAGCCCCTCCTGCTTTTATACCCTGTGGGATATGGCTCTGGCTCTGTGACTCAGCACCCCTCCTTCTGTTGTTCCCGCCTCGCTTGTCTACGAAACCTGAGATCTAACCAGGACTGATTGTCCACAGCTGGGTCTGGAAGTGTTGCCTGGGTGGGGGGAGATACAGGAGACAGAGGCCTCATCACCTCCTCCACCTGGCCTGCGTCTGGCTCCTGGAGCTGAGCCAGAGAGGCTGCCCCTGCAGAGGGGAACCTTGACAGCCCTTCCCCCTCACTCTCTGAGTCACTTTCTGGCAGGGGGCCAGGCCCGGGGGGTGGGGGTGGGCTGGAGCCACAACACATATGCTAAAGGAGGCTTCTAATGCAATGCTGACTCACCTCCATTCCGTTCACTGATTTATCAGGAAACTGCTTTACAGTCCCAGAAAAATAAATCTATTTATAACATGGAGAGGTTGCTCTTGGTTGCCCCTCACTGATATCAAGATCCTCATAAATTTCATGCAGAAATTAAGGCTTGATGCATTTCCAAACTGCCTCTTCGACATATTGCTCATATTTGTGGCAAGTTGGACAACAGCACATAAATACAGTATATGGGAAAGAGGAGAGTGGGAGGTGTGCAATTTATTTTATTTCCTTACAGTCTAGAAGGGTTAGGACTGAAATCCTGTTTTTGTTCAGGATTTGTAGCGTACTGAGTAAAATACTTATAGCCTTCTTATACTCTTCTATTGGTCGACTAGAGGAAGAGCTCTTACTAGTTCAAGGTCTTCCCCATTTTCTCCATTCTGAAAGTACGTGTAGCAAAGTTGGTGGTAACTTTCATTCAGAAACTCTTTTCCCCCAAGGATATGATTGGAAACCTTCTTAGAAAACATATCCTAGTCATATTGGCTGTAGCTGATAATTGCAGGCAGCATCCAAAATGTTTATCTTCTCCTCGGTGATCTGCTTGTCTAATATTAAAAACTGGTTCAGCATAAAAGCTAAATGGAGTATATAGGCACATAGGCTTCTGAACATGAGTGGTTAGGAGAAGAGTAATTGTTCCCACCCATTCCACAGCTCATATATCTCATAATATTTATTTGGTCCCATGTGAAATTGTCTTCAGGATTAGAGCAGCCCTTCATCCCATTCCCTAGTATAAGTTATGACTCACTGAACAATTATGAGGAAGACTTCTCCTCTAGAAGCTGATAAGAGGTAATGATTGTTGAAGTAAAAATATACGGGGTGCATTAGTCTGAAAACAATGGGAACATTGTGCATAAGATCCCTGTCTTCTCAGACAAATAAGGTCTGAAAGCAAGATGTTGCCTTGTGAAGGAAAGAAAATGCTACAATTCCATGGTAGTTTCTATGATTTTCTAAATGAGGCATTGCAATGTTTCTTGACAATCACACGCACAGTATCTGCAGCTAAAGAAGGAATTGGGTTAAGTTGCCTTTGACCTTTGCAATGTCAAGGCCTTCCAACTTTGCTGCTTCAAAGATCAGGGCCCACCAATACAAAATGGCCCTAGGAATCAATAGTCACAGAGTCAAACGAATAGAGGAATGAACTTGAAGGAGAATACATAATTAAGCTGCATGGTGGTTTTATTTTCCTCAGCTCCCATTCTAAGATATAAAGTAGCATTCTGGTTTTCCTGTCTACCTTGCTGCCTTAAAGAATATGCTTAATGTTTACATTAATCCATTATACTTTTCCTCAACTTTAAATTCTGCCAGTCAATTTATTTGTTCACAAAGAGTCATTCCTCATTTCAACAAAGCCTTCCTTGTATTCAACTAAAAAGTGAATGAGCATGTTTTTTAACATAAAAGGAGGATAGCAGTTAAAGGGTTGCAATAATTTCTAACAATTTGCAATTTCATTCCATTCTAATGAACCACAAAAAAGTGGTAATCATGAGCTTATTATTATTATTTCCATTGACAGATGGCAAGAAGGTATTGCCCTGTTTTTGTATAGCGTCCTGCCTGACTTGCAGTTGGCACTTTTTAGGGAAGAGCTAACTGTGGGGAAAAAGCATCTCAGGAAGAGATAGTTTGTTTTAAGCAAATCATTCCGCCTGGCAAGAGGGCAAAAAATGGGAAAGAAATCTAGGTCCTCATATAAAAAAAGCAATAATAAATGAATGGTTATGAAGTCTATAATCTCATTTTAAATATATTTCCCAACAGAGAAGAAAAAGGATGTGAAATCAACCACATTACTCATAAATTCTAAATTGAAAAAGAAATAACATTACAAAATGGACTTTCCACAATGTGACTTTCATCATCTTTTTCTAATTAAAAAAGAATAGCCTCTGGGTTTTTGTTTTGATAATGTTGAATAGTAATGCCATATCAAAATGACCCTTCTCCACCTAGAATGTCTTAAGCAGGAGATGCTCGGGGTTCAGTTCTCTCTCTATATGCTCTGCATGTTTTCCCTCATTTCTCTAAAATAAAAATAACTAGCAAAAAGATAAGAAATATGGTCCTGCTCATCCATCAAGCGTCAATGGGGAGCTTGAGAGATATAATCAGTATTGTAACATCATTTAATTTATTTCTTGATTCTAGTAATTGGCTTCAATCCAGTCCTTTCAAACCTATTATCAGTCTGGAGAGAACATGCATCATCCTATGTTTCTTTGGTGACATTTGAAAAATGCATTGTTGTCAATTCTATATTATCACTAGCACTATCTTCTTGAAAATAAAGATTTGTTGGACTTATTTATTTAGTGTATGGTATATTATAAATGAACTTGCAATGTATATTGATATTTTACCTAAGTTAAAAACACAACAACATATGAATGTTAAAAAGATCTGTATTTGGGTACCACTGTCTAGGCCCATGGTGGTGAACTTATGGCACGAGTGCCACAGGTGGCATGCAGAGCCTGCTGTGTGGGCATGGGTGCCATCACCCCAGCACAGATGAAATGCTGCCAGATATGCACCGAAACAAGCAGTGGGCAGAACAGGGCTCTGATTGGCGGATGCAGTTTCATTTCGCGCCTCCCATTTAAGTTGATAGACAGCCAGGGGCCTGTTTGTGAATGGTCCCTGCTCCTTTCCTTCTATTTTGAAAAACCCTCCCTGGCCTTTCACTTTTTCCACCCCCAATTCTCTCCAGTAGTTGTCATTTGCATGCCTTCTTTTAAAAATTACACAGATACATAAGCAAATAACCTGTGCGTTGATGAGACCTAACTGCAAAGAATGGGGTGTGTGTGTGTGTGTGTGTGTGTGTGTGTGTGTGTGTGTGTGTGTGTGTAAAACTAGACTAGAGAAATCTTGCACACTGCTCTCTGTCTCTGCAGCAATAAAGAGAGAGGGGGAGGGAAAGAGAGTGAGAGTTAGAGAGCGAGAGCGAGAGACAGAAACAGAGACAGAGGGGGGAAAGAGAGAGGGAGAGAAAGAGAGAAATGATATTACAAAAGTTTTTTCTTTTTTGTTGTTGCTAAACGTAATATTTCAAAGCAGAAAAAAATGAAGGGGCATAAAAGTGCATTTATCACATTTTTCTTAGCTGAACTCTGCCTTGTTTATCTTTATTTTAGGTAGTAAAACCTCATTATTCAGGTTAAATTGCTGTGTTGGCACTTTGCAATAAATAAGTGGGTTTTGGGTTGCAGCTTGGGCACTTGGTCTCTAAAAGGTTTGCCATCACTGGTCTAGGCCAGGGCTCTGCAAACTTGGCTCTTTTAAGACTTGTGGACTTCAACTCCCAGAGTTCCTCAGCCAGATATACCATAAAGACAGATGTTTGAAAGCAAAGCTAAAAGGCTCAGGATTTGAGTTTGGAGGGGAATAAATGCTGATTAAAATATCAACACTAAAAATGCTTCAATTCAGTTCAGAAGCATCTTCAGAATGGTGTTTCTTCTAATGAAACGATGAGACATTCTCTGGCAAATGTGTATTACAACATGGGTTTAACTGTTTGTAATGCCAGAACTTTAATGATGAGAAATTAACTCATCATTGGCTAGACATGGAGTAACCTCTGTAAACATACTTGGGGGACAAATTGAAAAAATGTTTTAATGTTGCAGGTTCATGATATTGAGGAAATTTGCTTATTTCAGATAGGCATCTGGAGGGAGAGTGCACTTTCCAGTAATCTTCAAGGAGAAGATATCACATGATACACTGCAGCATATGGGATCATTTTTACTTCCAGTAGAGATGGAAGTAAATTGTAAATAGTAAGTTTTCATCTACATATTACCAAAAACACACTTTTTAAATGTATTTTGCACATAAATATGTACCATAAATCACTTGTATATCAAAGTGTAGTATGGAAAAGCCATTGCTAAATTATTTGGTACAAGGGAGAAAAGTCACAATAGACAAGCTGGGAGAGAAATGAATAGTTAATAGAATAGAATAGAATTTTATTGGCCAAGTGTGATTGGACACACAAGGAATTTGTCTTGGTGCATATGCTCTCAGTGTACATAAAAGAAAAGATACGTTCATCAAGGTACAACATTTACAACACAATTGATGGTCAATATATCAATATAAATCACAAGGATTGCCAGCAACAAGTTATAGTCATACAGTCATAAGTGGAAAGAGATTGGTGATGGGAACTATGAAACGATTAATAGTAGTGCAGATTCAGTAAATAGTCTGACAGTGTTGAGGGAATTATTTGTTTAGCAGAGTGATGGCCTTCGGGAAAAAAACTGTTCTTGTGTCTAGTTGTTCTGGTGTGCAGTGCTCTATAGCGTCGTTTTGAGGGTAGGAGTTGAAACAGTTTATGTCCAGGATGCGAGGGATCTGCAAATATTTTCACGGCCCTCTTCTTGATTCGTGCAGTATACAGGTCCTCAATGGAAGGCAAGTTGGTAGCAATTATTTTTCTGCAGTTCTAATTATCCTCTGAAGTCTGTGTTTTTCTTGTTGGGTTGCAGAACCAAACCAGACAGTTATAGAGGCGCAAATGACAGACTCAATAATTCCTCTGTAGAATTGGATCAGCAGCTCCTTGGGCAGTTTGAGCTTACTGAGTTGGCGAGAAAGAACATTCTTTGTTGTCCTTTTTAATGATGTTTTGATGTTAGCTGTCCATTTGAGATCTTGATATGATAGAACCCAGAAATTTGAAGGTTTCTACTGTTGATACTGTGTTGTCAAGTATTGTGAGAGGTGGAAGTATGGAAGGGTTTTTCCTAAAGTCTACCACCATTTCTACGGTTTTGAGTGTGTTCAACTCCAGAATTCGGCAAAGCTGGCTGAGGAACTCTGGGCATTGAAGTTCACAAGTCTTAAAAGAGCCAAGTTTGCAGACCCCTGGTCTAGGCCATCTAACCACCGAAGCGCAGCATCATTTATATGAAAATAAAATCAAATACTGAATCAGTATATGACAACAGTAAAGAAACAAACATTCTCTAGTTTTCTTGGTCCTACTACACAGGTTTGGTAGAGCATTCAAGCAGAAAATGGTGGTTCCTTGCTTTCTTTCACCTGTATTAAAGGATTTGAAAAAACAACAACCCTCCATTGCTATTCAGAAAATACAGTGAAATGATGTAATCATCCAGTGCTTTTCTTCAATTTTAGTATAACACAATCAAGAAGAGAACCTTGCTTTAAACAAATGGTGTTTGGTATACCATTATACTTCCATACTTCCACCTCTCACAATACTTGACAACACAGTATCAACAGTAGAAACCTTCAAATTTCTGGGTTCTATCATATCGCAAGATCTCAAATGGACAGCTAACATCAAAAACATCATTAAAAAAGGACAACAAAGAATGTTCTTTCTGCGCCAACTCAGTAAGCTCAAACTGCCCAAGGAGCTGCTGATCCAGTTCTACAGAGGAATTATTGAGTCTGTCATTTGCACCTCTATAACTGTCTGGTTCGGTTCTGCAACCCAATAAGAAAAACACAGACTTCAGAGGATAATTAGAACTGCAGAAAAAATAATTGCTACCAACCTGCCTTCCATTGAGGACCTATATACTGCACGAATCAAGAATAGGGCCGTGAAAATATTTGCAGATCCCTCGCATCCTGGACATAAACTGTTTCAACTCCTACCCTCAAAACGACGCTATAGAGCACTGCACACCAGAACAACTAGACACAAGAACAGTTTTTTCCCGAAGGCCATCACTCTGCTAAACAAATAATTCCCTCAACACTGTCAGACTATTTACTGAATCTGCACTACTATTAATCGTTTCATAGTTCCCATCACCAATCTCTTTCCACTTATGACTGTATGACTATAACCTGTTGCTGGCAATCCTTATGATTTATATTGATATATTGACCATCAATTGTGTTGTAAATGTTGTACCTTGATGAACGTATCTTTTCTTTTATGTACACTGAGAGCATATGCACCAAGACAAATTCCTTGTGTGTCCAATCACACTTGGCCAATAAAAATTCTATTCTATTCTATTCTATTCTATCCTTTGGTAAGAGGATATTGAGAGCTACAACTGTCTGGCTCTCCCCAACAGTGGTGGGTTTCAAATTTTTTTACTACCGGTTCTGTGTGCGTGGCTTGGTGGGTGTGGCTTGTGGCACGGGAAAGATACTGTAAAATCTCCATTCCCACCCCACTCCAGGGGAAGTTACTGCAAAACCCCATTTCCTCCCAGATCAGCTGGGACTTGGGAGGCAGAGAATAGATGGGGGTGGGGCCAGTCAGAATTTTTACTACTGGTTCTCTGAGCTACTCGCAATTTCCACTACCAGTTTTTCAGAACTGGTCAGAACCTCTGAAACCCACCTCTGGTCCCCAGTCCCGGGTCCATGGCATGCCAGAAACTAGACTGCACAAACAAGCGAAGCCCCATCTGTGGGATATGGGCAGTACATGAAACCAATTCTAGTCTGCGGAAAAACCTCTCTCCGCAGAACTGGTCCCTGTTCCCAAAAGGTTGAGAGCCACTGCTCTAGCTGATAAATAATGATGTTTTCAGGGGTATTTTGATAGAGCTAAATAGAGACTGAAACTCAAATCTTCCCTTCTCCCACAGTAATCTTAGTTTCTCCTACTGAATTTCATAGTATAGATCACTGGGCACTTTGACCAGGAGTGTGAGTGCGAAGAATTCTTTCTCTGGATCACATTTTTCTTGCAGGTGCTCTCATCTCCATTACTATTAAATAAAACAAGCAACCAAGGTAGGTTGCACATTCAAATGTTTCAATGCAGCTCTGTTTAAAAATAATAATAAAGACAAAACACACACACACATAAGTAAAATGTGCATAGAAAACTAAGTGTACATGTTTGTGGGTTTCAAGCTTTAGAAAATAGATACAAGGATATCACCCAAAAAAGTATTAACTACCATGTGAGAAGCCCATCTGAGGCATCTCAGCAGAAGAGATATACCAGGGGTCTGTAAACTTGGCTCTTTTAAGACTTGTGGACTTCAACTCCCAGAGTTGAAGCTTTGCTGGCTGAGGAACTCTGGGAGTTGAAGTCCACAAGTCTTAAAAGAGCCAGGTTTGCAGACCCCTGAGACATACCATAAAGACAGATGTTTGAAAGCAAAGCTAAAAGGCTCAAGATTTGAGTTTGGAGGGGAATAAATGCTGATTAAAATATCAACACTAAAAATGCTTCAATTCAGTTCAGAAGCATCTTCAGAATGGTGTTTCTTCTAATGAAATGATGAGACATTCTCTGGCAAATGTGTATTACAACATGGGTTTAACTGTTTGTAATGCCAGAACTTTAATGATGAGAAACTAACTCATCATTGGCTAGACATGGAGTAACCTCTGTAAACATACTTGTGGGACAAATTGAAAAAATATTTTAATGTTGCAGGTTCATGATATTGAGGAAATTTGCTTATTTCAGATAGGCATCTGGAGGGAGAGTGCACTTTCCAGTAATCTTCAAGGAGAAGAGATCACATGATACACTGCAGCATATGGGATCATTTTTACTTCCAGTAGAGATGGAAGTAAATTGTAAATAGTAAGTTTTCATCTACATATTTCCAAAAACACACTTTTTAAATGTATTTTGAACATAAATATGTACCATAAATCACTTGTATATCAAAGTGTAGTATGGAAAAGCCATTGCTAAACTATTTGGTACAAAGGAGAAGAGTCACAATAGACAAGCTGGGAGAGAAATGAATAGTTAAAGTAACATTAATACTATAGCAATAGCAGTATTAACTTGGATTTATATATCGCTTCATAGTGCTTTACAGCTCTCTGTAAGCAGATTACAGAGTTAGCATATTATCCCAACAATCTGGGTCCTCATTTTATCGAAATCTGAAGGATGGAAGGCTGAGTTAACCTTGAGCCAGTCAAGATCAAACTCCTGGATATGGGCAGTGTTAGCCTGCAATACTGCATTCTAACCATGGCACCACCATGACTCCTATTTAAATAATGCCATGTTTCCCTGAAAATAATACCAGGTCTTATATTTGGGGGGCCGGCATTAGGACACAAGCCAAGAGATGCTGGGATGGATTGACAGCCGATTTAATGGAAGCAGGAGATTCCGAGGTGTGGTGGCACTGGCAGAAGCAAAAACATGAAAGCAGGTGATTCTGTCCAGAATCTCCCTATATGATTCAGACAAGTGACTGTCCAGTCTCTTCTTAACAAACTCCAGTAACAAGTAAAATATATTTGGATATGTTAAGTTAAGATGTATAAGATATGATATGGTCAATACTCTGTTCATAAACAATGTGTGGGTGTGGGTGTGGGATTAATAAAAATTGATTAAAACAAAACAATCTCCAGTGATGAAGCACCTACAATTTCACCTACAAGCTGTTCTACTGATTAATTGTCCTCACAGTTAGGAAGTTTCTCCTTAGTTCCAGGTTGCTTGGAACCTGGAACTAATGAGTTTCTATCTATTGTTTTTATCCTGCCTACAGGTGCTTTGATAAATAAGTTACTCCTCCTCTTTGTAGCAACTTCTCAAATACTGGAACACTGCTATCATATCATCCCTAGTTCTTCTTTTCTCTAGACTAGCCAAACCCAAATCCTGTGACTGTTTTTTTCATGTTTTAGTCTCCAGACCTTTAATCATCTTAGTTGCTCTTCTTTGCACTTTTTCCAAACTCTCAACATCTTTTTTGTAATGTGATGACCAAAACTGGACGCAGTATTCCAGGTGTGGCCTTACTATGGTTTTATAAAGTGGTACTAATACTTCACATAGTTTTGATTCTATGCCTCTGTTTATACAACCAAGAATAGTATTAGGGGAGCTTATCAAATTTGCAAATGACTCCAAATTTGGGGGGGGGGAATAGTCAACACTTTAGAAGATAGGTTCAAAATCCAGAAGGATCCTGACAGACTTGAATGATGGGTCCCATCCAACAAAATACCATTCACTGGAGAGAAAAGTAAGGTTTTACACAGAATGTGTGGTACCTGGCTCAGTAGTAACTGATCCGTAACTGTGAAAGGTATCTAGGAGTCCTAATGGACAATCACTTAATCTTAATCTTATTCTCATCCTTGAGCCGGTAGTGTGCTGCATCTGTCAAAAAGACCAATGCAGTCCTAGGCTACATCAACAGAGGGACAGTATCAAGATCACTTGAATTGAATTCTTCTATACTGCACTAATAAGATCACACTTGAAATACTGCAGCCAGTTTTTGTCATTACATTACGAAAAAGATGTTGAGACTCTAGAAAGAGTCCAGAGAAGAATAACAAAGTTGATTAGGAGACTGGAGGTTAAATCATATAATTGGTGGGAAATGGAAATGTCTAGTCTAATGAATAGAAAGACTAGGGGTGACATGATAGCAGTCTTCCAATATTTGAGGGACTGTCTCAGAGAGGACGGGGTTAGCCTATTCTCTAAAAAAATGGAGGGCATGACAAGAAATCATGGATGGAAGCTTAACAAAGAGAGATCCAACCTAGAATTAAGGAGAAATTTCCTGTCAGTGATAATGATTAACAGTCAATGGAATGGTTTGTCTCCAAAAGTTGTTGTTATTCTGGAGGTTTTTAAGAGAATGGTATAGGGTTTCCTGCTTGAGCAGGAGGTTGGACTAAAAAGTCTCCAAGGCCCTTTCCAGCTCTATTATTCTGTATTCTATTCTATAAATTATAAAGGCATTTAACGGTGCAACAGTCGTTTAATATTTTCTTATAAAATTCTACACCATCTAGCTATTAAGAAGAGGCATATTTATTCTGCAAGCATCTCTCAAGGAGCTTAAAATCAATGGAACAGAACTCATGGGGAGTATTCAGAATTCATTAATGCACACACACCACATAAATTCTGCGCTGATGGAACAATTAGATCTGAAATGCAAGTCATTGCACTTTAATGAATTAAAGAATGAATGACCCTCTCTTTTTTTCTTCCCTCTATTTATTAACAGGCTGGTAAGGCCTGTTATTAAGAACAGCCTGTTATTAAGAACACAAAGCCTGCAATTACTGCAGGTTCGAGCCCGGCCCAAGGTTGACTCAGCCTTCCATCCTTTATAAGGTAGGTAAAATGAGGACCCAGATTGTTGGGGGGGCAATAAGTTGACTTTGTAAAAATATACAAATAGAATGAGACTATTGCCTTATACACTGTAAGCCGCCCTGAGTCTTCGGAGAAGGGCGGGGTATAAATGTAAACAAAAAAAAAAAAATATCCAGATGAAACATAGAAAACCGATGGCAGAAAAGTACCTGGTGATCCACTGAGTCTTTGAGTACTTTTTTATTTGTGGACAGTTTGTTTTTAATTGTTGTCAGAGGATGGTTGTGTGTTTATCCCAAGCATATTTAAAATGATGATTGACCTCCACTGGAAATTGATTCCAAGCTTACACTACTTTTTTCTGTGAAGTTGTCTTTTTTTAGCATCTGCCATACATAGCCCGGGGAAGTCTACCATGTTTTTTTGGGTTGTTTTTTTTTACCACAGAGTAATTCTGGCAGCATAAGATTGCGAGTTCATTTATTCATACATGTGAGGTATCTATGGAGCACTACAGGGGGGAAACTAGCTTTGCACCAACTGTCTAGGAGGGTTCAGGAGATATCGGTCCATCCAAGGTTTTCTTCTACCAGCCTTGCCTTGTATCCAGGACACTGCTAGCTTTTCCCACCAGAGTGGTACCTATTTATCTAGTTTCATTTTTACATGTTTTCGAACTACTAGGTAGGCAGGAGCAAGGAACAAATGATGGGCACTCACTCCACCATGCAGCGCCATGGGTTCAAACTGCCGAACTGCTGACCATCTCTGGGCAACAGATCCAGTGTCTTTAAGCCACTCTGCCACCTTGCCTTTGTTTCTGTGAAATAATACTTTCTAAAAATTCTTTGAATTTTCCCCGTTTGTTTCAGGTTATGCCACACACACCCCTCCGTGTTCTTGATTTTGCTTAATATTGAAAATACTATCTTCTGGAACCTTAGTCATACCCTTAATATATTTAAAGGTTTCAATCATGTCCCCCCTTTGCCTTCTGTCTTCCTGACTGCACATATTCAGTTCCTCCAATTTCTCCTGATATGTTTTGTCTTTCAGACCTGGCACCAATTTGATGCCTGTTTCTGGACCCATTCAACCGTATCAACACACACACACACACACGATATCACCAGAACTGAACAAAGAATTCCAAATGGGATCTGATTAAACCCCTATACAGTGGGATTATGTCCTCCTCTTGAAGCTAACCCATCTTCTTTTACACCCAGGCAGACAAGAATAGATATCTCATTTTCTGTTTCCTTTTTTAATTCATCCAAAGTTATCTTCTCTGCACGTTCTTTTCTTATCTTTCCCCCCATGAGTCATCTTCTGCAATCAGTGCTTCACCTTCCTTTTCTGAAGCTTGTTATAGCCACTTAACTTATACTAGTCCTATAATCAATTTAGAGTATTGACCCTTATAGCCCAAGATTTCTGTATTAGAGCTGTGTTGGACCAGTGGGTTACAGCACTATTGCAGGCTACTTTTGCTGATTGCTGACTGCGAGCAGTTAGACAGTTCAACTCTCAGCAGCTCAGGGGTGACTCAGCCTTCCATCCTTCTGAGATTGGTAAAATGAGGATCCAGATTGTTGGGGGCAATATGCTGACTCTGTAAACTGCTTACAGAGGACTGTATGCTTAATAGAATAACAAAGTTGGAAGGGACCCTGGAGGTCTTCTAGTCCAATCCCCTGCTTAGACAGGAATACCTATACCATTTCAGACAAATGGTTATCCAATCTCTTCTTAAAAACTTCCAGTGTTGGAGCAGTTACAACTTCTGGAGGCAAGTTGTTCTACTTATTAATTGTTCTGTCAGGAAATTTCTTCTTAGTTCTAAGTTGTTTCTCTCTTTGATTAGTTTCCACCCATTGCTTCTTGTCCTGCCCTCAGGTACTTTGGAGAATAGCTTGACTCTCTCTTCTTTGTTGGCAGCCCCTGAGATATTGGAACACTGCTATCTTCTTTATTAATTGATTAGCCCTTGGACCATATCAAACTGCAGAGTTCTGGAAACAAATTATTACTAAAATTTGATAAAAGCAATTTAAAATGGGATTGGATAAAATACAATTTAAAATGAAATTGGAATAAAATATGTTTTAAAATGAAACTGGAATAAAAAACAGTGTAAAATGAAATTGGAATAAAATACAATAATTTGAGATATAGATGGAACACTGTTATCATGTTACCCCTAGTCCTTCTTTTCATCAAACTAGACATACCCAATTCCAGCAACCGTTCTTTATATGTTTTAGCCTCCACTGCCCTAATCAGCTTTGTTGCTCTTCTGTGCATTCTTTCTAGAGTCTGAAAAGCAATGTGAAGTGGTATACAATTCTAAGTGCTATTGCTATTAGCCTAACTGCTTTAGATGCTTAAAATCTCTAAATTATTAATTATGTTGAAAAGTCTTCTGCATTGCTAGCCTAACATATTTTAATAATCTAGATTAATTCTAATTCCATTTTTAACTTTCAAAATATGTAATACATACTATATATTAGTGCTAGGAAGGGTTCAATTCATTGGTTCATCTATAGAGTTGAAGTCATTGTGCTGTTCAGCAGCAACTTCCAAATCAGCAAGAAGGAGGGTGGTGCTACTTAGGTCTCTGACCAGTATGATTTTGACCAGAATTGTGAGTCATTGTATAAACCACAAGTGTTTCATGATTATCATTGATTAGGATAATGAATTGGGATTTGGAGATAAATTGAATTATGTTCAATATTCCAAGAATGTCTTTCAATGACTTTCAGACACAGAAGAGCACATACAATCATTTGTAAATCCAGATTATTTTAATAGGAATAATTGTTTGAAAGCATTCAAAGCATCAAGGATTTTTCTCATATGTTTTAAAGCTTCTATATAATCCAGATTCCATCAGGTATTCATTTAGAGGATGATGTTTTTTCCATGTCATGACCCTTTCCCTTAGCTGTTGGAAAAATGGTAGGAAATAATTTATAATATATTGATATGATGCAATCATTATTTTTTTAAAATGCAGATATACCTACAAAATATCATAGAGTGCAACCTTTTTACATTGTTTCTATGAATGGATCTAAAAACTCCTAATCCATCAGGGTTGGTTTATGAAGTCACCTTATTCCTTTTTCTGCAGTGTCAAGTTCACTTGTTAAATATTATGGCACATTGTCCCTCCATTCTACTCATAGTTTTATATGGGCAGTAAAGAGGCAATAAATCCATGGGTCTCCATAGACCATTTTGCTTCCACTGTTAATGTAATGGAAGTCCATATTCTCATCATTTTTCTTCTTCCTCCAAATGCTTCCTTCTATTATAATAGTATCATTCCTGTTAAATCATGCCAGCAATATCTGAAAATATTTCAGATTTCCTTTCTATTCATCAATGTTTCAAGTACGCTCAAACTATTGTCACAGTGCTTCATTTCATGGGGTGAGAAATTGGTGTATGTTATATGTCTGTGTATATGCATATTTCTCTCTCTATGAGTGTGTTTGTTTGGTTCTCAGTGAGATTCATCTCGAGAGTCCTTACAAAGGACTTGCTGATGGTGAGTGGAGGGATATTCAGTCTCAAGTCTAAAAATCCTGGGAATATTGTCACCCTGTTAAGAGTTGCCCAAAACCACACTTGTGGCATCTCAGCAAAAGAAGCACTCACTCATTCAGTGAAGTTATGTAAATTGAAGAGGCCCTCACAAGTTCAATGTCTGATGCAACAGGATTTAAATTTTCATGGAAGGCAATGCTCATCTGGCGGACACACAAAGGCTTGCTTAGTGTAGTCCAATAGATGCTTCTGTTACATGGACTTTGCAGAGGCTAATCCAAGAAAGTTGAATTTATTTTAGCCACTTGCTTGGTGAATTTGATACTGAAGAGGTATACAGTATGTTTCTGAAGAGAATGTACATGGACATAACATGAAAAAATTTGTCTGATCCTAATTATGAGACAAAATGAAATAAATGCTATGAATATTTCAGTTTCTGCATCTTACCTTTTGCAACAAGGCTCATTGACATGACAAAGTCCTATCTTCTTTTCAGAGGCAGCACATGCTGACTTTCTGCAAATTCCTTTACTTTTAATGCATGTTCTCGAATCCAGTATCCTATTTGCTTCCACTGGAGAAGGAAGAGAAAGACAAGCTAGTCATACCCCTTTCAAAATTTGTAGATCTGAATTCCTAGGAAAAGTGTAATTACTAAAATGTATTGTTTTAGGAAGAACACTTATAAAAATAACTCCTTAGTAAAAAAAGAAGAAGAAGAAGAAGAAGAAGATATTATTTTTCCAGACAATATTTTAATTAGAATCTTAGATTCTTTACATGAAGTTTAAGAAGTTTGGTTATTTATTTACTTTCTGGTTTAAAATATTTGAGTATTACTTCCCAGTCTTGAAAAAGTATGCAGAAAACTTCAAAGAATATAATAGATTAAGGCAATTTATAAAACCAACCTTAGAGTATAGAATAAAGCATGCAAAATAAAGTATCTAATTTCTTGTTTAGCTTGGTAGGTCTATTTGGATTAAATAAATGTTTCTTTCCGAACTGCCTGACATTTCATCCTGAGTGTTAGTATAAAGAATTGACTTACTCTGATCAAAAAGAACCACAAAGGTGAGGAAAAGGAGGACACACCAAGCCTTCATAGTTATGGCAAGTTCAAAGCAACTGTTTAAGTCTTCTCTAGTCCAGTCACCAAAAGTAGCCTAGAAGGTATGTTCCATTCTGCCTTTTAAATCATCATCATGAGATGTACCTTTAATTACAAATGTAAATATTAATGACATGAAGACAGAGGAACAATTGGATTGGTTGTTTCTATCTCTGTATCTTGAAGTTAATTGGAAGAGGTGGTATTTTCCTTAAATGGCCAGTCTCCACACTGGGGATGCTTATTGGCTTATTTCTGCTGTTAAAATAAAGAGTGGTTTAATAGCCAAGTAAATCTTCTACCCCATAATATATATAAACCAGCTGTTAGTTATCCTGGATAAAGATTGTCTGATTACCTTTCTGACCAGGATACCTATCATGACCAGGATATTTCCAAATTGGATTGTGGTATCCATTGTAGGGGAGTTTCCACTGAAGAGCATTTCCATTCTTTAGTTTATTAGTAAGATCTCTGGAAAACCAAATGTTGCAACGTACTGCAGTGTAAAGAGGAAAGAAATCAACACATTGGCTTCTTTTTCATTGATGTGCATAAAATACTGATGCTTCATTTCAAAGTCTTAAACAATTATTTTTTAAATACAGCCAGAATTGCTCACAGTTGTGTTTATAAATTACTCTAACTGTTCTCTTGTATGTGGCAAAGGAAGAAAAAAATAATTTGACCAGCTCTCATCTGTTACTTTTTGGTTCTAAAACCACCATGAATTCCCTTCTCTTCCCTTCCCTCCTTTGTATGAGGAATATGGCTTCATTAATTCTTTTTCATGATGGGAGGTGGAAGATAGTAAGATGGTTGGTGCCAAGGAAAGATGTCTCTTTCCTTGTCACCATACAGCACCTCATTCCTGTCCATGTCTCTGTAGTTTTTATTAAACATGATCCCTTTTTCCTTCATGCCTTTTCAACACCAAGAACCACATATAAGAATGGTTTCTGTTACTGAAATGAGCATCTTTATTAACAATAATGGTGAAAAGATATGTATCAGCATTTATCTTTGCCAGTACATACGTTTTCCCATTATCATTCATAAGGATGTTTAATGTGAAATTGAAATCATTTCATGATGTCTTTGCTGCCTGCTGCCCGTGAAATCTATTCACTTTTATATATTTGGAAAACATAAGAGAAAAACAACTGTATTATATAAAAGCATGGGAGGGTGGTGTGCAATTTCATTTATTTACATTTTGCATGGACAGACTGATAGAATGATATATGATGCTCCAGGACTTCCATCAAGGACATCCATGGGGGAGAAGAAGAGGTGGGAATTTGAGGAAACATGCATTACTCATCTGCAATGCAAACTTAGAGAGTAAGGAAGCTTCTGACATGATATAGGTTTTGTTGATTTGCTGAAAACTTCTACCTACCTGTATTATCTTAATATGGATGTATTTTGTCCTCTGCCACTGTGAAGATATACTAACTGGGTCCCAGCATTCCCTCTTATACTCTGTATTTAAGTGTGGTAAAGAACTGAAGACGATTACAGGAAAAACTGTGAGGAACTGGAGTAGACACACTGCGGCATTCAAACATCTACCAAGTATACTGTCTATATTGGTTTCATACTTTCAGGTATAAAATGAGGTCATGATCAAGAAATAGTTTTTATGTGTTGTAACAATTTATTAGAATCACTTATTACTTATCATTTGAGACAAACTCAGTATTTTGGGCTTCCGAATATCCATGGCTAGGAAGATAGAGAAGAATTGCCTCTATTTTGTTTCTTAAAACCTTTTGGCTCCTTTTGGAAAAGGGCTATTAGATCACCACCGCCTTAATCTGATGCAACAGAGCAATTCTATATTTTCATTTATTCATTCTGCAGTACCAAGCAGCCAAGTAAACTTAATGGTTTATGGATGGTTACGGTTTTGGAAGGATCTGAAACACTGCAGATGGTAATAATCTGGAAAGAACAATGTGAGCATCCATAAGTCTTGAACAGTAAGATCTAGAATAGAAGTAGTTCCTTTGTACTTCTTTTATTCATAAAAATGCAATTATTATGTTTCTCAGAATTATCATTCAAATGAACAACAGTTCCATACAACTCTCTCTGTGATGAGAAATTTTGATAAAAAATGATAAAATAAATTTGATAAAGTAAATAAATAAATGTAACACTTCTATCTAATCCTTCTTTACTTTAGACTAGCCAAACCCAAATCCTGCAACTGTTCTTCATATGGTTTAATCTCCAGGCGTTTAATCATTTTAGCTGCTCTTCTTTGGAGTTTTTCCAGTCTCAACATCTTTTTTGTAATTTGTTGACCAAAACTAGATGCAATATTTTAGGTATGGTCTTTACTAAGGCTTTATAAAGTGGTATTAATGCTGCATGTGGTTTTGATTCTATGCTTCTTTTTATACAACCAAGGATTGTATTAGCTTTTTGGGCTGCTTCTGCACACAGCTGACTTTTAAGTGATCGTCCACTAAGATTCCAAAATCTCTCTCACAGTTACTGATTTTGAGCCAGGTTTTGCCTAATCTGTACTTGTACCTTTGGTTTTTCCTGCCCAGGTGTAAAACCTGGCTTTTCTCCACATTAAAGTTTATTTTGTTGGAGAGGGCCCAAGTTCAAGTCTGTCAAGATCTTTTTGGATCCTGAGCTTGTCTTCTAGGGTGTTGGCTATTCCTGTCATCTTAGTGTCATCTACAAATTTGATGAGTTCGTCTTCTATTCCCTCATCTAAGTCATTTATGAAGATATTGAAGAATTCTGGCCCTAAGACGGAATCTTCTGGTACCCCATTGCTTACCTCCCTCCATGTAGATGTAGTACCATTAAGGACTATAGGTAGTCCCCGACTTATGACAGTTTACTTAGAGACCATTCAAAGTTACGCCCTAACGCCACCCAAGTATTTATGACACAGTCCTGAAATTACAAATGTTGCAGCACCATGGCAGTCATTCACACTTACAAATGATTGCAGAAGCTCTGCAACATTCACCCTGCCTATTCTCCCCACTTCCTGCCGGGTCTCTATAGTCACTAGGCCTTTGGATACTCTTCTTGCAAAGATCCAGGGAGCCTTTTGTTTCTTGTCCTCTTTGTGCTTCAGGCCTTCAGTGCATTTGCAGAGGAAGGAGGCCTGAAGTACTGCCAGATCACATGAAATCAGTAGCAGGAGATCTCATGCTACTGATCTCACCCTGATGGTACTTTAGGCCTCTGTTCTCTGCAAATGGAGGCCTGGAGCAAAAAGCCTGCTCCTTGTGCATTACTCTACAACAATTTTTGAATCTAGAACTTTCCAATTGAATATCTTAAAGAATGTATTTAAAAAATCTGGGACACATTACTGCTGTGGACCTGAAATTTCCATGAAGTTATTGGAGGGAAGGTCTGAAGCACCGAAACCTTCCCTCCATTAGCAAAGACTTTTGCTGTATTTGCAAAAACCCTTTGCCATTAAGAAAAAGAGGATGGGAGGGATGCGTCCGTCCCTTCAGGCCTCTGTTCTCCTTGACAATGGACTCCTCAAGCCCTTTGCCAATGATAATATAGCCCCCATTTCTCCTGGCCTCTATTCTTGTCAGCAAAATCCTCCTCAGGCCCTTTGCTGATGAGAACAGAGGCCCAGAGGGATACACATAACATAACATAACATAACATCAGAGTTGGAAGGGACCTTGGAGGCCTTCTAGTCCAACCCCCTGCCCAGGCAGGAAACCCTACACCATCTCAGTCAGATGGTTATCCAACATTTTCTTAAAAATTTCCAGTGTTGGAGCATTCACAACTTCTGAAGGCAAGTTGTTCCACTTATTAATTGTTCTAACTGTCAGGAAATTTCTCCTTAGTTCTAAGTTGCTTCTTTCCTTGATCAGTTTCCACCCATGGCCGATTGGACCTCTGTTCTCATCAGCAAAGGACCTGAAGAGGACTTTGCTGAAGAAATTGGGGGCCTGGAGGGCCCATCTCCCCACTCCACCCACAAAACACAATCATAACAATCACATTCACAGTTCCCCCACCCTGCTGCTCTCAAATCCTAGTCTAACATAGTCTGTTGCTATAAGACCATTATTTCCTAATAATTTCAAGTTAAGTAATGGAATTACATTGGAAATTGGTGAACCCTTAAAGACTGCTGGATAATATTGACGACTAAGTTCCTTAAATAGACATTTTTCATTAGGATAGTGGAAACTTTTTCTGGGACACAATTGGAAACTCACAGCAGTTTAACAAGCACAGTTGCTTCCTTTTCTTTGCTGAGGCCTCTTCAAAATAATTGTGTTTTTCTTTAAACCCATCAACAGCTTAGCTTTTAAAATACACAAACAATTGATTTGTTTGCGTTAAAGATTATTCCAACTATACTCATCCACAGAAATGTTTAGAAAGGAAGAAAGGTTGAAATTAGCAGGTTTTCTATTTCCCCTTCCCTTCTGCAAAAGACCAGATGGTTTGCTGAGTGCTTGTGAAGGGGCACAGGAGGTCAGCTATTTCTTTGCTTTTGCTTTTTTATTTTAAGGAGTAGGATGATTGAAGGATTTTCTGTTGAACACCTCCTTTAGCATATCATTTCTAGATATGCTAAAGGAGGCTTCTAATGCAATGCTGACTCACCTCCATTCCAGTCACTGATTTAGCAGGAAACTGTGCTTTACAGTCCCAGAAAAATAAATCTATTTATAACATGGAGAGGTTGCTCTTGGTTGCCCCTCACTGATATCAAGGTCCTCATAAATTTCATGCAGAAATTAAGGCTTGATGCATTTCCAAATTGCCTCTTCGACATATTGCTCATATTTGTGGCAAGTTGGACAACAGCACATAAATACAGTATATGGGAAAGAGGAGAGTGGGAGGTGTGCAATTTATTTTATTTTCTTAAAGTCTAGAATGGTTAGGACCGAAATCCTGTTTTTGTTCCGGATTTGCAGCATATTGATTAAAATACTTATAGCCTTCTTATACTCTTCTATTGGTCGGCTAGAGGAAGAGCTCTTACTAGTTCAAGATCTTCCCCATTTTCTGCATTCTGAAATTAAGTGTAGCAAAGTTGGTGATATATTTCACTCAGAAACGTTTCCCCCCCAAGGATGTGATTGGAAGATTGTGACTTGGAAACCTTCTCAGAAAAAATATCCTAGCCATGTTGGCTGTAGCTGATAATTGCAGGCAGCATCCAAAATGTTTATCTTCTCAGTGATCTGTTTGTCTAATAGCCCATCCACTCAGAAACTTTTTTCCCTGTTAGAACTGTTCCTATTGGGTATCTTACCAGAGAAATTTAGTAAGGAATATATATATTTGACTGTATATGTTATAACTGCAGCAAGGATAGTATTTGCGCAAAGATGGAAAACAGAAAAATCCCTGTGGAGGGAGAAATAATTAAGAAAATATTGGATTGTGCAGAAATGAATAGACTTTGACAATTACTAGAATAGAATAGAATAGAATAGAATAGAATAGAATCGAATAGAATCGAATCGAATAGCATTTTTTTATTGGCCAAGTGTGATTGGACACACAAAGAATTTGTCTTGGTGCATATGCTCTCAGTGTACATAAAAGAAAAGATAACTTCATCAAGGTACAACACTTACAACACTTAATGAGAGTCATAGGGTACAAATAAGCAAGTAGGAAACAATCAATCGTAAGGATACAAGCAACAGAGTTATAGTCATACAGTAATAAGTGGAAGGAGATGGGTGATGGGAATGATGAGAAGATTTATAGTAGTACAGATTTAGTAAATAGTTTGACAGTGTTGAGGGATCTATTTGTTTAGCAGAGTGATGGCGTTCAGGAAAAAACTGTTCTTGTGTCTAGTTGTTCTGGTATGCATTGCTCTATAGCATCGTTTTGATGGTAGGAGTTGAAACCTTTTATGTCCAGGATTTGAGGGGTCTGTAAATATTTTCACAGCCCTCACTGACTGTGACAGAACATTTATAGCTACTGTGAAGTCAGGATGATACAAGCAAATTTTAATTGTTCCCCTCTATTGGTCTTCTGAAGTACAGCTTTGCTAGACTGGTACAGGTGAGTAAGATTTCCACCCAATTAATTTCTTATTTTATAAAATCAAACACATTTTTTTCATACATATAATGTGAAAAAGTGGGGAAAAATACCAAAATGCCAGATTCAATTTATCTAACAATTTATTTTGACTTGGGCTTAAAAGGTTGAAATTTTGACAGGCATTATCATGTTCTGACAGTTAGAACAATTAATCAATTAACATGAGATATTCACCTATTGAGCTCTTACGACTGCGAGGTTCCCCCGCCTCGCAGGAATGGCCCTCTGTACTATTGAGGGCCTGCCTTAATGAAGGGTCTTGGGATCCAGAGAGGTGGCATGCGTCTAAGAAGAACCTTTGGGGGTTTTTAAATAGGTTTTTTAAAAAGGGTTTTTTAAGGGGTGGGAGGGAAAAGACGGGTGGGGGGAGAAACCCATCGGGGAGGGGTCCAGTCCCTGCGCTCGCTCGCGGCGCCACTTTATCTGGTCCGAAGGCAGGGGGGAGGGGTATGTTCCAGGTTTAGAGGATTGTTCCATCTGTACGGTAAATGGGAGAGGCAGATATGGTGGAAGCAAGGGGCCGTATCGATCTCTGGGAGCACGTGCTCGCTGTTTAAAAGCGATCACGTGCTCCGGCCCCTTAGCCTTCACCCGTTCCCCGGACGGCCAAGATCCTCAGAGCTTGGGCCTTCGGTTGATGTTGTGCAATGCTCGGTCCGTGGTTAATAAAGCCCCCCTGATTTGCGACCTTATTCAGGGGGAGTCAGCGGACCTCACGGAGACCTGGTTGGGCACGGAAGGGAGTGTTCTCCTTTTCGAGTTGTGCCCTCCAGGTTTCTGAGCATTCCATCAACCGAGGGCCCAAGGTAGGGGTGGAGGGGTGGCAGTTGTTATTAGGGAAAGTCTAGAGCCGAGGGAGTCCACTGTACCTCAGATAGCCGGTTGTGAATCCCTCTTTGTGAGGTGGGGCCATAGGAATCAGATGGGCTTGTTGATCACATACCTGGCTCCTTGCTGCATGACTACAGCCCTACCTGAGTTGTTGGAGGTGCTTGCCGGAGTGGCGGTTGAGACCCCCAGACTTATGGTCATGGGGGATTTCAACCTGCCATCGACCGGCTTGTCATCGACAGCGGCCCGGGAGTTCCAGGCCTCCATGACGGCCTTGGACCTGATTCAAGTAATTGATGGCCCTACGCACATTGGGAGACCTGATTTATATCTCTGGACAGTGGTTAAATGATCTGGAATTAGGAGATTTAGTAACAGAACCTGTGTCATGGTCAGATCATTTTCTCCTTCGCCTGGACTTTCGGACCGCCACCCACCACCACAGGGAGATGGAACCAATGTGTTGGTTCCGTCCCAGGTGCCTGATGGACCCTGAGATGTTCCTGACGGAGCTAGGGCTGTTTCCTGAGGATCTGGCCCACGGCACGGCTGAAGAACTAGTTGTGGCCTGGGAACAGGCCGCGGCTGGGGCTTTGGACCGTGTTGTGCCTTTGCGGCCTCTGACCCGGCGTAGATCTCAACCGGCCCCTTGGTTCTCTGAGGAGCTGAGGGAGATGAAACGCCAGAGAAGACGCCTAGAGATTACCTGGAGGTCCAGCCATTCTGAAGCTGACCGGACACTAGTTAGGTCTTACTCTAAGACCTACCTAGTGGCATTGAGGGAGGCGAAGCGTTCTTACGTTTCCACCCTCATTGCGTTGGCAGATAACCGCCCGGCCACCCTGTTTCAGGTGACCCGCTCTCTCCTTCATCAGGAGGTGCGGGATGACCCCTTACAGGGACGTGCCGAGGAGTTTAGTGGTTATCTATACGATAAAATCATTCAGTTCCGGGATGGTTTGGACCAAAATTGGGATGATCCAAGTGAGAGGGCGGAGATGTGTCTTGTCGAGATTGTTTGGGATGAGTTTGACCCTGTGGCTCTCGAGGACGTGGACAGGCTGTTGGGGAGGTTGCACGCCACCACATGTTTACTGGACCCGTGCCCTTCCTGGTTGGTGCTGGCCACACAGGAGGTGACACGAGGCTGGCTCCGGGGGATTATTAATGCTTCCTTGTTGGAAGGGGTTTTCCCTGCCGCCTTGAAAGAGGCGATAGTGAGACCCCTCCTCAAGAAGCCTTCCCTGGACCCAGCTATTTTGGGAAATTATTGTCCAGTCTCCAATCTTCGCTTTGTTGCGAAGGTTGTAGAGAATGTGGTGGCATGGCAGCTACCCCAAAACCTGGATGAAGCTGTCTATCTAGACCTGTTCCAGTCCGGCTTCCGGCCCGGATATAGTACGGAGACAGCTTTGGTCGCGTTGGTGGATGATCTCTGGAGGGCCAGAGACAGGGGTTGTTCCTCTGCCCTGGTCCTATTAGATCTCTCAGCGGCTTTTGATACCATCGACCATGGTATCTTGCTGCACCGGTTGGAGAGTCTGGGAGTGGGAGGCACCGTTTACTGGTGGTTCTCCTCCTATCTCTCTGACCGGTCGCAGACGGTGTTGACAGGGGGGCAGAGATCGACCGCGAGGCACCTTACTTGTGGGGTGCCACAGGGGTCGATTCTCTCGCCTCTCCTTTCAACATCTATATGAAGTCGCTGGGCGAGATCATCAGTGGCTTTGGGGTGAGATACCAACTGTACGCTGACGACACACAGCTGTACTTCTCCACCCCAGGCCACCCCAACGAAGCTGTTGAAGTGCTGTCCCGGTGCTTGGAAGCCGTACGGGTCTGGATGGGGAGAAACAGGCTCAAGCTCAATCCCTCCAAGACGGAGTGGCTGTGGATGCCGGCACCCCGGTACAGTCAGCTGCAGCCACAGCTGACTGTTGGGGGTGAGTCACTGGCCCCAATGGAAAGGGTGCGCAACTTGGGTGTTCTCCTGGATGGACGGCTGTCGTTTGAAGATCATTTGACGGCCGTCTCCAGGAGAGCTTTTCACCAGGTTCGCCTGGTTCGCCACTTGTGCCCCTTCCTTGACCGGGATGCCTTATGCATGGTCACTCATGCTCTTGTTACCTCTTGCTTGGATTATTGCAATGCTCTCTACATGAGGCTCCCCTTGAAGTGCACTTGGAGGCTTCAGTTAGTTCAGAATGCAGCTGCGCGGGTGATAGAGGGAGCCGCACGTGACTCCCATGTAACACCATTCCTGCGCAGGCTGCACTGGCTGCCTGTGGTCTTTCGGGTGCACTTTAAGGTTTTGGTCACTACCTTTAAAGCACTCCATGGCTTAGAGCCTGGGTACTTATGGGACCACCTACTGTTACCTCATGCCTCCCACCGACCCGTACGCTCACACAGAGAGGGACTTTTCAGGGTGCCGTCCGCCAAGCAATGTCGGCTGGCGGCCCCCAGGGGAAGATCCTTCTCTGTGGGGGCTCCTACCCTCTGGAACGAACTTCCCTCTGGCTTGCGCCAATTGCCTGACCTTCGGACCTTTCGCCGCGAGCTGAAGACGTATTTATTTACTCGCGCGGGGCTGGCTTAAATTTTAAATTTTAAATTTTAATTTCTTAGATGAATTTTAAGGGTTTTTAGGTTTTAAATGTTTTAAATCTCGGCCAATTATATAATACGTTTTTTAATTTTTTGTTTTAATTGTATATTGTTATTGTTTTTATTCTGGCTGTAAACCGCCCTGAGTCCTTCGGGAGAAGGGCGGTATAAAAATCTAATAAATAATAATAATAAATAATAATAATAATCAGTGGAACAACTTGCCTCCAGGAGTTGTGAATGCTCCAACACTGGAAGTTTTTAAGATGTTGGATAACCATTTGTCTGATGTGGTGTAGGGTTTCCTTGACTAGGCAGGGGGTTGGACTAGAAAACCTGCAAGGTCCCTTCCAACTCTGTTATTCTATTCTATTCTATTCATGTCAGAGATGTTTTGCAGACGTGACATCCAAGGCCCTTTCCCCCACATTTTCACAGTTTTGGCTGCCTTTTCAATGCACGTTTATATGTCCATAAATCAATGCACATTGTGATCTAATCTAGGTCTGTTCATATTTCATGGCTATTATGGAGGAAGAAGTATGGAACTCAATACTGAGAAAGAAAGCCGGTTATTTATTATACAAAGAATTGTTGGATTCCAAATTTCAGAAAAAGTGGAATATTGTTATTCGTAAAAAGTTAATTTCTATATAGAATGTAATTCCTACTACACATAGCAAGTTTGGTTGTCCAATCATGGGATTTGTGTCGAATGGTTCTTGTTTTGACAACTCCTAGAAAAGCCTGCCCTCTCCCAGCAGTTTGTCAGACATAGTGATAAGAAGTGTTTCTCCAGTGAAGTAGTTTCAAAGAGATTACAGTGAATACTTTTGATTAGTGCTATTTCTCAAACCAAGAAAGGTTACCCAAGAAATTCCAGTTGCCTTTGAGAAAAGTACCTTTGGGACAACCATGACCTGGATGATTGAGAATCTCCATACACATTTTCTATGTTTCTTGTTGTTGTTTATCTTTTAGGTGGATGGCATTGCATACAATGCTATTAAGTTTTGCTTTGATTCAATCAAAAGACAGGGTAGGAAGTCCTTGCCTTGATTCAATTAGGAAAGGAAAAAGGTGTTAGTAGAAGAGTTTTTTTCCTTGACTCAATCAAATTTGGAAAGATGTCAGTGGAATGTCTTCCCTACTGGGCCTGTCTCTGTGGTCCAGTTAATCAGTAAATGAAGTTGGATAGGAAAAAAGGAAGAGGAATGGTTTGTGCTTATATAACTTTTGGATATGGAGAATTCATTAGTCTTTATAGGGCAGAACAGAAACTGGGTAGACTGTAGCCTCAGTGATTAAAAAATAACCAACCATATTTTTTTAAAACGCTGTTGGGAAATGCAATTTACACTCCATGCCTTCTTCTGGGGTTTGGCATCAAAGAGCTGATAGAAAACTCATCAGCTGCCTTTTTGTGGGGGTGGATAGGGAACAGGAGCCATAGAACATTGAGTTTGAACTGACTCATCTCTAAAAGTTGACTTTGAAAATATTCTTGGTCTTCTAGAGACCAAGTACAATTTAGCCATAATAAAATAGGAAAACAGGATGAGGGGAAAAAGGTACTTCCAAAATATGTTTGGAAAAATAACGTATTGCCATATATATACTTATGCAAGACATTTCTCAACCAAGAAGACTGAGATGGGATGGTTCTTCCTAATGGAGGTTAGAGTTATAGCCATGAGTTATTAATCATCCTTTGTTTAATTAGAGTTTCTTGAATAACCATATTAGCTAGCTCCTAGAATATGCAAAACCAAAACCAAATTCAGTAAGTTGTTTTATGGATTCCCACATTGGGTGAGTCAGCTACACTGTGTATAAGAGAAACATTGCTGTAGTGCTCAACACCTCTTCTGGTATATGGGGACAATATCTCCTTTGCAATATTCTGGGATAAGGCATGGCTCTGCAGGGGAAGAGAAGTCAACATATTTCTCATCTAGGGAAATATAATATTCTGCCTTTTTAATATTTCCTAAAATATTTCATTCGTCTAGGAGTGGGGGATGAATGCTTATTTTCTTCATGCCCTTACCAGATCCAGGCTGTTTACTCCTCTTTTAAACTGGAAATATTGACTTCCATTATCTGGGTGTTGTCTTTCTCCATATTTGTCTCCTGAGTCTTTCTTAGCATCTGGGTGCTTCTCTAAGGCTGCCCTCTCTGCCTTTAGAGGGAGCACCTCTCCACCTACTCCATTTTTCTGGTCTCTCTCACATCTCCCTTAATCTCCCAAGTATCTGTTCTCCCACTCCTTAATCTCAGAATAAAGGTTTCAATCAACTAAAGGAAGTCTCCCACTAGGCTTGCCCTGATAAGCCTCATTTCCTTTCCCCCTCCTTCTATGTTGGCTAGAAGTCACAAACAATTATTTTGGGTTAGGAGCCATCTCTCTCTTATATCTGCTATCAGATATGCTTTAACAACAAAGCAGGGCTGCAGAGTTAATCTCTTCCTCCCTACTTTTTCAATAACCTTTTTGATAGTTGGTAAAACTTGGGAGGGCTCTTGTCTGCCTTAACTTGCCTGCCTGAATGAATGCAGCTTGCTCATTCTGTACAAGAGAATAATGTGATGTGAGAATTCAGAATATGATCAACTCTGTCTGCAATTCTATCTCATTTTATAAACCAAGATTATACCTTGTATGGTTCTTGCCAAAGTCACTGGCTGGGTTCCTCTGTCAAGAAACCTTCAGTAAAAAAAAAAGAACAATGCTATAATTTAGTTGCTTCATTCCCAGTAGATTCACAGCAGGATAAATAGTAACCAGAATGAAGTTCTCTCTGATGAAGTGGGAGGTGGAAAGGAATCCACATATTAGTTTTGAGTTCAAGTTTTAAGACAATTGTAGGGAACTTTAGCTCAGAAAATTTGCAGGTACATTGATATTTACAGGTAAATCAATTTGCAGGTACATATTAGCTAGCTCCTAGAATATGCAAAACCAAAACCAAATTCAGTAACATGATGGATTCCCATACTGGGTGAGTCAGCTACACTGTGTATAAGAGAAACATTGCAGTATTGCTCAACACCTCTTTGGTATATGGAACAATATCTCCTTTGCAATATTCTGAGGTAAGCATGGCTCTGCAGGGAAGAGAAGAAGTCAACATATTTCTCATCTAGGGAAATATAATATTCTGCCTTTTTAATATTTCCTAAAATATTTCATTCGTCTAGGAGTGGGGGGTGAATGCTTATTTTCTTCATGCCCTTACCAGATCCAGGCTGTTTACTCCTCTTTTAAACTGAAAATATTGACTTCCATTATCTGGGTGTTGTCTTTCTCCATATTTGTCTCCTGAGTCTTTCTTAGCATCTGGGTGCTTCTCTAAGGCTGCCCTCTCTGCCTTTAGAGGGAGCACCTCTCCACCTACTCCATTTTTCTGGTCTCTCTCACATCTCCCTTAATCTCCCAAGTATCTGTTCTCCCACTCCTTAATCTCAGAATAAAGGTTTCAATCAACTAAAGGAAGTCTCCCACTAGGCTTGCCCTGATAAGCCTCATTTCCTTTCCCCCTCCTTCTATGTTGGCTAGAAGTCACAAACAATTATTTTGGGTTAGGAGCCATCTCTCTCTTATATCTGCTATCAGATATGCTTTAACAACAAAGCAGGGCTGCAGAGTTAATCTCTTCCTCCCTACTTTTTCAATAACCTTTTTGATAGTTGGTAAAACTTGGGAGGGCTCTTGTCTGCCTTAACTTGCCTGCCTGAATGAATGCAGCTTGCTCATTCTGTACAAGAGAATAATGTGATGTGAGAATTCAGAATATGATCAACTCTGTCTGCAATTCTATCTCATTTTATAAACCAAGATTATACCTTGTATGGTTCTTGCCAAAGTCACTGGCTGGGTTCCTCTGTCAAGAAACCTTCAGTAAAAAAAAAAGAACAATGCTATAATTTAGTTGCTTCATTCCCAGTAGATTCACAGCAGGATAAATAGTAACCAGAATGAAGTTCTCTCTGATGAAGTGGGAGGTGGAAAGGAATCCACATATTAGTTTTGAGTTCAAGTTTTAAGACAATTGTAGGGAACTTTAGCTCAGAAAATTTGCAGGTACATTGATATTTACAGGTAAATCAATTTGCAGGTACATATTAGCTAGCTCCTAGAATATGCAAAACCAAAACCAAATTCAGTAAGCCGCATGATGGATTCCCATACTGGGTGAGTCAGCTACACTGTGTATAAGAGAAACATTGCAGTATTGCTCAACACCTCTTTGGTATATGGGAACAATATCTCCTTTGCAATATTCTGAGGTAAGCATGGCTCTGCAGGGGAAGAGAAGAAGTCAAGATATTTGTGGGCCAGCCCTTCTCAATACCTTTCCTGCATGACTTCCAGGTCTAGGTGATCTGGAGATGAGAAAATTTTGGGACTTTTTTTTTTTTTTACTTTAGGTGGCCTTTCTAATAAAAAACCTCTCTAACAACAACAACCACAGCAATAAAGGCCAAAGGACAGAGATATTGTTCAATCATTTTTAAATTGTCTATATGCTTTATAGTTTATCACTCTGTGTTGTAATGGATATCATGATAAACATTGTTTTGTGAAGATTTTTTGAACAGAAACCAAGTTTATGATTGTTGGAAGAAATGTCCATCTAAATCAATCTGGGTTTAGTTCCAAGTGGGGAGAAAGACACTGGAAACATGGAGACTACTTGGAAGGATGGTTTTAATGGTGAACAGGATCACATGGTTTGAGGTCAATCACCGAACCGGTTGTTAAACCGGCAGGATCCCACTACTGGCTAGGCATCTCTGTCAAGAAACCTTCAGTTAAAAAAAAAAAAGAACAATGCTATAATTTAGTTGTTTCATTCCCAGTAGATTCACAGCAGGATAAATAGTAACCAGAATGAAGTTCTCTCTGATGAAGTGGGAGGTGGAAAGGAATCCACATATTAGTTTTGAGTTCAAGTTTGTAGGGAACAATTGTAGGGAACTTTAGCTCAGAAAATTTGCAGGTACATTGATATTTTTCCCCCCTGGGATACTACAGTAAAATGTACTTGAGTAGTTGTTACCATTTGTTAACACTAGTGTTAGTAGTAGTAACTACTATTTCCTTGAGGATTTTAGTGCTTCAGAGCATGCTTTGTAACTGCGACAGGAGCAAATATTCTCATGGAAGTGGATTAAGATTAGACATTAATCTTTAAGAAAGTGTATAATATAAGGTCATTATAGGAAGTACGAATGATTGAAGAAAGCTGGAAGATAACATTTTATCAACTCAGACGTGGAAGATAGGTAGTTCTTGCCTGTATGTGGCTTTCCAACATCTGATATCACACTATTCAACTTTGGTGGTAAAATGGCAAAGTGGTGTGATTTTTTATTTTTATTTACAAAATTATACATAGGAATGAGAGTAGAAGGCAAGTCAATGAAATCCTTTCACCGATTGCTCTCTCAGTCTTTGGGAGTAGGTATGGTTGAAGGTGGACAGGAGCTCTTCACATGAATGTGAAAAGAAACTCCTTTTTAAAAAAAAAAACCTTTATTAACATTTAAAATCCTAAAATACAAGTTAAAATACATCTATAACAAAAATACATCCGTAATAATTATACAATTCAATGTCATTCTGACAGTACATAATTCTTAACTTTGTACATCTATTCCCAAATATTCTTACTTAATCAACATATTTAAACACATTTTGTATCTTATTTTATTCTATACATTCCTTATTTTTAATTTCTATCCATTGAGACCAATTTTCCCAAGTTAAATAGTATTCCGAGTCTTCCTCTATTGAAGACTCACTCAGTATCTTTAATCACTCCTCTGGTTGCTAACAAAGAAGCTCCTTTCATGCATCAATGCAGGGGAATCAGTCTATGCTGGCTGATGAAATTTGGGAGTTGAATTCTATGTAACAGTTAATCACGTATTGCAGATTTCTTATCACCTTGAAAATTCAATTCAGTGGCAGCCTAAGGAGTGGTTAAAGGTAAAGGTAAAGGTTCCCCTCGCACATACATGCTAGTCGTTGCCGACTCTAGGGGGCGGTGCTCATCTCCGTTTCAAAGCCGAAGAGCCAGCGCTGTCTGAAGACGTCTCCGTGGTCATGTGGCTGGCATGACTCAATGCCAAAGGCGCACGGAATGCTGTTACCTTCCCACTAAAGGTGGTCCCTATTTTTTCTACCTTAATCATTAATATATTTTGGGAAACCCGGGTTTTTTTACGTGCTTTCGAAACTGCTAGGTTGGCAGTTAGTTAGTTAGTTAGTTAGAGTGGTTAGGGATCATAAATAAAAGTATCCAAGACTTTCTGTGGCTGCAGTCAGTTCTGGGTCATCAGATTATACTCCTACAGTCTGTGACAACACTATGCAGTATAAATGCCATTTGTAAATCATTAACAATATGCAGCACCCAAATGAATGTGGAGTAATAATGGAAAAATCCCCCAAATTCTCCAACTCTGTCTCAATTTGATTCAAGGCTAGCATAGTTGAGGCTGCGTGACTTTTCTCTGGCTTCACAACCATTTTGCAAAAGTAGCCTTCTGTATCTGGTGAATGTTACCTCATTTGCCTGGCGGTGCTCCATGGTCAGGAGGAATTGGTGCATTACATCAGGCTTACCAAGGGACATTTTGCAATACCGCCCTTGCATTTAGAAATTAATAAACTGGGTTTCCCAAAATATATTAATGATTAAGGTTTTTCTCAATGTTCATGATGTCATAGTACTCTGAAAGTCTTATATAGTCAGACACCCATCTTCTCCTAAAGAACTTCAAGCAGCCTAGAGTGTAACACATCTGGAGAACATCAGCCTTCAGCCATGAAGACCCTTTTCCTTGTGTTTGCTGCTCTCTTGTTCTTCAGTCAAATTATTCCAGGTAAGAGTTGGGGAAAATTAAGAGAGATACAGATTAAAATATTTACATTAAATTAAATACTGCAAATAGAGCAACTCTCACATTTTTAATGAGTGTGGATTTTGATGAATTAGCATTTATAAAGTAGAATTAATATGCACAGCTCTTTATGCAGGAAGACATGAGATCTTTGCCCTACAACTGACATTCAATTTTTTTTAAAAGAATATAAATATTTTATTGGTAAAGAATAACAGCTAAAAGATATGATAAAGTACAATAAAAATATAACATTGCAAATATAAAAAAATTACAAAATAGTAATTAAATGAATCGCTTTGAAGAAAATAGAGATATATTCATAAAGTATTAATAAAGAAATACTTCACCTTTAAACATATTATTAAATCTACCTATACAGGCTATCTCCATTTTCTCCATTTTAGTACAGTATATTTTTTCAATATAACAATATTTATATAATACATTGAGATTCTTAATATTCTGTCATATAGATGCCTTAGAATAATTAAAATAGAGTAGATATGTGGATATTCTATCATAGTTTTGAATATTAATGTAACAAACAGTGTAATTAACTTTTGCTTCAAAATTAAATAACAGGATAGCAAAGTTGGAAGAGATCTTGAAAATCTTTTACCAGGCAGGAGACCCTATATCAGGGATGTCAAACTCGATTTCATTTAGGGCCACATCAGGATTGTGTTTGACCTTGGGGGGGAGGGCTGGAGTGGGCATAATCAGGGTAGGCGTGGCCAGCTTGATATCACTTGTGTCAGGGACACTTGTGGTGGCTTGAGTGATCTGCCAAAGAAAACGGGCTCCCGAGCTCTGTTTTCAGCTGCGATGGCATCCTGCAACCATCTGCCAGGGAAAATGGAGCTCAGGAGGGCCACGTGCAGCCCTCCCGAGCTCCATTTCACTGCCAGAGGCACCACAGGCCTGTCCTTTGCTGTTTCCAGGGTGACCCCACTGTCCAGATGTAAGCACCCCGCAGGCTAAATCCAACCCCTGGGCCTTGAGTTTGACACTTCTGCCCTATATCATTTCAGACAAATGATTGTCTTAAAAACTTCTTAAAAACTTCCAGTACTGAGCATCCATAACTTCTGGAGGTAAAGCAAATGTAACATTTGAAATAAATGAGAAGATAAAGGAAGGGGATACATCAAGGAGAAAGAAGAAACCAATAGAACTATGGGATTCTTGGTTTTCTTGAAAGTGAAAATAAAACTAGCAAATAAAAGTATTAAGCTAAATACCCAGCTGCTTCATGGACCAATGTAACATTTTACCCACTCACCATAGATTATTGTAAGCTTTTAACTAATTAATAATTAGAATTATTTGGTAACCTTTTAAGAGACTCAGCTCAATTTTTTTAAAAAAATGTTTATGATTATATTAATTATTTATTGCAATAAATAAATCAAAATTAATAGGGCTACCATCAGTTAGCAGCAAAGTGTTTTACTTATTTCTAATCATGCTATTCTTTTTTCACTTTTGAGTGGCATGCTAACCAGTATATTGGCTTCAATGTTGTCATGACCTGCAGGTAATACTGTGCCCAGATTACTTGGTTTATCCTGATGAAGTACTTGAACAATTTCCCAAGGTTAGGAAAGCTGGGAGCCTGCCAGAAAGCCTAATTTCAAGAAATCTGAATTTCATGAACCCCTTTGGCCTGTGGCTTTTAAAAAGCTTCAGAAGGCTGGTTTGCCTTTGATGATGCCCATCACTTTAAAAAGGAAATGAAGCTACAAAGTTTATTGTTCGGTCAAGGAGCTTTGCATCCCTCCAACTGGACAGGAACCTGAAAAAACAATAGGATTGGTGCACAGCACCCTGAGAAACAGTGGTTTGAAGTATCTCAGTGACAAAAGGAAATCTAAGGCCAGGTTACCTAGACCAGTAGTCCCTCACTGTCCCCTGATCTTAACTTCCCCTCTGCAAATTCTCCAAACAAAACTTCTAAGAGAAAGATGAGTAGGGAAGCCTCCAGTATAAACTCATTGTTTGTTTCTTTGTTTTGTTGTTGATTGTGACAGGAAGTTCTCAGCCTGCCCCTGATACCTTAGAATGCAGGAGGAGTCACCATGGGTTCTGTAAAAAATACTCCTGCCCTGGGCAGACTATACCTACTGGAGGGACATGTCAGTGGGGATCCCTGCTTTGCTGTAAATCGTAAGTCAAAAGTCATTATATTTGCCCATTATGAAAAGGACCAAGTAAATCCAGGAGTTTTGACTGATAATGATACATTTTATGTAGGCGCAAGACGGATTTTTTTCTGCTGTGACCCTTGCACCGAGTCCTAGTTGACATCAACATTGCTTGACTTTAGAAGATCTGGCTTTCTATTCTTTAGTTCAGGACTGTGCATCTACAGCCTAACTGTGCCTTTTGTCCTTTGAATTGTTTTATCTTATTTTTCCTAACACTCTGTTCTTCAGGTAATGGATGGAAGGTGTGTGTGTGTGTGTGTGTGTGTGTGTGTGTGTGTGTGTGTGTGTGTGTGTGTGAAATAAGGAAATACTTCAAAAGGTCTCCTCAGAAATAAGTCTCACTGACTTAAGTGTTCATGATGATTTGCTATCCTGTACCTTGTACCTGTACCATTATCCTGTTATTAAAAATCTGTCCACCTGCTGGTTCTTCTTTGGTATGCATTTCTTTTCTTTTCATTTCTTTTCTTTTCATTTATTTGTTTTCTGCCTTTTTTGTTTTTACAAATAATTCAAGGCACCAAACATATCCAACATGCGTTCCTCCTCATATTCCTCATACTACAACCCTGTAAGGTGGGTTGGGCTGAGAGAAAAAGTGTCTGGCTCAAGTCAAAGACCATATTAAAATCAACTTCTAGTTGTAGGGATTCACTGTAGCTTTGGTTGTAACTACTACAGGTAGTCCGTGACTTACAACAGTTCATTTAGTTGCCTTTCAAAATTACAATGGCACTAAAAAATGTGACTTAGGACCATTTTTTACACTTACGACTATTGCAGCAACCCATGGTCACATGATCAAAATTTGGATGCTTGGCAACTGACTCATATTTATGATGGTTGCCATGTCCCAGGATCATGTGATCATCTTTTGTGACCTTCTAACAAGCAAAGTCAATGGGGAAGCCTGATTCACTGTGTTACTAACTTAGCCATTGCAGTGATTCACTTAACAACTGTAGCAAGAAAGGTCATAAAATAGGGCAAAATTCTCTTAACAAATGTCTCACGTAGTACCATTAATTTTGGGCTCAATAATGGTCATAAGTCAAAGACTACCTCTATTTAAAAATTGTTAATTTTTTGAAAAGAAAACCCTGATACTTAGATATATTCTTTGTTGACAGGAAGAGCACTATATCAATGGATTAGTTAAATAACTATATCTCAGTTTGGTTTTTGTGTTTTGTAGGAATGTATTGATTTTGTTCTATTTCCACATGATTTTTAAAAAAGAATTCTTGAACATTTCCTTGAAATATTCTAATATTTGCATTTTTGAGTGCAGCTTTTTCTAATCTGGTGAAGTTTTGTAAACAATTCCCTTTAAGAAAATTCAAATTTACACATTGCCCATAATCGTGGGTTTGAGATGAGCGGCAAATAAATATTATAAATAAATAAATAACTTCTACTAGTATTCATATCTATAAGCATTTTTCCCTAATGTATGCTTTGAAAAAATATACATTTAAAAATTTAGAAAAGTGCAAATATGGAAGCATAATTTCAACTACTGTTGTGTAGGAATCACTCATTAAATTGTGTAAGGTTCAATTCAAAAAAAAGACAAGCAATTCTTTGTTTTTTCTACCGGTATTGCACTATTAAAGCAAAGTTATGGAAATTTTACTTTAGAAATTTCCAAATCACATGATTCTAAAATTTCAAGGAGATAAATTGTCCCAAGGAATTTCTTTATGTAGAATGTAGCTTATATCTGATTTGGCTTCTTATTGAAATCCTTCTCCTGATTAGCATTTCAGATCATATTAAATTATTATCATTCAAAGAAGAAAGTTTGAAGGTCAGCTGAATCAATTTCCTCCTCAAGTTAAGCCTCTCGCTTTTACCATTTATTACATTGCACATATGTTCTTCCAAACCTTTCTATTCATTTTGCTTTTTTTGAAGAGAAACATAAAACAAGCCTGCTTCTGTGACTACCTTTCTATTAACTACTACAATGGTAAAGCAAATAAGTGGTGGAGAGAATAGCTATCTTTTAAGTTAATTAATAAAGAAAAAAATATTTTATTTTAATTAACCTCTCTCTCTCTCTCTCTCTCTCTCTCTCTCTCTCTAGTCCTTATAGCCAGAGAAGGAGGTAACCAACTCAACCATAGAGAAAGCACGACTTCTGGATTCTAGAGAAATACATGCCGGATTTGAAAACTGGTGGCTTCAGCTTCCAAGTCAAAAATGAAGAGTCATTTGTTTGGACTATAAACAGACATAATGTTCACACTCCTCTCCGCCCTCTCCTCCCCTTTTTACACTTATTCATGTTTTGACTTAAGGGCAAGTTTCCAGAAAATATTAAGTAACCAGCTAGAGTTCTCTACACAGAATTTTGGAAATGAAAGTTAATCCTAAATTAAGAAATAATTAGGGAAATTTTAGAAATAGTCTGTAATATCAAAAAGTAAAGTTTATGGATATTTTAAAGAAAGGGAGGCAAGAAGGAAGGGAAAAGAAAGATTTACTTGCTTTTCTGGAACTCAGTGAAAGAAATTTACATTTTTATTTACAAAAGCTAAATTACAGAGCTAGTAGAATCTATTCTCTTCTGATATGCATGAAAATCTCATTTAAAGACATGCACAATTATGCACCTTCTGCTTCATTTGCATATACTTGTGTCTTGTGCCTTCCAGCTTTTCTTCCCTCAAAAGTTTTTTAAATCTATCAACTCTCTTTCTAAAGATTTTTAAAGAGAAACTTAAAAACTAATAGAAACTAATTTCAAGTATGAAAAACAGGAAAAAGAAATGAATAAAAGAAAAACCTAAAAGTGCAAGAAAGAAAAAGAACTAAAACAGAGATGATAGAAAAGAGAAACAAAAATGTAATTTCTAACCTCCTTTATAGTAGTTATAAGTACAATTATATAATTGCATCTTACTTTATGGTTACAATGTGTCTCTCTTCTTTGTAGAATCTATTCTGTCTAATCATCCAACCCATAAATTATAAGTTCATTTTTCCCCATTTCATGCAAAAAGTTCATAAAAGGTCTCTAGACAGCAATAAACACCGATAGGTCTTTTCTCTGATCAAAGAAGTCATCCCTCCTCCCTCCAAAGCAGTGTAAATTATGAAGTCTGCAATTTCAGGCATGCCCATTTTAGGAATATCACCAATGAGAGTTTGAACATAAAAAAAATACTTTATGCATTTGCAGTGAGTGGTATCTCCTTTTTTTCTGTTAATATTCCTTAGTCTTGTAAAATGTTATTAACAAACACAAATAAAATACAGATCTTAAAGAAATTTGAGAGTGTTTATTACTGATCTTCCCATTCATTAGATTTCTAGATGTATTGGAGAACAAATCCTACCATTTCATCCAACCCATTATAACAAGAGTAGCAGGCTGAAGAAACCATCAAGCGCCCTTGGGACAACTATGATCTGGATGACTGAGAATCTCCATAGGCATCTCTATTATCTTACTGTTATCAATTAGTTGAGATTGTACCTTCTAAATGATAACTGATTTATTCACATGACCTGCTTTCCCCAGCATGAGTCTACCAGCCTCAGCTTACCAGAAAAGTGGCCTTCATCTATCTTTTCTACCATACATCAACTTTAATGCTTTCTGGCTTATGCTGGCTCAAACATCTCTGTCCAGTTTGCCTTCTGAGTTTCATTTTATTGCAGGCAATATCTCCACTCCAATAGATTATTGTCTGCTGTGGCAGGAACAATCCCTCATCCCTGTCCTTGGCCTCCATGACCAGTTTTTAACAAATTCATCAATAAAAAGAGAAAAACTTTGAGATTATCTTTTACAACTTTATTAATAAACAGTTCATGGTGGGCCTCTTCGTTTTACAATCAAAGGATGAATCTGTCTTTTTTGTAACCATTGACAAAATTGACAAAAGTTTTCTCTTTTAGTTAATGAAGTACACATTAGTATTAATTTAAAAAAAAACCACAGCCCAAGAGGGGTAAAGGAGGGGGAGAACACACTAATTGATACCATGGTAAATGTGGTCCAAATGGAACAAGAGCACCAAGGGCCAAGGGAACGGACAGGACTGACATATGAATGTTATGCAAATGTACTTTTTAAATTAGTCTTCATTACCAATGAATTACCTTCATTACCTAGAGTGGGGAAGGACTAGCACATATGTGCAAGGGGAACCTTTACCTTTTTACCAATAGTGTTTTTTTTCAGCTTAAAGCAATAGAATCCTAAAGCCCAAAATGGTCATTGTTTCTGCAGAAACGGTTATATTTCTTCCCAGATTTTCCATTGAAGGAAAGGAATGGTATGATTTTGTGACTGGCAGTAAATCATTCTTTACAAGAGCTCACTAATTACAACTTTGGTAGATTGAATGCTTTCTTCCCATTCTAGAGATTGCCTGGATGAGTCCCTGCATTTTTTTTTGACGTTTTTTTTTTAAAGAAATAGTTTGCCATTGCTTTCTTCCTAGGGAAGTAGAACAAGAACTTCTTGTTCTACTTCCTAGGGAAGTTCTAGGGAAGTTCCTAGGGAAGTTCTACTTCCTAGGGAAGTAGAACAAGAAGCAATGGGTGGAAACTGATCAAGGAAAGAAGCAACTTAGAACTAAGGAGAAATTTCCTGACAGTTAGAACAATTAGGGCCGGATAGCTCAGGCTGGTAAGGCCTGTTATTAAGAACACAAAGCCTGCAATTACTGCAGGTTCAAGCCCGGCCCAAGGTTGACTCAGCCTTCCATCCTTTATAAGGTAGGTAAAATGAGGACCCAGATTGTTGGGGGGGCAATAAGTTGACTTTGTAAAAATATATACAAATAGAATGAGACTATTGCCTTATACACTGTAAGCCGCCCTGAGTCTTCGGAGAAGGGCGGGGTATAAATGTAAACAAACAAACAAACAAATGTAAACAAACAAACAATTAATAAGTGGAACGACTTGCCTGCAGAAGTTGTGAATGCTCCAACACTGGAAATTTTTAAGAAAATGTTGGATAACCATCTGACTGAGATGGTGTAGGGTTTCCTGCCTGGACAGGGGGTTGGACTAGAAGGCCTCCAAGGTCCCTTCCAACTCTGTTGTTATATTATATTATTATATTAGGGGTGAGAAAAAGTGACTGCTGAAAGTCACCCAACTGGCTTTGTGCCTAAGGAGGGACTAGAACTCACGGTCTCCCAATTTGTAGCCAAACTGACTACTCCAAACTGAATGCAGTAGTAATGTATTGCAGGATGGTTCTGAAGTTCCAGGGTTTTTGCTAGATTTCTCTTAAAGAACAGTGCTGATATCTCTATTAGCATCCTAGTCTACAACATCACGAACAATCAAGTGCATCTACCAATTACTCCAGTGCTCCGCTGCTGTGGTGGAACATTTATATGTAAACAGCAGCTTGCAAACATTCCTCTCTCCTAATCACATGAGCACATGGCTAATTTTGATAGGATTGGGTAGATTCCTGATGGGGGCTATAATCCGGCCACCTGACACACCCTGACAATGAAAAAAGGGAGGGCTTTGATCACATGTGATGGTTGTGGCTAATGCTGGAAGGGCCTCCCTCTGCCTACTGCTGAAACAAATTAAGAGCCTGGATACATAAGAGCATATAAATCTCTTGAATAAATATTCTTTGGGCAATCTATATTCTATGGTGTTCAATGGGGCAGAGGGAATTCCAAGACAAGAAAGAGGATGAGGGAGCTAAAGGACAAGACTAAGATGTACATTGCTTTTGATTTAATTTTCCTTCTTGTATAAATAATCGGTCTATCTTCTTCTGATTCCACATTTAAAACATTTGTAAGCATCTGATATTGGAAGACTCTATGTTTAAATTGTAGCACTTTGGTTGAAGGTCAATTATTTGTCTTTAAGTGTTTAGAATTTGGCTTATGAGAGTTGGCTTATGCAAATCTTAGACTGCACTAACAATAAATATTCTAAGATTTTCAATTCCAGTGAAATTATTCTTTTACTATTTCGGTCTTATTGTGTCTCTAGTATAATTATGATGCTTAGTTATGTGGCCTTCAGTAACTGTTGCTTATAAACATTATTATTTTTTACTAAATTTATAAGGCTGCCCAATGCAGACAAGGTGATTCTGGATGGCATACAACAAAAAGCAAACAGGTACCGGAACAGACTTGTAAGTGGATCACAAGCTTCCTAACAAACAGGAAGCAGCAGGTGAAGCTAAGCAAGATCACATCAAATACCTGTACAATTAGCACAGGGGCCCCCCAAGGCTGTGTGCTCTCCCCACTTCTCTTTTCTCTGTATACCAATGACTGCATCTCCAATGATCCATTTGTTAAGCTACTGAAGTTCGCAGATGACACAACAGTGATTGGTCTCATTCGAGACAATGACGAATCCGCATATAGACGAGAGGTCGAACGACTAGCCTTGTGGTGCAACCAAAACAATCTGGAACTAAACACACTCAAAACCATAGAAATGGTGGTAGACTTTAGGAAAAACCCTTCCATACTTCCACTTCTCACAATACTTGACAACACAGTATCAACAGTAGAAACCTTCAAATTTCTGGGTTCTATCATATCGCAAGATCTCAAATGGACAGCTAACATCAAAAACATCATTAAAAAAGGACAACAAAGAATGTTCTTTCTGCGCCAACTCAGTAAGCTCAAACTGCCCAAGGAGCTGCTGATCCAATTCTACAGAGGAATTATTGAGTCTGTGTCGTGTCCCACTCCTCCGCTGACGGCTGGGTCCGGGAAATCCGAATCAGGCTTGCCTCTGCAGCTCTGCCCAAAGTCCTAGCAAAGTCCTCAGAGCAGACAGGAGACCAGTAAGTGACTTCAGCAAGATAAGTTTGACTTTTGCCTGACTCAGAGACTGCCAGAAAGTAGCTCCTTTATATAGGCCATGGGGTGTGGCTCCATGACTCAGCACTCATTAAGGCCTGCCCCTCCCTTCCCTCTGTTGCCTCCGCCTCTCCAATCTTCTGATGCGAGGGTCACTCCAATCAGCTGTTCTTGGGAGTAAACCCTCCTCAGGCTCACCTGCTGTGGATGAGGGGGAGGGGTCTAGCTGCTCCGTTTGCCTGGGCATGGAGTCAGGGCTGGGGCAGGGAGATGCTCCTTCTTCTGCAGTTTGTGGGGGCATGGAGCCAGGACTTGGGCCGGAAGGCATACATTCCTCAGTGTTGGGGAGCAGGTAAGAAGGCCCCGGCTGCTCTGAGGGCGGGCAAGACACAACAGTCTGTCATTTGCACCTCTATAACTGTCTGGTTCGGTTCTGCAACCCAACAAGAAAAACACAGACTTCAGAGGATAATTAGAACTGCAGAAAAAATAATTGCTACCAACCTGCCTTCCATTGAGGACCTGTATACTGCACGAATCAAGAAGAGGGCCGTGGAAATATTTGCAGACTGTTTCAACTCCTACCCTCAAAACGACGCTATAGAGCACTGCACACTAGAACAACTAGACACAAGAACAGTTTTTTCCCGAAGGCCATCACTCTGCTAAACAAATAATTCCCTCAACACTGTCAGACTATTTACTGAATCTGCACTACTATTAATCGTTTCATAGTTCCCATCACCAATCTCTTCCCACTTATGACTGTATGACTATAACTTGTTGCTGGCAATCCTTATGATTTATATTGATATATTGATCATCAATTGTGTTGTAAATGTTGTACCTTGTTGAACGTATCTTTTCTTTTATGTACACTGAGAGCATATGCACCAAGACAAATTCCTTGTGTGTCCAATCACACTTGGCCAATAAATTCTATTCTAATTCTAATTCTAATTCTAAACCAACCCCTTCCCCAAAATACACAATGTTAAAACAAAAACAATATCTAAATATAAAATACAAAATATAAAAATGGTAACCAAAGACCAAAAGGGAGGCTAAAAGAGAACTCCACTCAACTGGCCCCTAATGCCAGGGAGGATAGCCAGGCATTAAAAATAAGTTGGGACTTATCTTTATTTTATTTATTAAATTATACATATATGGGGGAAAATTGTTTCAGAGAACAAAGACAACCACAGAAAAGTCACACTTCCTAGTTCCATAAGATGACAGGATTGATAAGAAGGTTCTGGGAATATGCCCTCCTTTGGGACCATGTGGGTAGGCATATGTTCTTAAAAGAAGGCAGTCCTGCAAGTAACTTGTTCCTATACCATGTAAGCAGGGGTGAAATACAGCAGATTCTGAAGAACCGGTAGCAGAAATTTTGAGCAGTTCAGAGAACTGGTAGGGGAAATTTTTAGTAGTCTGGAGAACCAGCAAATACCACCTCTGGCTGACCCCAGAATGGGGCAGGAATGGAAATTTTGCAATATCTTTCCCCCAGGAGTGGGGAGGGAATGGGGATTTTGCAGTATCCTTCCCCTGGAGTGGGGTGGGAATGGAGATTTTACAGTATCCTTCTCCTGCCACGTCCACCAAACCGCACCAAGCCCACCAAACCACGCCCACAGAACTGGTAGTAAAAATATTTGGATTTCACCACTGCATGCAAGGCTTCATCGGTGATAACCAGCACCTTGAATCGCACCTGGATGTCTATTGGAAGTTAGTGCAGATCTCAAAGTAGCAGGGTTATATGAGCAAAAAGAGATACATCTGTAAGCACCTTTGCCATTGCATTTTGAACCAACTGTAGCTTCTGGGTGATCTTTAAGAGCAGTCCTATGTGAAGCATGTTGCAATAGTTCAATCTGTAAAGTCCTCGGAGTTACGACGCGTCTTTTTCGCCTGACAACAGCCAGGCGATTGCTGATTGGTTAAGACGCGTAACCAAGAATAAGCGGGAAATTGGAGCCCTGCCATTGGTACAGCTCTCTCAGGCAGCTAGTATATAAGAGCTGTCAAGAGTCACCGGGTTGTTGTTGTCGGATTCCTTGTTGTTAACACAGTTGTTAATAAAGTTATTCTTGCCGTTCTTGCCTGAGCCTTTGTGGTCACGCTCTTGCCACAGATTTAATACTGGCGACGAAGAAAAAGAAAGACTAAAACAACCTAACTGGACACCAATGGTACAGTTCTCAATTTCTGATGGCTTCTCAGCTGTTTTTCGCTCCATTTGAGCCTAATGCTGAGACTTGGGAAGCTTTTCTCGACCGTTTTGAGTGCTTCTTGCCGTCGAATGATTATGCGGATCTCTCCGCTGCTAGGAAGCGCGGCTACTTCCTCAGCCACTGTGGAAGAGACATGTTTGCAAAAGCCAGAGTTTTGGCCGCTCCCCTGCCGGTTTTTGATGTGCCGTGGGACACCCTGCTGGCCAAACTGCGGAGCCACTACTCCCCCACACCCTCTCGCATTGCCCGATGGCACACTTTCCGGCATAGGGTGCAACTGCCTGGGGAATCTGTGAATGTTTATATGGCTTCTTTGTGGACGGCCGCCTTGGACTGTGAATTCCATGACCTAGATGAGGTCCTCCTGGAGCAACTTGTCAGTGGCATTGCCGACTTGCGATTGCAGCGTCGCCTGCTGGCGCGTGCAGACGTGACTCTGGCTGCAGCGCTCGATGAGGCTTGGGCAGCTGAGATGGCGGAACAGTCCACGGCAGAGATCCACAAGTTTCAATTAAACACCTCTACCACTGAGAAGGGTCCGACTGTCCACCATACCACTCCGGACCCTTCTGATTCCTCTGATGAGGATGGCGGGGTCTGCCGCCTCAGGGCCGCTCTGAAACGAGGGTGGCCTGTAGCCAAGCCGCCCCCGGTTCCCTGCTTGGGTTGCAGAGGGAACCATACGAGGTCTGATTGCCGTTTCAAGACTGCCACCTGTCGTCGTTGTGGGAGAAAGGGCCACCTCGCCCGTGTCTGTCGTGCCGCGGCACTGGTATTTGACCATCCTGGGGAGTCAGCTGCCCGGAAGAAGGCGACGGCAAAGACCTCTGGCCTCAAGGAAGATGTTTTGCCATGGGGCACGCCGCAGCGGCCCCTCACGGTAATAAGATTTACCTCATGGTAGATCTTGACGGCTCTGCCTGCAGGATGGAAGTGGACACGGGGTCCGCAAAGTCACTGATTTCTTGGTTCTCGGTCAAACGGCTCTTCCCGAAATTCTCTAAGTCCCGCCTGTGGCTGTGCACAATTACCCTCAAAGATTACCAAGGGCAAATTATTCCCGTTTTGGGCTGCTGCAATTTCCATGTTCACCATGGGAACTTCTCTGGGTCATTGCCTCTTGTCGTTGTAAAGGACCGCCTGCCCACACTGCTCGGCTTAGACTGGTTTGATTCTCTTGGCCTGGGAGTCCTTGGGGTCCACTCCGTAGTTCCAAGTGGCTGGGAGAGCATTATCCAGGAATTTGCTGATGTATTTAGTGATCAGCTGGGTAGATACTCAGGTTCCCCAGTTTCATTCAATTTGGACCCCCAAATTGCGCCGATCCTTCTGAAGCCTAGGAAGGTGCCCCTCGCTTTGAAGCATAGGGTCGATGTAGAGTTGGATAAGCTTCTCTCCCAAGGGGTGATTGAGCCTGTGGATCATTCACCCTGGGAGACCCCTATCGTTCTCTCCCTGAAGCAAGACGGTGCGATACGAATTTGTGCCGATTACAAGGGCACTATTAATAAGGCACTGCAGGCTCCACTCCTTGGGACGAGGCTTTATCTTTGCGAAGCTTGATTTGGCTCAAGCCTACCAGCAGTTGCCGGTAGACGATGCCACGGTGATGGCCCAGACCATCGTGATGCACCGAGGGGCGTTCAAGTGCAATCGCCTCCAATTCGGTGTAAGTGTCGCCCCTGGGTTGTTCCAGTGTTTAATGGAGCAATTGCTCCATGGGTTGGAGGGCGTCGTCCCATACTTCGATGATGTCCTCGTTTCTGCAGCCGGTCCGGCGGACCTGGCCGCGAAACTGAGGACCGTCTTGTCCCGCTTTAGAAGGGCTGGGCTGAGGCTCAAGAGGCAGAAATGCCAAATTGGCGTACCACAGGTGGAGTTCCTGGGATTCCATTTGGACTCTCAGGGAATCCACCCTTCACCCTCTAAAGTGGAAGCTATCCAAAGGGCTCCGACTCCCACTAATAAAACGGAGCTTCAGGCTTTTTTGGGGCTTCTAAATTTCTATGCGGTTTTTTTACCGCATAAGGCGTCCCTAGCAGAACCTCTGCACCGATTGCTGTCTGATAGGTTGCCTTGGCATTGGAGGAAGGAGGAAGCTGCCTCTTTCGAGGCTTTCAAGGGCCTCCTCACCTCTCAGGCAGTCCTGGTTCAGTATGATCTGCGCCTTCCTGTTACCCTGACCTGTGATGCCTCTCCTTTTGGCATTGGTGCAGTCCTGAGTCACATACTGCCTGGTGGCGCTGAGGCGCCAATTGCCTATTATTCCAGGACGCTATCAGCGCCCGAATGGAATTATAGTCAATTGGATAAAGAGGCCCTTGCAGCGTTTGCTGGAATCAAAAGATTCCACCACTACATTTATGGCCGTCATTTCTCATTAATAACGGGCCATAAACCGCTCCTGGGCCTGCTGGCGGGGGACAGACAGTCCCCCCAGATCCTGTCCCCTAGAATGTCACGTTGGGTTGAGTTTTTAGCGGCCTATAATTACACAATGATCTATCAGCCAGGCAAAGCGATCGGGCATGCAGACGCCTCTTCAGATATTGCCCGCCACTCTGCATCAGATAGGATTGTGGCCCAGGTTTTGGACTGGGTGCGCAGAGGGTGGCTCCGGGACCCAGTGGCAGAAGAATTTATTCCCTTCCGGCGCAGACAGCAGGAGCTGTCAGTCTTGAAAGGCTGTCTTGTGGGGAAATAGGGTAGTGGTCCCACAAGATCTCAGAGGGGGGGTGATTGATACGCTCCACGAGGCCCACCTGGGGATTGTCCGAATGAAATCCTTGGCCCGCAGCTATGTGTGGTGGCCACATATTTAGATATAGAACTTTGTGTCTCCGGGTGTTCGCGATGCCAGCAATCGAGGCCGGCTCCCCCGGCAGTCCCTGTCAGAGAGTGGGAGGCCCCCCGTTCGCCTTGGTCTCAAATCCATCTGGATTATGCGGGACCAATTTTAGGGCAGTCTTTTTTTTATTATTATTATTACTTTTTTTAACATTACAAACAAAAAAGAAAATGCATTATTCCACCCTTGTGCTATACATAAAAAAAAGGAAGATTTGGGTCTTCGGATATGTCCTCATGATTGCCAAAATCCACGTTCTCGAGGTACAGGTACCGAAGCGTCCAATGTTCCAAGTGCATAATCCACGAATGGTTTCCAAGTCTTCCAGAAAATATCTTCTTTATACACACCACTTCTAATTTTAATATCACATGTCATTTTATCATTTAAAGCTAGTTCCCTGCTTGGGTTGCAGAGGGAACCATACGAGGTCTGATTGCCGTTTCAAGACTGCCACCTGTCGTCATTGTGGGAGAAAGGGCCACCTCGCCCGTGTCTGTCGTGCCGCGGCACTGGTATTTGACCATCCTGGGGAGTCAGCTGCCCGGAAGAAGGCAACGGCAAAGACCTCTGGCCTCAAGGAAGATTGTTTTGCCATGGGGCATGCCGCAGCGGCCCCTCACGGTAATAAGATTTACCTCACGGTAGATCTTGACGGCTCTGCCTGCAGGATGGAAGTGGACACGGGGTCCGCAAAGTCACTGATTTCTTGGTTCTCGGTCAAACGGCTCTTCCCGAAATTCTCTAAGTCCCGCCTGTGGCCGTGCACAATTACCCTCAAAGATTACCAAGGGCAAATTATTCCCGTTTTGGGCTGCTGCAATTTCCATGTTCACCATGGGAACTTCTCTGGGTCATTGCCTCTTGTCGTTGTAAAGGACCGCCTGCCCACACTGCTCGGCCTAGACTGGTTTGATTCTCTCGGCCTGGGAGTCCTTGGGGTCCACTCCGTAGTTCCAAGTGGCTGGGAGAGCATTATCCAGGAATTTGCTGATGTATTTAGTGATCAGCTGGGTAGATACTCAGGTTCCCCAGTTTCATTCAATTTGGACCCCCAAATTGCGCCGATCCTTCTGAAGCCTAGGAAGGTGCCCCTCGCTTTGAAGCATAGGGTCGATGTAGAGTTGGATAAGCTTCTCTCCCAAGGGGTGATTGAGCCTGTGGATCATTCACCCTGGGAGACCCCTATCATTCTCTCCCTGAAGCAAGACGGTGCGATACGAATTTGTGCCGATTACAAGGGCACTATTAATAAGGCACTGCAGGCTCCACTCCTTGGGACGAGGCTTTATCTTTGCGAAGCTTGATTTGGCTCAAGCCTACCAGCAGTTGCCGGTAGACGATGCCACGGTGATGGCCCAGACCATCGTGACGCACCGAGGGGCGTTCAAGTGCAATCGCCTCCAATTCGGTGTAAGTGTCGCCCCTGGGTTTTTCCAGTGTTTAATGGAGCAATTGCTCCATGGGTTGGAGGGCGTCGTCCCATACTTCGATGATGTCCTCGTTTCTGCAGCCGGTCCGGCGGACCTGGCCGCGAAACTGAGGACCGTCTTGTCCCGCTTTAGAAGGGCTGGGCTGAGGCTCAAGAGGCAGAAATGCCAAATTGGCGTACCGCAGGTGGAGTTCCTGGGATTCCATTTGGACTCTCAGGGAATCCACCCTTCACCCTCTAAAGTGGAAGCTATCCAAAGGGCTCCGACTCCCACTAATAAAATGGAGCTTCAGGCTTTTTTGGGGCTTCTAAATTTCTATGCGGTTTTTTTACCGCATAAGGCGTCCCTAGCAGAACCTCTGCACCGATTGCTGTCTGATAGGTTGCCTTGGCATTGGGGGAAGGAGGAAGCTGCCTCTTTCGAGGCTTTCAAGGGCCTCCTCACCTCTCAGGCAGTCCTGGTTCAGTATGATCTGCGCCTTCCTGTTACCCTGACCTGTGATGCCTCTCCTTTTGGCATTGGTGCAGTCCTGAGTCACATACTGCCTGGTGGGGCTGAGGTGCCAATTGCCTATTATTCCAGGACGCTATCAGCGCCCGAATGGAATTATAGTCAATTGGATAAAGAGGCCCTTGCAGCGTTTGCTGGAATCAAAAGATTCCACCACTACATTTATGGCTGTCATTTCTCATTAATAACGGGCCATAAACCGCTCCTGGGCCTGCTGGCGGGGGACAGACAGTCCCCCCAGATCCTGTCCCCTAGAATGTCACGTTGGGTTGAGTTTTTAGCGGCCTATAATTACACAATGATCTATCAGCCAGGCAAAGCGATCGGGCATGCAGACGCCTCTTCAGATATTGCCCGCCACTCTGCATCAGATAGGATTGTGGCCCAGGTTTTGGACTGGGTGCGCAGAGGGTGGCTCCGGGACCCAGTGGCAGAAGAATTTATTCCCTTCCGGCGCAGACAGCAGGAGCTGTCAGTCTTGAAAGGCTGTCTTGTGGGGAAATAGGGTAGTGGTCCCACAAGATCTCAGAGGGGGGGTGCTTGATACGCTCCATGAGGCCCACCTGGGGATTGTCCGAATGAAATCCTTGGCCCGCAGCTATGTATGGTGGCCACATATTTAGATATAGAACTTTGTGTCTCCGGGTGTTCGCGATGCCAGCAATCGAGGCCGGCTCCCCCGGCAGTCCCTGTCAGAGAGTGGGAGGCCCCCCGTTCGCCTTGGTCTCAAATCCATCTGGATTATGTGGGACCAATTTTAGGGCAGTCTTTTATTATTATTATTATTACTTTTTTTAACATTACAAACAAAAAAGAAAATGCATTATTCCACCCTTGTGCTATACATAAAAAAAGGAAGATTTGGGTCTTCGGATATGTCCTCATGATTGCCAAAATCCACGTTCTCGAGGTACAGGTACCGAAGCGTCCAATGTTCCAAGTGCATAATCCACGAATGGTTTCCAAGTCTTCCAGAAAATATCTTCTTTATACACACCACTTCTAATTTTAATATCACATGTCATTTTATCATTTAAAGCTAATTTCCACATTTCAGAATTCCACTCTTCTATTCTAAAAATCACATCTAGTTTCCAATATCTAGCTATTATAATTCTACCTATTATAATCATAATTCTAATCAATTCTTTTTCATATTTTGTTAATTCTATTTCCTTAATTACCAACAATAATATAGTTTCCACTCTCAATGTTATTACTTTCCCCATCATTTCAAATATCATTTTCTCCAATTGTTGCCAAAACTTTTTAACCTTATCACATTTATACCACATATGTTCATAAGTCCCCAATTCCATCTCACATCTCCAACATTTTTTACTAATTTTTTTATCCATTTGTGACAATCTTACTGGAGTCAAATACCATTTCCAAACAACTTTATAATTATGCTCTTTAATCCTTATAGATAAGGTTCTCATAATTCTACTATTCCAATTCACATTCCAATCTGACTCTGGTATTTCAATATTAAGATCTTTTTCCCAATTTGTCCTCATCACTCTTTGTAGTTTTTCATCAGAGTTTATAATCTTATAAACCCTGCTAACAAGTCTCTTTAGCCCAATTTCATCTTTCATAATCCGAGATACTAAATATTCAAATTCAGTTTCACATCTATTTATCGAATAGTTTTCCCTTAATTTTTTTGTCCATTTTTCTATCTGTATTTTTTCAAACCAGTTTAACCCTAATTTTTCAGTAATTTCCTCCTTTCATTTTCTAAAACTTTTAACCAATCTCTAATAGTTTCTATATTTTCATCTTTAATCACTTCATTACGTCTTATATTATTTTTAATCGGCCAATTTCCAATTGTCTTCCCCAAAAAGATTATATCCGGAATTAAAATTTTAACAAATTTATTCCACATTTTACTTAATCCCTTTAACCAATAACTTCTAATTACACATTTTAAGTTTGCTTTATCTAAAAACCACCTTGATCCAAATTTCTCTATATCCCTTAACTCTAAGTCTCTCCAATGATTATCTTCACCTTTAAGTATTTTTACCACTATCCGGATACCATATGCACAGTAATAATTAAATAATTTGGGGATTCCTAATCCACCTTCCTTTTGATTTTGATACCACATTTTCTTCACTAATCTAGGTCTTTTCCCACCATTGCAAAATTTGTCCAATTTTTTCTGATATCCTTCAATATCTTTCTCTGTCAAATTTAACGGTAGCATCTCGAATAAAAAGTTAAACTTGGGCAGCAACATCATCTTACACATTGCAATTCTACCAAACCAAGACAACTTTAACATTTTATATTTATCTATCTTCTTCTCAATTTCATTAATCACCACATCATAATTAAGTTTTTTCAATTCTTTAACCTTGAGTGAGAGCACTATACCCAAATATTTCAATGTATTTTTAATCCTTATCCCAAATTGCTCTTGCATATTCTCGCGCTCATTACCATTACTATCCATCAATAATTCTGATTTTGACCAATTTACTTTCAGACCTGTCATTTCCTCAAATTCTTTCAAATGCTTATATATCTTTTTCAGGTCTTTCTCTATATTTTTCAAAATAATTAAAGTATCATCCGCATACAAATTTATCTTATATCCCTTATATCCTTCTAATTCTTCATCTTTTTCTATCATTCTTGTCAAGATTTCCATAGCCAATAAAAATAATATTGGGGACAAGGGACATCCTTGTCTCGTACCTGCTTCTAATTTTATCTCTTCAGTTAATATTCCATTCACCTTCACTCTTGCACTACTTTTTTGATACAATTTTGAAATAACATGTATAAACTTGTTACCAAAGCCTAAAGCCTCCACAATTACTTTAATAGCTTCCCATTGTACGGAATCAAAAGCTTTAAAAATGTCCTATGATACTATACCAATTTTATCACCATTATGTTCAGCTACATCTATAATATTTAATACTCTTCTAACAATATCACTCATATATCTGCCTTTCACGAAACCTACTTGGTTGTAACTTATATATCTGTCTATAAATCTACTTAATCTATTACTTATAATAGCAGTAAATATCTTTGCATCCTGATTAATTAAAGAAATGGGCCGATAGGACTCAATCCTTTCTAAATCTTTATCTGGCTTAGGAATTAGGGATATCACCGTTCTATTCCATGACGAAGGTACTTCTCCACCATGTAATATTCCATTAAATAATTTTTGCAATCTTGGTATTATTAATTCTTTAAATTCTTTATAAAACTCAGCAGGTAATCCATCCTCACCTGGAGCTTTCCCTAATTTTATTTTTTGTATAACTCCATTAATCTCATCTTGTGTTATATCTTCTTCCATCAATTCCTTATATGTTTGATCAATTTTCACCACATATTTTTCTAAATAACTTTGCAATTTTCCCCGATTAACTGGTTTCTTTGAATATAGATTCTGAAAAAAATTTCTAACCACTTCACATTTCTCTAATTTTTTGTAACATCTTATACCTCTATCATCTATCAAAGCTCCAATTTTTCTCCTCTCTTTTATTTTTCGCCATCTTTGCCAATAACTTAGAATTTCTGTTACTAAATTCAAAAAAATTCCTATTTAAGTATCTCAAATTTCTTTTTACCAACTCTGTATCCTCTTCTATCATTTTATTTCTTAACATATTAAGCTCCTGAAGAATTTTTTTTCTTTAGTAAGCAAAAATTGATTTTCCAATTCTTTAATCTGATTTTTATCCCTTTCCATTTTAATTTTATAATTTTTATATTTCCTACTTGATAATTTAATACTCTCCCCTCTAAACACCGCTTTCATCGCATCCCAAACAATTTCAAATTTAACCCTCCATTATCATTTAGTCTCCAACTTTCCTCCAATTTTTTAAGTATCCATTTTTTATCCTTTTCATTTTTATACAGTTTCTCCTCATATCTCCAATAACTTCTTTTTTTCTCAAAATTAAAATCTAAATCCACCATAACTTCTGCATGATCAGAATCTTTAAAAATTCCCACATCTACCTTATCCACATTGTTCAGCAAATCTTTAGAAAGAAAAATATAATCAATTCTAGAATATGTATTATATATCTTAGAGAAAAAAGTATATACTCTTTCCATTCCTTTGACCTCTCTCCACACATCCACTACGCCGTTTCGGAGCATCCACGTATTTAAAATCCCCATTTTATTTGCTCCTCCACAACGAGTGGGGTTAGTACTATCTATTTTATCTCTGATTAAATTAAAATCCCCAGCCACAATTACTTTCGCTACACTTTCATTCTCCAAAATTTTTGTTATTTTTTCAAGAAATTCTCTTTGTTTCTCATTCGGTAAATATAAATTAACAAGTGTCACTTTTTCCTCATTAAGATTTCCCACAATTATTACATATCTTCCATCCTCATCCAAAATTACCTGATGTTTTTCAAAATACACCCTATCTGATATCAATGTTGCGACTCCTCTGGCTTTTGAAGTTCCAAATGCTTTTTCATATATTTGCATACCTTTTATATACATTCTATTTGAATCTTCAGATTTCTGATGGGTTTCTTGTAGAAATAAAATATCTGGTAAATCTCTTTTAATCTTAAATTCCAATCTTCTTCTTTTAATCTGATTCCCTGTACCCTTCACATTCCATGACATTATTTTTATGACTCCCATTTAAACTGTAAATTTTTCAATCCTATCCCCGCCTCTTCCTTTCTGTGCCCAAAACCCAACATTAAATTCCCATATAACCAACATTTAGCATAAAGAAAACAATAAAAAAAACAAGCAGTCTTTCCTGGTGGTAGTGGACGCCTACTCCAAGTGGGTAGAGTTGGCACACATGTCCTCTACCACCGCGGAGGCCACCATAAAGGTGCTCGAACGATTGTTTGTGACCCATGGGTTACCGGACCTAGTGGTTATGGACAACGGCCCTCAGTTTGTATCGGCACCATTCCAGTTGTTTCTAACTAAGCATGGCATTCGCCATGCACCAACGGTGCCATTCCACCCGGCTGCGAATGGCCGGGCAGAACGGGCTGTTAGATCGGCCAAGGACGCATTGGCCCGAATAGGGGCCACCAATTGGCATGACCGAATCTGCCAGTACCTAATGGCGCAACATTCAACTCCATGCCCAGACACCAATCTTAGCCCGGCCAAATTATTGATGGGGTGGCGGCTACGGACAACGTTAGATAGGCTGCATCCCCACTATGATACAGGAAGGGCCCCTGATAATTCCAGTGCAACTAGGGCATTCCATACCGGGGACCTTGTTTTTGCCCGGAACTTTGGGTCGCTATCTAAGTGGGTGCCGGGCAGCATTACTCAAATAACGGGCCCATATTCCTACAGGGTCCAGCTGGCTGATGGAAGAGAATGGTGCCGCCATATAAATCAGCTCCAACGGCGGCTGCCGGACAACCGGGACACATCTGATGGGCAAAACTACCCGGAAACTACAGAGCAGGATACTCCCACTCTACCTTCCAGGCCACGGGTCCTGGAAGGAAACCACAACCTTGCCGTTCCAACTCCGGGAACCGGCCTTCCGGACCTGCAGGCTGGGGAGGGACTCCAACCCTCAAAATGCAGATCGATCTCGCCGGTTAAGGTACCTGGGTCCCTTGAAGTTCCCGCGTCGTCCAGGCCTGCCCATAGGGTGGAGTTTCCATCTGCAATAAATCCGTCAGCAGTACCAGCCACTCCGTCAGCAGCATCAGCCAGTCTTCCTCCTTCGGTGGCCGCCCCCGAACTGAGGAGATCTGGGCGGAGCCGACGTCGGCCTGCGTATTTGGCCGATTTCGCATGCGTGATCCAGGAGGGGAAGGGTGTAAAGTCCTCGGAGTTATGACGCGTCTTTTTCGCCTGACAACAGCCAGGCGATTGCTGATTGGTTAAGACGTGTAACCAAGAATAAGCGGGAAATTGGAGCCCTGCCATTGGTACAGCTCTCTCAAGCAGCTAGCATATAAGAGCTGTCAAGAGTCGCCGGATTGTTGTTGTCGGTGTTGTGTTCGGCTGGAGAACACGTGACCAGTAACCAGCAGTTGATTGGTTAACCGCCGATGCTATAGCCGGCGGGAGAATTAAGGAGCTGCTATTGGCTGAGCGGTTGACAGCTCCAATATAAAAGGGCTGTCAGTTTAGAGTTTGCTCGCTTGCTCACCTCAGTTAATTGTTTGTAGTTAAATAAAGAGCTGTTAATGGTTCTCCTGCGTTGCCTCACTTCTTGCTGTTGTTTTGCAAATACAACAGTCGGATTCCTTGTTGTTAACACAGTTGTTAAATAAAGTTATTCTTGCCGTTCTTGCCTGAGCCTTTGTGGTCACGCTCTTGCCACAGATTTAATGCAATCAATAATGACTGAGGCATGAGTGACAATGATCATTGCCTTCCAGTGTAGGAATAGGCACAATTGGTGCCTAAGGTACAATTGTACAAACACCCCCAGCCATGGCTGCCATCTGCTCTTCAAAAAGGAGCTGTGGATCCAGGAGAAATCTCAGTTTATGTGACAAATCTGAATGGGGTACATTCTTATATATGCAGTGGTCTTCTTTTATTCAATGACTTTGTACTTATGCTGCATATTCTGGCTGCGTACAGATACCACCTTGTGAATAGATAACCTCAGTCATTTTAGGCCATTTGACTATTACCCTATGGCTCTAAAAGATGTAATTTAGTACGTTGTATATGATTCTTTAACATCCTATTTCCAAAGTTAAGGTTACTTAGAACTTCCATTCTTCTTTTGGACCATATCAGTTGGTTGCTCTGAGCCAATCTGGCAGTTGTCTTGTAATAAATCTTGTAAAATAGGAAGTGCCTGATGATATTCTGGGTTGTGTGCCATCCAGAACAGTATGAGTCATTTTATGTTTTGAAATATTTTTTTCCACAAAAACTGCCAAATTTCCGTGGTCCAGAGTATGAACAAAATGTTTCAATATTTTCCAGAACATTCCACCTCTGCAGATTGAAAAGTTTGCAGCTACCTGACACTTACATTAAGTTATTGCCAGCAACAATTACAATCTCTTTTATTCTACTTGGATTTATAATTACTGGCATATTTTGTTTGGCGTGTACACGTTTTTGTGTGTAAGCATGGTTTCTGTCTCTGATAATCTATAATAGGTAAAATGCATTATCCTAGAACAGCATGATAGCCCAAGTTTTATTGTTAACTGAAAAAGTCTCAATAACATGTGTTTTAATTGTTTATCTACATTAGTATTAAGTATATGAATAAATAAATAAATATACTGTGCAAGCTTGCATCTTGATGCCAGACTCATGGCCAAAATCCAGAGCTGATGGGCAGCTAGTGGGAACAGCCTGCCAAAGCACTTTATTTTTTTAAATCTTATTCCTAGAGAAAGGGAAATGGGAGACAGCATGAGAAACGCAAGAGGAGAATAAAGTTTAATATCATTTTGGGGCAGTGATGAAATCCAATTTTTTTTACTACCGGTTCTGTGGGCGTGGCTTGGTGGGCATGGCAGGGGAAGGATACTGCAAAATCTCCATTCCCACCCTATTCCAGGGGAAGGATACTGAAAATCCCCATTCCAGTGTGGGTTGCTCCCGGTTCTGTCCGGTACTTGCGAACCAGTAGTAAAAGCAGCAGGAGGCTCCGCCCACCCACCTGAATGTTATAATGGACGATCTGCGCATGTGCAGAAGTGTGTGCCCGTGTGCGCTCCCATTGAGAACTGATAATAAAGATAAGTAGAACCCACCCTTGCCCCATTCCCTCCCCACTCCTGGGTGAAGGATATTGCAAAATCTCCATTCCTACCCACTCTGGGCCAGCAGAGGTGGTATTTGCTGGTTCTCCAAACTGCTCAAAATTTCCACTTCTCCAGAACCTGTCAGAACCTGCTGGATTTCACCCCTGTTTTGGGGGCCATGAAGTACATGCCTGTTCCTCTGTTGATTACCAGACTGGATTTAACACTTGAACTTGGCAAGTTCATATAGCAAAACAATATATGGACACAAATTCATGCATAGTCATAAATCTGTCTAAATGTCCTGGATATGCTAGTACATGTTTATTGTTGAGATAGACATACCCTCTGGATAACCACTAATGCTTTCCCTCACGTGCACATATACATTTATTCAAGGCAGTAGTAGTTGGATTCTATTATCACTATGTCAAGACAAACAGATTGGTTGATACTGCTAGTAGCAGCAGCCAGGTCAGCACAAGCCTAGAACATATCTGCATCTGCAGAGTTTATCTAGAAGTCCAGGTTTAAACACTCTTCTTTTCATCCCTCCCACAGAAGGTAACAGGACAATATCTCACAACAGTGGGAATGATGAATTTGATTAATTATTTTTCCACCAGCCCAACTATACTTTTGTTCAGTTTAGAGCTACTAGTTTTGGCCTACATATATAGGTATCCATATGGATTGGAACGCTCTGAATGACTTTGATGGCCATCTATTAGTTGTCTGGATTTTGCAGCCCAGACTTAATATTCATACCTGTAACTTTCCTGTTGCAATAAGCAAATTAATGAGTAACTTAAACTCTGCTTTTAAAGGATCATAAAACATATAGCTTTGCATATTTCTCCAGAAACTAGTCCCACCTAGTTACAAGGACATTATACCTTTTTATAAACAACATTATGTTAGTGTTCCAAATAATATCCTCCATGCAATAAAAGTCTGAGGCTTGGAATTCCTCAAAATTCCATTTTATTAGAGAAGCCATGCTGGTACATTTGGGAAAACCCGAATTTGAAAGCTTTCAGGTTTTCCCCACCCAGTTGAAAGTTCAAGTCCCTGCCCAACACCCACATGTCCCTCACATGGCCCAATCAGACCCCATCCCAACTGAAGATGTTTCTCAATCACAGCCATCCACATACAGGACAAGTGCAGGACAAGTGCAGGACAAGTTGTCCTTGACTTTCTGAGAAAGGAATTTTATTTTGCTCCACACAATCCTCCCTCCCAGTTTCCCACAGCCTGGATTGTGGCAGGCCTGAAGGCCCAAAGCACAAGATGGCTTTCTGGCCTGACACATTAGACATCAATAACTGGACTGTAACTGAAAGCGCTATTCATTTCCTACTGATTCCTGTCATATTCAGTGAAAAAACAAATTAGAAAGAAAAAAATATATAGCGTAATACAAATTTTCTTGGTCTTGTTACTTGGTCCTTGAATGTATTGTATAAAATACCGAGACTGGTTTTTCTTGCTCAGTGGGATCATGGATAAAGCCATTTGAAAATTATCCTTTGGTACAGAAAAGATAATCAGTTTTGTTTCTTATTAACCATCAAATTCTGTTGCAAAATTTGCAACCAGATATGTTAATTTCCATAGTTTAGTGGGGGTGGGGATTTTTTGGCAGTGTAAAACAGCTGATTTTTAGTTTGCTCAACATTTCCTAGACAAGGCAATGTGGTTTTGATATACCTTACTTTATTCATCATTTTGGCGTACTTTGCTTTATTTCTTTGTTTAATTTTGATGCCACTCAGCTTTGACTGTCAAACCATGTTCTAGAAGTACTGCACTAAAGAATTGGAAAGAAAAAAAATCCTCCAATGATATAAAAATAATATAATTATTGCATAATTAAAAATTATCAGGCTAAAAAGAAAACCAAAACCGTTCTGTTTGTTAGGATAGTTCTGCCTAAAATGTGACTTTTAGCTAGAATGGATTATTGAATTCTCTTTTATTTTTGTTCCTCAATAGCTTCAACTATTTCAAAGACTCAAAAATTGTAGAGAATGCTATGCAGCTTGGATGGAATTTTACTGAACTCTCTGTCCTCATTATATTTCTGCTACTATATAGCCCAGGTTAAAAGATTACAAATTATCCCTCCCTTATTTCTCTCCAATAGGAAGAATTTGGTGAGATCAACCCAATGCCTCTAAAAAAATTATAATAGGTCTGAGAAATGCTGATGAATTGATAACTTTGAATTAAATATTTACCTTGTGGGACATTAAATGAGGCTGGTAACTATTCCCAGCACGATAGTGTCTACATATGGTTTAGGATTAATTATTGTTATAAAATTGGATGATGCTGTCTAACTGATGAAATATTTCAGAGGAAAAAGGAACTGGATTAAAAAAAAAACCGTTTCCTTGCTGACTGTGTCAGGATAGAGCTGGAATAGCCTATAAAACACTGAGAGGAAAAGAAACAAGAATACACCATCTTTATATTTCTGGTGTTTTTCTCCCCCTTAAAAACATTTTCCTTGAACTGGTTTACATTTTGAATAATGGCTTTTTTTAAAAAAGTAAATAAAAACTTTAAGACATTCAGCACTTTACCTTTCAAATATTTAAAATCTCAATTGGGTATCCTAATTGTTCCGGTGATAACTAAGAAACCAACACATGACTAGAACTAGTAGGTGCCTCTAGTGTGTCTCAGGCCTTCTATAATTGGGTCAGGTCCATACTTTCCATGATGGCCATGAACCCCTAAGCTTTTCCAGATTCAAGATAACTCACGTGCAGGTAAAAGTCACAAAGAACTAAAAGTCTTGAATATTTCAAGGCCAACCTGGCAGTGAAATCAGGCAGTTTAGGCAGAACTGTTGCTGCACAAGGAGCAGAGCTGGTCTTTGCCCTTCAAGACAGTTGTGCTAGCTTCTTAAATGAAATAAGGGAAATTCCTCACTTGCATCTATGTTCACCTTACAAACATTCCCTGACAGCACTGTTTCACTGCTCTTGACACTGTTTTCATCTTACCCTGAACCCATGCATAAGACAGTTTTATGTGATCCTTAGCTGTAAAGTAAAAATATTTTCCCCTTGAGCAACTAATGGCTGTTTAATAAAGTTACATTTTTAATTCACTTTACCACCTATGCATTTGGTGAGTAAATCAGTGGAGCAAATTCAAATCACTTCACGTGCTGCAGGGACATCCTGCTGGTCTTCAGGTATTGTCCTCCACAGTCATTCACAACTATTTTGGAGACTACCTGAAATATATGTTTTTCAGAGAGTGTAATGACTTGTTCTATGAGCAAGGATTACACCTTTCCATATCTCCACAGGTTTGTTCAGTGGGCTTGAAAGAGTGATCAACCTGCAAACTTAACATAACTTCTTAGTGGAAAAGCTTAAAAGTATGAATCTAGCTACAGTATCTTTCAAAACTTGTGAAACAGGTGCTTAGACTCATCTTCTTTTATTTTATTCATTTTTTATTTTATTTACTTATTTATTTGTCAAACACAACAGTATATATAAGTATAAGCATGAAATAACCATACGAATTGGATACAATCAAAGGGAACATTAGGACAGGAATGATAGGCACGCTGGTGCTCTTATGCATGCCCCTTACGGACCTCTTAGGAATGGGGTGAAGTCAGTGGTGGGATTCAAATAATTTAACAACCGGTTCTCTGCCCTAATGATTTCTTCCAACAACCAGTTCACCAAACTGCTCAGACAGTTAACAATCGGTTCTCCCGAAGTGGTGCGAACTGGCTGAATCCCACCACTGGGTGAGGTCAATAGTAGATAGTCTTTGGTTAAAGTTTTGGGGATTTTGGGAGGAGACCACAGAGTCATGTAGTGCATTCGAGGCATTAACAACTCTGTTACTGAAGTCATATTTTCTACAATCAAGATTGGAGCGGTTCACATTAAGTTTAAATCTATTGTGTGCTCGTGTATTGTTGTGATTGAAGCTGAAGTTTTGAAATTTTGAAAATTGAAATTTTCTGAGATAGCACACCTATTACAAATTTTGCTCAAAAATAATTTCTTAGGTAGGCAGTGAAAATATGTTTTAACACTGCTATGGTTTTTTTATTTATTCATTTTTGGTTTTGGGTTGAACATTTTTAATTCTTATCATCTTGGTTTCAAAATTAAGTACTTGGGTGATTTTGTAAACCTTGGGCTGGTGTGATATTCAAGGGCAACAGAACTAAATGAAGAAAATTGTTATAAATATAAAGGAATTTATTTAGCATAGTTCTTACAAGTTCATCTAGCAAGCTGCAATCTCATATTGTTATACTTTGTGTATGGGGGGGAGAGTAGTAAATGCCAATGAGAGTAGAGCATTCATAAATAAATTACATAGTACTTAATTTTTCAAATATGTAGTATGTATTTACACGCATCTACAAAAAAAGGTGATATCTGCTATGATCGCTGTTTTAATATCTAGAATCTGATGTACAGAAGGCTTACATCTTTCAATGCCAAATTGAAATTGCAAGGGCAAAGAAATGACATTTGCATCCTGCATTTGAATCTCTGCTGGAGAAGAAATACTTAACTGACTGAACTTTGTTCCAAAACTCAGGAAGGCTGTTTTTAAACCACCTCTTTTCTCCTCCAATCCTGAATCCTTTCAGGAAACAGCCCACCAGAAGGTAGGGTTTTTTTGTTTTTTTAAAAAAGGATGCCAATATAATTGTGATATTGTCATTCCTCCAGGTTGCCAAAAATTAAGCCACCTTTGACCCTTGTGCTCCTTAAAGCTTCATAAATAGCCGCAGCAAAGAACTGCTCAGTCCCACTTGACCTAACTTAGAGACTCCTGCCTCTTGAACTGGTTGCTCTGAGCTTCAGCCATGAAGGCTTTTCTCCTCCTTGTTGCCATCTTCTTGTTTTCCCACCAGGCTGTCACAGGTAAGGAGAGAACTAAATGACCCAGATGGTCTAGAGGAGAAGTATACTTGAGACTAATTTCAAATGCTTTTCACAATGTTTCTTTACTGGTTTCATTTTTGATATTGACCACCAGTCAAAGAGCATTAAGGGTATTTCAATCTACAAAAGTTAAGAGGGCTGTTCCCACTCCATTTTTCCAACAAGAAATGTCTCAGGGGGATCATATCTATCAGTCTTCTATAATAATGCCATGCCTTGTCTTAGCAGTTTGCCCTTTTCTAAAAAAAATCTTTTTCTTTTTCTCCCATCATATCTGAGAGAGATACTGTTGGAAACATAATAAATAAGATAAAATAATTTCTTGAGCCATGGTGGCACAGTGGTTAGAGTGCAGTACTGCAGGCTACTTCTGCTGCCTGCTGGCTGCCTGCAATTTGGCTGTTCAAAGCAAACCAGGCTTAAGGTTGACTCAGCTTTCCATCCTTCTGAGGTGGGTAAAATGAGGACCCAGATTGTTGGGGGTAATATGCAGAATCTGCAAATCGCTTAGAGAGGACTGTAAAGCACTGTAAAGTGGTATATAAATCTATTGCTAAATGCTGTTGCAATCTTATTTTGTAAGTGTATCTTTAATCTTGAGGCTGGTCTCTGAACAAAGATTTGTTCTGCTTAATGAGCCTGATTTATTGCATGTGCCAAATCCATTAGAATAAAGCATTGATATCTCCTGAAAAGTAGGAAAACTTATTACAACCATGGGAAGACTCATTTGCAAGTCTTTCAAGATGAATGTCTGAAGATACACTTACAAAATATTATTTTGTTATTTATTATGTTTCCAACAGTATCCCTCTCAGATATGATTAAAAAAAGAGAAAAGGATATATTTTTTTAAAAAAAGGGCAAACAGCTAAGAGAATTCATGGCATTATTATAGAAAACAGGTTTTTATGATCCTATTTCCTATTTATGAAAACAGATTTTACTATAGTTGCTCTACTATTAAAATGCTATATTGTTTAACACATAGTTTTTTTCAGTAAATCTGAATTTTGCCTCCTGATTTCTTCAGTTCTCTCCTCCTATGTAAGGGGTATTTGTTTTAAGTTAATGAAATAAATATATAGCCTAAAACAGTGTTTTTTCTTGTTGTTCAGTTGCTAAATTGTGTCCAACCCCATGAATTATAGCACACCAGGCCCACTTGCCCTCCATAATCTCACAGAGTTTGACCAAATTCATGTTCATTTTGTCAATGACACCATCTAAATGTGTCATCCTCTGCTATCCCCTTCTCCTTTTTGGCTTCATCTTTCCAACATCAAGATCTTTTCCAATGAGTTCTCTCTTCTCATTTGATAGCCAAAGTATTTGAGCTTCAGATTCAATATCTGTCCTTCCAAAGAACAATGAGGGTTGATTTCCTATAGGATTGACTGATTTGATCTCCTTACAATCCAAGAGTAGAGTAGGATCATCTGCATAGCAGAGATTATTGATATTAATTGCGGCTTGTGAGTCATTCAGCCCAGCATTTTGCATGGTGTACTCTGCATATAAGTTAAATAAACAGAGTAACAATATATAGCCTTTAGAACTGCTTTCCCTATTTTGAACCAATTGATTGGTCCGTGTCTAGTTCTAACTGTTGCTTCTTGACCTGCATACAGGTTTCCAAGGAGATAGGTAAGGTGGTCTGGCACTTCTGTCTCTTTAAGAACTTGCCACACTTTTGCAATCCATACAATCAAAGGTGTTAGCGTAATCAAGTAGATGGTTTCTCCATAATCCAGTGAATATTATTAATTTGATCTCTAGTTCCTCTGCTCTTGAAAGCCCAACTTCTGCTTCTGGTAAGTGGTTAGTTTACATGTTGTTGAAGTTTAGCATATAGGACCTTGCTAGCTTGTCTTTGCTAGCTTGTCAAATGAGCACTATTGCATTGTTAAGCTGAGCCGATATACTGTCATCTCCATTAGCAGTTTTCCATATAGCCATCCAAGTTCCATAGGTGAGAATGGGCTTGAATCTAGCTCACATCACTTCCTAGTACAGCATCAAAACCATCATCAACATCTTATTATTATTCGTTTGTTGGACAGTCACCCAAATGTTTAGACTAGATATGGCACTTTTATCTATCTATCAAGTCCTTCCAAAGAATGGGGATAGGCAGATGTTGTTGTCTGATGTTATTAAAGGTTTTGTCACAGGATTTAACCTGTTCCAAGTAAAGCTACCTTCTACTATTGATTGTTAGGGATTTTGTCAATGCCAACAGTGTTCAAGTATTTTGAATTCCAATATTATTTGTAAAATGAATGTAAATCATGAAACATGTAATATTTATGAAAAGAATAAAATATAATTAGAAATAAATAAATTAATTAATTAATAAATTAATAAATACAGATTCTAACATGCCAATGGTATTTCTCCCTTTTTTATGCAGCAACTGGCCAAAGTGACCCTGCTAACATTGCTTGTTTCCAAAGTGGTGGCTCCTGTAGACTATCATGTCCATTTCCTGGTGAACCATCAGGAGACTGTGCTGGTGGTATGGTTTGCTGTAAATGGTAAGTCAACATTATATACCTGAATCTCTTATTCTGCTCTAAACAAATGCAGCAGTGCAGGATTAAAAACTACAGAAACATAAATCTAGGAAAGATAAAAATCATGAAAAATTAAAAGAAAAAGTGAAAAATGATAAAAGTAAAAGAAAGATAAAAAAAGAGAAAGAAAAAGAGAAATATTTCAAGAAGTAATTTTTGATCTTTTTTGCAGCAGTATAAATGCAATGGTTTTAATTGCCAGGAAACATTTTTAATTTAAATAGTACTAAAATAACTTTGGATTTTTCTTTTTCTTAAGATGTGTATCTCTCTGATATAATGGTGTTGAGGAAGTCTTTAAGAACCTGGTTGTTTTCCCAGGCTTCTGAGCAGGGGGCTCCTCAGCCCTTGTGGACTATGTGTTCTGTACTGCTTAGAATTAGTGTCTCCACATTTATACATACAGTCTCTTTGTTTATTATTGTTTTTTATTCTCAGTAATCTAAACCACCCAGAATTGGTCTCTAGCTGGGCAGCCTTATAGCTACACCAATACTATATCTATACTTTACATCTACATCTGTCAGATGCAAAAGATCAAGGCCACATGTTAAGTTCCCATTAATTGCTCATGCCCATGCACAGGAATTTACTCAACTAATGATTAGTGCTATATTGGAACTAATCTAAATAAAGATTAATAGAATTTAAGAGTGGTTGGTCTTAGACCACTTGTGGGAACATAATGGCTCCAGGCTGATTCCTGTACAATAGGGGAACAACTGATGTCATAATAATACGATGCTCTTGTTACAGTTTTACATTCTTTTACCCCAATCCATCGGAGAACATCTCCAATAAAAAACTGTATTGGCCTATTGGTTCTTTCTACATTCCTGTTGAGTATTATTTTTTATCGTTTGAAATCACTTTGAAGTATTATGATGAGACTTGTCCATCTTGACCATTAAGACTTTTTCTCATACTCCCTTCTTTAGTTGCCCTGTGTGTTTTCCCACAGACTTCTTTTAAAATAATGGATCAATGAATGGTTTCTCTCCTCCCCTTCCTTTATCCTTCTACCATGAACTTTTTTTTAGTCAGCTGCATTATTTCCAGTGGTGGGATTCAGCCAGTTCACACCACTTCGGGAGAACCGGTTGTTAACTTTCTGAGCAGTTTGGCAAACTGGCTGTTGGAAGAAATAATTAGGGCAGAGAACCAGTTGTTAAATTACTTGAATCCCACCACTGATTATTTCCCATAGTAATGGTAATTCTCTTGGATATCAAAAAATATTCTTAACAAATGCTGCTTCTGGGGATGGGAGTAACTGAACCCATAAAGCAGGGCTGTTAAACTCACAGCCCAAGGGCTGGATGTGTCGCATGCTGGCCACATCCACGCCCAGTTTAGCAAAGGGGGATACGTCACATGATGCTGCCATAATGACACAAATTTGATACCCCTGCCATATGTTATATAACAAATGAAAAAATATACAATAAGTTAATAACTCTTGAACAGGGATCTCCAACCTTGGTCCCTTTAAGACTTGTGGACTTCAACTCCCAGAGTTCCTCAGCCAGCTTTGCTGGCTGAGGGACTCTGGGAGTTGAAGTCCACAAGTCTTAAAGGGACCAAGGTTGAAGACCCCTGCTCTAGAACAATATACTGATGTAGGCTTTTATAGAACATTGTCTATTAATACCAGTATTTTCAAAATTGATTTGCTGCTGGTTCTCTCTCAATTCTAAATCTGCAATTCTTGTTTCTTTTTTTAAAAAAATGTCTGTAGGCCTGCTCGTGGTCGTCCCACATAAAATATCAGGAAAACTTTGAAGAGTCTGAAGAATGTTGAAGAAGATATTGAAATATGGTGGCTGGAAGGTGTGCAAGCAATTCTCCTGAGATACAAATATTTTGATTGAATGTATAATCTGGAAAAAGATAACTGTTTAACCTGTTGATCTGTATATTAAAGCTCTATAACAGCAATTGGTAATTGGTAATTATTATACTCCTTTACTGTATCAAACTGGAATTAAATACTAATTAGAAAAAGTTGACCAAACTGAGATTAATAACATGACAAATGTATAATTTCCATGTGACTAGGTGGAAATTACCTAGTATTACCTTGAGTCCTGCAAGTGCTTCACGCTCTTGTTTAACTTTGAGTTGAACACAATTTTACAAAATTTGAGATAATGAATATCTCAGAGTTCCGTAGGGCGAAATGATAATTGTCATGTGAATAGCAGATGAATTTTCTAAGTGCACAGAGGGGCATTTCTAGTTTTTTTTAAAAAAAATTTATTTTCCATAATAATTCCAACAATTTGACCAGTGTACAGTACAATCACTTATCTGACCATCAATCCTATATATAAATTATGTTCAGTCGGGCCTGCTCAGCCGCCACTCCCTTCCCCAATCCTTTCTACCCTTCTCTACCATCTTCTACTTTCCCCAACCTTCCTCCTCCTCACTTTCCTACTTCCTCTCCTCCTTCCCACTTCCATCCTTTCTAACCCTCTCTCTTCCCCTCCTTCTTCTCCTCCTACCCTCTCTTCCCCCTCCCTTCTTTCCTACCTACCTGCCTACCTACATTCTTCCTTCCTTCTACTCCTCTCTCCCTACCCTTTCCCTTCTGGAGTGTTTGCTGAGCAGCCCCGACCTTACACCATTCCAAATTATTTAATTATTTAATATATTATATATTATAGAAATGAGATTATAATATATAATCTCATTTCTAGTTTTCAAGTCTAGAAACTGAGAACAAAAAATTATTTAGATGATTATTAATATTCATTGGTTCAGCCATTCAGATATTGTCACATACTAGCTAACATTCATGAGAATGCTGGCAATCCAGGTCATTCAGTGTAAGATGCACATGTACAACTACAGATAACACAAAACACTTAAAAATCAAATGTAAATGATATTTGGGTTAAACTTTTCAGAAATTATTCTTTAAATAAAAACTGGATTCATTTGCGATGCCACATGGGATACTTTGAAAGTACTGCTAAGTCAAAAGTATGGAAGTTTCCATAGGAATCCCTGGAGGATTCTGAGCCTGGTTGATTGCTATCCTAGTCCATTAAATGTTCAGCCTATTCAAAAACATTATGACAACCCTTTGGTTCTCTGATTATATAAAGTTTTGCTTGTTTTGACATCATAGCTGCTGATTCGAGGCCCAAATAGGCTTTCCAATGTCTATACCAAATGTATTGGGAATGAAAATTACAAAGATGATTTCCCCAGTTTTCTCAAGGGAAAAGAGATATTCACCAATTATTTCTTCAGCAAGCTATTGAAAATATTTTAGATGAGAAACCCAGATGATTTATCTTATGATGTAATTTCTATCTATCTATCCATCATCTATCATCTATCTATCTATCTATCTATCTATCTATCTATCTATCTATCTATCTATCTATCTATCTATCTATCTATCTATCTATCTATCTATCTAATGTGTGTGTGTGTTACAATTATATCCCATCTTTTTCTAGGGGCTCAAGGCAGCATTCACAGCATTTCCTTTTCTAAATCTACATAGTAGCAATCCTGTGAGGTAAATTAGATGGAAATATTTCTTTGATACGATACACAGGACATATTCCATGAAACATTTAAAGGCTCAGGCACATGTTTTGTTCCATTGTCAATTAACTTCAATATTCTAGCTTATAGACCCTGACCAGAAACATCCAATAGACTTTAGCAACAAACAAACCAGGAAAGTAATCAAGAAGAAGGTTTTTGGCTTGAATTTTGTCTTGGATCAGAACCTGGATGGGCTGTCTACCACTGTGTTTCAAAAAAAAAAAAATCTAAATAGACAAATAAGTTTGGTTTTATGGTCTAATTCAATCTGAATTTGTAAGAATACACTAGCAAGATTGACAAACCTGGAAAGAGAAAGAAAGAAAACATAGAAACAGAAGAAACAGAAATGAAGCAGTAGAATGACCTGTCAGTTTTGGCCAATTTAAACATTTCTTGGTTGCTAACACATTTTTTCATACAACTGAAAGCAATACCTATGTGCATGAATATCCACAATTAAGCATACAGAAATCAAATTGATTATATTTTTGGTATGAGAAAGTATAACAATCCAGTTACAACAGCAAAGATGTCATGGTCTGGTCATAGTTAAGTTACAAATCAAGCTAGAATAGAACAAAGCCAACCAGTGTTTATAATACTTATTTATTTATTTATTTATTTATTTAATTTTGTCATAACAATATACACAAGCATAACACAAAGATTATATAATATATAAACATATATATGAGGAGAAACAAGGAAGTATAAGCATATATATATATAGGGAAAGAAACAATAGGACAGGAACGGTAGGCACGTTTGTGCTCTTATGCATGCCCCTTAGAGTCCTCTTAGGAATGGGGTGAGGTCAACAGTGGATAGATTTTGAATAAAGCTTTTGGGGTTATGAGAAGAGACCACAGAATCAGGTAATGCATTCCAAGCACAGATAATTCTGTTACAGAAATTGTGTTCTCTGCAATCTAAACTGGAGCGTTTGGCATTAAGTTTAAATCTGTTGGTAGCTCTTGGGTTATTGTAGTTGAAACTGAAGTAGTCATTGGTAGGAAGGACAGCTAAACCCAGGTCCTGTCGAAGGCGACGGAGTTCCAAGTTTTCTAGACCCAGGATATCAAGTCTGGTGGAATAAGGTATTTTATTGGTTACGGAGGAGTGGAAAACTCTTCTTGTAAAATACTTTTGGACACACGGTATGTACAACAGGTGTGTACAATATATCCCCCACTTTCAAAGCATCCATTAGGAATTGCTTTGAAATCAGTCTTCCAGTAAAAAAAATGAAGACAGGTCCACTAAAAATAGTAAGGTTATACATTTAGACAAGAAAAACCAAATGCACATGTTTAGAATAAGTGGTACCTGTCTCAATAGTATTAACTGTGAAAGGGATCTTGGAATCCTAATGAACAATCACTTAAGTATGAGCTAGCAGTTTGCTGCAGCTGCCAAAAAAGCCATCACAGTTCTAGGCTGAATAAAGAGAGAGATAGAATCAGGATCATGTTAAGTGTTAAGTGTGCCAGTTCATAATGTCTTAGTAAGACCACACTTGGAATACTGAATCCAGTTTTGGTTGCCATGATTTAAAAAAGATGTTGAGACTCTAGAAAGAGTCCAGAGGAGAGCAATGACATGTAAAAAGAAAATGCATATTATGTGTTTGTGTTATGTATGTTTGTGTTATGTTGTGGTGGTGGTGTAAAATCAATAAAAATCTTCAAATAATAAAAAAAAGAATGGTCACTGGAATTGGGTATGTCTAGTTTAATGAAAAGAAGGACTAAGGGAGACATGATAGCAGTATTCCAATATCTCAGGGGTTGCCACAAAGAAGATGGAGTCAAACTATTCACCAAAGCACCTGAGGGCAGGACAAGAAGCAATGGATGGAAACTAATCAAGATGAGAAGCAACCAAGAACTAAGGAGAAATTCCTGACAGTTAGAACAATTAATCAGTGGAACAAATTGTCTCCAGAAGTTGTGAATTATCTAACACTGGAAGTTGTTAAGAAGAGAGGGTACAACCATTTGTCTGATGGGTTCCCTGCCTGAGCAGGTGGTTGGACTAGAGGACCTCCAAGATTACTTCCAACTCAATCTATTCTGTTCTAAAAGTGGGTTCTCATTGAATAGATCTTGCTGTCAGGGTTCCAAGTAACAGCCCATATGAAATCAGAACTCCATATGAAATCAAAACTCCAAGGCCAGAGGCTTCCTTAAAGTATAGATTCATTAGGCATGTCATATTGGCATAGATGGTGAAAACCCGACTCTGAATCTCCTTGTGTTTTCCCCATCCAGCTCAAAATCCAAAGTTCTTCCCCTCCACTACACACAACCAGTGGTGAAATCTGAATTGGTTTACTACCAGTTTGCTGGATGCACATGTGCGCTGCGCAGTGCGTACCACACACCAAATGAGAGGTGTGGTCATGCATGCAGTGCACACCAAAAGGAGGCATGGGGGCGAAAGGAGGCAAATTTATTCAGAGAGATCACCTTCTATTCACCTATAAGAAATGCTTTCAATCAGGGGTCCCCAACCTTTCGGACCTCAGGGACCACTAAATTCATAATTTTAGATCCTACGGACCACTAATACGATCTGCCTAATGACCGGCCGGGTGGGCGTGGCTAGGTGGTCATGTGACTGGGTGGCATGGCCAACTCAATATCACTCACTACTTGTCCCTCCCCTCCCGGTCACTCCTCCCCTCCCTGCCTAGGCTCCTTAGGGCCAGTGGTGGGATTCAGCCAGTTCGCACCACTTCGGGAGAACCGGTTGTTAACTTTCTGAGCAGTTTGGCAAACTGGTTGTTGGAAGAAATCATTAGGGCAGAGAACCGGTTATTAAATTACCTGAATCCCACCACTGCTTAGGGCCCCAACAAGAAGCAGTTGTTGGAGCTAAGCAGCCATGATGAGAAAGAGTTGGCAAAACAGCTCTGTTTAAATTGGATCTGACAAAGAAGGAGGCTCAGTAAAAGCACCTCACTGAGGACTACAAGGATAGGCTTTCCAAGCAGAGGGAAGACCTGCGGGAGTGCAACGCCAGGTACCGACGCTTGGAGGCCCAGGAGGCTGAGATGGTCAGCCAATTCCAGGCCATGATGCTGTCCCACTGGAACAAGGCTCTCCGGCTCTTCTCCACCAGTGGCCTTTCCCTCCAGCCTTTGCCCAAAGCCCAACATCAGGAGACTGCAACAGACCCCAAGTTGGAATTTATGCCCCCCTCTGACCAACACAAAAAGACCCCAAAGGGGGAGACTCTCTGCAGCAGCACAAAGGTTCATTGCACGTATCCATCCCAGGGGCCATATTTTGAGGACCCCAGACTTAGTGCAATATAAAAAATGCAAATAATTTTTCTGCGGACCACCAAAATGGACCACCAGTTGGTGACGGCTGTTTTAAACTGAAGAAAAGGAAACAGAAGGATGAAACTGGACTTCTATATTGAATACTACTCTGCTATATTTCCTCCTATTTATATTAGAGAAATAGTAAGTAATCTTCGGCTTTTTTCATTTGTTAAATGAAAAAGATTAAAAGATAATAATAATAACAACAGAGTTGGAAGGGACCTTGGAGGCCTTCAAGTCCAACCCCCTGCCCAGGAAAGAGTTGGAGTTCAGAGAGGAAGTTCATTCTTAATGTTATAGTATTTAAGTAACTAAATGATACTGTATGTGAGGAAAAATATGAACTTTTTGGTATTAGTTTTACAACATTAAAACTATTAAAATTAGATTATAATTATTCATGGTTACTGAACATTTTTCATGTTATTATGTTCCTTGTACTGAAGCTCCCTCTTGTGGCTTAGAGAGAGAAAAAATCAAAATAAACAATAACTGCTTTAGCTAGGCTAACTTACACATTTGATTAGCCTAAAAAAGATGCAGCTATTTTTAACTGCCTACTACCTTTCCTCCTTTCCTAGAATTCCTGCTGGCTTCCACATTTACTTTACTTGTGGGAAATTTGCAGGGAGAAAATCAGTGGGGAAGCCAGCATTAAGTTTCAAGTCCAAGGCTAGCAAGCACTAAGTGTCTGCTGCCAGGTGAGGGAGGGCATGATGGGTATGCAGGTGTGCTGGTCAAGAAGGATTCACTGGTGTGTGTGACCCAGGCTGTGTCGGTTGGGGAGTGACATAGGTGGGTAGGCTATGTATTGGTAAATATGCATGGGGATCAAGGGTGGGTTCTAAATTTTTTTACTACTGGTTCTGTGGGCGTGGCTTATTTTGTGGGCATGGCTTGATGGTCATGTGACTGAGTAGAGATGAAAAGACTGAACATCAACATCTTAGGAATCAGCAAAATAAAATGGACAGGAATGGGTGAATTTAATTCAGATGACCATTAAATTTAAATTTTATTGGTTTTAAATTTTTTATTAGTAATTTTTAGTGGGTTTTAGTTTTCATGTTCCAAAGTTTTAGGCCAATTATGTAATAAGTTTTTTAATTCGTATTTTAATTGTATATTACATTGTTTGTTTTACCTGGCTGTACACCGCCCTGAGTCCTTCGGGAGAAGGGCGGTATAAAAATTGAATAAATAAATAAATAAATAATTAGGTATACTATGGTGGGCAAGAATCCTTCAAAAGAAATGGAGTAGCCTTTATAGTCAATAAAAGGGTAGGAAAAGCAATACTGGGATACAATCCCCAAAATGACAGAATGATCTCAGTTTGAATCCAAGGCAAACCATTCAATATCACGGTAGTCCAAGTCTATGCCCCAACCACTGGTACTGAAGAGGATAAAATTTACCGGTTCTATGAAGCCCTACAGCAGCAGTTAGAATTAACACCAAAAAATGATGTCCTTATCATCATGAGGGATTGGAATGCTAAAGTAGGAAGCCAAAAGATAACCAGAATAACAAGCAACTTTGGCCTTGGAGTACAAAATGAAACAGGCCACAGGCTGATAAATTTTTGTCAAGAGAATACGATGGTCATAGCAAGCACTCTTTTCCAACAACCCAAGAGACGACTTTACACATGGACATCACCAGATGGTCAACACAGAAATCAGATTGACTAGGTCCTCTGCAGTCAAAGATGGAGAAGCTCTATAAAGTCAGTAAAAACAAGACCAGGAGCAGACTGTGACTTAGATCATGTGGTTCTCATTGCAAAATTTAGGCTTAAATTGAAGAAAGTAGTAGGGAAAAGCACTAGGCCACAGGTTTGAACTAAATCATATCCCTGATGAATATACAGTAGAGGTGACAAATAGATTTAAGGAATTAGATCTGATAGACAGAGTGCCTGAAGAACTATGGACGGAGTTTCGCAACATTGTACAAGAAGTAGCAACTAAAACCATCCCAAAGAAAAAGAAATGCAAGAAAGCAAAATGGTTGTCTGAGGAAGCTTTGCAAATAGCTGAGGAAAGAAGGGAAGCAAAAGGCAAGGGAGAAAGAGAAAGATGCACCCAATTGAATGCAGGATTCCAGAGAATAGCTAGAAGAGATAAGAATGCCTTCTTAAATGAACTGTGCAAAGAAATAGAAGAAAACAATAGAATAGGGTGGACCAGAGATCTTGTTGTGACCCAGGTTCCTGGACCCGGACTCCTGGACTCGGATGATTCAGAAAGTGAGGAGGAAGACCTGGCAAGGCCTGCTTCTCCTGGGCCCTATCCCCCCTTGGCACCCACCCAAAGGGAGGAGGAGGGGCCAGCAAGGCCTGATTCTCCCGGGCCTTCTTCTGATTTGGCAACGCCCCAAGAACAATTTTGGCTTGATGCAAGACTGCGCAGACGTGATCGGCGCGTGCAGCAGAGGAGGCGTTGGGACAAAGTCAGAGAATGATGAGTCACGCAGTGACACCTACAGAGGCTATTAAAGCAGGAGGCGGAGTGAATTGGGCGTGGGCAAACTGTTTCAATGGACGGAAGAATATCTTAGTAAGTAACTCCGGCCTTATCTATAATTTCCTCATTATTTCCAGAGACTTGGCAGGCCTGTGGGTAGACGTGGCCAGGACATTTATCTATGTAAATAAAGTAGAAGAGAAGGCCTTTGACTGACTCTTTGTTGGGAGTATTGGGGGAGGGAAACAGAACAGATCTCTTCAAGAAAATTGGAGATATGAAGGGAACGTTTCATGCAAAGATGGGCATGATAAAGGACCAAAGTGGCAGGGACTTAATGAAGGCAGAAGAGATTAAGAAGAGGTGGCAAAATTGCACAGAAGAACTATACAAGAACAAGCTTAACATTCCTGAGAACCATGATGTGGTGGTCACTGACCTCGAGCCAGACATCCTAGAAAGTGAAGTCAAATGGGCCTTCGGAAATCTGAGCAACAACAAAGCTAGTGGAGGAGACAGTATTTCACCTGAGCTATTCAAAATCTTAAATGACAATGCAGTAAAAGTGCTACACTCAGTTTGCCAGCAAATTTGGAAAACTCAACAGTGACTTCAGGATTGGAAAAGGTCAGTTTACATTCCAATTCCAAAAAAAGGCAATGCCAAAGAATGTTCAAACTATTGCACCAGTGCACTCATTTCACATGCTAGTAAGGTTATGCTTAAAATCCTAGAAGCAGTATGTGGATCAAGAACTACCAGAAGTACAGGCAGGATTTCAAAGAGGCAGAGGATCTAGAGATCAAATTGCCAACATTTGCTGGATCATGGAGAAAGCCAGGGAGTTGCAGAAAAACATCTACTTCTGCTTCATTGACTATGCTAAAGCCTTTGATTGTGTGGATCACAAAAAATTGTGGCAATTTCTTAAAGAGATGGCAGTACCACACCATCTTATTTGTCTCTTGAGAAACCTATATGCAGGTCAAGAAGCAACCTGAGAACCACTGATTGGTTTAAAATTGGGAAAGGAGTCCGGCAAGGCTGGACTAACCTTAACTGACTGGATGTCAACACTGAAAGCAACCTGGGAGAATATGAAGAAAGTGCTAGGAAGTGGCACAAACCTATAAGAAACAGGCAGACAAACACTGAGCCCCACAATGGCCATTCCAGGGTGGGGGGAGAAGATCTATCTTTCTACAAAATACTTGAGGTTAAACTACCCAGCAAGAAACTCGGGCCAAAGTTTATGGGACCATTCCTCATAGTAAAGATCATCAACCCAGTCACGGTGCAAATAAGATTGCCCCAACTGCTAGGGAAGATATACCAGGTATTCCATAGTAGCCTGAGTTCAACCCTGAGGCCACTACCTTGTGAGCACCCAGACCCTGTGGTCATAGGGGGCCAAACCTATTACAAAGTACAGCAAATCCTCGACTTGAGGTGGCAGAGGAGACAACTCCAATACTTAATCAAGTGGAAGGGCTATCCCTTATCAGAGGCATCCTGGGTAAAGAACATCAAGGCTGATCGCCTCATAGCAAAATTCCACACAGACAACCCAAACAAGCCTGGGGGCGATCTTGATTGCTCTTGATTGCCCCTCACTGATATCAAGGTCCTCATAAATTTCATGCAGAAATTTTGGCTTGATGCATTTCCAAATTGCGTCTTAGACATACTGCTCATATTTGTGGCAAGTTGGACAATAGCACATCAAGGTGATAACATCTTGGATTATCAAAAAGGCCATTATCTCACCCACAACAGAGATAATTCAAAGTTGTGACCAATGCTATTTCCATCACATACCAAAGTCTCCCTGAGGGAGATCCAGATAATCTATTTCATCTAAAGTTCTTTGCAACCATTTCTCAGTCACTTTCCCCAAAAGAGGGAAGTTAGATACTGGATGAAAATGTCCCAGTACAGTGCAGTCCAGGATTCAAAGTCAATTTGACAAATAAGAATAATTGAAAGCATCCAAATCAGCAGGGATTTTCCCCCCATGTTTTTATAATCCAGTTTCCATCAGGCATTCATGTAGAAGATGATGTTTTTTCCATGTCTTGATCAGAAGTCTTTCCCTTAGCTGTTGGAAAAATGGTTGGAAATAGTTTGAAATATATTGGTATGGTGCAATCATTCAATTATTTTTTTTATCTTTCCATACAAAATATCATTCAGTGCAACCTTTGCACATGGTTTCTACTTGGGAGGAGAGAAGGATATGAGTGGATCTAATAACTCTTATTTATCCATTTGATTTATAAAGTCACCTCATTCCTTTTTCAGGAGCTACAGGTTCCTCTGGTAAATATTATGGCACATTGTCCCTCCATTCCACCCACAGTTTTAAATCCATGGGTCTCCAGAGACTATTTTGCTTCCAGTGTTGATGTCATGTAAGTCACTTTTCTTCTTCCTCTAAATGCTTCCTTCGCTTATAATAGTATCATTCCCATTAAATCATGCCAGCAATATATGAAAATATTTCAGATTTTCTTTCTATTAATCAATGTTTCAAGGACGCTCAAACCATTTGTCACAGTGCTTCCTTTCAGAAGCAATTTATATATCAGGGGTCTCCAATCCTGGCAACTTTAAGACTTGTGGACTTCAACTCCCAGGATTCTGGGAGTTGAAGTCCATAAGTCTTAAAGTTGCCAAGATTGGAGACCCCTGATATATATAGAGGAACCCACTCGTTCAGTGAATTTATCTAAATTGAAGAGGCCTTCTCAGGTTTGATGTCTGATGCAATAGGATTTAAATTTGCATGGAAGGCAATGCTCATCTGGTGGAAATACAGAGGCTTGCTTAGTGTAGTCCAATAGATGCTTCTGTTACAAGGACTTTGCAGAGGCTGCTCCATGGAAGTGGAGCTTATTTTAGCCACTTACGTGATGAATTTGATTCTGAGGACGTATACGTTTATGAGGAGAACTGACATGGACAGAAAATGGAAAGATTTGTCTGATCCTAATTATGAGATAAAGTGAAATAAATGTTATGAATATTTCAGTTTGTGTACTTTATGCTTTGCAGCATGGCAGATTGATGTAACATGCTCCTATCTCCTGGTGATTGGTAGGACATGATGATTTGCAAACTCCTTTATTTTTTTCACATTCTTTTGAATTCCTTATCTCTTGTTTTTGGCCTGGAGATGAAAGAGAAAGAGAAACTGTTATAGACCAAAACAGTCCTTTTCAGAATTTGTAAATTTGTATTCCTAGGAAAAGTGTACAGGTAGTCCTCAAGTTAACACCACAAGTGAGCCCAAAATTTCTGTTGCTAAATGAGACAGTTGTTAAATGAATTTTAAGTTCTTTCTTGACACAGTTGTTAAGTGAATCACTACAATGATTAGGTTAAGTGAACCTGGCTTCCCCATTGTCTTTGCTTGCCAGAAGGCTGCAAAAGATGATCACGTGGTCCCAGGATACTGCAAACTTCATATATATGAGTCAGTTGCTGAGCATCTAAATTGTGATCATGAAATCATGAGGATTCTGCAACAGTCATAAGTGTGAAAAATGATCATAAGCCACTCTTTTCAGTGCCATTGTAACTTTGAATGGTCACTAAATGAACTGTTGTAAATTGAGGTCTACCTTTACATACCAAAATGTATTGTTTTAGGAAGAACACTTATATAAAAAAGAGCCACTTAGGGGAAAAATTGAAGATATCCTTTTTTCTAGACAAAACTTTAATTAGAACGTTAGATTATTTAAATAAAATTTAAGGAGTTTGATTATTTATTTACTTTCTGGTTTAAATGATTTGGGTATCATTTCCCAGTCTTGAAAAGGTTACAGAATATTTCCAATTAGGTACTAGATCAAAGCAGTTTATTAAAGCAATCCTAGAATACTGAATCAAGTATACAGAATAAGATTTCTGACTGCTTGCTTTGTTTGGTAGTAGGTCTATATAGACTAAATAAATGTTTCTTTCTGAACTGCCCAATGCTTCATCCTGAGCATTAGTATAAAGAATTGATTTACTCTGATCAGAAAGAACCACAAAGGTGAGGAAAAGGAGAATACACCAAGCCTTCATAGTTATGGCAAGTTCAAAGCAACTGCTTAAGTCTTCTCTAGTCCGGTCACCAAAAGTAGCCTAGAAGGTATGTTCCATTCTGCCTTTTAAATCATCATCATGAGATGTACCTTTAATTACAAATGTAAATATTAATGACATGAAGACAGAGGAACAATTGGATTGGTTGTTTCTTTCTCTGTATGTTGATGTTAATTTGAAGTGTTGGCTTTTACCTTAAATGGCAAGTTTCAATGACTGGGGATATTTATTGGCTCATTTTTGCTGTTAAAAGAAAGCGTGGTATACTAGCCAAGTCAATTCCAGCTGTTCTGTAAGATTATCCTTTTGCCTTTCTTTATGACCAGGATATTTCCAGGTTAGATTGTGATATCCATTGTAAGGAGGTTGCCACTGAAGTTTATTTCCATCCTTTAGTTTATTAATTTGATGTCTGGAACACAGAATACTGAAAACTAACTGTGGGATAAAGAGGAAAGAAATCAACCCTTCTGTTTCAATCAGTCAATCAGAATAGAGCTGGAAGGGACCTTGGAAGTCTTCTAGTCCAATCCCCTGCTCAAGCAGGAGATCTATACCATTTCAGACACGTGGCTGCCCAGTCTTTGCTTAAAAACCTGTAATGATGGAGCACTCAAAATTTCTGAAAGCTTAATTGTCCTCACTGTTAGGAAGTTTCTCCTTAATTCCAGATTGCTTCTCTCTTGATTAGTTTCTGTCCATTTTCTTGTCTTGCTTTCTGGTGCCTTGTAAAATAAGTTGACTCCCACTTTTTGGTGGCGGCCCCTCAAATTCTGGAATACTGTTATTATGTCATCCCTAGTCCTTCATTTCTCTAGGCTGGCCATGCATGTTTTTGTCTCCAGGCACTTAATCATCTTAGTTGCTCTTCTTTGGACCTTTTCCAAAGTCTCAACATCTTTATTATAATTTGGTGACCAAAACTGGATGCAGTATTCCAGGTGTGGCCTTACTAAGGCTTTATAGAGTGGTACAATACTTCACATGATTTTGATTCTAAGCTTCTGTTTTATACAACCAAGGGTTGTATTGACTTTCTTGGTTGCTGTCGCACACTGCTAGCTCATATTTAAGTGATTGTCCACTAGGACGCCAAGGTCCCTCTCATAGTTACTGTTTTTGTACCAGGTTTCTCCTAATCTGTGTTTGCACCTTTGGTTTTTCCTGCCTAGATGTAAAACCTTGCTATTCTCCATGTTAAATTTCATTTTGTTGGATTATTCAAGTCCGTCAAAATCATTTTGGAACCTGAGCTTTTCTTTTGAGGTGTTGGCTATTTCTGCCAGCTTAGTGCCACCTGCAAATTTGATGCATTCTCATTCTCATCTCTATGAAGACATTTTATTTATTTATTTATTTATTTATTTATTTATTTATTTATTTATTTATTTAATTTTGTCATAACAATATACACAAGCATAACACAAAATTATATAATATATAAACATATATATGAGGAGAAACAAGGTAGTATAAGCATATATATATATATATATATATATATATATATATATATATATATATATATATATATATATATATATATATATATATATATATATATATATATATATATATAGGGGAAGAAACAATAGGACAGGAACGGTAGGCACATTTGTGCTCTTATGCATGCCCCTTAGAGTCCTCTTAGGAATGTAGTGAGGTCAACAGTGGATAGATTTTTAATAAAACTTTTGGGGTTATGAGAAGAGACCACAAAGTCAGGTAATGCATTCCAAGCATAGATAATTCTGTTACAGAAATCGTGTTTTCTGCAATCTAAACTGGTGCAGTTGACATTAAGTTTAAATCTGTTGGTAGCTCTTGTGTTATTGTAGTTGAAACTGAAGTAGTCATTGGCAGGAAGGACATTATAACGGATAATTCTATGAGCTAAACCCAGGTCGAAGGAACTTTGTCGAAGGCGACGAAGTTCCAAGTTTTCTAGACCCAGGATATCAAGTCTGGTGGAATAAGGTATTTTATTGGTTACGGAGGAGTGGAGCACTCTTCTCATAAAATACCTTTGGACACGCTCAACTGTATTGATATCAGATATATGGTATGGGTTCCACACAGGCGAGCAGTAATCAAGAACTGGCCTAGCAAAAGTTTTATATGCTCTGGTCAGTAGCGTGGTGTTTTTGGAAAAGAAGCTACGTAGAATTAAGTTAACAACTTTTAGAGCCTATTTTGCTATATAGTTGCAGTGGGCTTTGGCACTTAGATCGTTAGATATAAAAACTCCAAGGTCTTTGACTGGGTGGGGGTCATCTGTGAGGTAATGTCCATCAAGCATGTACTTAGTGATTGGGTTCTTTCTTCCAATATGTAGGACTGAGCATTTGCTGGTTGAGATTCATAGTTGCCAAATTTTAGACCAAGCGGTTAGATGATCAAGGTCTTTTTGAATTGTAGATGTATTGTCTGTGGTGTTAAAAAGTTTGACATCATCAGCAAAGAGAACACAGTCACTTGAGATGATTGAAGAGTACTGGGCTAAGGCGGAACCCTGTAGCAGCCCACTGCTTACTTCCCTCTATGTAAATGTAGTACCATTAAGGACTACTCACAGAGTATGGTTTGTCAACCAGTTACAAATCCATCTAGTGGTGATGCTATCTATTCTACATTTTTCTAGTTTACCAAGAAGTAGGTTGTGGTCTATTTTTGGTCTCATTTGCTTCTTTTCCATTGTTGTGTATAAAATGCTTGTGCTTCTATTCAAAGTCTTAAATACATCCAGAATTGCTCTCAGGTGTATTTATAAATTACCCAACTGTTCTCTTATATACACTACCCTAGGCAAAGGTAGCGAAAATTAATTTGACCAGTTCTCATGTTACTCTTTGGCTTCTAAAACCACCATGATTTCCCTTCCCTTCCCTCCCCTCCCCTCGACTTTCCTCCCCTCCCCTCCCTTCCCTCTTGTGTATGAAGAATCTGATTTCATTAATTCGTTTTCATTATGGGAGGTGGAAGATAGGAAGATGGTTTGTGTTGTTCCAAAGATGTTTCTTTCCTTGGCACTGTACAGCCCCTCATTTCTGGCCATGATTCTGTAGTTCCTATTAAACATGAAACTCCCCTTATCCCCATGCCATTTTAACAGTAAGAGCCACATATAAGACTAATTTCTTTTAGTGAAATAAAGCATTAGCTTACAAATATGCCAGTACATATGTTTTCCCTTTATTAGTTATAAGGCTGTTTAATGTAGAATTAGAATAATTTCATGATGTCTTTACTGCCTGCTGCCCATGAGATCTGTTCACTTTATTATATTTGGGAAATATAAGAAAAAATAATTGTAATGTATAAATGCATGGGAGGGTGGTGTGCAGTTTAATTTATTTATGTTTTGCATGGCTAGGCTGTTACCGGAGGGATGGTACCATGTTTTCCCGAAAATAAGACCGGGTCTTATTTTCTTTTGGGCCACAAAATAAGGACTAGGGCTTATTTTCAGGAAGTGTCTTATTTTTCTTCCATGTGCAAGAGGCACACTTCTGCTTGTTTGCCATAATGTGGGGGAGTAGAGCTGCCCTATGGGCCAAGCATAGCTCACTTCAGGGCTCCCCTCCAGCAACCCCATTCTCTTTTGTTTCTGATAACCTTTGGCTTTTTTTTTAAGTACCAAGCAGCTAAGTATAATTTATGAGGAGGTCATGGTTTTGGAAGGATCTGAAACACTACAGAGGGTAATAATCTGGAGAGAACAATATGAGTACCCATAAGTCTTGAACAGTAAAATCTGGAACAGAGACAGTTCCCTTGTAATGGAGATAAAAGTTGCAATTATTATTGTATATCTATCTATATAAATATGGCTTTGTGTGCATGTGTGTGTGTGTGTGTTTGTGTGTGTGTTTATGTGTGTTCCAGCATAACTCTGGAATGCCTGGGCCACTATTTATTTATTTATTTATTTATTTATTTATTCAAATTTATATACCGCCCTATCTCCCGAAGGACTCAGGGCGGTGTACAGGCATTAAAAGACATATAAATACAATATAAAACAATTAAAAAACTGATTCTAAAAAGCCCGTAAATTTAGAATTAAAATATCAAATAAAACCCAATTTAAAACCAATAATTTAAAATCTAGCTCAGCCCTGCACAATTAAATAAGTACGTTTTAAGCCCGCGGCGGAAGGTCCGGAGGTCCGAGAGCTGACGAAGTCCGGGGGGTAGTTCATTCCAGAGGGTGGGGGCCCCCACAGAGAAGGCCCTTCCCCTGGGTGTCGCCAGACGACATTGCCGCTACCGACGGCACCCTGAGGAGACCCTCTGTGAGAGCGCACGGGTCGGTGAGAGATATTCGGTAGCAGTAGGCGGTCCCGTAAGTAGCCCGCCCAATGCCATGGAGCGCTTTAAAGGTGGTCACCAAAACCTTGAAGCGCACCCGAAAGCCACAGGTAGCCAGTGCAGCCTGCGCAGGATGGTGTTATACGGGAGCCACGAGGGCTCCATCTATCACCCGCGCAGCCGCATTCTGACTAACTGCAGCCTCCGGATGCCCTTCAAGGGGAGCCCCATGTAGAGAGCATTGCAGTAATCCAGGCGAGACGTCACGAGTGCGTGAGTGACCGTGCATAGGGCATCCCGTCCAGAAAGGCGCAACTGGCGTACCAGGCAACCTGGTAGAACGCTCTCCTGGAGACGGCCGTCAAATGGTCTTCTAGAGACAGCCGCTCATCCAGGAGGACGCCTGTTGCGGACCCTTTCCATCGGGCCAATGACTCGCCACCGATGGTCAGCCGCGATTTAGCTGACTGTATCGGGATGCGGCATCCACAGCCACTCTGTCTTGGAGGATTGAGCTTGAGCCTATTTCTCCCCATCCAGACCCGTCGGCCTCCAGGCACGGGACAGCACTTGATAACCGTTGGGGTGGTCCGGTGTAGAAAAGTACAGCTGGGTGTCATCCGCATACAGCTGGTACTTCACACGAAACCACTGATGATCTCACCCAGCGGCTTCATGTAGATGTTAAACAGAAGGCGAGAGGATCGACCCTGCGGCACCCCACAAGTGAGGCGCCTCGGGGCGACCTCTGCCCCCGTCAACACCGACTGCGACCGGTCGGAGATAGGAGGAGAACCACCGATAAGCGGTGCCTCCACTCCCAATCCCTCCAACCGGCGCAGCTGGATACCATGGTCGATGGTATCGAAAGCCGCTGAGAGGTCTAATAGGACCAGGGCAGAGGAGCAACCCCTGTCCCTGGCCCTCCAGAGATCATCCACCAACGCGACCAAAGCCGTCTCCGTGCTGTAACCGGGCCGAAACCGGACTGGAGCAGGTCTAGATAGACAGTTTCATCCAGGTGCAAGGGAAATTGATATGCCACCATACTCTCTACAACCTTTGCCGCGAGCGGGTTGGAGACCGGACGATAATTACCTAAAACAGCGGGTCAGGGCGGCTTCTTAAGGAGGGCCTCACCACCGCCTCTTTCAAGGCGGCCGGAAGACACCCTCCACCAAAGAAGCAGTCGTAATCGCCTGGAGCCAGCCTCGTGTCACCTCTCGAGTGGCCAGCACCAGCCAAGAGGGGCACGGGTCCAGTAAACACGTGGTGGCATTCAACCTACCCAACAACCTGTCCATGTCCTCGGGAGCCACAGGGTCAAACTCATCCCACACAATGTCACCAAGACCGCCCTCACGCATCTCGCCCGTATCACTGCAATCTTGGTCCAGACCATCCCGAAGCTGAACGATTTTATCGTATAGATAACCGTTAAACTCCTCAGCACGTCCCTGCAACGGGTCATCCCGCTCTCCCTGGTGTAAGAGGGAGCGAGTCACCCGAAACAGGGCGGCTGGGCGGTTATCTGCCGATGCAATGAGGGAGGAGGCGTAGCTACGCCTCGCTTCCCTCAATGCCACTAGGTAAGTCCTAGTATAGGACTTCACTAGTGTCCGATCAGCTGAAGTGAAAAGGAATGAATTATATCTATAGTGTCAAATCACAGTACTTTTGACAGTGATAGTGTGCATTTTGTATTCAAGTTCTGTTAAGATACAGCCTGTTGTGCCTTAAAATGGCTTCTACTGTACAGCACAGTAGAGTTGCCATGGTAATGGCTTCACGGTAATCCACAAGGTGGCTCCCTCTGGTAAGGGGGATTGGTTCTTACAAAAGCAAGGGGATCCCTCTTGTAAGGGGGATTGGTTCTTACAAAAAACAAAACCACAAGCATCCTAGGCCCTCAGCTTGAAGCAAAGAGGCCAAGTTGTCGGGGGAGGTGCCTGCTAATGCCAATAATCATCTCAAAGGCTGTTCCCTGTAGAATTTTTCCAAGGCTGTTGGCCAGGGCAATTAGGTCTCTAATTCTCATCACAGTGGTTGGAGGCCTGACTAAAGGAAAAGACAGATAGAGCTGCTACATCTAGACATTCAGAGACAGTACAATACCATGAGGCTTGACTACACTGTAAGAGAGATAGAGTTGTTACATCTAGAGCTTCAGAGACAGTACAACAGTGTGTACTGGATTGGGATAAAAAAATACCCAGGCAACACTGGGTTATCAGCTAGTTTCTTATAATTATCATTCAAATGAACAACAGTTCCATACACCTCTCTCTGTGAGGTAAAGGGAGGTTTTAAATTTTGATAAAATAAATGAATAAATGTGATACTTCTGCCTAGTGAAAGATCTGATCTTGGCTTCTTTTGATTAAACAAAATCCCAAGGATTAATGTAGTAAGATTGTGGCTTGGAAACCTCTGAAAGCATATTCTAGTCATGTTGGCTGCAGCTGATAATTGTAGGCAGCATCCAAAATGTTTATCTTCTCCCCTGTGATCTGCTTGTCTAATAGCCCATCCAAACTAGTTCAACATAAAAGCTAAATGGAGCATATAGGCACATAGGCTTCTGAACATGAGTGGTTAGGAGAAGAGTAATTGCTCCCACCCATTCCACAGCTCATATATTTCAAAATATTCATTTGGTCCCATGTGAAATTGTCTTCAGGATTAGAGCAGCCCTTCATCCCATTCTCTAATATAAGTTATGACTCACTGAATAATTATGAGGAAGACTACTCCTGTAGCAGCTGATAAGAGGTAATGATTTTTGAATGAAATAAAAGTATATGGAGTGCATTAGTCTGAAAACAACAGGAACATTGTGCATGGGACCACTGTCTTCTCAGACAAATAAGGTCTGAAAGGCAAGATGTTGCCTTGTGAAGGAAAGAAAGTGCTACAATCACACAGTACTTTCTATGATTTTCTAAATGAGGCATTGCAACATTTCTTGACAGTCACATACACAGTGTATATATTTAAAGAAGGAATTGGGCTAAGCTGCCTTTGACCTTGGCAATGTCAAGGCTTTCCAAATTTGCTGAATCAGGGCCCACCGACACAAAATGGATCATAGGAATCAACAGCCACAGGGTCCTGTGAAGGGAGGAATCAATTGGAAGGAGAATCCACAATTAAGGTGTATGATCACTTTATTTTCCTCAGCTTCTATTCTAATCGCAATCACAATAAATTTATCTTTCTGTGGCTATCGCACATTCCACAAAATAGAGGGACTGTAGCTTCTCTGTTTGAACTTATAATTTCTTTGGGTTTCTTTGAAAATCTTGGGCAGAGAAAGACAAAGTTTTGGGGTCATGTGGCATTGACTTCTACTTGATGGGGCTGCCCAAACAGTGTATCTGTGTGAATGTCAAACAAGTAGGGAAACTACAACAAAGATAAAAACAAAGAAAGCAAATACTGGAGCACAACTTGATTGACTTTAGGTTATTCCATTGTGTTTTAGGTTTCCACTCTCCAAAATGAAAAGGCATTCTGGCAGCATGATAAGGTTGTACAGGAAATAGAAAAAAGACTACTTTAAATGCATGAGTTGAATTAATTAACTGGGAAGACACTTTCAGTTGAATTAGCACACAACTAGGACTATTGATAAGACTGATCAATCAAGCTCCCTGGATGTGTATTTGTCCCAACCCTGCACAAAGCTACCTTTATTTCATGATTATCTTTTATAGAAATGACACTTTAATTGTAACATTGCTTTAGATAAATTAACAACATGTGTTTCCTTTAGTAAATTATATGAATTATAGGACTCTGAGTGATCTTTTCACTTTTGGACTACTTTTTTCTAGAATCACAATAGAATAAATTACCTTTCAACATCAAATGATCTTATTTTTCCAATATTTATGCATATACACAATCTCCCTAAAAAAAGACTGCAAGAATTAGAAGTTGATGGTAGTTTGTCAAGCAAAGATGTCACTCAGAAAAGATGATCCCTTGTGTTATAAATTGGAAAGAAGACTTGAGAATCTTAGGTTAAGGTTCATTAATATCCACAGATATAAAGAAGCAATGCAGCCATTAATTTCTAGTTTCAGAACACTCTTTCAACTCTCTGTCTGTATGCTCACCATGTTATATACTATATGAATGCTCCTCTCTGTCACCCATCTTTTGAGATCTCAGAATTTAGTGTTGGTCCTCTGGCCCCTAGTTTTCAATCAATTTCAGTGTCATTTGTTTGTGTTTTCAGCTATCAGGATGTTTCAACTATCCTGAAGTCCTATAACTTGTACAACATAACTTATTAAAGGAATGCAATTTATGACAAAATTAGAAAAAAATTGTCATCCTGCTTTTGACCTTAGTCCTGGATAGAAATGAGACTCCCTCTCTGGATATCTTATCTCTGGTTTTGACAAGGGAACAACTGTACAAGTAGCTAAATATTTGAGGTACGTCAAATTAAATGGCAGCAAAAGATATGGTGGATATCAGACTGTTGTGAATATCAGACTGTGAATGTTCCTTAGTCGTGAATTGCATGATTGATTTTCCTTATGGGTTTGCTCATTTGTTTACATTTTTCTGTTTTTAGTTTTGATTGAAAGGTCTGTTGACCAAATTTTAATTCTAATAAACTGCTCCAACTACTCAAATAAACAGTGGGCTATGCAGGTTCCTGTAAGAAGCCCAACGGCAAGACTTGAAAAACTGTTTTCTGCTCCTTGAATACACACAATGGTCAGCAGTCAGAGGCAAATTGCTTCAGTATATGGAATATTTTTTTAACTTCTTTCAATCTTTTTCAGTCTCCAGAGGTTTTAGAACAAAATGATAATAGCCAACATGGTATTGGATGACAAGAGGCTGGTAAAGACTGGTTATAATAGAGAATCCACTGAAAAAGGATAACTTCTCTTGTGGGAATTTATATAGTGTTTCTCAACCTTAGAAACTTTAAGATGCCTGGACTGCAATTCCCAGAATCTGAGAATTCTGGGAGTTGAGATCCAAACATTTTACCATTGCCAGGGTTATGAGATACTAATCTGAAGCCTTCTGGTGACCATTATAGTATTTTGTAGCATACCCTCAGGAGACAATGCTGTTGAGTAAAAGAAATAATTTCATATATACAGAACAGAGTTGGAGGTCTTCTAGTCAAACCCCCTACTCAAGCAGGAGGTCCTATACCATTACAGATAAATGGTTGTCTAAACTCTTCTTAAAAACCTTCAGAGTTGAGCACCCACAACTTCTGAAGGCAAGCCTTTCCACTGATTAATTGTTCCATCAAGAAATTTCTCCTTATTTCTAGATTGGTTCTCTCTTTGATTGGTTTCCATCAATTTCGGCTTCTTCTGCCTTCTGCCTTTAGAGAATGAACAATAGCATACTGCTTTTAAATTTCTTCAGAATTTTGATTACCTCAGGCAAGCCTTTCACTTGTCTTTTTCACATCGTTATTCATAAATTTCAGATACCAAGTATGCTATCCCTATTTCTACATATTCATTCATTGAAATGCATAAATGTTTTCGGGGCAAAAATCCTTCAGTTTATCCACTGTCACAAATATTACTATTTCTAGCATTCCTTCTTGTAATAGGAGTTAGAGTAATAGGTATAGGAGTTACATAAGCAATTAAACAGTTTTAAAAAAAACAAGCTGCAGTTTCTCTTTCTCTCAAATCTCAACCAATATTTGTTCAATTACTTTGGGCCTCATCTGTATCATCCAATACACTGTTAGCTCATTGTGTAGTAAACTGTGATTCTGTAGACTCAGAAAGTTTCTGTACTGCTTTCAAAAGTCTCAAACATCTTTTTAAAGATCATGATGAGGCAAAATGGATAACACTGATTTTAGACATTTTTTTTCTTATAGCAAAATAATTGTTCTTTTTCTCATCCTATCTAGGGTAGGGAAATGATGTGATTGCACACGTTTTCTGTGAATATTCCTCATTTATATCTGAGTGTCCATGCATGCACACATCTGACAGCATTCTCCCTACCTCTCATTCATGTGATAAATATATGCTCTAGGACAGTGGTGCCTAACCTTTTTGGCACTGAGTGCTGAAATGGGAGAGTGTGCATGCGCGAGCCACAAACCAGAAGATCAACTCCCTAACACATGTGCATGGGAGCGCTTAAAACTGAAAGCTTAGCTACCTGGCGCGCGCCTGCACAACGGCCACCTGATCTTATGGTTTCTAACATGCACGCATGTCCGAAGACCAGCTGGCCAGCATGCACATGCACCGGAGTGCATGCACAATTCAAAACACACTGACGATGTCACTTCGAACGGTGATGAAACATTTGCAAACAAATTGCCAGGCTTGAAGCTCAGCCCAACAGCCCAACTACCAGCTCAAACTACTTATATTCAAATATATAGGATTTGTTCATAAATCATGTACAAAGATGGTCAACATGTCTGAGAACCAGAACTCACAGTTCTCAGAGCAGTTAGATTTCTGTGAAAGGTTCCAAGCCATCTTTTTTATTTATTTATTTTTATTTATTTATTTAATTTTGTCATAACAATATACACAAGCATCACACAAAAAAATTATATAATATATGAACATGTATATGAGGAGAAACAAGGAAGTATAAGCATATATTTATTTTATTTATTTATTTATTTATTTTGTCACAACAATATATGTAGGTATCATACAAAAAGATTATATAGTAAATAAACATATATATATATATGGGTAAATATAAGGAGGTATAAGCATATATATAGGTAGGAGAAAAGAAAAAAAAGAACAATAGGACAGGAACGGTAGGCACGTTTGTGCGCTTATGCACGCCCCTTATGGTCCTCTTAGGAATGGGGTGAGGTCAATAGTAGAAAGTTTTTGGATAAAACTTTTAGGATTATGGGAAGAGACCACAGAGTCAGGTAAAGTATTCCAAGCACTGATGATTCTGTTACAGAAGTCATATTTTCTGCAATCTAGATTAAAGCGGTTGACATTAAGTTTAAATCTATTAGTTGCTCTAGTATTATTGCAATTAAAGTTGAAGTAGTCTTTAACAGGAAGGACATTACAATAGATGATTCTGTGGGTTAAACTTAGGTCTTGTCGAAGGCGACGGAGTTCCAAGTTTTCTAAGCCTAGGATTTCAAGTCTGGTGGGATAGGGTATTTTATTGTTTTCAGAGGAATGGAGAACTCTTCTTGTAAAATATTTCTGGACACGTTCAATTGTATTGATGTCAGAGATGTGGCGAGGGTTCCAAACTGGCGAGCTGTATTCTAGAATTGGTCTTGCAAATGTTTTATATGCGCTGGTTAGTAGTGTGGTGTTTTTGGAAAAGAATCTATGCAAAATTAGGTTTACAATTCTTAGAGCTTTTTTTGCTATGTAGTTGCAGTGGGCTTTGGCACTTAGATCATTTGACATGAAAACTCCAAGGTCTTTGATGGGATGGGGGTCGTCTGTAAGGTAATGTCCATCTAGTATGTATTTAGTTTTTGTGTTCTTTTTTCCTATATTAAGACTGAGCATTTGCTAGTTGAAATTTGGAGCTGCCAATTTTTAGACCAAGCGGATAGATGATCAAGGTCGTTTTGAATGATAGAAGTATTGTCTGTGGTGTTGAATAGTTTGACATCATCAGCAAAGAGAACACAATTACTTGAGATGTGGTCACAGAGGTCATTAATGTATAGTATAAAGAGTGTTGGTCCAAGGACGCTGCCTTGAGGAACGCCACTCTTGACAGGAACAGGATTCGATAAAGCATTGTCAGTTTTGACCACTTGTTGTCTGTTAGACAGAAAAGCAGATATGAGATGCCTGAGATGCCATCCTGAGATGCCATAGGATGCATCTATTGATATATATATATATATATATATATATATATATATATATATATATATATATATATATATATGTATATATATGTGTATGTATGTATGTATGTATGTATGTATGTATGTATGTATGTATGTATGTATATGTATATGTATATGTATATGTATATATGTATGTATATAGGTCTTTGGTTGTTCGGGTTTTCTCCCGTGTAAAATTATATATATATAAAATTATATATATATGTCGTGTCCCACTCCTCCGCTGACGGCTGGGTCCGGGAAATCCGAATCAGGCTTGCCTCTGCAGCTCTGCCCAAAGTCCTAGCAAAGTCCTCAGAGCAGGCAGGAGACCAGTAAGTGACTTCAGCAAGATAAGTTTGACTTTTGCCTGACTCAGAGACTGCCAGAAAGTAGCTCCTTTATATAGGCCATGGGGTGTGGCTCCATGACTCAGCACTCATTAAGGCCTGCCCCTCCCTTCCCTCTGTTGCCTCCGCCTCTCCAATCTTCTGATGCGAGGGTCACTCCAATCAGCTGTTCTTGGGAGTAAACCCTCCTCAGGCTCACCTGCTGTGGATGAGGGGGAGGGGTCTAGCTGCTCCGTTTGCCTGGGCATGGAGTCAGGGCTGGGGCAGGGAGATGCTCCTTCTTCTGCAGTTTGTGGGGGCATGGAGCCAGGACTTGGGCCGGAAGGCATACATTCCTCAGTGTTGGGGAGCAGGTAAGAAGGCCCCGGCTGCTCTGAGGGCGGGCAAGACACAACAATATATTTCCTGAGGTTTTCGCGGGTGTTTGTATGTAGGTCTTTGGTTATTCGGGTTTTCTCCCGCGTAAAATTGGAAGTGTCTTGGTGACGTTTCGACGAAGTCTCATTCGTCATCTTCAGGCTTCAGCTTCGTGCTTCTGGGAAGGCTTCAGCCTGCTTCTGGGAAGGCTTCAGGCTTCAGGCTTCAGCTTCGTGCTTCGTGCTTCGTGCTTCGTGCTTCTTTTTGCTCCCAGAAGCACGAAGCTGAAGCCTGAAGATGACGAATGAGACTTCGTCGAAACGTCGCCAAGACACTTCCAATTTTACGCGGGAGAAAACCCGAATAACCAAAGACCTACATATATATATATATGGAAAGAAACAATAGGACAGGAACGGTAGGCATGTTTGTGCTCTTATGCATGTCCCTTAGAGTCCTCTTAGGAATGGGGTGAGGTCAACAGTGGATAGATTTTGGTTAAAGCTTTTGGGGTTATGAGAAGAGACCACAGAGTCAGGTAATGCATTCCAAGCACAGATAATTCTGTTACAGAAATCATATTTTCTGCAATCCAAATTGGAGCGGTTGACGTTAAGTTTAAATCTATTGGTAGCTCTTGTATTATTGCAGTTGAAACTGAAGTAGTTTTTTGAGAAGCTTTAATGTATACTGTATTTATGTATACTGTCATTATCAATATTAGTTGCTAGAGCAGGAGAAAGGATTCTTTATTTGGTTTTTGCCAAACTTTAGTTCCCATCATATCCAATCAACAGAACCAATGGTCAAGAAATGTTAAAGTCTTACAATATGATTAGGAATGATCAAAATCTTACAAGATTTCAGCAAAAGTTTATTATTTTGGAGGGAACAGAAAATCTAGCAGTCAACCTGCTGTTATTTATGTACACTGCAGAGCTACATCCTAACTAGATGGGGACTAAGTAAACAAATAATTGGTTGATTGATTGATTATCAGGAATGGGCACATCAGTCAATTTCTGCTTCTTCCTGGTTTCTTTTTGTTTCTATTTTAAATTTGATATGTTGTGTTCCAATTGTTGCTAAAGAGTGCATTAAATGCTTTAGGGACAGCATGTATGTTAATACCACTTTATAATGCCTTGGTAAGGCCACACTTGGAATACTGCATTCAGTTTTGGTCGCCATGATGTAAAAAAGATGCTGAGACTCTAGAAAGAGTGCAGAGAAGAGCAACAAAGATGATTAGGGGACTAGAGGCTAAAACATATGAAGAACGGTTGCAGGAACTGGGTATGTCTAGTTTAATAAAAAGAAGGACTAGGGGAGACATGATAGCAGTGTTCCAATATCTCAGGGGTTGTCACAAAGAAGAAGGAGTCGGGCTGTTCTCTAAAGCACCTGAGGGTAGAACAAGAAGCAATGGGTGGAAATTAATCAAGGAAAGAAGCAACTTAGAACTAAGGAGAAATTTCCTGACAGAACAATTAATATGTGGAACAACTTGCCTGCAGAAGTTGTAAATGTTCCAACACTGGAAATTTTTAAGAAAATGTTGGATAACCATCTGTCTGAGATGGTGTAGGGTTTCCTGCCTGGGCAGGGGGTTGGACTAGAAGGCCTCCAAGGTCCCTTCCAACTCTGTTGTTATTATTATTATTAAAACATTATTTTTGTTTCCAGTTTTGCCGTATAGACTGTTTTTCATTCAATTTTGTATTTGGATAGTATTATCTGTGATGCATTTTGTCCACTTTTCTTTAGTAAGCTATAGAATTGCATTGCCAGATTTGAGAAATGAAGTTTGAATTCTAAATTTCAGTCCCTGTTTTGGTCTAAAAATACAAGGCTTTCTTTGCAAATCAATTCAAGCAAACATTTTGTTTACCTAATACATTGTTGGCTTATCTGGTAGTGTTTTGAATAATGTCCCAAAGGTGCTTTTTTCCCCAGGATTTTCTTGTTTTTTCTTCTGAAGACATTTTGCTTCTCATCCAAAAAGCTTCTTCAGCTCTGACAAGATAGTGGGAAATGGAAGGATTTATATTCCTTTCATTCCTCACTATCTATTCCCCACTATGCACTCCTCACTATGCTGTCAGAGCAGAAGAAGCTTCTTGGATGAGAAGCAAAACATCTTCAAAAGAAAAAAAACAAGAAAGTCCAGTTGCCTCCTGAAAAAAAAAAAAAGCACCTTTGGGACAACCATGACCTGGATGACAGAGAATCTCTGTAAACTATCTTGAAGTTTTGTTCCCCATAACCCTTTTAGAATAGAATAGAATTTTTTATTGGCCAAGTGTGATTGGACACACAAGGAATTTGTCTTGGTGCATATGTTCTCAGTGTACATAGAAGGAAAGATATGTTCATCAAGGTACAACCTTGAAAGCAGTTTTCAAAATCCTAAGATTTGCCTACAATTGTAAGAAAGGGGGAAATGAGGAGTTCTTTGCTTGGAATCATTCTATTTAGAACTGAAACAGCTACTTCTCTGCATAAAGAAAGTAAAGGCAAGGGCAATGGAAAAGAAGCAATTAGTTCTTCAGAGCTGTGTCTAAGCAATGGCTATTTAACCAAGAGCACAGTATTCCTACAACAGAGGACATTAAGAGTAACAGTGCTGCCACAGTAGTGCCTGTTACTGATCATTAAGATGCTGAAAACTGCTTTTGACTCGGGTAAACCCTTCTCAATTTTCTTCTATTTCAGTCTCAGCAAGTGCAGCTTTCAAATCGTGTTCTAGGATTTTCCAATTAGAATTCGAATTCGAATTGGAAAAGACAAGAATATCATGCAAGCAGCTGTATTTCGTGTGCCAGTCACACAGAAGGACAGAAAAGTAGCAAGCTGTCCAGGAGAGATGGATCTGGAATATCCCAGAAGCTGCAATAAGAAAATAGGGCATGTTTAGTGGCAAACTTAGAAATTTCCCCAAGTTTCCCCAAGTAGGAAGAACTAAACACTAGCCTTTTATATTTTGCCTTTAAGATTTCAACAAAATTAAGGCACAGATTTGGAATAGATGCATCGTTCTGACAACCAGACTTCTAAAAGGATATTCTACATTTGGATAGGGGCATAAAATAAAAGCTTAAATAATGTGTTATTTTCCCTTCTTCTACAAAGGAAAATATTGTTGGAGCATTTTCAGGCTTTCAAAAGGCAAGTATGATAGAACAGGATATGACAGAAATGGATCAAATGCTTTGAGAAAAAATTACTTGTCTATGAAGAAGAAAAAAGGAAGGAAGAGGATAAAGAGGGAAGAATTTTAATTGATTTGTAAATAGAGCTCAGATGTTATTTTGAAGGAACAATATGTGAAGCTCTTGAACTATTCTGAATGAGGACAAACAGATAACAAATAAATAAAGAATTTTAAGTAAAGACAATGAAGAGATAGAACTTGCATTGTGACTATAACCCCTTTCTCTTTGCAAATTGATCTTCTTTGGTACTTCTTTTGTTTTCCTTGGTGCCACACCCTTTTGACCTTTTTTTTTTTTATTCAAAAAGTTTTACAAAAAAAATTTTTCCCCCTTTCCCCCCAACCCCTCTCCCTTCACAAACCCCCTCCCCCCTCCCCCCTGACTTCCCGGAACAAGCACAAGGTATGGTTAAAAATAAAACAAACATATGCTAAAAAAAAAATTTTTTTCCCCAAAACTATTATACCAATTTTCCCTCTCTAGCTCTGACTTCCTCCTTACATAATCAAAATCCTTCAAAAAATTAACAATAAACAGTAATAAAATATATAAATCAATAGAACAAATTAATCCTAAAGTATTTAAAACCAGCTAAAGCATAAAAATCCAATCCAATTCAGAGAATATCTCCCTTATAGCTTCTATAACCATATAATTTTCCCCCCAAGTCTTTCTTACATAAGATCTTTCGAGAATATTCTATTTAAAATTCAATACAACAGATTATAAAATTTCAATACAGGGAAATTACAATATCTATTCAACTTTAGTCCTTCCTCGTCAAAATCCAGTATAAATCCAAATATCTAGTCTTTTATGATAGTTATAAAACATATAATCAACCCATTTCTTCCAGATCTTCCTCACGTATTGTCTTTCAGGGACGCTAATATCTTTTTCTGTTAATATTTCAAAAAAAAAAAAATTCTTTCAAGGATGATACTTTTGTCTCTTGCCATTTTTTTTGATGCATTAGTCTCTGTCTTTCCTTCATTACTCCTTTTGAAAAGACAGTCGCAATATTTCCTAATAGTTCCTTATGTCCAAGAATCCACGAGCTACTGCCGTATATTCCCTCAATCCGAAAAGAGAACTCTTGGAAAGCATTAACCCTGTGAATTTTTCCATTTCGGGAGACAGCCTCCTGTAGCACAACTTCAGGCATTTCATCCAAACTTTTAAAAAAAGGCTTCTTTACATCAACTTGTTTATTCAGGATCCTATCTTCATATTTATCCACTTTTGTTTGTATCTCCTCCATTCCATATTCCAAGTCCTGATTACATTGGTTAATTTCCTCCAAACTCTCATCCAAAACGCCTCCATTTTTTTCCAATTCGTATTTTTGAGTAATTAAATACATTCTTTCTGTATAATCCTGTATAAAGTCACGAATCCATTCTTCTGAAAAAATCTTCATGGCAAAGTTCTTGCTGAAAATCCCCTTATAAAATACTTAAACAAACTAAAATAATCCAACAATCCACAGTCCAGTACAATAAGATAAAATCTCCATTCAGTTTCACTTTCTCAGCAAGTAAACGCCATTTTATTTCATTGTGTTGATTGTAGATGAGAGAAATTTTTTTTTAAAAAAAAAAATAGAAGTCAGATTTAATACTTGCAATTTAAATGACTGATCTCCTGTGTTTATTCTGTCTGCTTATAAATATCCATAACAATCACTTGAAGCAGAAGTGGTCACTCTCTTCTCTGTCTGCATGAAGCAGAGACACACTGGGGCTGGAGCTGCTGCAGAAGGATTTCCAGGGAACTTTCCCTTTCAAGTTCCCCAAATGGGGCCTCTAGAGAGAGCTCTACCTTTCCTTCTTCTTGCTCTTTCCCTTCCCCTTTACCAAGGAAGGTACTTTCAGCTGCTGTTTTCGCCGGCTTTTTACAGAATCCCAGCGCGGGCGCCCTTAGGGCGTCCTTCGGAGAGAGCGAAGCCACCAGAAGTCACCCTTTTGACCTTCTAAAAGGCCTTGAAGGCATGGCTGTGCCAACTAGTCTGGGGCCCCAATGTCACAAGTTGGAAGTGGCTAATGGAGTAGAAAATACCCCACTTCCTCCCACCCTCTCCACCTTGCTTAGTTTTATTCTAATTGGTTTTTTAAATGTAAGGCCCTTATTTATTATTTTAATGTTTTATACTGCAATTCAGTCAATGTTCGTAGGCCTCCTAGAGTTGCCTTTGGTGAGACGGGCAGCATAGAACCTTGATAAACAAACAAACAAACAAACAAAAAACATTTTGCATGATATTTGGATTATCATTTCTCTTTCTTTCTTTTAAATTTCCTCATCTTAAATCTATTGATGGCAAGATGAATAACATGGCCCTTCCTATGATAGAACATTTATAGCTACTGTGAAGTCTATTGGACCCTCTATTGGTCATCTGAAGTACAGCTTTTCTAGACTGGTGCAGGTGAGTAAGATTTCCACCCAATTAATTTCTTTTATAAAATCAAACAATTTTCCCCCATACACATAATGTGAAAGAAGTGGGAAAAAGTACTAACATGCCAGATTCAATTTATCTAACCATTTATTTTGACTTGTGCTTAAAAGGTTGAGAATTTTGACAGGCATTATCATGTCAGAGATGTCTTACAGCCATGACATCCAAGGCCCTTTTCCCCCACATCTCACAGTTTTGGCTGCCTTTTCAATGCACATTTATATGTCCATAAATCAATGCACATTGTGATCTAATCAAGGTATGTTCATATTTCATGGCTATCATGGAGGAAGAAGTATGGAACTCAATACTGAGAAAGAAAGCCAGTTATTTATTATACAAAGAATTGTTGGATTCCAAATTTCAGAAAAAGTGGAATATTGTTATTCGTAAAAAGTTAGTTTCTATAGAGAATTTAATTCCCACTAGACTTAGCAAATTTGGTTGTTCATTTCATGGGATTTGTTTCGAATGGTTCTTGTTTTGACAGCTCCTAGAAAAGCCTGCCCTTTCCCAGCAATTTGTCAGACATAGCGATAAAAAGTGTTCCCCCAATGAAGTAGTTAGTTTCAAAGAGATTACAGTGAATACTTTTGATTAGTGCTATTTCTCAAACCAAGAAAGGTTACCCAAGAAATTCCAGTTGCCTTTGAGAAAAGCACCTTTGGAACAACCATGACCTGGATGATTGAGAATCTCCATACACATTTTCTATGTTTTTTGTTGTTGTTTGTCTTTTAGGTGGATGGCATTGCATACAATGTCATTAACCTTTAAAGGTTAAGGTAAAAGTTCCCCTCGCACATACGTGCTAGTCGTTTCTGACTCTAGGGGGCAGTGCTCATCTCCATTTCAAAGCTGAAGAGCCAGCACTGTCCGAAGATGTCTCCATGGTCATGTAGCCGGCATGACTAAATGCCAAAGGCATACGGAACACTGTTACCTTCCCACCAAAGGTGAAGGGCCTCTGGTGGCTCAGACTGCTAAGACAGTATGTTATTAACACAGCTGCTTGCAATTACTGCAAGTTCAAGTCCCACCAGGCCCAAGGTTGACTCAGCCTTCCATCCTTTATAAGGTAGGTAAAATGAGGACCCAGATTGTTGGGGGGAAATAAGTTGACTTTGTATATAATATACAAATGGATGAAGATTATTGCTTAACATAGTGTAAGCCGCCCTGAGTCTTCAGAGAAGGGCGGGATATAAATGCAAATAATAAAAAAAAAAGGCGGTCCCTATTTTTCTACTTCCATGTTTTACGTGCTTTCAAACTTCTAGGTTGTCAGAAGCTGGGACAAGTAATGGGAGCTCACTCCGTTACACAGCATTAGGGATTCAAACTGCTGAACTTCCGATCTTTCGATTGGCAAGCTCAGCGTCTTAGCTTCTGAGCCACTGCGTCCCTTATTATTAAGCTTTGCTTTGATTCAGTCAAAGACAGGGTAGGAAGTCCTTGCCTTGATTCAATTAGGAAAGGAAAAAGGTGTTAGTACAAGAGTTTTTTCCTTGATTCAATCAAAGTTGGAAAGATGTCAGTGGAATGTCTTTTCTACTGGTCCAGTTAATCAGTAAATGAAGTTGGATAGGAAAAAAGAAAGAAGAATGGTTTGTGCTTATATAACTTTTGAATATGGAGAATTCATTAGTCTTTATAGGGCAGAACAGACTCTGGGTAGACTGTAGCCTCAGTGATTAAAAAATAACCAACCATATTTTTTTAAAACGCTGTTGGGAAATGCAATTTACACTCCATGCCTTCTTCTGGGGTTTGGCATCAAAGAGCTGATAGAAAACTCATCAGCTGCCTTTTTGTGGGGGTGGATAGGGAACAGGAGCCATAGAACATTGAGTTCGAACTGACTCATCTCTAAAAGTTGACTTTGAAAATATTCTTGGTCTTCTAGAGACCAAGTACAATTTAGCCATAATAAAACAGGAAAACAGGATGAGGGGAAAAAATATGTTTGGAAAAATAACATATTGCCATAGATATACTTATGCAAGACATTTCTCAACCAAGAAGACTGAGGTGGAATGGTTCATCCTAATTGAGGTCAGAGTTATAGCCATGCGTAATTAATCATGCGTTGTTTAGCCAGAGTTTCTTGAATAACCATATTAGCTAGCTCCTAGAATATGCAAAACCAAAACCAAATTCAGTAAGCCGCATGATGGATTCCCATACTGGGTGAGTCAGCTACACTGTGTATAAGAGAAACATTGCAGTATTGCTCAACACCTCTTCTGGTATATGGGGACAATATCTCCTTTGCAATATTCTGGGGTAAGCATGGCTCTGCAGGGGAAGAGAAGAAGTCAAGATATTTGTGGGCCAGCCCTTCTCAATACCTTTTCTGCATGACTTCCAGGTCTAGGTGATCTGGAGATGAGAAAATTTTGGGACTTTTTTTTTTTTTTACTTTAGGTGGCCTTTCTAATAAAAAACCTTTCTAACAACAACAACCACAGCAATAAAGGCCAAAGGACAGAGATATTGTTCAATCATTTTTAAATTGTCTATATGCTTTATAGTTTATCACTCTGTGTTGTAATGGATATCATGATAAACATTGTTTTGTGAAGATTTTTTGAACAGAAATTAAGTTTATGATTGTTGGAAGAAATGTCCATCTAAATCCATCTGGGTTTCGTTCCAAGTGGGGAGAAAGACACTGGAAACATGGAGACTACTTGGAAGGATGGTTTTAATGGTGAACAGGATCACATGGTTTGAGGTCAATCACCGAACCGGTTGTTAAACTGGCAGGATCCCACTACTGGCTAGGCGTCTCTGTCAAGAAACCTTCAGTTAAAAAAAAAAGAACAATGCTATAATTTAGTTGTTTCATTCCCAGTAGATTCACAGCAGGATAAATAGTAACCAGAATGAAGTTCTCTCTGATGAAGTGGGAGGTGGAAAGGAATCCACATATTAGTTTTGAGTTCAAGTTTTAAGAAAATTGTAGGGAACTTTAGCTCAGAAAATTTGAGGGTATACATTGATGTTTTTTCCCCCTGGGGTACTACTGTAAGATGTACTTAAGTAGTTGTTACCATTTGTTAACACTAGTGTTAGTAGTAGTAACTATTATTTCCTTGAGGATTTTGGTGCTTCAGAGCATGCTTTGTAACTGCGACAGGAGCAAATATTCTCATGGAAGTGGATTAAGATTAGACATTAATCTTTAAGAAAGTGTGTAATATAAGGTCATTATAGGAAGTACAAATGATTGAAGAAAGCTGGAAGATAACATTTTATCAACTCAGACGTGGAAGATAGGTAGCTGTGGCCTATATGTGGCTTTCCAGCATCTGATATCACACTATTCAACTCTGGTAATAAAATGGCAAAGTGGTGTGATTTTTTATTTTTATTTACAAAATTATACATAGGAATGAGAGTAGAAGGCAAGTCAATGAAATCCTTTCACCGACTGCTCTCTCTCAGTCTTTGGGAGTAGGTATGGTTGAAGGTGGACAGGAGCTCTTCACATGAATGTGAAAAGAAACTCCTAAGGAGTGGTTAGAGATCATAAATAAAAGCATCCAAGACTTTCTGTGGCTGCAGTCAGTTCTGGGTCATCAGATTATACTCCTACAGTCTGTGACCACACTATGCAGTATAAATGCCATTTGCAAATCATTAACAATATGCAGCACCCAAATGGATGTGGAATAATAATGGAAAAATTTCCCAAATTCTCCAGTTTAATAATGACAACTTCTGTCTCAATTTGATTCAAGGCTAGCATAGTTGAGGCTGCGTGACTTTTCTCTGGCTTCACAACCATTTTGCAAAAGTAGCCTTCTGTATCTGGTGAACGTTACCTCATTTGCTTGGCGGTGCTCCATGGTCAGGAGGAATTGGTGCATTACATCAGGCTTACCAAGGGACATTTTGCAATACCGCCCTTGCATTTAGAAATGGAATAAACTGGGTTTCCCAAAATATATTAATGCTTAAGGTTTTTCTCAATGTTCATGATGTCATGCTCTGAAAGTCTTATATAGCCAGACACCCATCTTCTTCTAAAGAACTTCAAGCAGCCTAGAGTGTAACACATCTGGAGAACATCAGCCTTCAGCCATGAAGACCCTTTTCCTTGTGTTTGCTGCTCTCTTGTTCTTCAGTCAAATTATTCCAGGTAAGAGTCGGGGAAAATTAAGAGAGATACAGATTAAAATATTTACATTAAATTAAATACTGCAAATAGAGCAACTCTCACATTTTTAATGAGTGTGGATTTTGATGACTAGCATTTTTAAAGTAGAATTAATATGCACAGCTCTTTATGCAGGAAGACATGAGATCTTTGCCCTACAACTGACAGTCAATTTTTTTAAAAAGAATATAAATATTTTATTGGTAAAGAATAACAGCTAAAAGATATGATAAAGTACAATAAAAATATAACATTGCAAATATAAAAATATTACAAAATAGTAATTAAATGGCTTTTGAAGAAAATAGAGGTATATTCATAAAATATTAATAAAGAAATAGTTCAGCTTTTAACACATTATTAAATCTACCCATAGAGGCTATCTAAAATGGCCATTTTCTCCATTTTAGTACAGTATATTTTTTCAATATAACAATATTTATATAATACATTGAGATTCTTAATATTCTGTCATATAGACGCCTTAGAATAATTACTATAGAGTAGAATATACAGTTTTGAATATTAATGTAATGAGCAGTGTAATTAACTTTATGTAATAGGATAAAAAAGTTGGAAGAGATCTTGAAAATCTTTAATCCCCTGCCAGGCAGGAGACCCTATATCAGGGGTGTCAAAACTCAGTTTCATTGAGGGCCACATCAGGGTTGTATTTGACCTCATGTGGGGGGGGGCTGGAATGGGTGTAATCAGGGTAGGTGTGGCCAGCTCGATATCACTTGTGTCAGGGACACCTGTGGTGGCTTGAGTGATCTGCCAAAGAAAACGGGCTCCCGAGCTCTGTTTTCAGCTGCGATGGCATCCTGCAACCGTCTGCCAGGGAAAATGGAGCTCAGGAGGGCCATGCATAGCCCTCCCGAGCTCCATTTCACTGCCAGAGGCACCACAGGCCTGTCCTTTGCTGTTTCCAGGTGACCCCACCGGCCAGATGTAAGCACCCTGCAGGCTGAATCCAACCCCTGGGCCTTGAGTTTGACACCTCTGCCCTATATCATTTCAGACAAATGGTTGTCAATTCTCTTCTTAAAAACTTCCAATACTGAGCATCCATAACTTCTGGAGGTAAAGCAAATGTAACATTTGAAATGAATGAGAAGATAAAGGAAGGGGATACATCAAGGAGAAAGAAGAAACTAATAGAACTATGGGATTCTTGCTTTTCTTGAAAGTGAAAATAAAATTAGCAAATAAAAATATTAAACTAAATACCCAGCTGCTTCATGGACCAATATAACATTTTACCCACTCACCATAGATTATTGTAAGCTTTTAACTAATTAATAATTAGAATTATTTGGTAACCTTTTAAGAGACTCACCTCAAAAATTTTAAAAAAATGTTTATAATTATATTAATTATTTATTGCAATAAATAAATCAAAATTAATAGGATTACCATCAGTTAGCAGCAAAGTGCTTTACTTATTTCTAATCATGCTATTCTTTTTTCACTTTTGAGTGGCATGCTAACCAGTATATTGGCTTCAATGTTGTCATGACCTGCAGGTAATACTGTGCCCAGATTACTTGCCTTACGCTGATGAAGTACTTGAACAATTTCCCAAGGTTAGGAAAGCTGGGAGCCTGCCAGAAAGCCTAATTTCAAGAAATCTGAATTTCATGAACCCATTTGGCCTGTGGCTTTTAAAAAGCTTCAGAAGGCTGGTTTGCCCATCACTTTAAAAAGGGAAATGAAGCTACAAAGTTTAATGTTTGGTTAGGGAGCTTTGCATCCCTCCAACTGGACAGGAACCTGAAAAAGCAATAGGATTTATGCACAGGACCCTGAGAAACATTGGTTTGAAGTATCTCAGTGACAAAAGGAAATCTAAGGCCAGGTTACCTAGACCAGTAGTCCCTCACTGTCCCTCACTGTCCCCTCATCTTAGCTTCCCCTCTGCAAGTTCTCCAAACAAAACTTCTAAGAGAAAGATGAGTAGGGAAGTCTCAATATAAACTAATTGTTTTGTTTTGTTTTGTTTTGCTGATTGTGACAGGAAGTTCTCAGCCTGCCCCTGATACCTTAGAATGCAGGAGGAGTCACTATGGGTTCTGTAAAAGATACTACTGCCCTGGGCGCACTATACCTACTGGAGGGACATGTCAGTGGGGATCCCTGCTTTGCTGTAAATCGTAAGTCAAAAGTCATTATATTTGTCCATTATGAAAAGGACCAAGTAAATCCCGGAGCTTTGACTGTTAATACATAGGTTTTAAATACTTTGGCCACCTAATGAGAAGGAAGGACTTACTGGAGAAGAGCTTAATGCTGGGAAAGACTGAGGGTAAAAGAAGAAGGGGACGACAGAGAATGAGTTGGCTGGATGGAGTCACTGAAGCAGTAGGTGTGAGATTAAATGGACTCCAGAGGATGGTAGAGGACAGGAAGGCCTGAAGGAATGTTTTCCATGGGGTCATGATGGGTCAGAGACAAGTTCACAACTAACAACAAGAAGATAGGCTTTATGTATGCTATAAGATGTACGCCACAAGATGGGACCTTTTCTCTTGTGGCCCTTGCACAGAGTCCTAGTTGACATCAACATTGCTTGACTTTAGAAGATCTGGCTTTCCACTCTTTAGTTCAGGACTGTGCATCTACAACCTAACTGTACCTTTTGTCCTTTCAATTGTTTTATCTTATTTTTCCTAACACTCTGTTCTTCAGGTAATGGATGGAAGGTGTGTGTGTGTGTGTGTGTGTGTGTGTGTGTGTGAAATAAGGAAATACTTCAAAAGATCTCCTCAGAAATAAGTCTCACCGACTTAAGTGTTCATGATGATTTGTTATCCTGTACCTTAATAAGATTTATTAAAAATCTGTCCACCTGCTGGTTCTTCTTTGGTATGCATTTCTTTCATTCTTTATTTATTTATTTTATTTATTTAATTCCTGCCTTTATTGTTTTTACAAATAACTCAAGGCACCAAATATAGCCCTCATGCCTTCCTCCTCCTATATTCTTCGTTACTACAACCCTATGAGGTGGGTTGGGCTGAGAGAGAAAGTGCCTGGCCCAAGTCACAGTCCAAATTAAAATCAACTTCTAGTTGTAGGGATTCACTGTAGCTTTGGTTGTTCAAAATATTTCTATTTGTTATTTTATAATTACTACAGGTAGTCTGTGACTTACAATGGTTCATTTAGTGGCCTTTCAAAATTACAATGGCACTGAAAAAGTGACTTATGACCATTTTTTACACTTACGACCATTGCAGCATCCCCATGGTCACATGATCAACATTTGGATGCTTGGCAATTGACTCATATTTATGATTGTTGCCATGTCTCAGGGTCATGTGATCACCTTTTGTGACCTTCTAACAAGCAAAGTCAATGGGGAAGTCAGATTCACTTAACAACTTTGTGACTAACATAGCCGCTGCAGTGATTCACTTAACAACTGTAGCAAGAAAGGTCATAAAATGGGGCAAAATTCTCTTAACAAGTGTCTCACTTAGTAACATTAATTTTGGGCTCAATAATGGTCATAAGTCAAAGACTACCTCTATTTAAAAATTGTTAATTTTTTGAAAAGAAAACCCTGATACTTAGATATATTCTTTGTTGACAGGAAGAGCACTATATCAATGGATTAGTTAAATAACTATATCTCAGTTTGGTTTTTGTGTTTTGTAGGAATGTATTGATTTTATTCTATTTCCACATGATTTTTTAAAAAAGAATTCTTGAACATTTCTTTGAAATATTCTAATATTTGCATTTTTGAGTGCAGTTTTGCCTAATCTGGTGAAGTTTTGTAAACAATTCCCTTTAAGAAAATTCAATTTTTCACATTGCCCATAATTGTTGGATTTGAGATGAGCGGCAAATAAATATTATAAATAAATAAATAACTTCTACTAGTATTCATATCTTTTCCCCTAATGTATGCTTTAAAAAAAGTACATTTAAAATTTAGAAAAGTGTAAATATGGAAGCATAATTTCAACTACTGTTGTGTAGGAACCACACATTAAAGTAAGGTTCCATTCAAATAAAAGGCAAGCAATTATTTGTTTTCTCTATTAATGCACTATTAAAGCAAAGTTGTGGAAATTTTATTTTAGAAACTTCCAAATCATATGATTCCAAAACTTCAAGGAGATGTAAAAAAGATGTTGAGACTCTAGAAAGAGTGCAGAGAAGAGCAACAAAGATGATTAGGGAATTGGAGGGTAAAACATATGAAGAACGGTTGCAGGAATTTGGTGTGTCTGGTTTAATGAAAAGAAGGATTAGGGGAGACATGATAGCAGTGTTCCAAAATCTCAGGGGTTGCCACAAAGAATATGGAGTCAAGCTATTCACCGAAGCACCTGAGGGCAGGACAAGAAGCAATGGATGGAAACTAATCAAGGAGAGAAGAAACCAAGAACTAAGAAGAAATTTCCTGACAGAACAATTAATCAGTGGAACAACTTGCCTCTAGAAGTTGTGAATTGTTCCACACTAGAAGTTGTTAAGAAAATGTTGGATAACCATTTGTCTGAAATGGTATAGGGTTCCCTGCCTGGGCAGGGGGTTGGACTAGGTCCAAGGTCCCTTCCAACTCTTTTGTTGTTATTGTTATTGTTATTGTTATTGTTATTGTTATTGTTACTTGTCCCAAGGAATTTCTTTATGTAGATGTAGCTTATATCTGATTTGGCTTCTTATTGAATTCCTTCTCCTGATTAGCATTTCAGATCAGATTAAATTATTATCATTCAAAGAAGAAAGTTTGAAGGTCAACTTCCTTCTCAAGTTATGCCTCTCGCTTTTACCATTTATTACATTGCACATATGTTCTTCCAAACCTTTCTATTCGTTTTTCTTTTTTTAAAGAGAAACATAAAACAAGCCTGCTTCTGTGACTACTTTTCTATTAACTACTACAATGGTAAAGCAACTAGACGGTGGAGAGAATAGCTACCTTTTAAATTAATTAATAAAGAAAAATACTTTATTTTATTTAACCTTCTCTCTCTCTCTCTCTCTCTCTCTCTCTCTCTCTCTCTCTCTAGTCCTTATAGCCATAGAAGGTGGTAACCAACTCAACCACAGAGAAAGCAACACTTCTGGATTCTAGAAAAATACATGCCGGATTTGGAAATTGGTGGCTTCAGCTTCCAAGTCAAGAATAAAGAGTTGTTGTTTGGACTATAAACAGACATAATGTTCATACTCCTCTCCGCCCTCTCCTCCCCTTTTTACACTTATTCATGTTTCGACTTAAGGGCAAGTTTCCCGAAAATATTAAGTAACCAGCTAGAGTTCTCTACACAGAATTTTGGAAATGAAAGTTAATCCTAAATTAAGAAATAATTAGGGAAATTTTAGAAATAGTCTGTAATATCAAAAAGTAAAGTTTATGGATATTTTAAACAAAGAGAGGCAAAAAAATATTTTATTTTATTTATATTTTATTTTAGTCAAGCATGTATTTTATGACAGATACAAGTGTAAACATAATTATAAATACATGAAAAGGATACGAATAAAAGAAAACATTAGGACAGGGATGTTAGGCACGCTGGTGTGCTCATGCACCAAGTTTTTACTTGCCTTTCTGGAATTCTGTGGAAGAAATTTACATTTTTACTTACAAAAGGTAAATTACAGAGCTAGTATAATCTATTCTTATATGCATGAAAATATCTCATTTAAAGACTTGCACAATTATGCACCTTCTGCTTCATTTACATATACTTGTTTCTTGTGCCTTCCATCTTTTTTCCCCTCAAAAGTTTTTTAAATCTATCAACTCTCTTTCTAAAGATTTTTAAAGAGAAAAATAAAAACTAATAGAAACTCATTTCAAGTATGAAAAAAGGAAAAAGAAATGAATAAAAGAAAAACCTAAAAGTGCAAGAAAGAAAAAAAACTAAAACAGAGATGATAGAAAAGAGAAACAAAGAAATAATTTCTAACCTCCTTTATAGTAGTTATAAGTACAATTATATAATTGCCTCTTACTTTATCGTTACAATATGTCTCTCTTCTTTCTAGAATCTATCCTGTCTAATCATCCAACCTAAAAAGGTCTCTAGTCAGCAATAAACATGAGTATGTCTTTTCTCTGATCAATTTCAGGCATGCCCATTTTAGAAAAAATCACCCATGAGAGTTTGAACATAAAAAAAAAATACTTTATGCATTTGCACTGAGTGGTATCTCCTTTTTTTCTATTAATATTCCTTAGTCTTGTAAAATGTTACTAACAAACACAAATAAAATACAGATCTTAAAGCAAATTTGAGAGTGTTTATTACTGATCTTCCCATTCATTAGATTTCTAGATGTATTGGATTATATCCTACCATTTCATCTAACCCATTATAACAAGAGAAGCAGGCTGAAGAAACCATCTCTATTACCCACAGGTGCTTTTTCAAAAAGCAACTGGACTTTCTTTGTTTTGTTTTTTCTTAAAGATATTTCACTTCTCATTCAAGAAGTACCTTCAGTTCTGAATATATTTCAGTCTGAAGCTTCTTGGATGAGAAGTGAAACATCTTCAAGAGAAAAAACAAAGGAAGTCTAGTTGCCTTTTGAAAAAGCACCCTTCAGACAGCCATGATCTATATGACTGAGAATCTCCATAGATATCTCTATTAACTTATCGTTACAAATTAGTTGAGATTGTATCTCCCAAATGATGGCTGCTTCTTTCTTGATCTGGAACCTTTCTTTAAGAAAGAGTACAGCAAGCTGTATCTTCTCAGAACATGAGCCCATGTTTGTGTGTTTCAGAATTATCCTGGAACACACACACACACAAATACTCCCTAAGGGGTGTTAGGGGTGTCTTACCCCCACAGTATTTTTTTCCAGAGAGTAAGTCATCTGTGTACCAAGTTTGGTTAAAATTGCTCGAGGCATTCCAGAGTTATGGTTGAACACACAGACCCAGACATACACAAACACACACCTGAGGGGTGTCAGGGGTGTCAGAAGTGTCTTACCCCCACAGTATTTGTTTCCAGAGGGTAAATCATCTGTGTAGCAAGTTTGGTTAAAATTGTTCAAGGCGTTCTAAAGTTATGCTGGAACACACAGACAGACAGACACACACATACACACCCTGAGGGTTGTTGGGGGTTTCTTACTCCCACAGTATTTTTTTGCAGACAGTAAGTCATCTGTGTACCAAGTTTGGTTAAAATTGCTCAAGGCGTCCCAGAGTTATGCTGGAACACACAGACACACAGACATCCCGAGGGGTGTTAGTGGTGTCTTACCCCCACAGTATTTTTTTCCAAAGAGTAAGTCATCTGTGTACCAACTTTGGTTAAAATTGCTCGAGCCGTTCCAGAGTTATGCTGGAACACACACAGAGAGACACACAAGAGAGAGACAGAGACGATAGGTGTCTTACCCCCACAGTATTTGTTTCAGGAGACCAAGTCATCTGTGTACTAAGTTTGGTTGAAATTGCTTGAGCCGTTCCAGAGTTATGTTGGATTGAATATATATACATGCATACATATATACATACATACATACATACATACATACATACATACATTCTGTCTCCTTCCCCACTTCGGAGCGACGAAGCTGGCCTTCAGCGAGTGGATTCATGGCTCTTATCAGTCCTGGCAGAGAAATCGCAGATGTTTCAAAGAGAGCTGAAAGTCTTACTCTGTGAGTCATTTGTTTGAACTTTGGCAGACAGCTGCGATTTCTCTGCCAGGACATACATCCTTTTTTATATATAGGTAGAGGTAAAGCTTCCCCTCACACATATGTGCTAGTCATTCCTGACTCTAAGGGGTGGTGCTCATCTCTGTTTCAAAGTCAAAGAGCCAGTGCTGTCTGAAAACATCTCCGTGGTCAAGTGGCCAGCATGACTAAATGCCAAAGGCACACGAAATACTGTTATCTTCCCACCAAAGATGGGAAAGATTTTTCTACTTGCATTTTTTACGTGCTTTTGAACTGCTAGGTTGGCAGAAGCTGGGACAAGTAACAGGAGCTCACCCATTACACGGCACTAGGGATTCAAACCACTGAACTTCCGACCTTTTGATTGACAAGGTCAGCGTCTTAGCCACTGAGCCACCATGTCTCCCCTTTTATCTATCTATCTATCTATCTATCTATCTATCTATCTATCTATCTATCTATCTATCTATCTATCTATCTATCTATTTATGTTTTCTGAGATTTTCGCAGGTGTTTGTATGTAGGTCTTTGGTTATTCGAGTTTTCTCCCGTGTAAAATTGGAAGTGTCTTGGTGATGTTTTGATGAAATCCCATTCATCATCTTCAGGCTAGGTGTTTACAGCTTCGTGCTTGTAGGAGAAGATGACGAATGGGATTTCGTCGAAATGTCGCCAAGACACTTCCAATTTTATGCGGGAGAAAACCCGAATAACCAAAGACCTACATATATATATGTGTGTGTTTGTGTGTGTGTGTGTGTGTGTGTGTGTTGTGTGTGTGTAGGTCTTTGGTTATTCAGGTTTTCTCGTTGAAACGTTGCCAAGACACTTCCAATTTTACATGGGAGAAAACCTGAATAACCAAAGACCTACACACAAACACCCATGAAAACCTCAGAAAACATTATATATAAGTCCAAAGAGCTTCCATTTTATGTGACCTCGCATTCCTACGAAACTGCCGCGATGAAAATTTAATCCCCAAATGCTTCCAATTGAAATTCCACTCCAACTCTGCAGCCACCAAACGCATCCTAAAAAGAACAGAATTGGCCTTAATCAGAAATGAACTTCACACAAAAAGATTCCTCCTAGATCAAATCAACAAAGATCTCCTCACACTTCACCTCAAACTCAGCAACAAGATGCACCCGGCACTTTGGGACAAATCCAAACAACTTGCCGTCTGGAGGCGAAACACAGACCACCCTCAAGACAGACACACACACCATGAAAACCTCAGAAAACATTATATATATATATCATATAAGAACAAAGCCAAAAACTCCAGCCTGAAGATGATGAGTGAAATCTCATTGAAACGTTGCCAAGACACTTCCAATTTTACATGGGAGAAAACCTGAATAACCAAAGACCTACACACAAACACCCATGAAAACCTCAGAAAACATTATATATATATCATATAAGAACAAAGCCAAAAACTCCAGCCTGAAGATGATGAGTGAAATCTCATTGAAACGTTGCCAAGACACTTCCAAGTTTACATGGGAGAAAACCTGAATAACCAAAGACCTACACACAAACACCCATGAAAACCTCAGAAAACATTATATATATATCATATAAGAACAAAGCCAAAAACTCCAGCCTGAAGATGATGAGTGAAATCTCATTGAAACGTTGCCAAGACACTTCCAAGTTTACATGGGAGAAAACCTGAATAACCAAAGACCTACACACAAACACCCGTGAAAACCTCAGAAAACATTATATATATATATATATATATATCATATAAGAACAAAGCCAAAAAACTCCAGCCTGAAGATGATGAGTGAAATCTCATTGAAACGTTGCCAAGACACTTCCAAGTTTACATGGGAGAAAACCTGAATAACCAAAGACCTACACACAAACACCCATGAAAACCTCAGAAAACATTATATATATATCATATAAGAACAAAGCCAAAAACTCCAGCCTGAAGATGATGAGTGAAATCTCATTGAAACGTTGCCAAGACACTTCCAATTTTACATGGGAGAAAACCTGAATAACCAAAGACCTACACACAAACACCCATGAAAACCTCAGAAAACATTATATATATATCATATAAGAACAAAGCCAAAAACTCCAGCCTGAAGATGATGAGTGAAATCTCATTGAAACGTTGCCAAGACACTTCCAAGTTTACATGGGAGAAAACCCGAATAACCAAAGACCTACACACAAACACCCATGAAAACCTCAGAAAACATTATATATATATCATATAAGAACAAAGCCAAAAACTCCAGCCTGAAGATGATGAGTGAAATCTCATTGAAACGTTGCCAAGACACTTCCAAGTTTACATGGGAGAAAACCTGAATAACCAAAGACCTACACACAAACACCCATGAAAACCTCAGAAAACATTATATATATATGTGTGTGTGTAGGTCTTTGGTTATTCAGGTTTTCTCGTTGAAACGTTGCCAAGACACTTCCAAGTTTACATGGGAGAAAACCTGAATAACCAAAGACCTACACACAAACACCCGTGAAAACCTCAGAAAACATTATATATATATCATATAAGAACAAAGCCAAAAACTCCAGCCTGAAGATGATGAGTGAAATCTCATTGAAACGTTGCCAAGACACTTCCAAGTTTACATGGGAGAAAACCTGAATAACCAAAGACCTACACACAAACACCCATGAAAACCTCAGAAAACATTATATATATATCATATAAGAACAAAGCCAAAAACTCCAGCCTGAAGATGATGAGTGAAATCTCATTGAAACGTTGCCAAGACACTTCCAAGTTTACATGGGAGAAAACCTGAATAACCAAAGACCTACACACAAACACCCATGAAAACCTCAGAAAACATTATATATATATCATATAAGAACAAAGCCAAAAACTCCAGCCTGAAGATGATGAGTGAAATCTCATTGAAACGTTGCCAAGACACTTCCAATTTTACATGGGAGAAAACCTGAATAACCAAAGACCTACACACAAACACCCATGAAAACCTCAGAAAACATTATATATATATCATATAAGAACAAAGCCAAAAACTCCAGCCTGAAGATGATGAGTGAAATCTCATTGAAACGTTGCCAAGACACTTCCAAGTTTACATGGGAGAAAACCTGAATAACCAAAGACCTACACACAAACCGCTATCTGCATGCACTCTCACACCACCACCCAGCACAGATCAACTCCGTAGCCAAGACACTCATCTCTAGAACAAAATGCTTAGCTGATGAACAACACCTAAAACCGAACTACACACTCTCACAAACGTACTAACATCCAATGGATTCCAGAGAAATAAGATTACCAAACTAATCCAAAAGAACCCCCACTAAAACCCAAGACAGAGAACAAGAAAATGGCACAGCCCTCCTCCCATATATAAAAGGCACCACAGACAGAATCAGCAAGATCCTCCACAAACATAACATCAAGACAGCATTCTGCACAAACCAAAAATATCCACCATCCTAAGAAACCCCAAAGACAAAATTGAGTTAGAAAATCAAGGAGTATATGAAATCCCATGCACCGCCTGCCCCACCACATACATTGGACAAACCAACAGAAGAATAAGTGCACGCATTGAAGAACACAAGAACTCATTCAAAAAGAGGAACCAACTTCTTCCCTGGTCCAACACTTTAAAGTCACAGGACACGATATTGACTTTAAAAGACCAGAACTATCGCCAAAACTGAACACTTTAACAACAGAATAATCAGAGAAGCCATCGAGATAAACGCCCACACAGCATGAACAAACGAGATGATACCTCCCGCCTACCAGCCATTTGAAACCTGCCCTTATTGACAAACGTGTCCCTAACACGAGGAATGACACCAGACCCACACTCACGAGGTCCACACAGGATGTCACCACCACATCCACCCAGAAAGCACACCCAAACCCACACTGATCAGGAAGCACGACCAAGGACCAGAAGCCAGACCGCAGCTGCAACATTAGCCACTTCAAACCCTCCAATCCATACATGCAGCAGACTGACACCCACTACGAAGATGTAGCGACCACGAACACGAAGCCAAACAGCAGCAGTGCAGCTCACCAGCTCAAATCCCCTGCAGCACAGATTAGACTGAGCACAACCAAGCCCCCACCAACACAGGACACACCCCAGCCAATCAGAGCACAGAAAACCCCCATCCAATCAGAGCACAGCCAAGCTCCCACCCAATCAGTTCAACCCCCCACTAGCAGTTAAAAGGAAGAAACAGCTGCGATCACACATTGCTCCCAGAAGCACGAAGCTGAAGCCTGAAGATGACGAATGAGACTTCGTCGAAACGTCGCCAAGACACTTCCAATTTTACACGGGAGAAAACCCGAACAACCAAAGCGCTATATATATATATATATATATATATATATATATATATATATATATATATATATATATATATATATATATATATATATATCATATAAGAACAAAGCCAAAAAACTCCAGCCTGAAGATGATGAGTGAAATCTCATTGAAACGTTGCCTAAATACATTCAATCTTACACGGGAAAAGACCCGAACATACCAAAACCTGCACACATACACACACACATTTATAATTTATAATTTAATTTAAAGCATGTTACACTAGTTCAATCAATAATGACTGAGGCATGAGTGTGTATGATCATTGCCTCCCAGTGTAGGAATAGGCACAATTGTACAAACACCCCCAGGCATAGCTGCCATCTGCTCTTCAAAAAGGAGCTGTGGATCCAGGAGAAATCTCAATTAATAGAAAGAATAGAATAGAATAGAATAGAATAGAATAGAATAGAATAGAATAGAATAGAATAGAATAGAATAGAATAGAATTTTTATTGGCCAAGTGTGATTGGACACACAAGGAATTTGTCTTTTTTTAAAAATTTATTTATATACCGCCCTTCTCCCAAAGGACTCAGGGCGGTTTACAGCGAGGTAAAAAACAAGAATACAAAAATTAAAACATTATTAAAAAACTTATTCAATTTAGCTAAAGATAATTAAAACTCTAATAAAACTCTAATAAAAACCCCTATTAAAACTATTAGGCCAGCCCTGCGCGATGGAACAAAAATGTCTTGAGCTCACGGTGAAAGGTCTGGAGGTCAGGGAGTCGACATATCCCTGGGGGCAGCTCGTTCCAGAGGGCAGGAGCCCCCACAGAGAAGGCCCTCCCCCTGGGGGTCGCCAGTCGACATTGTCTGACCGACGGCACCCTGAGGAGACCCTCCCTATGGGAGCGCACTGGTCGATGGGAGGCAATCGGTGGCAGCAGGTGGTCCCATAAATAACCCGGTCCTAAGCCGTGGAGCGCTTTAAAGGTAATAACCAGCACCTTGAATTGCACCTGGAAGACCACCGGCAACCAGTGCAGCCTGCGCAGGAGAGGTGTTACATGGGAGCCTCGAGTTGCTCCCTCTAATACCCGCGCAGCCATATTCTGGACCAGTTGGAGCCTCTGGGTGCTCTTCAAGGGGAGCCCCATGTAGAGAGCATTGCAGTAGTCCAGGCGGGAAGTGACGAGGGCATGAGTGATCGTGCATAAGGAATCCCAGTCTAGGAAAGGCCGCAACTGGTGTATCAGGCAAACCTGATAAAAAGCTCCCCTGGCGACGGCCGTCATATGCTCTTCTAAAGACAGCTGTACATCCAGGAGGACGCCTAGATTGCGGACCCTTTCCATGGGGGCCAATGTCTCGCCCCCTACAGTCAGCGATGGAGTCAGCTGACAGTACCAGGAAGCCGGCATTCACAGCCACTCAGTCTTGGAGGGGTTGCGTCGAAGCCTGTTTTTCCCCATCCAGACCCGCACGGCCTCCAGACACCGGGACATCACTTCAACGGCTTCATTGGGGTGGTTAGGGGTGGAAATGTACAGCTGTGTATCATCAGCGTACAGATGACATCGCACCCCAAAACCACAGATGATCTCACCTAGCGGCTTCATATAGATGTTGAACAGGAGAGGTGAGAAAACCGACCCCTGTGGCACCCCACACATGAGGTGCCTCGCGGTCGAACTCTGCCCCCCTGTCTTGGTTCATACGCTCTCAGTGTACATAAAAGAGAAGATACCTTCACCAAGGTACAACACTTAGAACACTTAATGATAGTCATAGGGTACAAATTTAACACTTAATGATACAACACTTAATGATAGTCATAGGCTACAAATAAGCAATCAGGAAACAATATCAATATAAATTGTAAGGATACAAGCAACAAAGTGGGGTACATATTTGCAGTGGTCTTCTTTATTCAATGACTTTCTACTTATGATGCATATTCTGGCTGTGTACAGATACCACCTTGTGAATAAATAACCTCTGTCCTCTTAGGCTGACTTGACTATTACCCTATGGCTCTAAAAGATGTAATTTAGTACATTGTATATGATTCTTTAACATCCCATTTCCAAAGTTAAGGTACTTCAGTTTTACTTAGAACTTCCATTCTTCTTTTGGACCATATCAGTTGGTTGCTCTGAGCCAATTTGGCAGTTGTCTTAGAATAAATCTTGTAAAATAAGAAATGTCTGATGATATTCTATTTGTGTGCCATCCAAAACAGTATGAGTCATTTTATGTTTTGAAATATTTTTTTCCAGAAAAACTGCCAAATTTCCATGGTCCAGAGTATGAACAAAATGTTTCACTATTTTCCAGAACATTCCAGCTCTGCAGATTGAAAAGTTTGCAGTTACCTGACACTTACATTAAGGTATTGCCAGCAACAATTACAATCTCTTTTATTCTACTTGGACTTATAATTTCTGGCATAATTTGTTTGGTGTGTACACGTTTTTGTGTGTAAGCATGGTTTCTATCTCTGATAATCTATAATAGATAAAATGCATTATCCTAGAACAGCATGATAGCCTAAGTTTTATTGTTAATTGAAAGAGTTTCAATAAAATGTGTTTTAATTAGTATTGAGTATATGAATAGCTATCAAATAAATATACTGTTCAAGTTGGCATCCTTATGCCAGACTCCTGTCATGTTTAGTGAAAAACAAATTAGAAAGAGAAATAAAAATATACTGTAATACAAGTTTTCTTAGTCTTGTTACTTGGTCCCTTGAATGTATTGTATAAAATACTGAGACTGATTTTTCTTGCTCAGTGGGATCATGGATAAAGCCATTTGAAAATTATCCTTTGGTACAGAAAAGATAATCAGTTTTGTTTCTTATTAACCATCAAATTCTGTTGCAAAATTTGCAACCAAATTTGTTAATTTCCATAGTTTAGTGGGGGTGGAGATTTTTTGGCAGTGTAAAATACCTGATTTTCAGTTTGCTCAACATTTCCTAGACAAGGCAATGTGGTTTTGATGTACCTTACTTTACTCATCATTTTGGTGTACTTTGCTTTGTTAATTAATTAATTTATTTATTCAATTTTGATGCCACCCAGCTTTGACTGCCAAATCATGCTCTAGAAGCACCAAAGAACTGGGAAGAAAAAAATCTTCCAATATATTAAAATAATATCATTGGATATAATGATATTATAATATCATTATAATGTAACCTAATCTTATGTAGCTTCTTCTCCAGAAACACTACACTACTAACCAGAGCTTATAAAACATTTGCTCGCCTGTCTGGAACCCATACTGCATTTCAATACATCAATACAACTGAACGTGTCCAGAAATATTTTACAAGAAGAGTTCTCCACTCCTCTGAATACAACAAAATACCTTATGCCACCAGGCTTGAAATCTTGGGTTTAGAAAACTTAGAACTCCACCGCTTTCGACAGAACCTTTGTTTAACTCATAGAATCATCTATTGCAATGTCCTTCCTGCTGAAGACTACTTCAGCTTCAATCACAAAAATACAAGAGCAAACAATAGATTTAAACTTAATGTTAAGCGCTTCAATCTTGATTGCAGAAAATATGACTTCTGTAACAGAATTATTAATACTTGGAACACATTACCTGACTCTGTGGTCTCTTCTCAAAATCCCCAAAGCTTTAACCAAAAACTATCTACTATTGATCTCACCCCATTCCTAAGAGGTCTGTAAGGGGCGTGCATAAGAGCACAAACGTGCCTACCATTCCTGTCCTATTGTTTCCTTTCATTATATCCAATTAATATAGTTATTACATACTTATGCTCATATATATGCTTATATATTATATAGTTATTTTCATGCTTATGCTTATATATACTGTTGTGACAAAAATAAATAAATAAATAAAAATAAAAATAATATAATTGTTGCATTATTAAAAATTATCATGCTAAAAAGAAAACCAAAAATATTCTGTTTGTTAGGATAATTCTACCTAAAATGTAACTTTTAGCTAGATTGGATTATTGAATTCTCTTTTATTTTTGCCCCTCAATAGCTTCAACTATTTCAAAGACTTGTAGGAATTGTAGAGAATGCTATGCAGCTTGGATGGAATTTTACTAAACTCTCTGTCCTCATTATATTTCTGCTACTATATAGCCCAGGTTAAAAGATTACAAATTATCCCTCCCTTATTTCACTCCAATAGGAAGAATGCCTCTAAAAAAATATATACCGTATATACTCGAATATAAGCCGATCCGAGTATAAGCCGAGGTCCCCAATTTTACCCCAAAAACTGGGGTAAACTGGGGACTCGAGTATAAGCCGAGGGTGGGAAATGAGGCACCTACGGTTGAAACCCTCCTCCCTCAGCTGAAAAACAAATTAGAAAGAGAAATAAAAATATACTGTTCAAGTTGGCATCCTTATGCCAGACTCCTGTCATGTTTAGTGAAAACAAATTAGAAAGAGAAATAAATATAAAAATAAAAATAAAAATAAAAATATACTGTTCAAGTTGGCATCCTTATGCCAGACTCCTGTCATGTTTAGTGAAAACAAATTAGAAAGAGAAATAAAAATAAAAATAAAAATAAAAATAATATAATTGTTGCATTATTAAAATTATCATGCTAAAAGAAAACCAAAATATTCTGTTTGTTAGGATAATTCTACCTAAAATGTAACTTTTAGCTAGATTGGATTATTGAATTCTCTTTTATTCTACTTGGACTTATAATTTCTGGCATAATTTGTTTGGTGTGTACACGTTTTGTGTGTAAGCATGGTTTCTATCTCTGATAATAGGTCTGAGAAATGTTGATGAATTGATAACTTTGAATTAATTAATGTCCCCTTGTGGGACATTAAGTGAGGCTGGTGACTATGCCCAGCACGATAGTGTCTACATATGGTTTAGGATTAATTATTGTTATAAAGTTGGATGATACTGTCTAACTGATGAAATATTTCAGAGGAAAAAGGAACTGGATTAAAAAAAAACACAATTTTCTTGCTGACTGTGTCAGGATAGAGTTGGAATAGCCTATAAAACACTGAGGGGGGAAAAACCCACCCCCCCTTAAAAACATTTTCCTTCAACTGGTTTACATTTTGAATAATGGCTTTTTTTAAAAAAGTAAATAAAAGCTTTAAGACATTTAGCACTTTAACTTTCAAATATTTAAAATCTCAATTGGGTATCCTAACTGTTCCAGTGATAACTAAGAAACCAACACATGACTAGAACTAGTAGGTGCCTCTAATGTGTGTCAGGCCTTCTATAATTGGGTCAGGTCCATAGTTTCCAGCTTTTCCAGATTCAAGATAACCCAGGTGCAGGTTAAAAGATTACAAATTATCCCTCCCTTATTTCACTCCAATAGGAAGAATGCCTCTAAAAAAATATATAATAGGTCTGAGAAATGTTGATGAATTGATAACTTTGAATTAATTAATGTCCCCTTGTGGGACATTAAGTGAGGCTGGTGACTATGCCCAGCACGATAGTGTCTACATATGGTTTAGGATTAATTATTGTTATAAAGTTGGATGATACTGTCTAACTGATGAAATATTTCAGAGGAAAAAGGAACTGGATTAAAAAAAAACACAATTTTCTTGCTGACTGTGTCAGGATAGAGTTGGAATAGCCTATAAAACACTGAGGGGGGAAAAACCCACCCCCCCTTAAAAACATTTTCCTTCAACTGGTTTACATTTTGAATAATGGCTTTTTTTAAAAAAGTAAATAAAAGCTTTAAGACATTTAGCACTTTAACTTTCAAATATTTAAAATCTCAATTGGGTATCCTAACTGTTCCAGTGATAACTAAGAAACCAACACATGACTAGAACTAGTAGGTGCCTCTAATGTGTGTCAGGCCTTCTATAATTGGGTCAGGTCCATAGTTTCCAGCTTTTCCAGATTCAAGATAACCCAGGTGCAGGTTAAAGTCTTGTTCTATGAGCAAGGATTACACCTTTCCATATCTCCATAGGTTTGTTCAGTGGGCTTGAAAGAGTGATCAACCTGCAAACTTCTTAGCGGAAAAGCTTAAAAGTATGAATCTAGCTATCTTTCAAAACTTGTGAAACAGGTGCTTAGAGTCATCTTTTATTTTGCCATGCCATGCTTTGCCATGAAAACAGGTATGATTTAATCATGCCATCTATCAAAACTTGACATCTCCTATCACTGCCCATTCTTACATCACTGTTTCGTTTCCTTGAACATTTGAGGAAGTAATGCTGAAGCCTTTATTCAATTACTTTGCTTAATATATCTTGCTCAGTTGAAATAAGGATACCAGCATTCACCTGCAAATTGGAACAGAAGTAATAGTGAAGATTAGGGGCTGGCAATGGGCACTGTATATATTGTTTTATGGTATAGTTTCCCATCCATTCAAGCATATATGGGCTACACTTTTAACTGACCCCATGAGGAAAGGTCTAAGAGCTAAGATAATTTGTATATCAACCTGTCAACATATTACAATCTTTGTCATACACCTCAAAATGGAAAAACACAGTATCCTTCTTTCCCTCTGAGACAGCACACCTATTACAAATTTTGCGCAAAAATAATTTCTTAGGTAGGCAGTGAAAATATGTTTTAACACTGCTGTGGTTTTTTTATTCATTTTTAGTTTTGAGTTGAACATTTTTAATTCTTATCATCTTGGTTTCCAAATTAAGTACTTGGGTGATTTCATAAACCTTGGGCTGGAGTACTCAGTACTCAAGGGCAACAGAACTAAATGGAGAAAATTGTTATAAATATAAAGGAATTTATTTAGCATAGTTCTTACAAGTTAATCTAGCAAGCTACAATCTCATATTGTTATACTTTGTGTGCGTGGGGATGTAGTAAATGCCAATGTGAGTAAATCATTCATAAATAGGTTATAGAGTGCTTAATTTTTCAAATATGTATTTACACACATCTATAAAAAAAGGTGATATCTGCTATGATTGCTGTTTTAATATCTAGAATCTGATGTACAGAAGGATTACATCTTTCAATGCCAAATAACAGCAAGGGCAAAGAAATGACATTTGAATCTCTGTTGGAGAAGAAATATTTAACTGACTGAACTTTGTTCCAAAACTCAGGAAGGCAGTTTTTAAACCACCTCTTTTCTTCTCCAATCCTGAATCCTTTCAGGAAACAGCCCACCAGAAGGTAGATTTTTTTTAAAAAAAAAAAAGGTGCCAATGTAATTGTGATATTGTCATTCCTCCAGGTTGCCAAAAATTAAGCCACCTTTGACCCTTGTGCTCCTTAAAGCTTCATAAATAGCCGCAGCAAAGAACTGCTCAGTTCCACTTGACCCAACTTAGAGACTCCTGCCTCTTGAACTGGTTGCTCTGAGCTTCAGCCATGAAGGCTTTTCTCCTCCTTGTTGCCATCTTCTTGTTTTCCCACCAGGCTGTCACAGGTAAGGAGAGAACTAAATGACCCAGATGGTCTAGAGGAGAAGTATACTTGAGACTAATTTCAAATGCTTTTCACAATGATTCTTTACTGGCTTTATTTTTGGTATTGACCACCAGTCAAAGAGCGTTAAGGGTATTTCAATCTACAAAAGTTAAGAGGGCTGTTCCCACCCCATTTTTCCAACAAGAATTGTCTCAGGGGATCATATCTATCTGCCTTCTATAATAATTCCATGCCTTGTCTTAGCAGTTTGCCCTTTTCTAAAAAAATCCTTTTTCTTTATCTCCCATCGTATCTGAGAGAGATACTGTTGGAAACATAATAAATAAGATAAAATAATTTCTTGAGCCATGGTGGCACAGTGGTTAGAGTACAGTACTGCAGGCTACTTCTGCTACCTGCCGGCTGCCTGCAATTTGGCTGGTCAAAGCTCACCAGGCTTAAGGTTGACTCAGCTTTCCATCCTTCTGAGGTGGGTAAAATGAGGACCCAGATTGTTGGGGGTAATATGCAGAATCTGCAAACCGCTTAGAGAGGACTGTAAAGCACTGTAAAGCGGTAAATAAGTTTATTGCTAAATGCTATTGCAATCTTATTTTGTGAGTGCATCTTTAATCTTGAGACTGGTCTCTGAACAAAGATTTGTTCTGCTTAATGACAAACTGAGCCTGATTTATTGCATATGCCAAATCCATTAGAATAAAGCATTGATATCTCCTGAAAAGTAGGAAAACTTGTATTGTTAAGCATTATTATAACCATGGGAAGACTCATTTGCAAGTCTTTCAAGATGAATGTCTGAAGATATGCTCACAAAATATTATTTTATGTTATTTATTATGTTTCCAACAGTATCCCTCTCAGATATGATCAAAAAAAAAGAAAAAGGATATTTTTTTTAAAAAAAAGGGCAAACTGCTAAGAGAATTCATGGCATTATTGTTGTTGTTGTTGTTGTTATGATCCTCCTAACAAGTTTACATTTACTTTAGTTGCTCTACTATTAAAATGCTATATTGTTTAACACATAGTTTTTTCAGTAAATCTGAATTTTGCCTCCTGATTTCTTCAGTTCTCTCCTCCTATGTAAGGGGTATCTGTTTTAAGTTAATGAAATAAACATATAGCCTACAACAGTGTTTTTTCTTCTTGTTGTTCAGTTGCTAAGTTGTGTCCAACCCCATGAATTATAGCACACCAGGCCCACCTGCCCTCCATCATCTCACAGAGTTTGACCAAATTCATGTTCATTTTGTCAATGACACCATCTAAATGTGTCATCCTCTGCTATCCCCTTCTCCTTTTTGGCTTCCATCTTTCCCAACATCAAGATCTTTTCCAATGAGTTCTCTCTTCTCATTTGATGGCCAAAGTATTTGAGCTTCAGATTCAGTATCTGTCTTTCCAAAGAACAATGAGGGTTGATTTCCTTTAGGATTGACTGATTTGATCTCCTTACAATCCAAGAGTAGAGTAGGATCATCTGCATATCTGAGATTTTCTGAGATTTGATATTTCTCCTGGCAATATTAATTGCGGCTTGTGAGTCATTCAGCCCAGCATTTTGCATGATGTACTCTGCATATAAGTTAAATAAACAGAGTAACAATATATAGCCTTTAGAACTGCTTTCCCTATTTTGAACCAATTGATTGGTCCTTGTCCAGTTCTAACTGTTGCTTCTTGACCTGCATACAGGTTTCCAAGGAGATAGGTAAGGTGGCCTGGCACTTCTGTCTCTTTAAGAACTTGCCACACTTTTGCAATCCATACAATCAAAGGTGTTAGTGTAATCAAGTAGATGGTTTCTCCATAATCCAGTGAATATTATTAATTTGATCTCTAGTTCCTCTGCTCTTGAAAGCCCAACTTCTGCTTCTGGTAAGTGGTTAGTTTACATGTTGTTGAAGTTTAGCATATAGGATTTTAGTGGGACCTTGCTAGCTTGTCAAATGAGCACTATTGCATTGTTAAGCTGAGCTAATATACTGTCATCTCCACTACCAGTTTCCATATTACCATCCAATTTCCATAGGTAAGAACGGGCTTGAATCTAGCTCACATCACTTCCTAGTAAAGCATCAACACCATCATCAATATCTTATTATTATTCGTTTGTTGGACAGTTAACCAAAAGTTTAAACTAGATTTGGCACTTTTATCTACCTATCATGTCCTTCCCAATGAATGGGGATAGGCAGATGTTGTTGTTTGGTGTTATTAAAGGTTTTGTTACAGGATTTAACCTGTTCCAAGTAAAGCTGCCTTCTACTAATCACTGTTAGGGATTTTGTCAATGCCAACAGTGTTCAAGTATTTTGAATTCTAATATTTTGGGTTTCTTATTATTATTATTTGTAAAATGAATGTAAATCATGGAACATGTAATATTTATGAAAATAATAAAATATAATTAGTAATAATAAATAAATACAGATTCTAAAATGCCAATGGTATTTCTCCCTTTTTTATGCAGCAATTGGCCAAGGCGACCCTGCTAACATTGCTTGTTCTCAAAGTGGTGGCAGCTGTAGACTATTATGTCCATTTCCTGCTGAACCATCAGGAGACTGTGCTGGTGGTATGGTTTGCTGTAAATGGTAAGTCAACATTATATACCTGAATCTCTTATTCTGCTCTAAACAAATGCAGCAGTGCAGGATTAAAAACTACAAAAACATAAATCTAGGAAAAATAAAAATCATGAAAAATTAAAAGAAAAAGTGAAAAATGATAAAAGTAAAAGAAAGATAAAAAAGAGAAAGAAAAAGAGAAATGTTTAAAGAAGTAATTTTTGATCTTCTTTGCAGCAGTATAAATGCAATGGTTTTAATTGCCAGGAAACATTTTTAATTTAAATAGTACTAAAATAACTTTGGATTTTTCTTTTTCTTAAGTTACATATCTCTCTGATGTAATGGGGTTGAGGAAGTCTTTAAGAACCTGGTTGTTTTCCCAGGCTTCTGAGCAGGGGGCTCCTCAGCCCTTGTGGACTATGTGTTCTGTACTGCTTAGAATTAGTGTCTCCACATTTATACGTACAGTCTCTTTGTTATTGTTTTTTTATTCTCAGTAATATAAACCACCCAGAATTAATCTCTAGCTGGGCAGCCTTATAGCTATACCAATACCTATATCTGTACTTTACATCTACATCTGCCAGATGCAAAAGATCAAGACCACATGTTAAGTTCACATTAATTGCTCATGCCCATGCACAGGAATTTACTCAACTAATGATTAGTGCTATTGTGGAACTAATCTAAATAAAGATTAACAGAATTTAAGAGTGGTTGGTCATAGACCACTTGTGGGAACATAATGGCTCCAGGCTGATTCCTGTACAATAGGGGAACAACTGATGTCATAATAATATGATGTTCTTGGTATCATTTTCCATTCTTTTACCCCAATCCATCGGAGAACATCTCCAATAAAAAAGTGTATTGGCCTATTGGTTCTTTCTACATTCCTGTTGAGCATTATTTTTTATCGTTTGAAATCACTTTGAAGTATTATGATGAGACTTGTCCATCTTGACCATTAATACTTTTTCTCATACTCCCTTCTTTAGTTGCCCTGTGTGTTTTCCCACAGACTTCTTTTAAAATAATGGACCAATGAATGGTTTCTCTCCTTCCCTTCCTTTATCCTTCTACCATGAACTTTTTTTTACAGTCAGCTGCATTATTTCCCATAGTAATAGAATAGAATAGAATAGAATAGAATTTTATTGGCCAAGTGTGATTGGACACACAAGGAATTTGTCTTGGTGCATATGCTCTCAGTGTACATAAAAGAAAAGATACGTTCATCAAGGCACAACATTTACAACACAATTGATGGTCAATATATCAATATAAATCATAAGGATTGCCAGCAACAAGTTATAGTCATACAGTCATAAGTGGAAAGAGATTGGTGATGGGAACTATGAAACGATTAATAGTAGTGCAGATTCAGTAAATAGTCTGACAGTGTTGAGGGAATTATTTGTTTAGCAGAGTGATGGCCTTCGGGAAAAAACTGTTCTTGTGTCTAGTTGTTCTGGTGTGCAGTGCTCTATAGCGTCGTTTTGAGGGTAGGAGTTGAAACAGTTTATGTCCAGGATGCGAGGGATCTGCAAATATTTTCACGGCCCTCTTCTTGATTCGTGCAGTATACAGGTCCACAATGGAAGGCAGGTTGGTAGCAATTATTTTTTCTGCAGTTCTAATTATCCTCTGAAGTCTGTGTTTTTCTTATTGGGTTGCAGTACCGAACCAGACAGTTATAGAGGTGCAAATGACAGACTCAATAATTCCTCTGTAATGGTAATTCTCTTGGATATCAAAAAATATTCTTAACAAATGCTGCTTCTGGGATGGGAGTAACTGAACCCATAAAGCAGGGCTGTTAAACTCACAGCCCATGGGCTGGATGTGTCAAACACTGGTCACATCCACACCCAGTTTAGCAAAGGGGGATACGTCACATGATGACACAAATTTGACACCCCTGCCATAAGTTATATAACAAATGAAAAAATATACAATAAGTTAATAACTCTAGAACAATATACTGATGTAGGCTTTTATAGAACATTGTCTATTAATCCCAGTATTTTCAAAATTGATTTGCTGCTGACTTATAACTCTCTCTCATTTCTAAATCAGCAATTCTTGTTTCTTTTTTTTTTAAAAATGTCTATAGGCCTCCCCACGTTCGTCCCACATAAAATATCAGGAAAACTCTGAAGAGTCTGAAGAGTAGTGAAGAAGATATTGAAACATGGTGGCTGGAAGGTGTGCAAGCAATTCTCCTGAGATACAAATATTTTGATTGAATGTATAATCTGGAAAAAGATAACTGTTTAACCTGTTTATCTGTATATTAAAGCTCTATAATAGCAATTGGTAATTATTGTATTCCTTTAATGTATCAAACTGGGATTAAATGCTAATTAGAAAAAGTTGACCAAATTGAGATTAATAACATGACAAATGTATAATTTCCATGTGATTAAGTAGAAATTACCTAGAAATTACCTAGTATTACCTTGAGTATTATAAGTGCTTCACGCTCTTTTTGTTTAACTTTGAGTTGGACACAATTTTACAAAATTTGAGGTAATGAGTTCCATAGAGTTCAGAGTTCCGTAGGGAAAAATGATCATCCTCATGTGAATAGCAGATGAATTTTCTAAGTGCAGAGAAGGGCATTTCTAGTTTTCAAGTCTAGAAAGTGAGAACAAAAATTTTATTTAGATGATTATTAATATTCATTGGTTCATCCATTCAGATATTGTCAAAAGCTAACATTCATGAGAATGCTGGCATTCCAGGTCATTCAGTGTAAGATGCACATGTACAACTACAGATAACACAAAACACTTAAAAATCAAATGTAAATGATATTTGGGTTAAACTTTTCAGAAATTATTCTTTAAATAAAAACTGGATCCATTTGCGATGCCACATGGGATACTTTGAAAGTACTGCTAAGTCAAAAGTATGGAAGTTTCCATAGGAATCTCTGGGGGCTTCTGAGCCTGGTTGATTGCTATCCTAGTCCATTAAATGTTCAGCCTATTCAAAATCTTACAATAACACTGTGGTTCTCTGATTATATAAAGTTTTGCTTGTTTTGACATCATAGCTGCTGATTACAGGAAACAAACCAGGAAAGCTAATCAAGAAGGCTTTTGTCATACAATAGTCAGTTGATGTCAACGAATTCTATCCCACAGCATTATAATTGTTTGGATGACCGCTCTCCAGATTTTGTCTTGAATTAAAACAATACAATTGGATCAGAACCTGGATAAGCTGTCTACCAGGGGTGAAATCTAAAAATTTTCCCTACGGGTTCTGTGGCCGTGACTTAATTGGTGGGCGTGGTTTGGTGGTCAGATGGCTGGGTGGGCATGGCCAATAACAATAAATAATAAAAATAATAAACAAAGTATACAAAACAATAAGAGGTACCAAAACCAACCAACTTTCACACTTTACACACACACACAACACAACACAACACAACTGACTCACACACAATGTAAAAGCAGCTGCACTTCACCCAAAATGGCCCCTGCAACAAGCAGGAACCTCACACAGCCACAAAAAGCTCAAAAACCAACTTTCACACTTTACACACACACAACACAACACAACACAACACAACACAACTGACTCGCACACAATGTAAAAGCAGCTGCATTTCACCCAAAATGGCCCCTGCAGGAACCTCACACAGCCACAAAAAACTCAAAAACCAACTTTCACACTTTACACACACACACAACACAACACAACTGATTCACACGCACACACACACACAAAATGCCACATACAGCTTTGTGAGATTTTGTGTGTTTGTGTAGTTAGAGTGAAACACTACAGAAACACACCAAATCTCAGAAAGCTGCACAAAAGAAAGTGACGACAGAGAATGAGGTGGCTGGATGGAGTCACTGAAGCAGTAGGTGTGAGCTTAAATGGACTCTAGAGGATGGTAGAGGACAGGAAGGCCTGGAGGAATGCTGTCCATGGGGTTGCAATGGGTCAGACACGACTTTGCAACTAACAACATGCCTCCCACCGACCCGTACGCTCTCACAGAGAGGGACTTCTCAGGGTGCCGTCCGCCAAGCAGTGTTGGCCCCCAGGGGAAGGTCCTTCTCTGTGGGGGCTTCCACACTCTGGAACGAGCTTCCCCCGGGTTTACGCCAAATACCTGACCTTCGGACCTTCCGTCGCGAACTGAAGACACATCTTTTCACTCGTGCGGGGCTGGCTTAAATTTTATCGATTTTAAATTTTCTATTAATAATTTTAAATGGGGTTTTAGTTTATTATATATTTTAAACTTTTTGGGCCAATTATAAAATAAGTTTTTTAATTTGCATTTTAAATTGTACATTGTATTGCCTGTTTTTTACTTTTGCCTGTACACCACCCTGAGTCCTTCGGGAGAAGGGCGGTATAAAAATCAAATAAATAAATAAATAATAATAATAATAATAATAATAATAATAATAATAATAATAATAACAACAACAACAACAACAACAACAACAACAACAACAACAACAACAACAAAAATATAAATGTAATTCTTAATTGATTTTTCTTAATTGATTTTTCTTAACAAAGACTAACTATCAAGGCTTTAAAGATTTATTTATAAAAAGAGATACGATCTGGAAAGCAGGGCATTTTTATTGTATTTCCAGAGGAAGCAATAAGCTATTGTGTTAAAAATAAAGGAAAAGAAATGTATTTCTAAATTTTAAGGTGCTTGCTGAATTTCTTTAGTGAGATCACCTTTCATTCCCCTATGAGAAATGCTTTAAACCGAAGAAAAGGAAATGTAAGAATGAAGATGGACTTCTATATTGAATACTACTCCGCTATTTTTCCTCCTGTTCATATTAGAGAAATAGTAAATGATCTTTGGCCTAAAATATGCATTTATTAAATGAAAAAGATTAAAAGAGTTGGAGATCAGAGAGAAAGTTCATTCTTAATGTTATTTTTGCTGTTGTTAGTTTCGAAGTCGTGTCCGACCCATCGCGACCCCATGGACATCTTAATGTTATAGTATTTAATAACTAAATGGTACTGTATGTGAGGAAAAATATGAACTTTTAAATTAGTTTTACAACATTAAAACTATTAAAACTAGATTATAATTATTCACGGTAACTGAGCATTTTTCATGTTATTATGCTCCTTGTGTCTGAAGCTCCCTCTTGTGTCTGAGAGAGAGAGAAAAAATCAGAATAAACAATAACTCCTTTAGCTAGGCTAACTTACACATTTGATTAGCCTAAAAAAGATGCAGCTATTTTTAACTGCCTATTACCTTCCCTCCTTTCCTAGAATTCCTGCTGGCTTCCACATTTACTTTACTTGTGGGAAGTTTGCAGGGAGAAATTCAGTGGGAAAGCCAGCATTAAGTTTCAAGTCCAAGGCTAGCAAGCAGGTAAGTGTCTGCTGCCAGGTGAGAGAGGGCAGATGGATGTGCAGGTGTGCTGGTCAAGAAGGATTCACTGGTGTGTGTGACCCAGGCTGTGTCAGTTGGGGAGTGACAGATATGCATTGGGAAATATGCATGGGGATGAAGGAGAGGTGCAGTGCAGGGTGAGACACATGGGGTGAGAAGGAGGAGTTGTGGGATATGTGAGAGATGCCGTACAAATCAAGGAGATTCTTTTGTGAGAGGCACCATACAGGACAGGGACAGTACACAGGGGTAGTGGGTGGATTGAGAAGGGTGCATGGTGGTGTGCAAGAAGTGTTCTTTCATGGGTCAGGAAAGGTTCATGGGGGTGGTACTGGAAGTGTGATGAAATGTGTGTGGATATTTTCAAGAAGTACCACAGGAGTTTGGGAAAGCATAGTACATGGGGGGTTGGCATAGGTCAGGGAGGGAGGGTTAAGAAAGCATGGGCCAGGAAAGGTACACAGGGGTTCCTTCTTCCCTGTTTCTCTTTCCCTCCCTCCCTCCCTCCCTCCCTTCCTTCCTTCCTTCCTTCCTTCCTCCCTCCCTCTCCTTCTTCCTCTCTTTCTTTCCCCTTCCCCTTCCCTTCACTTTCATTCCCTCATAAAATTGGGTATCCTCATGCATTTTGCCTCATTCTTCCTCTGTTGAGGTCTTGTTGTTGAAAGCAAGATACTGCTGCATTGAGGAATTCTCACAATAATTAATGTTTGCCACATACTCACAAGTTGATCTTCCTTTCCTCCTCCAACCTTTCTTGTCTCCTTATTCTGTGTCTTTCCTTGCGATTCTGGAGCGAAGTGTCTGTAACTGGACTACATGTAATATAAGCTTTTCATAGATAAACAGGTTAAATTTTTATTTAGGTCATAATTTCTGTATCTGTATCAGAATTAAATAAATGTAGTGAACTATGTTAGCAAAAATCCCAATATTTGCCAGGACTTTAGTGGGATCACATAATATTTTTAGATTTCCTTCACTTTAGGGACAACTAAAAAAATTAAAATTAAATTAAAATTCATTAAAAATTTTAAAATTAACCTAACTGGATAGCCTTTACAATAACCATTTTTCTTATTGAAAACTGGCAACAATATTGCTCATCTCAGCCAATGTGGGTACAAAGAAATCCTACTTCCTTCCTTCCTGAGGAGGTCCTGAGAGCAGAGGGGTGTTGATGAGATGATCATGATCTTAAAATCATACATAACTGATTTTGGTGTTCAGGACATCCTGTGATAAAAAGTATCTACATGGATAATCATCATCCTTTAGCACAGGACGCCCATTAGATTTACCTATGGTGTCCAACTGAAAAAACTATTTGAAGAATACAAATATCCACCATAATCATGTTAAAACGACCTAATGCCAAAAGTTAACTCCTGGAAGCAAGAGAGAAAACATATTTTACCAGGACCTAAAAAATACAAGCTGTCCCTAAATAAATATTACACAGAACTCTAAAAATATTTCATCTCTAGAATATCAACTTGCCATAGTGGCAAAGTGGCAAAGGAACTTTTCATTCCTTAAAAAAATAATGTTGCAGTTCTTCTTGTTCTCAGTTGTGGCCATCCCAGGTAAAATGAGCCATGTGTAGTAGAACAGTTAGAAAGTTTAGTCAATTGAGTTGTTGCAGAGATTTGGGGAAGGATGCAAGTATTGATTAATCCAAGTTTGACTTCATAATTTATAGTCCTCACAAGATGTATTTAATCTTGTGCATGTAAAATACACTCAGCCCAACCTAAAACCAAAATTAAGTACATTAATATGTTAAAAAGCAAGTGCAAAAATGTCTCTTATGATGCAGAGCGAATGGAGGGAAAATAAGCTAGGTGGGAATAGCCAATTCTATTATTACTACGATATAACTTTCCCTCCTTATTTGATGGTTGCATGATTGAAGAACATTTTGTTTGTTTGTTTGTTTGATTGACTGATTGATTTCTGCAGCCATTTCTATAGAATTTCTATTTTATAGAAATAGAGCAATAGAACAATGACTCTGGGAGGCATATGTCATATGAGACTGTGGCAGGTAACGAAAGACTGCAAGATCCATCAGATGATTTAACGTAGTATTTTATTTCACTCAAGTTGGGCTTTTAATGATGACTATCAAAATTTCATCCATGCAGTAAATGATCTGTAAGGCACTGAACACTGCCATCTTATGAGTTCCTGCTTGTACCTGTTGTGACCTAGGCTTTCTGAGTCATTAAAACATATGAATAGTCCCAAAAACCTCTTTTATTCCAACAGCTGAGAATTACATTCATTCCCAGCTGAGTCCCAATTAGTTGCAAAAAAGTCCTTCGGGAGAAGTCCTTCCTTCGCCAACCTTTATCTCCTTTTACACACTGCCGAAGACCTTACTTGGCAAAGCCCCACAGAATCTAGAATCATAGGGATGCTGACTTGAAACAGAGTTAACAATGTTGCTTTCCTGCAAAGGGAAAGTGCCTTTGTTTCTCTTTTAAGCCTTATGAGAGGGGCCAATCATCTCCTGGCCTTACTCCTGAGTCATCCCTTTTGTTTTAGCTGCTCTTGCCTTCTGGCAGCTCTGCACATGCACACACTAGGAACAGTTCCTCTGCCTCTCTGATGTCTGACTCTGGAGGCACCGGAGTCCATACATAACTCCCAGGTGGCCCTGGCCCCATCTCTGCTTCCGATGCAGAGTCCTCGTCTGAGTCTTCCCCAGACTCCAGGACTGGCCCATGTTCCTCCCCAGCCTCCTCACTGTCCAACTCTGCTGCCACCTCTGTAGGCTGCTGGCAGACCACAACAATTCCATCTCACCATAATGTATTTTTTCCATTTCTGATTCTTTGGGGAGAGAGAAATTTGAAAAAACGCATTGGACTCATTTACTGCTAACAGGGCAGACTGGGCAGTAACATAAGGACAAATAATTTAAACGTTTGGTGTAAGCAAGGTAACATTTGGAGCACAAGAGCTACAGGAGAAGGAGAAGCACCTCACTGTCCTGTGGTCAAATGTCCATCATAACCTAAACACCCACCGCTACCAGGACTTACAGGTATCCCTACTTTGATGAAGTCCAGGGAATCCGAGTAATATATTCTGAGAGTGATAATTACAGCTTATCACTCCTCCATAACCACCCATAACCACCACTCCACTGTTGCTGCTACCGCCATCTTGTAACAGCCGCTCTCGGTAACCCAGACCCAGATCCAAGAAGATCTGAGTGGTCAAATTACCGTGTGAAACTCCAACCACATCGCCCTTGAATTGAGTGGATTTGAGTTAAATAGCTGCCCTCCACAACCTAAATCCATCAGCTTAGCCCCAGGTGATTGAAAAAGGTAAGGAGTGAAACCAGAGGAGATCCGCTACCACCATCTTGAATAGCAAGTAATTTGCACCCTCCTGGCAATGACCAGGAGATCTCTGCAGCCCAGATCCTTTGGCAAGATTAGGAGATCGGTGAAGGTGAGGAGAGAGATCAGAGGAGACACAATGGAAGACCATCGTATCTATGCTCCACCGTTACCCTTCTGCTTCATTTGTAAGGAGCCCTCTGTAAGGAGCTCTTTCAAGTCTATCACTGTGACTACCACTCCCACCAATTCTCAACGAGGCTAAAGTAACTATCCACCTTGATTCATTTATAATACCTTGATTTCCTAATTGATTGTTTAATTAATTAATTAATTAATTAATTGATGCTTAGTGTTTAAATATAGTATTAGTTAAGAGATTGGTAGCTGATTGATTAATTAGTTAGGCACTTAATGATTGTTAATTAGGCACTTTATTGCTTATTTGAACAATTTAATTCTTTGTTATTTAACTTCTGATTATTGGTTGGGCAATTAATTTGTTGCTTTATTTAATTGATTTTTCTGACACTCAATTGTATAGTAACTAATTAACTAATTAATTGTCTAGGTATTATTAACTAAATAGTTTAGCATTCATTAATAATTAATACTTCAGTGTTAAATTGTCTGCCTAATTAGTCAGACTTTGTTTATCAATTGATTGTTGATTATTGTTTTTGTATTTGGGCAATCAAAACAGCTACATAGAATATTTAATTGGCAAGGCTTGGATTGCAAATACAAAACTTCAAGGCCTAGCAAACACTCCACCACTAAACCCACACTCAAAATGAAAGAAATCTCTACTAAAGACCCTCAAAACTCCAACTCATGCTGCTTCATCTGTTTGGATTCCATTGAGGATGACAAGAGCTCAATAAAATGTTCCCTATGTGGCATGATTGCGCATCACAAATGCATGAAATTAACCAGAGCCGCGGCCCAATTCAGACAAGAGGCCTCACTCCCATCCTCCCATTTCACACTCCCACTTCTCTGCCCATCTTGCAAACCAAAACTAGACAATGTCAATGCCCTACAAGAAACAGTTATCTCTATTGAATCTCGTTTAGCATCCCTTGACACCATTGAAGTGGAATTAAAATCTCTTAACACCATTGTAGCTTCGCTCAATAAAGATGATATAAAGCAGAAAAGTGAAAACCCATCATCTCAAAAACTTACCCCATCTCAACAACTGCAGCCTGAACCACAACTTCACAGAACTAGCTACATTACTACTGATATCACAATCCTCATTAAAGATGCACTTGAATGTGAACAGAAGCATCCAAACGCCATCTTATTTGGACTTGAATGGACAGCAATGAAATAGATGACATCACTAGGGTTCGCAACATCATCAGCAATTTTCCGGCATCAACTATCTCTCCTGATGAAATTATTGACATCTCCCGTGATGGCCCTGAATACAATGAGGGTGTGATGGCTCCTCACTTTTGCAGAGTCATTTGTAATAGTGAGTCCAGTAAATGCAAATTCATCCACTCAATAAACACACTTGCAAGAAACTTCATTAAACATAATAAACTGCATTCATGGCCCAACCATTCAATATTACAGTGTGCACGCTCCGTGAGCTTTCCACAGAGGTCAGAAGATGTCTGGATCATGGTGAAACTGACCTTTACTTCAACTACCACGCCAAATGTATCAAACACAAAAGCAATGGCTCACGTCCCTATAACCCTATAACCAACAATCGACAATTCCATCAATCAAACATCCCAAGAATCAACAACTTCAACACCCTAACATCCAAAACTAGGTATGCACACCCCCAAGATCATTCAGGTTCACTGCTACAGATCTTAAATGCAAACTACACAATGCAAGAAGCCTCACAAACAAAATGTCAGAATTACTTCTTCTTCTGAATATGACTCAATTTGACATTATATTTGTCTGTGAAACATTATGTAACAAATCCTTTTCAGACTCTGTTACCATTACAAGTGACTACCATGTCCATCGGTCTGACCACAAAATCAGAAGAGAAGGTGGTATTGCCATCTTCTATAAAAAGTCCCTAGATCTGAAATACATTCAAGTAACACAAGAACTAGTTCTTAATGAGACCATTATCTGAGATCTTTCATTAAATACCACAATTCGTTTCCTATTATGTTACGGAGCCCCTGATTATGAACTTGATCATGCGAGTAAACTACTTTACTAATGTGGGCAGCCTGATGCCCACATCCCATTATTTTTCTTGGTGAAATCAATTTACCTCTTATTAATTGAACCCTAAATGAGTGCTCTACTGAATCAATACTTACAACCCTGTATAATGCCGCCACTACTTTAGGACTTGATCAGTTGGTATTTAACAACACTAGATTCAACAACTGACTCGATCTAATCTTCTGCAACATTTTAAACACAATTTATAACTATCATATCAAAGAACCTTTTTCAACAGTGACCACTGCATGATTGACTTTTGTCTAAATTTACATCCATACAAAGAATCTCATAATAGGACTCCTAAATACAACTTTAAAAAAGCAAATTATGATCTCAGCTGTCGACCTTTCATCTCTAGATTGGCAAATCCTATTCAATCACTGCAACACTGCAGAAGACTATTATAACACTTTTCTACTTGAAGTTCAAAGAGTCATTAATCTATATGTACCATTAGTAACATCTAAAGCCAAAAAGAACAAATTACCCATGTCAATAAGGAAACACCAATAAAAAAAATCCCTTTGGCAGAAAAATAAAACAGGCTAGGTAGCTAACTTCAAAAACTAATACAAAACCATATGCCGCCAAATAAAAACAGAAGATACCAATTACCACTGCAAACAGGAGGAAGAGTTGTTACACATGAAATCCAATCGTGCCTTCTATAATTTTTTAAATGCCAAATTTAAAGACTCAAAAACCATCCCACCTCTAAAAGGGCGAAATGGTGAAGATTGTAACGATGATGCCGTTAAAGCTAATCTCTTCAACACTTTTTTCAGTTCAGTCTTTGTCAACAGCAATGGCATCTCCCCATCATTTCCTGAACGGATCTCATCCAATTGCAATGATCTAATCCACATTGATTTTACTGAAGATGCTGTCATAAGGGCACTACACAAACTAAAGCCATCTCTATCTATTGGTCCTGATGGAATATTTACCTTCTTTCTTAAAAAGCTTTCCTCTGCTGTAGCTGAACCTCTAAGCAGCATCTATGAAGTATCTTTTAGAATGAGCTCCTTGCCTGACATATGGTCATTAGTAACAGTCATACCTATCTTCAAAAAAGGTTGTTGAGAATTATAGACCAATCTCTCTTTGCTGCGTCACATGTAAAATCATGGAATCCATCATAAACCAATCCATCACCCTCCACTAAATGACAAATTAGCTACTCTCTAATAAACAATTTCCAGGATTGAGGTTTCAAGAAAAAATTGTCATGTAATCTGCAACTCATACACTGCAAAAACATTTGGACCTCTCAATTTGACCAGGGCAAAGCAATAGACACAATTTACATAGACTTCTGTAAAGCCTTTGATTCAGTAGCGTGCGACAAACTACTTCTAAAACTAAAATCTTATGGCATTTCTGGACCCCTGCATAATTGGATAGCTGCGTTCCTGTCAAATAGGCTACAAGAGGTCAAAATAGGCAGTGTCCTCTCAAATCCTTCACCTGTTAACAGTGGTGTTCCCTAAGGCAACGTTCTAGATCCAACACTCTTTCTGCTTTTCAGCAAATATTTGTTGGCCAGAAATGATCTAAAAGTTGACCCACACTCTGTCAAGGACCTAAGAGTACTCATTTCAGAAAATCAAAGCCCCAGAGCTCACTGTAATATCATTGCAAAAAAGGCATTAAGAGTTGTCAATCTTATTTTACAAAATTTTCTCTCTATACTTCAAACTAGGGCATACAAAACTTTTGCCAGACCTATACTTGAATACTGCTCACCTGCCTGGAATCCTCACTGCATTTCAGACATCAATACATTAGAGAGGGTCCAGAGATATTTTACTAGAAGAGTACTCAAATCCTCTGCTCAAAATAAAATTCCCTATACCACCAGGCTTGAAATTTTAGGCTTTGATAGCCTCGAACTATGCCATCTACATTCCGACCTAAACTTAATTCATAAGATTATTTACCAAAATGTCCTAACTGTAAATGAGTACTTTAATTTCAATTGTAATAACACAAGGGCTATCAAAAGATTCAAACTCAATGTAATTCACTCTAATCTTGATGGTAGGAAATATGACTTCTGTAATAGAGTAGTAAATGTCTGGAACACTCTACCTGATCCTGTTGTTAGTCTCTCTAATCCCCATACCTTTCACTGTAAACTGTCTACCGTGGACCTTTCATGTTTCTTAAGAGGTCCCTAACGGGGCGTTCATAAGCGCACCAGCGTACCTACCGTCCCTGTCCTATTGTTCCCATTTACATGAACTCATTTTATGTGTTTATGGCTATGTTTTGCGTATTTATATCCTTTTATTTGTGCCAATTTTTTCCCCATGTGTCCATGTTTATGTCTATACTATTACTTGTTTCCTTCTACTTATTTATTTATTTATTTATTTATTTATTTATTTGTCACAACAATATACATAAGCATCACACAAAAAGATTATATAGTATATAAACATATATATGAGGAAATATTAGGAGGTATAAGCATATATATATATATATATAAGAAGAAGAAGAAAGAAAAACAATAGGACAGGAACGGTAGGCACGTTTGTGCTCTTATGCACGCCTCTTATGGTCTTCTTAGGAATGGATAAATGAATGAATGAATGAATGAATGAATGAATGAATGAATGAATGGAAAGCATGCAGAATATGGCTTTCTGAATTCTTAAACAATGCTGTAAAGGAAAATGTAATGAAAAAATGTGTCACTTGAGTACGTCTAAATGGTGAAAAAAGTAAAATTCTACATTTAAGCAAGAAAAGCAAAATGCACAGGTACAGTATATGTGGTACCTTACTCAATAGTAGTAACTGTGAATGGAATCTCACAAGCACTTAAATATGAGCCAGCAGTGTGTTGCAGCTGCCAAAAAAACCAACACAATTCTAGGCTGCATAAACAAAGGGATAGAATCAAGATCATGTGAAGTGTTAATACCACTTTATAATGCTTTGGTAAGGTCACACTTGGAATACTGCATCCAGTTTTGGTCACCACGATGTAAAAAAGATGTTGAGACTCTAGAAAGAGTGCAGAGAAGAGCAACAAAGTTGATTAGGGGACTCAAGTATAAATCAATATATATAAAGAATGGTTGATGGAATTGGGTATGTCTAGTCTGATGAAAAGAAGGACTAGAGGTGACATGATAGCAGTGTTCCAATATCTTAGGGGTTGCCACAAAGAAGAGGGAGTCAGGCTATTCTCCAAAACACCTGAAGGTAGGACAAGAAGCAATGGGTGGAAACTAATGAAAGAGAGAAGCAGCTTAGAACTAAGGAGAAATTTCCTGACAGTCAGAACAATTAATCAGTGGAACAACTCACCTCCAGAAGTTGTAAATGCTCCAAGACTGGAAAGTTTTAATGAGAGATTGGATAATCATTTGTCTGAAGTGGTGTAGGGTTTCCTCCCTAAGCAGAGGTTGGACTAGAAGACCTCCAAGATCCCTTCCAACTCTGTTGTTCTATTCTATTCTATTCTATTCTATTCTATTCTATTCTATTCTATTCTATTCTATTCTATTCTATTCTATTCTATTCTATTGTTCTGTTCTACATACTGTTTCTATCAGTAAAATTTGTTATTACCGGTTCTGTGGGCATGGCTTGGGGGGGGGTAATGTGACTGGGTAGACATGGTCAACTTTTTTTTTTTTAACTTTTAAAATATTTTTTTCTACAACCTCCGCAGCCGAAGAGGTTGAAAAATTGCTTTTAAAAGGCTCTGACGATCCCATCTGAGTTTCCTGCTTGTCAGAGGCTTTTGTTTTCTTTTAAAAGCTTTTTTTTTTGCCTTTAAAAGAAAAAAAAGCCTCTGATGGTCAGGCAACTCAGCTGGAATCATTAGAGCCTTTTTAAAGCATTTTTTACAACCTTTAAAAGCATTTAAATTTAAAAGCAACCTTTACAAGCATTTAAAAGCTCCCCAGACCAGTCGCGGTTTACAGCTCCGGGTCCCAAGCAGCAGTAGACGAGGGCTGCTTTGCGCCACCAACTGGGCAAATATAATGAGGGGGAATGCTGATGCTGCACAAGTGTAAGTAGTGCTTTGCTCCCGCAGCTTCCAGGCATTGCAATTGCTGCTTCAGCCTGCTTGCAACCGAGCTCCTCCACCAGGGTGCACAAATAAGAAGTTTTCTCCACAGACCACCAAAATTTTTTCATGGACCACCAGTGGTCCGTGGACCACCAGTTGGTGACCGCTGATCTAGAGTAGCCTGTATCAAATTGTATTACGTGGAATCCTAGTGTTTTTTGAGAACTTGATAGGATTCTGTGAAAGACAAATCAACTCCCCCCCCCCAAAAAAAAACCCACAAAAAAACAACCCAGTTCATTTGGACATAGTGAATTTCTGTGGCTATAATTTTGCCTTTGGACTTTGTCCATTCTTGGAAGACTCTGGCCAGGCTGAGTGGAGCTGTGGTGGTGCAGTGGTTAGAATGCAGTGTTGCAGGCTAATTCTGCTGACTGCCAGCAGTTTGATTCTCACCAGCTTAAGGTTGACTCAGCCTTCCATCCTTCTGAGGTTGGTAAAATGAGGACCCAGATTGTTGTGGGCAATATGACTCTGTGAACCATTTAGAGAGGGCTGTAAAGCACTGTGAAGTGATATGTAAGTTTAAGTGATATTGCTAGTGCTAGTGCTATCAATTTTCAATGGAAAAATCTTTGAACCATAGAAACCTGGGAAATACTGGAGCTGACTGTAAAAATGTCCAAATCTGGCAATGTTGGTTTCTTTCAGTGTCTTATGTATAAAATAAATCAGATTTGGTTACCATCAGCTATACTAATCTAACATTTGTTTTTAAAAAAGATCCCCACACACACTAAATTTTGTATGTTGGTTGTACATATTTTTTCTTGGTATGCTCGTTTGTTTTTCCAGCTGTTGTTCACAGTAGTGCAAGCAATTCCTCTTACATGTACTGTATTTGTATATATTCCTTTCATTATTCATATATTCTTATAAATGTTTCTATTATAGACTTTAAAAAGACGGGAAATTACATTGAAACTTTCAGAAAAAAAATACAAATTCTGAAATACAACTTCATGTGTTTGTTTTGAAGTGTGAAATTAAAGATAGTCTCATTAAAAAAATTTCACCAGTAACACCCACTCTAGAGGTAATAAGCCTTTTTGCTTTGGAATGGCAGGCAAAGTCCTGCAAAGCAAGAGGTACTGAAGCAAAGAGTTGCCTGCAATACTAACTGTTAAGCTGCTTTCCATTTTGTTTATGATTCAGAGTATGATGCAGTTGTAAATGTTTTTTGTTGATGAAATGATGCTGCAAGAAATTTTAAAAAATGTACAGTTAATAGGAAAACTTCTAAAAATAACCATGCTTGGAGAAACAAAAGGAAACTGCAGATGAAGATACTTTTATTCCTCTAGAATTTTAATTCCCCAATATAATAACAACCAGTCATAGATATGGGCAAGCAGACAGAAGAATAAATAGGCAGATAGATTTAAGATCTGTAAAATTTCTAATATTATTCAAAACATAAGAGCAGCCCCCCCACCCCACATGCCATCACTCTGATAAAAGACTAGTTCCCACAACATGGTCCAATGCTATAGGATGTCAGACCATGTAGTAGGGCTGTATTACTATTATCCTTCTCATCTTTCCTATTACCTGTTCCTTTAGCATCTTATGACTATAACTTTGTAATTTGTATCTTATGATTTATATTTATTGCTTTCTTTAGTAGCCTATGATTATCACTGAGTGTCGTATCTTATGATTTATTATTGTATTTTATGATTATGATCCTGATTTATCACTGTTTGCATGCATGTACACTGAGAGTGTATGGATTGGAGACAAATTCCTTTCTGTGTCCAATCACACTTGGTCAATAAACCTATTGTGTTCTGTTCTGTTCTTTCCACTCCAATCTATTTGAGCTTGCCATGTTGGTAGAGTCTTTGATTATGTTTTTATACCCTACTCTGATTCATGCTTTTATTTTGTTGATCTGTTTATGATTTTTTTTAAATTTGCATTTATATCCCGCCCTTCTCCGAAGACTCAGGGCGGCTTACACAGTGTTAAGCAATAGTCTTCATCCATTTGTATGTTATATACAAAGTCAACTTTTATTGCCCCCAACAATCTGGGTCCTCATTTTACCTACCTTATAAAGGATGGAAGGCTGAGTCAACTTGGGCCTGGTGGGACTTGAACTTGCAGTAATTGCAAGCAGCTGTGTTAATAACAGACAGACTTAGTCTGCTGAGCCACCAGAGGCCCTTTGCAGTTACATTTGCAGTTACATTTATTTTTGATAGTTTCAGTATTATTTGGCCTTGTGGATTTCTGAAGACATTAAAGCTGTAGTTTGATATGGTTTGGCTAAGGAACGATAATTGTTTTAAACTTCTCAGCCTCTTCTGTTTAACATTGATTTTCTTTAACAAAAAAGGAAATTATTCAGTAACTGGTGTTCATAGTGAATTGACTATTACAAGTGAAAGATGTCTTATTGGGGATGAATATTATCTTTTCTTACCCCAGACCTCATTTCCTCCTTTGATAATGTGTGCATGAGAAGGATTCAGCTGCCCCAATGTTTGGCAAAGAAAACCAAAAGCAAACAAAAGTTCTACTTAGAAATGTTATTGTCCTTTTTTACAAGAATTGTTAGCTAAAAGTCTCAGCTGAAAAACATGAGAAGAAATTTTATGCTATTTCTGAAAAGTTCTGTTTTACATTTGCTATCAAATATAGATTTGAGCCAAATACTTGCTTTTTCATACTCCTAATTTCCTAGTGTTTAATAGTCTGGGGGCTTTCTGAGTACAAAGAGCTAAGTAAATTTCTAAAACCTTTCTGTCAAGACCACCTGATTTCCAGATTCTAGAGAAAGACCAAACACATTAAAAGAACAAATCTTATTTTGTTGTTCCTGATTTGTTTTTTGTTTTTTTTTAATATTCAGCTGTTCTTTCAAATATAAATGTGGATGTAACTTGACATTTATTTTCCTAATTTCCTTTTAACTGTTCCATGAACTGTACTTCAATGCAAGATTATCACCCATCTGCCATTCATTTCAGTAGGCTTACTCAGCAGTCGGAGTATTTGGCAAAGAGGGGCTTTATTCATGTTTTTTTTCTTACCACCAATCAATCGACCTTTCGTGCCAAGACAGTATTTAGGATATTTGATAATGATAGCAGAGTTATCATTTGTTTGGATATCCATTGGAAGAAAACTACGGATCAATTTGACTCCAATTTTAGGATTTCCAACAATAGATGTTACAATTGGGTGAGTTTCAATATTTAACTTCTTAGTAGAAGAGCCACCATACCTTCTACTTAAATCTTTGAACAATCGGCCTCCAATGTCAGAAGATTTTTCTGGATATTGTCTAGTCTGAGTAATGGAGGTACCAATTATTTGGTGTTTTCCAGGGGAAACATCCCATTGACCAGCACTTGGTTTTCTTCTACTGTGCTTTGCAGAGATTTTAGCAGTTATTTCTTGGGCACTATCTGTTTTAATATTTAACTTCTTAGTAGAGGAGCCACCGTACCTTCTACTTAAATCTTCAAATAATCGGCCCCCAATGTCAGAAGAGTTTTCTGGATATTGTCTAGTCTGAGTAATGGAGGTACCAATTATTTGGTGTTTTCCAGGGGAAACATCCCATTGACCAGCACTTGGTTTTCTTCTACTGGGCTTTATAGAGATTTTAGCAGTTATTTCTTGGGCACCAGAGATTTCAGAGGTCATTCCAGAAATACCCCTTGTTGTTAACTGATGTCCAATAATAGAAGAGCCTCCAGGATATTTGCCACTGTAAATTTGCTTTTGTCTTGCATGATAAACACCATCCCATGAAGGAAAGTTTGATATATTTCCAGGAAAAGAGCCATTTTCACAGTCCGATCCGCTTTGGGTGGAAATAAAAGAGCGTATTAGAATAAAGATAATTATAAGGACAAATGATAGCAATAGCAATAGCACTTAGACTTATATACCACTTCATAGTGCTTTATAGCCTCTCTAAGAATCAGCATTTTACCCCCAACAATCTGGGTCCTCATTTTACCAACCTCAGAAGGATGGAAGGCTGAGTCAACCTTGAGTCTGGTGAGATTCGAACTGCCAAACTGCTGGCAGCTGGTGATCAGCAGAAGTAGCTTGCAGTACTGCACTATAAGCACTGTGCCACCATGGCTCATAATGATAATATAATAGGTAAAATGTACAAGTTGTTGCTGAGATTTGATATAGAGCATGACATGACTAAAGAGAGATGGGTTGGTTTGGTTTCTAATATTAATATGAGCAGATGGGGAAAAAATGTGGGGACTGCTTTTGAATTTACATTGCGTCATAGTTTAAGATCCTGCCAACCTAGCAGTTTGATAGTTTGCAAATGCAAGTAGATACCACTTTGGTGGGAAAGTAACAAGAGTCCATGAGGTCATGCTGGGCACATGATTGTGGACACGCTGGCTCAGTGTCCTTGAAACAGAGATCAGCACCCATCCCCTATAGTGGGCAATGACTAGCAGGGTAAAATCTACAAGGACTCCTTTACCTTACCACAGTTTAACAGAGAACTTTTATAACTGATTTAGCAATGGCACCAACTAAAGTGTAAAAAATGTATAAAGGGATATCAAACCATTGTTGGAAGTGTGAAAAGGAAGAAAGCAGTTTTATATTTTGCATGGTGGTCATGAGAAAAAGGAAAGGAATTTTAAGTGAAAATTCATATTAGTGATACAAAAGATACTGTGGATTAATATTATGATGAAACCAGAGTTATTTTATTGGATTTTATGGATGCTAAACTAGAAAAGAAATATAATATTGTATATGGCAACTATGGTAAGGTTATTATATGCACAGACGTGAAAGAATAATAAAATACCAAGAGTAAAATTTTGGATTATAAAATTGACGAAGTTTGTGGAAATGACAAAGCTGACCAATTTGGTCAGGGACAAAATGACAGACTTTTTAAAAGATTGGAAACTTTATATGGACTTTTTCCTGACAGAAGAAAAGACTGAACAGGTGGTTTATGGATTTACAGATTAAGAAGATTAAAGAAAGAGGGAAAAAAGTAAGATGGCAATTACTTGGTAAGAAGAAGGATGGAAGTTAAAATTCCATGTTCTTTTCATACTTCTTTTCTTTCTTGTTCTTTTTTCTTATTCTTATATTTCTTTTCACTTTTTATACTTTTATTGTAATATAAAATTTTATCCATTATAATAAAAGTGTAAAAAATGAAAATAAAAATATTTATTGTGTATTGTAATGCTTTTTTTTTTCTTTCTCTCATGCTGAACAAATACAATGGGTGTTTTCTGGTTCAGGGAATGTATCATATATCTTCCTTTATGACTTCACATCATAGGCAGCTCATAACTTGTAAAAAGAAATGGAAGTATTGTAAATGTGAGAGACAGGATTACACATAAAATGATCTTATTCACATATAAATCAAAGCAGGATATTAACCATGCTTAGTAAAACAATGTAATGAAAAACTATTTATAGTTTGCCCATAAATAGTAATTTTACATGCTACATTACAGTGGAAAAAAATCACCCCACTGTTACATCCAGTGGCATACTATATGTAAGATTCTTGTACTACAAACAGGGAGTAGTATTAAATTTTAAAACATTTGGGTTTAAACCCAAGCTCCATATTTATTTCTTATGAAAACTCCATATGAACTAAAACCTAGATTAGAAGTTCCTTTTTGCTGCTATTATTGTTTTCTAATGGACATGTTATTTTCTAATCATAGAAAACAGACTAGATCTGTTAGGCTTTTAGAGTTATTTCATGCAATGGAACAAAGTGATTGTCTTTCATGACTGATGCAGATTGTTAATTCACCAAAACGGCTGAAGAAGTTAATTACAAGTGAACCAACAGTATACAGTACATATCATCGATAAGTACATTAAAAATATTCTTCTTGTGCTAGGAGAAAGAGTCACTTAGAGGCACATTGTACTTCCATTTGTTTGGGGAGGAAAATGAAGTACATCTCACAATATAGTGCAGCAGAAGAAGGTCTCACCACAGGGTCCAAGTAGCCTAGATTTTCCAGCACATGGAACTTTACAGCAATAACCGTAATGGGCTATGCATATTTCTGGACCATCTTCAATATGTCCATTGAGAGCAAAGCAATCTGAAAGAAAGGAAAAAGAAAAGATTAAGTCACAGTTCAATCTGTCTGTCTGTCTTCCTCATACATACTGTATTATACACATTGTTAAATTTCCCCCCAAAAAGAGAAGGGAGGGAGGGAGGGAGGGAGGGAGGGAGGGAAGGAAGGAAGGAAGGAAGGAAGGAAGGAAGGAAGGAAGGAAGGAAGGAAGGAAGGAGGGAAGGTTGGTTATTTTAGAACTAGGTACAATTAATATTTTTATAATTTTCCCTAAATTTATGAGCACAGAAATTGCAAGCCTGGTTTTTTTCATAGGTGGAAAAATTCTTCAATAAAGAATCCTCCTTTCTCAAAAGGAGGATTCAATTTTTGGTGATAATATTGGGACTATAGAAAAAAAAAGGAATTATCTCTTTGTGTCTTCCCATAAGAAGGCACATCAGTTGAAATTATTAAACCAAGAACTCTTGGGATTCATACAGTCGTATAGCGATGCTTAAATATTTCTGAATTTTCAATACTTCTAAATAAATATAACCTAAAACAAGAGCTGTTTTCCCCCAAAAAATCTTAAAACTAGATAAAGAGAACCCAAATAAACAAATGAGTAAAAATAATATTCTTGTTCACTTACATGTAGTCCTTACTTACTGACTTCCTAGTACAGCTATTGTTCAAAGTTACGGTATGATCTTATGATACAAAGTTACTTTATGAGCAATATGTTTACAACCTTCTCAGCTTCCCTTAGTTACATGGTTGCTATAGAGTCAGTATATACAGTATCTTGTGCCTGTCCTGTTGCTTTTCTTTATTTTCCCTTTACAGAGCAGAGAGTTTAGAGAGGACCGGATTACAAGAGAGTAAACAGGCAACTCAGGATTACTTTTATTTATTGAGAAAAATAATCGAAAACTATGTTTGCATGTGTCGAAAGTAAGTGAATCTCTGGGATTATTTAAAAGGGAAATTAAAGTTTTATCAATATGATGATAATCAGGTATTGCTCTAGGTGATCTTGCCTTATTTAAAAAAGAGAATGCTAGTTATTCATTCTCAAAGTGTGTTCTTTCACATAAGTGGATTACAATTTCTGAAGACTTCTGAAAAAAGATGTTGTTGCTTCCCAGCTGGAAAAGGTTACAAAATTATTTCTATAGAATTTAAATTTTACAAATCTGCAGATTGTGTACAAAAGAGGCAGGTCTACACTTTTGCTGTGAGAGTTTTGAGAAACAATAAAGAACCGTTACCCAACAAGACAGACACAGACTTTAGAGGATAATTAGAACTGCAGAAAAAACAATTACTACCAACCTGCTTTCCATTGAGGACCTGTATACTGCAATGAGTCAAAAAGAGGGCTGTGAAAATATTTACAAACCCCTCACATCCTGGACATAAACTGTTTCAACTCCTACCCTCAAAACAATGCTATAGAGTACTGCACACCAGAACAACTAGACACAAGAACAGTTTTTTTCCCGAATGCCATCACATGTTAAACAAATAATTTCCTCAACACTGTCAAACTAGTTACTAAGTCTGCATTACTATTAATCTTCTCATCGTTCCTATCACCCATCTCCTCCCACTTATGACTGTATGGTTGTAACCTTGTTGATGGTATCCTTAAGATTTATATTGACTGTTTCCTTATGACTATCATTAAGTGTCCTACCTTATGTTTCTTGACAAATGTATCTTTTTTTTATGTACACTGAGAGCATATGCACCAAGACAAATTCCTTTTGTGTCCAATCACACTTGGCCAATAAAGAATTCTATTCTATTCTATTCTATTCTATTCTATTCTATTCTATTCTATTCTATTCTATTCTATTCTATTCTATTCTATTCTATTCTAAAAACTGTGCCAGACAATGGTCTGATAGGAAAAATCTGAGTCCAAAGCAGAAATGGGGATGGAGAAAATATTCCAGAATTTACCCTTTCTAGTTGTCTGGAACATAAAGGCAGGGGAGAAAGGAATCATCTTCAGTTTTGGTGAAACCAGCAGTTACACAGCACAGTTGTCTACACTAAAGTTCAAACTGAAAGATCTTTGCACTTTTTATTTTATTTTTATTTATAAAGGACAAAGTGTATAAACAATAAGACCCGGTTTGATTGCACATCTTATCACTGATTTTCAAGAGTAGAATCTTTACCAAGAATACTTTCAGGGAAGTTGGGAATCTAGCAAATGGTTCCAGGTGATAGCTTGATAAAATATCTGATCAGCACTTTCAAAACTCAGACAAATGACATTTGCTAAGAATATGTTTATGAGATCACTGGTTCTAGTATGCAACTATTGTTTTCCCTTCCCAGAGCAGGTGTTAGATGAGAAAGCTATTGTTGACTTATATTAATTTCTACAGTAGGAATACAGATAAGAAGAACCTAACAATAAAAATAGTAATAATATTTTTGGTTTTCGTTTCCTGGTCTGAGTTACCTTGAAGGGCTAACAATCTTGCAAGTCTCTTACTTTCTCTCTAGAGGAGCAGTGTATCCCACTTAGTTTTAGAATGTTCTCTGATCTCCAGAGAATCTATGGAGATTCTCAGTCATCCAGGTCATGGTTGTCCCAAAGGTGCTTTTTCAGAACCAGAAAGTCCAGTTGCCTCCTGAAAAAGTACCTTTGGGGCTTTGATCTCCAGGGTACACCACTATCCAATGAGCAGCTTGCTGTAGCATTGTTGCAACACTAGCAGCAAATAGATGTACCTGTAGCAGAGCCGATGCATCTGTATTCTCATAGGAGCTTACCTTGGAGGAGACCAGGACCAATTTTCATTACTCAATGTATTCTGTTTATGGCAGGCATGCCAGCAGAAGTTTCCACAGATCACTCAATGTGACTTTTGTGCTAAGTTTGCTAAAGGAAAGAGCAATTAAATGGGTCATACCAATTAGTGAGGGCAACAGCCTGCTACTAGATCAATCATTGGTGATCCCTGCATGACATTAATGGAGAATAAAGTTAATCAGCCCAATATATATAAAGAAGCAGGAAAACCAATAAATCAAGATCAAATTATTTAATATGCATTTTGATGCAAATTGACTTAGTACATTCAACTGAAATGAGATGATACTTCAAATTTCTCCATTAAACATTTTATATCAAATAGAAGACATTACATGTTAGCTGCCACCTTTTCATCAAATGCATCTTTTTTTTATTCTTAAAGAAAATCTGACTTTAGCTTAGATGGCTGCACATTACAAAAAATGTATTGAGACAATGGAAGACTGAGGAGGAGAGAATGGTGTGGACAATACCATTACATGTGTACTTAGAAAAAGTTACTTAGCTAGCTTTGCAAATTTAATCATTCATGTTCACTTCTTATCTGTATTCCTAGAGTATTACCTGTATTTCTAGAGAAACACTGCGGAGGTTGGGGAGGGTGCATGGGGGTGTGCAAGAGGTACTGCGTGGGTCCAGGAGGGTCCAGGGAGGTGTGGGTGCACAAGGTTGGGGAGGATCCACAGGATGTGGTGAATATCAAGGAATGTGCATGAGGATGTGTGAGACATGTTCCATCAGTTGGGGAGGATACCTGAAGGTGCATGAGAAGTATTAGAGGGGTATTCAGTGTTCATTGTGACAGGGAAGGTCCACAAGGACACATGAGTGGTAAGTACAGAGGGGCTGAGGGAAGACCCTGCTACACTGGATCTGAACATTCCCTGAATATACCAGTGACTTGTAATTTCCCTTGCCACCTTCCCCTTTGATTTTCTAGGAAAGCTAGCTCCACAGCATGCCAGCAATCTGTCCAGGCAAAGAAGTAAATGCAGGATGTAGACGCAATGAGAAACCATGCCCCTTCTTGTCTGTGGAAAACCTCTCTCCATGGAACCAGTCCCTGGTGCCCAAAAGGTTGGGTGGGGCGGGACTGATGCAGATGATAAACTCAAAATGACATTTCTAAATTGTCCTTAGCCCATTAATATTTGATTTCTGCAGTAATTTAACCTTTCCCCCCTCCCCCACTAAAATTTTATTCTGACATAAAACTTACCTTGTAAAAATAAGAAGATCCATGAAAGAGCAGCAGTGAAAAGTATTTGCATGGTGAAGCTTGACTCAGATTCAAAAAACACAGAAAATGGGGGAGATGGGTAAGGCAGGGAATAAGCTACTAAAATCCTGCTCCTCTCAAAAACAGAACTACTTATAGAGATCAGTATACATTAAACCTCCTTGATGCACTGTGTGCAATGCAGAAATTATTGGTGCATTATTTTTAAATAAGGCATGATGTGCCAGGAAGAGGAACCAAACTACAGTACATTAAACCTAAGATTGCATGCTAGGTTTGCTGCTTTTAAGTATTAGTTTTTATGGTTCTCATAGCAATTGAAGAGTAGAACTGTCTCCTTCTCCTCATACTGCATGAATCAAGAAGAGGGCCGTGAAAATATTTGCAGATCTCTCGCATCCTGGACATAAACTGTTTCAACTCCTACCCTCAAAACGACGCTATAGAGCACTGCACACCAGAACAACTAGACACAAGAACAGTTTTTTCCCGAAGGCCATCACTCTGCTAAACAAATAATTCCATCAACACTGTCAGACTATTTACTGAATCTGCACTACTATTAATCGTTTCATAGTTCCCATCACCAATCTCTTTCCACTTATGACTGTATGACTATAACTTGTTGCTGGCAATCATTATGATTTATATTGATATATTGATCATCAATTGTGTTGTAAATGTTGTACCTTGATGAACGTATCTTTTCTTTTATGTACACTGAGAGCATATGCACCAAGACAAATTCCTTGTGTGTCCAATCACACTTGGCCAATAAAAATTCTATTCTATTGAGTGGAAACTGAATGTTCTACCAGTTATTTGTTAAGTATTCTACAATTCATTAACTAAAACTCTACATTTTAGGTTCATGAAATCTGGCATATACCAAATTTAGCACCTTCCCTAGCTGAGGAAGTCTGGGAGTTGAAGTCCACAAACCTTAAAGTTACTAAGGTTGGAGACCCCTGATCTAAAAAATATAAATAAAATAAAATAATAAAATAAAATATTTGTACAACTTTCTGAGATTTGGTGTGTTTCTGTAGTGTTTCACTCTAACTATACAAACACAAAAAATCTCACAAAGCTGTATGTGGCATTTTGTATGTGTGTGTGTGTGTGTGAGTCAGTGAGTCAGTGAGTCAGTTGTATTGTGTTGTGTGTGTGTAAAGTGTGAAAGTTGGTTTTTGAGCTTTTTGTGGCTGTGTGAAATTCCTGCTTGTTGCAGGAATTTTGGGTGAGGTGCAGCTGCTTTTACATTGTGTGTGTCAGTTGTGTTGTGTTGTGCTGTGTTGTGTGTGTGTGTAAAATGTGAGGTTCCTGCTTGTTTCAGGGGCCATTTTGGGTGAAGTGCAGCTGCTTTTACATTGTGTGTGAGTCAGTTATGTTGTGTTGCGTGGGTGTAAAGCGTGAAAGTTGGTTTTTGGTACCTCTTATTGTTTTGTATGCTTTGTTTATTATTTTTATTATTTATTGTTATTGGCCACGCCCACCCAGTCACATGACTGCCAAGCCACTCTCACCCAGTCACATGACCGCCAAGCCATGCCCAGTGTCACATGACCATCAAGCCACACCTACAAAATAAGCCATGCTCACAGAACCGGTAGTAAAAAAATTTAGAACCCACCTCTGCTTTATGCAAAGCAAATCACGCCCAAAGCGCGTGCGTGAAGCAAACTGGTGGTAACACCAGTTAGAACCCACCACTGCCCTGCACCTGGACAGATGAAACTGGGAGGCATCTCTGGTTGGGATGATGCATTGATTGGACCATGTGATGGACATGTGAGTGTTGGGCAAGGACTTGAACTTTCCTTTGGGTGGGGAAAACCTGGAAGCTTTCAGATCCAGGTTTTCCCAGTTGTGCCATTATGACATCTCTAATAAAATGGAACTTTGAGGGACCTTATGCCTCAGAGTTTTCTTTCACTGGGAGTGTTGCTTGGAACCCTGACACAACCATTTAGTCACATTAGCTCTGTTCTGTGGGACACAGTCTGTTTTAACATCCTTTAGCAATTGCAATAGCACTAAGACTTATATACCACTTTATAGACCCTCTCTAAGAGATTTACAGAGTCAGAATATTTCCTTCAACAATTTTGGTCCTCATTTTACCAACCTTGAAAAGATGGAAGGCTGAGTCAACCTTGAGCCGGTCAGAGTCGAACTCCTGGCAGTGAGCTGAGTTAGCCTGCAATACTACATTCTAACCACTGCAGTACCGTGGCTCTTACAGAGTTCATTATGCATCTAAAGCAATGATTGAGAATGCCTTTGCCTTACTTCTAATCGATTAAATATACTGGCTATTTTATTCATTTTAGTTATGTTTTAATCCAAATTTCTGATTGATTGTACCCATTTACTTCCTGTACTATTAACCCGAAGGTGTGTTACAACAGATACTTAGGGTAGCATAGTATAATGCATTTTTTTCTTGCCTTTAATTTTTATCTGTTACCTTTAACAAAACATTAGCCACCCAAAGTTGGCCTATGGATTTCCATATAAACTGAATGAATAAGGCAATAAATGTATGAAGCAATCACAGTATAATGCTTAAGGAACTATGTCATCCCTAAATACACATTCTTGAATCTGAAATCTAGACAGAATTAATGCTAGCAATAATGAACTCTATTTACTTGTTAACTAAAGTTTGGGAACAATAAACAGAATCAAATCACTCTTCTTTATTAGGAAATGTAACTCTATTAAACAATCAAGGATTTTTTTCCCCAAATAAATAAATGTTAAAATTTGATCATAACTATTTCTGTCTTAATATTCCATGTCCTTTTTAATTTCAGGAATTTTATTCATTGGAAAATATTGTTTTTTTAGGAAACAAGAAGTATATACAATATGATTTGTCTTAGAAGTATTTTTCCTCTTTCTGTACCACCTATTTGGCAATTTAGTCAATAGAAAATATTAATAATACATGGATCATTGCAATGAACTAGTAATTATTTTTCTTTGGAGAATAAGGGAAATACAATTTTGAAATAGAATATTTCATTTGTGCAATGTTTGTAAGAGTAAAAAAAAAATTACTTGAAACAACACAAAGTGCCTTTCCCACATTTCCCTGGATGGGATATGGTGCCCCAGAGTTGGACAGCAGAGAGGCAGAGGAACAGGAGGAGCCTGTTCCAAGTGCACACATGCACAGAGCTGCCAGAAGGCAAGAGCAGCTAAAGCAAAAGGGACGACTCGGGAGCAAGGCCAAGAGATGATTGGCCCCTCCCATAAGGCTTAAAAGAGAAACAAAGGCACTTGGGGCCTTTTGCAGGAAAGAAACATTGCTAACTCTGTTCCCAGTCAGCATCTCTTGTTTGTTTCTGAACTTTGTGGAGCTTTGCCAAGTAAGGGCTTTGGCAGGGTATCAAAGAAAAAGGTTGGTGATTATCCTGAAGGACTTTTTCCGAAGGATTTGTTTTGCAACTAATTGGGACTCAGTTGGGAATGAATATAATTCTCAGCTGTTACAATAAAATAGGTTTGTTTGGGACTAATTGTGCCTCGTAATGACTCAGTAAGCCTAGGTCACAACAGTTCTTTTAATATTCTGGAATTCATTTCTGATCCACTGGAATGCAAGCTCAAGTCATTTCCAACTATATCATTCTGTAATCATTCTGTGGATTGTATATGCCTTACCTGGAGAAGCCAAAAGTATCCATGATGCCAGAACAATAGAAAGAATGCCAAACTGTATAGCTGAAGCTAGCCGGGGTCTTCAAACAATACAGTAGAGACAGAAAGAGACAGAGAGAATAAGACCAGAAGCAAAGCTAAATACTTATCTATTTATAAGGCTAGCTGCCTATGTAATAATTCTTTAAATCAAAGTTGCAGATATAAACTGTGTGATAATAAAAACACATTATTCTTTAATCTTCTGAAATAAAAACATACAGAGAAGGAAAAATGATTCACTATATTAATCTCAATCCCAGATTCACTGAGTTGGAAAAATGATTTTATTGTTTTTAGAATTTGATGATCTCTCTATAGCTGCCTGCCATAGTCCGTGACTAAACAATAAATTGAGCAAAAGCAACAGTTAAATGATCTGAAAAAACTTTAGCTGTCCTGCCAAAGATTACTAGGCCCAATTTAACATTAGTTGGAGTGAGGAAGTTACCTTAATTATCTCTACAATGAACCTGATCAAGATCAAGATATTCTTTCTGACAATGGGCATGGTCAATTTGCTTGCCTCTATCACATATTTAATATTTAAAGCCTCTTTACCTCCATCCTCAAACTGAAATCTTGAGTTTAAAGGGATGAAACTTTAATTATGACTCCTGAATGACACTATCCTCAAATTAAATTTCTCCTCAGTTATTTTCATACCAATTTTAGTCTTTTCCAGAGTTCTTTCTAAAATTAATTGTTAAGAAAGTATTAATGGAAAGTTTCTAATTTTATTTTTAAGCAACCCAACAAATTATTCCTACAGTAATCATGATTAAGGTCACATAGATCCAAGCGCAATGTGTCTTGTTTTCTGTAACTAGATAGTCCTCAATCTTCTATCATTGTTTGATGCGCTTCATAATTCATCTCATTCTCTGCATGTCTCTTTCTATTAGTAGTTCTTTCTCTTCTATGAATTATGCAGGAGCCTGAGACAATGTTAAAAGAATTTATTTATTTATTTATTTATTTTTCATATTTATATACCGCCCTATCTCCCTAAGGACTCAGGGCGGTTCACAGGCAGTTAAAATACATATAAATACAATTAAAAAACGACAATTAAAAAACTTATTCTATAGCCCAAATTATTAAAAACAGTATAAATAGTAAAAACCCCTTAAAACCAGTTACTTTAAAATCTAATCCAGTCCCGCGCAGATAAATAAGTGTGTTTTAAGCTCGCGACGAAAGGTTTGGAGGTCCGGAAGTTGACGAAGTCCTGGAGGGAGTTCGTTCCAGAGGGTGGGAGCCCCCACAGAGAAGGCCCTTCCCCTGGGTGTCACCAGATGGCACTGCCTAGCTGACGGCACCCTGAGGAGTCCCTCTCTGTGAGAGCGCACGGGTCGGTGAGAGGTATTTGGTAGCAGTAGGCGGTCCCATAAATAGCCCGGCCCTACGCCATGGAGCGCTTTAAAGATTGTCACCAACACCTTGAAGCGTACCCGGAAGGCCACAGGTAGCCAGTGCAGACTGCGCAGGATAGGTGTCACACGGGAGCCACGAGGGGCTCCCTCTATCACCCGCGCAGCCGCATTCTGGACTAACTGAAGCCTCCGGATGTCCCTCAAGGGGAGCCCCATGTAGAGAGCATTGCAGTAATCCAGGCGAGACGTCACGAGGGCGTGAGTGACCGTGCATAAGGCATCCCGGTCTAGAAAGGGGCGCAACTGGCGCACCAGGCGAACCTGGTGGAAAGCTCTCCTGGAGACGGCCGTCAAATGGTCTTCAAAAGACAGCCGTTCATCCAGGAGAATGCCCAGATTGCGCACCCTCTCCATCGGGGCCAGTGACTCGCCCCCAACAGTCAGCCGAGGACTCAGCTGACTGTACCGGGATGCCGGCATCCACAGCCACTCTGTCTTGGAAGGATTGAGCTTGAGCCTGTTTCTCCCCATCCAGACCCGTACGGCTTCCAAACACCGGGACAGCACTTCAATAGCTTCATTGGAGTTTTCAAGTTCAGAAATTTCTTGCTGCTATTCTCTGAATTAGGGACGCAGTGGCTCAGTGGCTAAGATGCTGAGCTTGTCAGTTGAAAGGTCGGTAGTTCAGCAGTTTGACTCCCTAGTGCCGCATAATGGGGTGAGCTCCCATTACTTGTCCCAGCTTCTGCCAACCTAGCAGTTCGAAAGCATGTAAAAAATGCAAGTAGAAAAATAGGGACCACCTTTGATGGGAAGGTAACAGCGTTCTGTGTGCCTTTGGGGTATAGTCATGCTGGCCACATGACCATGGAGACGTCTTCAGACAGTGCTGGCTCTTCGGCTTTGAAACGGAGATAAGTACCGCCCCCTAGAGTTGGGAACGACTAGCACACATTTACCTTTACCCTTTATTCTCTGAATACCTCCCAGTTTGTTGGAAACTTTAAAATATGGTAGCATAGAATAGAGCTGGAAAGGACCTTGGAAGTCTTCTAGTCTAGCCCCCTGCTCAAGCAGGAGACCCTATACCACTTCAGACAAGTGGCTTTCCAGTCTCTTCTTAAAAACCTCCAATGATGAAGCAACCACAATTTCTGAAGGTAAGCCATTTCACTGGTTCATTGTTCTCACTGTTAGGAAGTTTGAACAATTAATCAGTCGAATAGTTTGCCTTCAGAAATTGTGGGTGTTTCATCACTGAATGTTTTTAAGGAGAGATTGGAATTGGAAATGGTACTAAAAGTGGAAGTTTTCCCAATAAAGTGAAACAATTATTTCCCATGATTTGGATTTAGCCTGAAACAACATTTGTCCTTTTTGCACTCACATTAAATTGATGACTCAGTATTTCAGAATGCTCTCAGATGTTATTAACAGATTAACCTTCATTTTCTAGGCCCTTCTCAGTCATGATGTTAAGGATAGTGTTTGCCATGCTCATATTATCTAAATTCAACTATTTCAATCCTTCCAAGAGCACTTACTGTATCAGCAGAATGACTCCTGTTCACCTTCAAATCAAAGATTGAATAGAACCAAAACACAACACTGCAGCAGCTAAAGAGGGGCAGGGAGAAAGGAAAGAAGGAAAGAAGAAGAGTTTTAGACTGTATCCATAATAAGGAGATAGAAAAGCTTCAAAGTATTGCTTTGTTTCTATTTTTTCCAGAAATAGATGTTCCCTTACTAGTCCAAGTTGCTTTATTTTTATCTGCTTCAGTCTACCAGGCTTCTGCAGGAATTGATGTAAGTCTGACAGGAGCCTTCTGTAAGAAGTACTACAAAAGCAGATTGAGATAAATCCTCTCTCCCAGTCCTTGCTCAGAAGATGTCCCAAACTGAGTTGCTCCAATGTTGACCATGGGAAATTTCACACTGTACTTCAAAGATAATTGACCTAGAGCCTTCCACTGGAAGATTGAGGGCAAATGAAGAAAGGGACGACAGCAGTGGTGGGATTCTGCCAGTTCTAGGCAGTTCGGCCGAACCGTTTGTTAAACTGCCGGTTCACCCCGCCCCTTGCCCCTCCCCTCCCCACCATTACTTACCGGTGTCTGTCGGCGGCCGCGTGGCGCTTGGATCGGTTGGGCAGCAAGGCCACCGACCGAAGCCAGCCTCCATCCAAGCGTCTCTCTAGCCAGCGATTAAATCGCCTCGGTCGGTGGGTGCCTAAACCGCATGGCGCTTGGATTGGGTGGGGAGCGGTGTGCATGGATCCGATCTGACAGAAGCCTGCCTGCATCCAAGCATCTCTCTAGCCAGCGATTAAAGCACGGCCAGCGAGCAGCTTGGATCAGGTGGGGAGCAAAGCATGTGTCAATCGCCTCGGCCTGCTGCCCACCCAGCAGGACTGTCCTGCGGCCGCCTCCCACCCATGCAGCACCAGCCTACCCTACCCCATCTGGAAAAAGAGTGATGGAGAGAAAGAGGGGGGCAGAAAATGATGGAGAGAAAGAGAGATGGAGGATAGAAGGGGGAGAAAGATGAAGAAGAGAAAAGGGAGAAAGATGGAGAGAAAAGGAAGGAGGGAGAAAGAGAGATTAAGGAGAGAGAGATGGAGAGAAAGAGGGGGGAGAAAGATGAAGGAGAGAAATGGGGAGAAAGAGAAGGAGGAGAAAGAGAGATTAAGGAGAGAAAGATGGAGAGAAAGATGAAGAGAGAAAGAGATGAAGGATAGAAGGAGAAAGATGAAGAAGAGAAAGGAGAAAGATGGAGAGAAAGGGAAGGAGGGAGAGAGATTAAGGAGAGAAAGATGGAGAGAAAGATGAAGGAAAGAAAGAGAGATGAAGGATAGAAGGGGGAGAAAGATGAAGAAGAGAAAGGGGGGAGAAAGAGAAGGAGGGAGAAAGAGAGATTAAATAGAGAAAGATGGAGAGAAAGATGAAGGAGAAAGATGAAGGAGAGAAAGAGATGAAGGATAGAAGGGGGAGAAAGATGAAGAGAAAAGGGAGAAAGATGGAGAGAAAGGGAAGGAGGGAGAAAGAGAGATTAAGGAGAGAAAGATGGAGAGAAAGATGAAGGAAAGAAAGAGATGAAGGATAGAAGGGGGAGAAAGATGAAGAAGAGAAAGGTGTCAAGGTTCCAGAAAAACCTCCTCTGCATAAAAAAAACTCAGAAGCCATTGTCTTTCAGAGTTCTTTACTGGCATAAGGAAACTGGCACACGATGAGTGAAATTTCAAAACTGAAATTTCCGGATTCTTTTCCCAGTTATACAAACCCCAAGAGTCCCACCCCACTAACCCCTTTGCCAGTCACATGGTCCAACGTTCTTTCACTTTATTCGAAACCTGTTCTTGCCACTCCTTCTGCAGATGTAAACACAATCCGACCTTGACTGCTTGAATAATGTTACCATACCCCTCAACCCCCCTTCTTCCCCTCAGGGGAAAAATGTGGCAGCGTCTGGAAACATAAGGCCTAGTATGGTTTCCAGGCCTGACAGGCATCCCCCCTTGCAAAAGAAGCTATATTCTAGGAAAGAAAACAAAGACTTAATAAAGAAGAGTGTCGGTGGTCCACACTTCCCTTCCACCCCCCTGTCCCTCCTCCAAGAGGTTTTTTAGGTTTGTCAGAGAAAGCGTCGTGAAATTGCTTAATCAAATTGTCCACATTTACTTTCCATCTTTTGACCCAAGTAGATTCAGATAATGGATATCCCTTCCAGTGGACTAAATATTGTAATTGACCTCTGTATAGTCTAGAGTCAAGGATTTTCTTGATCTCATAGTGGGTTTCACCTTGGATTATCAAGGGTGTGTGGGGGGGTGGGAGGTAGAGATCTAAGTCCAGATGGTCTAGCAAGTTTTAATAAACTGCTATGGAATACCGGGTATATTTTTCCCAATATTCGAGGGAGTTTGAGTTGGACGGTAACGGGATTAATAATCTTTACAATGGGGAAAGGGCCCAAAAATTTTGGACCGAATTTTCTGCTTGGTATTCTCAACCTTAGATACTTAGTAGATAAAAAGACTTTATCCCCAATGCGAAAAGGGGGTTGAAGGGAATGGTGTTTGTCAGCTTGGGCTTTGTATTTTTGAGCTCTTACAGCTAAGGCCTTTTTTGTATTTTCCCACCCTTTTTTCAATGAATTCATCCAGTCCGTTAGGAAAACGGAAGTGGGGGGTTGCACGGGGAGTTCAGGCATTGGAACGAAGTCCATGCCGGTGGTTATCTGAAAAGGAGTTAACCCCGTGCTGCTGTGTACAGCATTATTATATGCGACCTCTGCAAATGCTAACAAATCCGACCAATTCTCTTGTTGGTAATTTACATAACATCGTATGTATTGTTCCACCATTGAATTCAATTTCTCAGCCGCTCCATTGGTCTCAGGATGGAACCCAGAACTAAGTCCTTGAGACGACCCAATGAACCGTAGGAACTCCCTCCAGAACTTGGCCGTGAATTGAACACCCCTGTCGGATATTATTCTTTTAGGAACTCCATGTAGTCTGTAGATGTGTTTCACGAAGAGCTTTGCTAATTTTCTCGCTGATGGCAATCTGCTGCACGCAGTGAAGTGGGCCTGTTTAGAGAACAAATCCACTATGTTCCATATCACCATATTTCCCCCACTAGGTGGGAGTTCAACAATGAAATCCATGGCAATCTCCTCCCAGGGTCTGGTGGGTTCGGCCACGGGTTGTAGGAGTCCAGGGGGTTTCCCTGGTCTGGACTTCATGGTGGCGAAGGTGGCACAGCTCCGCACATAGTCTTCGACATCTGATTTCATTTTTGGCCACCAGAATTGCCTTCTAGCCAAGTGGAGAGTTTTCAAAAATCCAAAGTGACCTCCTAGGCGAGAGTCGTGGCTTCTCTGTAGTATAGCCAGTCACATAACGACAGGTACATAAATCTTGGTTCCCTTCCAGGGTAGTCCATCCTTTAAGGTGAGGTCTGGCAAGTTTTCTTTAAACCAAGCATCATCAGAGAGTGCTGATTTTAATTCCACTAGTAGTTTATTAGGCAGGATGTTAGCACCACGGCGTGATCGCGGTCGAGTAAGTGCTTGGCTGGCTGGTTCGCTATCAGGAATCATCACATGTACTATCTCTTCGCGTTGGCTGTCAAATTGCGGTTTCCTAGATAGGGCGTCAGCCAGTAGATTTTGGTCACCGGGGATGTATTTGAGGGTGAAATGGAACCGTTTGAAAAACTGAGCCCATTGAACTTGTTTGGGAGAAAGTTTTTGTATTCGGTTTTTAAGTATTTGAGGTTTTTGTGGTCCGTCCACACCTTGAATGGTTCCTTCCCCCCTTCAAGGAAGTGTCTCCAGGAGAGGAGTGCCCACCACACTGCAAAGGCTTCCTTTTCCCAAACTGCCCATCTGTGTTCAGTGTCTGTCAGTTTTTTAGAAACGTACGCGCAGGGCATAAGATTGTTGTCGGTATTTTGTTGTAATAAGATAGCTGCTACCGCTACATCACTTGCATCAGCTTGGACCACAAAAGGTTTATTTGGATCCGGGTGTTGAAGAATTGGTTCCATTGAGAATAGGAGTTTTAGTGTTCAAAGGACTGTTGGCAGTCCATTGTCCAAGGTAGGGGTTGATTAGGTTTGGGCTTGGTGGGTGATGGCCCAGTTTTTAGCAATTCTGTTAATGGTAGAGCTACTTCTGCGAAAGAAGGAATGAATTTGTGGTAAAAATTTGTGAATCCCAGGATACTTTGGAGCTGTTTATGTGTGCGTGGCGGTTGCCAATCCAACACCGCTTTTACTTTTCCTGGGTCCATTTCGATGCCTTTGTTTGATATCCGGTAAACTAGGTAGTCTAGGGATTCCTTACCGCTGGAGCTCCCTGGTGTCCAAAAGGCATGACACGGTATTGAAACTGCCCAAGGGGCAGTTGAAAGCCATTTTCCATTCATCACCTTCCTTGATGCGGACCCGGTAATAGGCTTCCCTTAAATCCAATCTGGTGAAAATTTTGCCTTTTGCTAAGTGGTTCAACAAATCGTGCATTAGTGGTAAAGGGTATGTGTTCTGTATGCAAATCGCTTTGATATTTTTGAAATCAATACACAATCTAAGGCAGTGGTTCTCAACCTTTATAGTGCTGTGACCCCTTTAATACAATTCCCCACGATGTGGCGACCCCTTTAATACAATTCCCCACGATGTGGCGACCCCAAACGTAAAATTATTTTCGTTTTGAATTTATTGTGCCTGAAGCCGTATTGGCTAGTGATCTGAACTGCTTGTGATTGTCTTGAGGACGGAGGCATTAAAGCAGAGACTCCTCCCCTATTAAGTTTATGGCACCTGAAGCCAGATTAGGCTAGCGATTGGGAGTGATTGCAGCTGGCTTGAGAGGGAGACATCAGAGCAAAGATTTCTCTCTTTTTTAATTCATCGCGTCTGAAGCCGAATTTGGCTAGCGATTTGAAAAGCCTGCAGCTGGCTTGTGAAGTCAACCATTGGAGCGCAATTCTTCGACTCGGAAGTATACTTCCCATATTTCCGATGGTCTTAGGTGATCCCTGGCAAATCGTCATTCGACCCCCAATGGGGTCGCGACCCACAGGTTGAGAACTACTGATCTAAGGGAACCATCTTTCTTTTGTTTAAATAGCATGGGCGCAGCTACAGGTAATTTTGCTGGTTCAATGAACCCCCTGGCTAGGTTAGTGTCAATGTATTTCCTTAGTTCAGACACTTCGTCTGGCGTCATTGAATACATTTTGGGTTTAGGTAATTTTGCCCCCGGGTGCAATTCAATTGCGCAATCAGTTTGTCGGTGGGGGGGGTGTAGGAGGTTACATTCATCTTCGTTAAAAACGTCTGCTAAATCCATGTATGCTTTAGGGATGCGTGGTTCATTATGAGGTGGATTGGATATTGTGGCTATTGGTTCCCTCTGGTGATCATTCTGGATAAGGTTTTTTTCGGTAGGGGGAACTGGGTCTATGGGTCTGAAAGCCCATATAATTTTCCTGAATCCATCCTCCCATTTGATTGTGGGTTCCCATTTGTCCAACCAAGCTAAATCCAGGATGATGGATTCCGACATCTTTGGAATTACTATGAATCTTATAAGTTCATGGTAGTCTCCAATTTCTAAGCGAACCAGTTGTGTGATTTGGGTCGCTGGAACGCCGCCAATTAAGGTTCCATCTACTTGGTGGAATTTAATTGGGTGTTTCAAGGGAAATGTTTTTATACGTAGTTGGGCGACCGTAGAGGTTGAAATTAGGCATCTGGTGCATCCTGTGTCCACAATAGCCTCTAAATCTTTTTTGGCCCCTCCCCCTGGAATTAAGTTTACTTTGATAGCAAAAGGAGGAATGGGTGCACTCACCATTGAGTCGTTCTCTGCCTGGTTTGAGTCGTCAGGAGGTGAATCAGCTGATGGAAAGTCAGTGGATACTTCAGTAGGAAGGTAGGTGTCCATGGCTTGTCTTGCAAAGCGACTGGTATTTGGATTCTTTCGAGGGGGTCTGCGTGGTCGGGTAGCAGTTGGTGGGCGATACTATGGGAGTGGTGTTGGGGCCCGGCAAGTTGAAGCCCGATGTCCTAGTCCTAGCATTTAATTATTGTTGAAGATTGGAAGGTGGAGGGTGTGGTAGGTTTTAAGAGGGAAGGTCTTGTAGGTAGTCGCTGTGGAGTTGGAGTTGTTGATTGGCTTTGGCAGGGGTTGAATTCTCTGTCCAGAGCTACGGACATGTTGTACCAGTCATTTAGTTGTTCTGGGATTCCTCTGGTGGAGCAGGCTTTTCTGATTTTTTGATCGATTGCCTCTTTGAAATAGTGGAAGAGGATGCGGTCTGGCCAATGTCTAAGATTACCAGCAACCCTTTGAAAATTTCATACAAATTCTTTTAGAGGCCTGTTACCTTGTTTTCATTGTTTTTAAGGTGGTTTCACATTCTGCAATTAGGTCATCATCTTGAAACTGGTTGCGAAGCAATGCAATAAATCCGTGAACATCGTTTAATTCAGGAGCACGTTCATTGTGTAGTTGAGCTATCCACTCTGACGTTCATACCATCCGAGATGGCTTTGAGTAGGCTTCTTTCTGATGGGTATTGATGTCTATATTCTTCAATGTAAGCCTCAATTCTGCTGAGAAAGTAAGCCAGGTGGTGTGGATTCCCATTAAAGGTTGCTTTGAACACGGGAGGGGCTGGGTGAGGGGGTGCAGGTGGGTTTAGCTGGCCTGCTTGCAGTTGATGTAAAAATGCCTGTGGCTGGGGGAGGGCTGAGGCCGCCATGGCTGGTTGCTGAGTTGTAAAGGGGGGTGGAATCTGCTGCTGAGAAGAAAGTCCTTGAAATGCTTCAGCTGGCGCGGCAAAACCCAGCCTGGGGCCCCCAGGAAAGAAAGGTGCTGAACTTGCTGGTTGTCATTGGTATTAGATCAATCCTTGTCCAGGATAAAATGCCCAACTGGGAGGAATAGAAGCAGCAGGAGGTAGCGTAAGCCTCGGCTGGTGGGAAAAGTCAGTTGGGGGAGGTTGCCGTTCCCTCCTAGTCCCTGGAGCTGCCTGAACTCCCTGCTGTCTGAAGGAGGGAAGGGAGGGCCTCCTGCGTTCATCGGAATGGCTTCGAGCTTCAGTAATTTCTCCCTCTCTGGTGGGAGGGAAGATGAATTTAGGCTGAGGTAAACTCAAAGGCTCTGTCATGTCCCACTCCTCCGCTGACGGCCGGGTCGGGGAAGTCCGTATCAAGCGTGCCTCTGCAGCTCTGCCAAAGTCCTATCAGAGTTCTCAAGGCAGGCAGGAGACCAGGAAGTGACTTCAGCAATCCAAGTTAGACTTTGCCTGACTCAGAGAATGCCAGAAAGCAGATCCTTTATATAGGCCATGGGGTGTGGCTCCATGATTCAGCACTTATCCAGGCCTGCCCCTCCCTTCCTTTTGGTGACGTCGCCTCTCCATTCTCCAGAAGCGTGAGTCTATCCATTGCATCGTTTCGTCTCCAGCTGTTGGTAATCTCAGCTCGTGGCTGGCTTCAGGTGCACATGCTATCGGAAGGAGGTTTGTTTGTTCGGCCTGTCCGGGCATGGTGCCAGGGCTGGGGGCTGGAGGCATGCCAGGACATTCTTCCGAACTATCAGCGTCTGGCAGGAGATAAGAGGTGCCCGGCTGCAGCAGGGGGAGCGAGTGAGACACAACAGGCTCTCGAGGCAGGTGAGCTGAGCTTATATGAGGCCTCATTTCCAAATGCTCAAAAGTTTCCGGGAGGTCCAATAGGGATTGGGATTTTAGGGGGTTTCTCAGGTCCCAATCCAGTGACTCTCCCGATTCTCTGGGTTTTACTGCCCTCTATTGAGATTGAGAGGAGGGAGGGGGCTCTCCATTCTGCCGTGGGGAAATGTTTTCTCCCAGGGATCTCACTTCTTGTAATTGATGGGGAGGGGCTTGGCCAGAGCGACAGCTTACCCATGAATCGGAGTCTTTAGGCCGTGCACCAAGCTGACAAGCAGGCTCCACATATCTTCCAATGGGAAGTAGGTGATCTCGACCAAGTCCTCAGATTCCAGCCTCTCTTTTTTTTTAATTTGCATTTATATCCCGCTCTTCTCCGAAGACTCAGGGTGGCTTACACTATGTCAAGCAATAGTCTTCATCCTTTTGTATATTATATACAAAGTCAACTTATTGCCCCCAACAATCTGGGTCCTCATCTTGAAACTGGTTGCAAGCAATGCAATAAATCCGTGAACATCGTTTAATTCAGGAGCACGTTCATTGTGTAGTTGAGCTATCCACTCTGACGTTCATACCATCCGAGATGGCTTTGAGTAGGCTTCTTTCTGATGGGTATTGATGTCTATATTCTTCAATGTAAGCCTCAATTCTGCTGAGAAAGTAAGCCAGGTGGTGTGGATTCCCATTAAAGGTTGCTTTGAACACGGGAGGGGCTGGGTGAGGGGGTGCAGGTGGGTTTAGCTGGCCTGCTTGCAGTTGATGTAAAAATGCCTGTGGCTGGGGGAGGGCTGAGGCCGCCATGGCTGGTTGCTGAGTTGTAAAGGGGGGTGGAATCTGCTGCTGAGAAGAAAGTCCTTGAAATGCCCCAGCCTGGGGCCCCCAGGAAAGAAAGGTGCTGAACTTGCTGGTTGTCATTGGTATTAGATCAATCCTTGTCCAGGATAAAATGCCCAACTGGGAGGAATAGAAGCAGCAGGAGGTAGCGTAAGCCTCGGCTGGTGGGAAAAGTCAGTTGGGGGAGGTTGCCGTTCCCTCCTAGTCCCTGGAGCTGCCTGAACTCCCTGCTGTCTGAAGGAGGGAAGGGAGGGCCTCCTGCGTTCATCGGAATGGCTTCGAGCTTCAGTAATTTCTCCCTCTCTGGTGGGAGGGAAGATGAATTTAGGCTGAGGTAAACTCAAAGGCTCTGTCATGTCCCACTCCTCCGCTGACGGCCGGGTCGGGGAAGTCCGTATCAAGCGTGCCTCTGCAGCTCTGCCAAAGTCCTATCAGAGTTCTCAAGGCAGGCAGGAGACCAGGAAGTGACTTCAGCAATCCAAGTTAGACTTTGCCTGACTCAGAGAATGCCAGAAAGCAGATCCTTTATATAGGCCATGGGGTGTGGCTCCATGATTCAGCACTTATCCAGGCCTGCCCCTCCCTTCCTTTTGGTGACGTCGCCTCTCCATTCTCCAGAAGCGTGAGTCTATCCATTGCATCGTTTCGTCTCCAGCTGTTGGTAATCTCAGCTCGTGGCTGGCTTCAGGTGCACATGCTATCGGAAGGAGGTTTGTTTGTTCGGCCTGTCCGGGCATCTAGTCCCACCAGGCCCAAGGTTGACTCAGCCTTCCATCCTTTATAAGGTAGGTAAAATGAGTACCCAGATTGTTGGGGGGGCAATAAGTTGACTTTGTATATAAATATACAAATAGAATGAGACTATTGCCTTACACAATGTAAGCCGCCCTGAGTCTTCGGAGAAGGGCGGGATATAAATGTAAAACAAAACAAAAACAAAACAAAAACCAAAATGTCCCACTGCCCACTGTCTCCCATGATAATATGACTGTATTTATATAACAACAGAGTTGGAAGGGACCTTGGAGGCCTTCTAGTCCAACCCCCTGCCCAGGCAGGAAACCCTACACCATCTCAGTCAGATGGTTATCCAACATTTTCTTAAAAATTTCCAGTGTTGGAGCATTCACAACTTCTGCAGGCAAGTTATTCCACTTATTAATTGTTCTAACTGTCAGGAAATTTCTCCTTAGTTCTAAGTTGCTTCTTTCTTTGATCAGTTTCCACCCATTGCTTCTTGTTCTACCCTCAGGTGCTTTGGAGTACAGCCCGACTCCCTCTTCTTTGTGGCAACCCCTGAGATATTGGAACACTGCTATCATGTCTCCCCTAGTCCTTCTTTTTATTAAACTAGACATACCCAGTTCCTGCAACCGTTCTTCATATGTTTTAGCCTCCAGTCCCCTAATCATCTTTGTTGCTCTTCTCTGCACTCTTTCTAGAGTCTCAACATCTTTTCTACATCATGGCAATCAAAACTGGATGCAATATTCCAAGTGTGGCCTTACCAAGGCATTATAAAGTGGCACTAACACTTCATGTGATCTTGATTCTATCCCTCTATTTATGCAGCCCAGAACTGTGTTGGCTTTTTTAACAGCTGCTGCACACTGCTGGCTCATATCTAAATGGTTATCCACTAGGACTCCAAGATCCCTCTCACAGGTACTACTATTGAGCAAGGTACCACATATACGGTACCTGTGCATTTTGTTTTTTTGGCCTAAATGTAGAACCTTACTTTTTTCACTGTTGAATTTCATTTTGTTAGATAGCGCCCAATGTCTGTCAAGATCATTCTGTATCTTGAGCCTATCTTCTGGAGTGTTGGCTATTCCTGCCAGCTTGGTGTCATCTGGAAATTTGATGAGTTCCCCATCTATCTCCTCGTCCAAGTCATTGATGAAGATGTTGAAGAGTACTGGGCCTAAAACTGAGCCTTGGGGTACTCCACTGCATACTTCCCTCCATAGTTCCATTGAGGACTACACGTTGAGTGCGGTTGGTCAGCCAGTTACAAATCCATCTGGTGGTGGTGCTCTCTAACCCACATTTTTCTACTTTATCTAGTAGTAGGTTATGGTCTACTTTATCAAATGCTTTACTGAAGTCCAAATAAATTATATCGACAGCATTCCTCTGGTCTACTAATTTTGTCATTTTGTCAAAGAATGCAATAAGATTAGTCTGGCATGATTTGTTTTTGACAAACCCATGTTGACTTTTGGTTATTACTTTATTTGCTTCTAGGTGTTCGGTGATTCGTTGCTTGATTATCTTTTCCAGAATCCTTCCGGGTATTGAGGTCAGGCTGATAGATCTGTAGTTTCCTGGATCTGTTTTTTTTCCTTTTTTGAAGATGGGAACTACATCAGCTCTTTTCCAGTCCTCTGGCAGCTCCCCTGTGCTCCAGGATCTTTGAAAGATATAGTTCAGTGGTTCTATATTTATAAGCTTAGCCACCGGCTGACATTTTATAACTGGTTGCAGCATCCTGTGGTCATGTGATTGTGATATGTAATGTTTTTTGCCCATTTCCAGCATTTTTTTTGTCATTTCCAACAAAAATGCCCGTTCAAGAGAATGAATTCAGATATGTGACTCACTTAATAATCACTATAAAAATGGTTGTAAAATCAGGTCTGGTCACATGGGTACCTCAACTTATGATTGTCATGATTTAGAACTGAAATTCCAGACCCGGTTGTGGTCAAAACTTGAGGACTATGTGTATTTCCAGCATAATGAAGTTGACAGCCAACTGTTTCAAAATAATCTTTGAATTATCCCCAAAATATGAAAGATTTTAACATTAATTTTATATAAAGGCCATCAACATTTCAATTCTTATAAGAAAAATAAAGGAATAAGAATAAAAGGAAAGGAAATAAAATAAAATAAAATAAAATAAAATAAAATAAAAGGAAAAAGAATAAAAGGGAAGAAGGGAAGTGAAAGGCAAGGGAGAAAGAAAAAGATACACCCAGTTGAATGCAGAATTCCAGAGAATAGCTAGAAGAAATAAGAATGCATTCTTAAATGAACAGTGCAAAGAAATAGAAGAAAACAATAGAATAGGAGATCTCTTCAAGAAAATTGGATATATGAAGGGAACATTTCATGCAAAGGTGGGCATGATAAAGGACCAAAATGGCAGGGACTTAACAGAGGCAGGAGAGATTAAGAAGAGGTGGCAAAATTACACAGAAGAACTATACAAGAATGAGCTTAACATCCCTGATAACCACGATGGGGGTGGTCAGTAACCTTGAGCCAGACATCCTAGAATGTGAAATCAAATGGGCCTTAGGAAATCTGAGCAACAACAAAGCTAGTGGAGGAGACAGTATTCCAGCTGAGCTATTCAAAAACTTAAAAGACGACGCAGTAAAAGTGCTACACCCAATTTGTCAGCAAATTTGGAAAACTCAACAATGGCCACAGGATTGGAAAAGGTCAGTTTACATTCCAATTCCAAAGAAAGGCAATGCCAAAGAATGTTCAAACTATCGCACCATTGTACTCATTTCACATGCTAGTAAGGTTATGCTTAAAATCCTACAAGCTAAGCTCCAGCAATATGTGGATCGAGAACTACCAGGAGTACAGGCAGGATTTTGTAGAGGCAGAGGAACTAGAGATCAAATTGCCAACATACGCTGGATCATGAAGAAAGCTAGGGAGTTCCAGAAAAACATCTACTTCTGCTTCATTGACTATGCTAAAGCCTTTGATTGTGTGGATCACAACAAATTGTGGCAAGTTCTTAAAGAGATGGGAGTACCAGACCATCTTATTTGTCTCTTGAGAAACCTGTATGTGGGTCAAGAAGCCACAGTGAGAACTGGACACGGAACCACTGATTGGTTCAAAATTGGGAAAGTAGTCCGGCAGGCTGTATACTATCACCCTGCCTATTTAACTTATATGCAGAACACATCATGAGAAAGGTGGGGCTAGATGAATCAAAAATTGGAATTAAGATTGCTGGAAGAAATATCAACAACCTCAGATATGCAGATGATACCACTCTAATGGCAGAAAGCGAAGAGGAACTAAAGAGTCTCTTGACGCGGGTGAAGGAGGAGAGTGCAAAAGTTGGCTTGAAACTTAACATTAAGAAAACTAAAATCATGGCATCCGTCCCTTTCAATTCCTGGCAGATAGATGGTGAAGAAATGGAGGTAATGACAGATTTTATTTTTCTGGGCTCCAAGATGGGGACTGCAGCCAAGAAATTAAAAGACGCTTGCTCCTGGGGAGGAAAGCTATGGCAAATCTAGACAGCGTACTAAAAAGCAGAGACATCACCCTGCCAACCAAAGTGCGTATAGTCAAAGCTATGGTTTTCCCAGTTGTAATGTGTTGTATGGCTGTGAAGGTTGGACCATAAGAAAGGAAGAGCGCCAAAGAATTGAGGCCTTTGAACTCTGGTGCTGGAGAAGACTCCTGCGAATCCCTTGGACTGCAAGGCGAACAAACAAGTCAGTTCTAGAGATCAACTCTGACTGCCCTTTAGAAGGCCAGATCCTGAAGATGAAACTCAAATACTTTGGCCACCTAATGAGAAAGAAGGACTCACTGGAGAAGAGCCTAATGCTGGGAAAGATTGAGGGCAAAAGAAGAAGGGGACAACAGAGAACGAGGTGGCTCGATGGAGTCACTGAAGCAGTAGGCATGAGTTTAAATGGACTCCAGAGGATGGTAGAGGACAGGAAGGCCTGGAGGAATGTTGTCCATGGGGTCGCGATGGATCGGACACGACTTCGCAACTATCAACAACAACAAGAAAAATGACTTGAACTTATTTTTGAAAACTGGTACATTTCTACAAACTTTGTTTTTGTTGATAAAAAAACAGACTTTGAACAGCGCTTATATATCTGTATTAATGGTAAAAACTCATTGCCAAAATAATTGTTCAAAAGGAACCAGGATTCTTTTGGATATAACATTATGGTTGATTAATGGGAAAATATGTGGGTAAATGGATTTAATTTTAATTGAACTATAAAATAACTTTTTATAACATGATGTATCATTGGTATTTAACTCTTGAGAAATTATCAAAGATGTATAAGGGAATATGAAATTGTTAAGTTCGGACAATGAAGAGGCAGGAGACAGTCATTGGTGAAAACAGCTCTTAAGTTTATTGTGAGAACCCAGCAAAAGCAACTGGCAAACAGCCCTCTTTATATAGTCTTTTGGCTGAGGCACCAGCCAATCAGAAACGTGCTTTTTCCCGCCCAAATTTCCCTCCAAAAATTCAAATATATAACACTCCTCCCCTCCCAGAAAACACTTGTCAACTATTTACATATTATTTACAAACGTAATCACGCAGGTAGCCGGGGCATCTCCTAATCCTGGCTGACCTGCACAATTCATTCCCTGGTGGGGAGTCGAGCTGGTCAGAGGGACTCTCTGTTCCTCCCAGCTCCTCCAATTGGCCCTCTGGCCCTGGATTACTAGCAGAGTCATCCCTGCTGGCTTCTGGAGGGATCGTGGGGCATCGCTGGACTTCGTCATTTTCAGATAAGTCCTCCAACTGCCTCAGGCTTGAGTTAGCTGTTGGCGTAAACATTTGGTAGTCAGGGCCTGGTTGTTCGGTATCTGTTTTGGCTTCTAGTCTTTTTTGTAGCTGATCTATGTGCCTTTTCCAGACCCTGCCATCTCCCATATCCACTAAATACGATTTGGGACCTGTTATTCCTATAATTGTCCCTCCCAACCAAAGGGAACCTTCACTGTAATTTCGGGCGAATACAGGATCACCTGTTGCAAATACCCTTGTTTTATCTCTCGTTGTTGGATACCCATCAGGGGAATAAGTTGGGTCTAATCTCCTTCCCATTAGTAGCTCCGCTGGGCTGCGGCCAGTAGCCACACAAGGTGTCCCATGCTGTACGGCCAGGAAAGTGTCAATTTTGGTTTGCCAATCCCCCAGGCTAATTCTTGATAGGGCCTCCTTGGCACTTCTTACAAAACGTTCTGCAAGGCCATTACTAGCCGGATGGAAAGGTGCCCAGAGGGATGCCCATTTTGGCCAAGTACCCTTCAAATTGAGTGGCCATGAATTGTGGCCCATTGTCCGACACCAGTGTGTCTGGCAACCCGTGAGTTACAAAAAGTCGCCGCAAAACCCTTATCACTGCTTCGGCTGTCGTGATTTTCATCAATATTATTTCCAACCACTTGGAATAAGCATCTACTACAATTAAGAACGTTTGCCCATGAAAAGTCTATGTGAATTCTAGACCACGGTCCCTGGGGTTTCTCCCATTCCCTCACCAGGGCTGTCGGGGGTAACGGCCTAGAATCCTGGCAAACCTGGCATTTGCCTACCCATCACTGATGTCTTTGTCCATCTGGGGCCACCACACATAACTCCGCGCTAGACTTTTCATATGTACAATCCCCGGATGCCCCACATGCAACAAATCCAAGACATTATCCCTTAACCGTAAAGGAATAACCACTCTATCACCCCATAATAAACATCCCCCTTGTACAGACAATTCAGAATGTTTGGTTTCAAACTGTTTAAATTCCTCGCCCGGTGCAATGGGCCATCCCCTCTGTACCCAGCCAATTACAGTGCAGATAATAATGTCTTTAGATGACGCCTTAGCCACTTCGGCAGAAGTGACAGGGCCAGTGTCCAAAGAGTCAATTAGTAAACTTGGCGCTCCCAGGGTCGGGTCTTGAATTGTGTCCAGCAAGGGACACCTGCTCAAAGCGTCAGCATGTCCCAATTCTTTGCCCAATCGGTGGGTCAGGTGGTAAGAGTATAGTCCAACGGGTCAGTCTAGGAGACAGTGCAATCGGCATAGGGCGGTCTCCCGCCAACAAACCCAACAATGGTCGATGGTCCGTGACAATTTCAAATTGCCGCCCAAACAAATATTCGTGAAACTTTTTAACACCCGAGACTATTGCTAACACTTCTCTGACTAATTGACTTTAGTTCCTCTCTGCTCCCGATAAAGTACGGGAAAAATAAGCAAGTGCGGCTTCTGCCCCATTAGGCAACTTGTGGCTGAGAACAGCCCCTACTCCATAGGGTGAAGCATCACAAACCAAGACTAAAGGCAAGGTTCCATTATATTGGATCAACAGACTGTCACTAGACAGCAGCTTTTTGACAGCTTCAAAAGCTGCTGCTTCAGTCCTGCCCCAAGTCCACGGGGAGTTTTTTGCTAGCAGTCTGTGTAGCGGTTCAGCCACGGTTGCCTTGTCTTTTAAAAAAACTGCATAAAAGTTCGAAAGTCCTAAGAAAGCTTTTAACTCCACTTTGTTTTTCGGTGGTGGAGCCTTCCGAATTGCTCACACCTTGCTCTCTGTTGGATGAATGCCCTCCTTATCTATCCTATATCCCAAAAATTCAACTGATGCCACTCCAATTTGACACTTATTGAGCTTGACTTTAAGTCCCGCAGCTCTAAAAATGGACAATACCCTTTGCAATTTGTCTCTTAACTCTTTCATGTCACTTGCTGACCCCAATATGTCGTCAAAATAGGGAACTACCCCCGGTAGACCCTGCAATAAGCGTTCCATGAGGTTTTGGAACAGTCCAGAGGTGACACTAACCCCAAACTGGAATCTGGTGCACTTAAATGCACCCCTGTGTGTAACTATCGTTTGTGCCTCAGCTGTTTCGTTATCAACAGGCAACTGTTGATACACCTGAGCCAGATCAAGTTTGGCGAAGATTTGTCCCGGTCCTAACGAGTGTAGCAGATGTTGCACGATGGGGACAGGGTATGCACTTTTCTGCAAAGCCTTATTTAGTGTTGCCTTGTAATCGGCACAAATATGGACAGATCCATCTGGCTTAACGGGTGTCACTATTGGCGTCTCCCACTTAGCGTGGTTGACTGGGATTAATATGCTCTGTTTAACCAGTTTGTCTAGTTCTTTATCAATTTTGGGTTTCAGGGCAAAAGGAACCCTCCTAGCCTTAAGCCTAATTGGGTCTATTTGTGGATTTAAATGAAATGAAATGGGAGTCCCCACATACTTGCCCAGGCTGTCCTGGAAAACGTCCTCAAATTCCTGCAGCAGTTCCTCCCTCAGGTTGCCTCCGACGCTGTAAACTCCGGTGATGCCCATTCCTAGGGCCCGGAACCAATCGAGACCTAACAAGCTGGGCAGGCTTCCATCTACTATGGTGATCGGTAGAGATTTGATGTATTGTCCATACTTGATTCGAACTGTGGTGATGCCTCGGACAGGGATCCGGTTTCCCTGGTAGTCTTGGACTCTCAGTCTCTGAGGCTGCAGTTGACGCTTCGCGATGCTTGGGAGGTTCTTGGTAATCATATCCCAGGACATGATTGTGATCGATGACCCAGTATCGACTTCCATCTTGCATGACACCCCTTCTATGCAAACCCTTGTGAATATCTTTTTCTCCAGTCACGTTGAGGCTTGGCCCACTTGTACTGTTGTGTGGTTGGACTTCGCGCCTTTTTTGAATGGACCAATAGGTGGCCGTCTCGCAGAGCTGGGGGTTTGTTGATAGGCTGGTTTGAATTCGGTTTGGAATTTTTGGCAGCGCGGCTGAGGAGCTCGACAAACTTGGCCAGGTGGCCTTTTTTGTCACACCTTCAACAGATGGCTTCTTTAAAATGGCAGTTTTGTTGCTGGTGCTGGCCTCCGCAACTCACACACTCATCGCGGTCATTTCTCTCCAGCTTCCCCATTTGGAAAATCTCTTCTTCACTCTCACCTTCACATTCAGCCTGGATTTCCTCACTGTGGACTGATGTCGCTTTAGCTGAGGAATTTAGCAAGTTTGGCTTTTGCAACGTTTCCGCAGCTTTGGTGGACAGTTCATGTGCCCTAGCTTCATCTAGGGCTATTGTGAGAGTCAGATTATTTTTAGCGAGTAGTCGCCTCTGCAGTCGGATGTCCCTAACTCCGCAGATGAGCTGCTCTAATAGGGAATCCTCTAAATCCCTATATTTGCAGTGAGTCGCGGCTTTTCTCAACGCAGCCATATAGACGCTGATTGATTCGCCCTCACGTTGGGCTCTCTGTCGGAGTTCATACCTCTGCACAAACTTCAATGGCACAGGGGCGTAGTGCACTCTGAGCGTCATCTGTAGTACTGGCCAGGGCACTGACTGGACGGGCGTCGATTCCGATAATGATTCAGCGGTATCAAATACTTCTGGCCCACAATGGCTCAGGAAGTATGCGCACTTCCGATTGTCCGATACCCCTTGTAATTCATTAGCTTCAAGGAAGCACTCGAAACGAGCCATGTATGACCCCCACTTCTCTTTGGCTGGGTCAAATGGCACTGGCGGCATGTAGTTAGACATTTCCTTCTTGCTTCTACGTAGCCGCCCTAAAACTCACTGGGTTCTAAGCTATTTCTCTGCTTCAGCTCTTTCTTGGTCTCACTGCCATCCATATCCCACCTTCGTCGCCAATGTTAAGTTCGGGCAATGAGGAGGCAAGAGACAGTCATTAGTGACAACAGCTCTTAAGTTTATTGTGAGAACCCAGCAAAAACAACTGGCAAACAGCCCTCTTTATATAGTCTTTTGGCTGAGGCACCAGCCAATCATAAACGTGCTTTTTCCCGCCAAAATTTCCCTCCAAAAATTCAAATACATAACAGAAATAAATGTTGGAAACTTAATCAGTGTGAAGGTACCTTTAATCATCTTTGGTGGGCATGTTAGACTGTCAAGAAGTATTGGAATAAGATATGTTGTTTGATCCAGAAAATATTAAAAACAATAAAATAGATGTAAAATCAAAACTATAAGTTTTTCTTTTGGATTTCTGAATAAAATGACAAATAAAATGGGATTTTGTGTTTATATGACAAAGATTGTGAAACTTTTATATGTAAAGAGGTGGAAAGATACACAAATTCCCACAATTGAAGACTGGATTGTGAAATTAATGGAACTGGCAGAGACAAGATTAACTATTTTCATGGAAGACAAAAGCCTGTAAAGTACAAAGCAAAGCCTTGTTTCTACTTGGAAACCACTTTTGGACTTCTTTCTTGAGAAAGCTAAAAATGAAATTTGATGATTAGATCTATTGTGATTACAGAAATATTATGTATTTTCAGTTTTTACTATTAGATATATTGTATATACTGTATATTTCTGATATTTAAATTTAACCTTAGAGTAAGATATTGTTACGTTTTATATAATTCTAATACTATTTTGATTGTCTAATCTGTATTTTATATAATATTTTTGTGCTTTTGTTTTAATTTAGAGTAAGATGTTCTATTTGTACTGAATTTAGAGTAAGATATTTCTATCTGTACTGAAGCAAGTTGAGAGTATTGCTATTATAATTTTTAACTTTTCCCCTTTTTGATCTCTCCCCCAATTTTTCCTTTTCCGTTATGTTATATTTTATCTCTTTCTGAAACTTAAGAAAGTTGATTTTTTAAAAAGGAAACTGGTACATCCTCAAATGTTGCAATGCTATTGATAAAAGATACCTAGCATTATTAATGAAAAATAATATATCAATGCATTTAGTTTATCTTTTCAGAGATAAGTTGAAATGTTTTTATTTGCTCAACAAAACTAGTCAATGTCACTATGACATAAGAGGGACAGGTTTGGCACAAAACAGTTCTTAAATATATGAAAACTCTGGCAACCAATTTTAACTGCTGGTCTCAAAAGAATCACACAGTTGAATGTCACCTACTTTGCTCATGAAGTCTTGATGGTATCAAGCTGGTCTTTATGTGGTTAGAATATGGAAAGTATTTAAAAAGAAAAATCCAAACTCCATGTTACAAATTGAATATTCCATTTCTAAATCTTCTCCTATTTATATCAGAGATCATTTGCTCCAACATGGTGCTCCTGTCAGTCATTTTGGATCAGATTAGGAAACCAAAGCTATATAGGCCAGTATTTGTTTTATTATAAAGTTATAATAACAGGCTCTTGCAAGTCTGAATGTGCCTCCCCACCCCTCATTTTATCTTCAAGGAAACTTGGAAGGGACTTGTCTCAAACATTTACACGTGCCTCATTCCTGCCCCAGACTCAGGTTTCTTTTATTTAACAGCTGCTATTCCTCCTGTCCCACAGGTCCAGTTTTTCTGCCCTCTACAACTCATTTTATCAGATTCAAGGTCTCACAATTTCTCCCCCACAGGAAGTCAGGTAAACATGGACCAAAGGCAGGCCTTCCTCATGGTAAGTCTGAAGCTTTGGAGGGATATTTGACTCCGTCTTTATTAACATTTGAAAAGGGGTTATTTTACTCTGGGTTAAGATCGGTTTTATGATGTTTTAATACATGGGTTTATTTTAGGTTTTTGTACTCTACCCAAAGACTGGTGATATGGATGATATAACCTTGCTGTTAACAAACACATTTATTGTTCATTATTCTGTAATTTATTTATTTATTTATTTATTTATTTATTTTATTTGATTTTTATACCGCCCTTCTCCCGAAGGACTCAGGCATAATAAAACCGACAATACAATATACAAGTTTAAAATACGATTTAAAAAACTTATTTTAAATTAGCCCAATAATTAAAATTTACCATACTAAGAAAACCCCGTTTAAAATTAATAAATTTAAACATTAAAATCCCAATTTAAGCCAGCCCTGCGCGGATAAAAAGATGAGTCTTGAGTTCGCGACGAAATGTCCGAAGGTCGGGTATTTGGCGTAAACCGGGAAGTTCGTTCCAGAGTGGGAGCCCCACAGAGAAGGCCCTTCCTGGGGCCGCCAGCCGACATTGTTTGGCGGACGGCACCCTGAGAAGTCCCTCTCTATGGGGCGTGCGGGTCGGTGGGAGGCGTGTGGTAACAGCAGGCGGTCCCGTAAGTACCCAGGTCCTAAGCCATGGAGCGATTTAAAGGTCATAACCAACACCTTAAAGTGCACCGGAAGGCCACAGGCAGCCAGTGCAGTCTGCGCAGGAGGCGGTGTTACATGGGAGCTACGCGTAGCTCCCTCTATAACCAGCGCAGCTGCATTCTGGACTAACTGAAGCCTCCGGCGCACTTCAAGGGAGCCCCATGTAGAGAGCATTACAGTAATCCAAGCGAGAGGTAACGAGCGATGAGTGACTGTGCATAAGGCATCCCGATCAAGGAAGGCGCAACTGCGAACCAGGCGAACCTGGTGGAAGGCCCTCCTGGGGGCGGCCGTCAAATGGTCTTCAAACGACAGCCGATCATCCAGGAGGACACCCAAGTTGCGCACCCTATCCTTTGGGGCCAATAACTCGCCTCCAACAGCCAGCCGCGGCTGCAGCTGACTGAATCGGGGTGCCGGCATCCACAGCCACTCCGTCTTGGAGGGATTAAGCTTGAGCCTGTTTCTCCCCATCCAGACCCGTACAGCTTCCAAACACCGGGACAGCACTTCGACAACTTCATTGGGGTGGTCTGGGGTGGAAAAGTACAGCTGAGTGTCGTCAGCGTACTGCTGGTATCTCACCCCAAAACCACTGATGATCTCACCCAACGGCTTCATGTAGATGTTGAACAGCAGGGGCGAGAGAATCGACCCCTGTGGGACCCCACAAGTGGACATAATGTGTAACTTATGCCTGAATGGCTTTTTAAAATTTTCCAGGGGGGATATAAAGCCATCGCTGAAAAGAAAGCAATAAAATAGGAAGGGATTTACATGCTTAATCACCAAGAAACATAATAAGAATGGGAGACTTATTAACTCAGCAAGCATTTCCTTCTTGTTTTTTATTTATTTATTTATTTCGTCACACAGTATATATGAGCATATATAATGAGCTATACAGTATATAAGTATGAGTATGTAATAACTAAATTAATTGAATATAACAAAAGGAAACAATAGGATAGGAATGGTAGGCACTCTTGTGCACGCCCCTTACAGACCTCTTAGGAATGGGGTGAGGTCAATAGTAGACAGTTTTTGGTTGAAGCTTTGGGGATTTTGGGAAGAGACCACAGAGTCAGGTAGTGTATTCCAGGCATTAACAACTCTGTTACTGAAGTCATTTTTTCTGCAATCAAGATTGGAGCGGTTAACATTAAGCTTAAATCTGTTGTGTGCTTGTGTATTATTGCAATTGAAGCTGAAGTAGTCTTTGACAGGAAGGACATTGTAATAGATGATTCTATGAGTTAAACTCAAGTCATGTCGAAGACGGCGTAGTTCTAAATTTTCTAAACCCAGGATTTCACGTCTGGTGGTGTTGTGACTCAGGTTCCCGGACTCGGACTCCTGGAGGATGATGATTCAGAAAGTGAGGAGGAACTGGTAAGGCCTGCTTCCCCTGGGCCCTCTCCCTCCCTGCACCCACCCAGGAGGAGGAGGAAGGGCTGGTAAGGCCTGATTCCCCCGGGCCTTCTTCTGATTTGGCAACGCCCCAAGAACAATCTTGGCTTGATGCAAGACTGCGCAGACGTGACAGGTGCGCGCAGCAGAGGAGGTGTTGGGACAAAGTCAAAGAATGATGAGTCACGGATGAGTCACAGGGGCTATAAAGCAGGAGGCAGAACTTCCTGGCTTTTTGTCTTGGACAAAGCAGTGAATTTGCGCGGGCAAACTGTTTCAATGGAGGAAAGAATATATTCATAAGTAACTCTGGCCTTATCTATAATTTCCTAGTTATCTCCAGAGACTTGGCAGGCGCGTGGGTAGACGTGGCCAGAACATCTCTGTGCCAGAGGAATCCAGCCTAATCCAGCCATTTATGTAAATAAATTTGAAAAAGAGGCCTTTGACTGACTCTTTGTTGGGAGTATTGGGAGAGGGAAACAGAACAGGTGGCATAAGGTATTTTGTTGTATTCAGAGGAGTGGAGAACTCTTTTTGTAAAATATTTCTGGACACGTTCCATTGTATTGATGTCAGAAATGTGGTATGGATTCCAGACAGATGAGCTGTATTCAAGAATTGGTCTAGCAAATGTTTTATATTCTCTGGTTAGTAGAGTAGTGTTTTGGAGAAGAAGCTACACAAGATTAGGTTTAAACTCTTAAAGCTTTTTTTGCGATGTAGTTGCAGTGGACTTTGGCACTTAGATCATTTGAAATGAAAACTCCAAGGTCTTTAACAGGGTGTGGGTCATCTGTAAGGTAATGTCCATCAAGCTTGTACTTAGTGTTTGGGTTCTTTTTTCCAATATGTAAGACTAAACATTTGCTGGTAGAGATTTGGAGTTGCCAAGTTTTAGACCATTCAGATACAAAGTCAAGGTCTTTTTGAAGGGTAGCTGTATAATTGGTGATGTTAAATAGTTTGACATCGTCAGCAAAGAGAACACAATTACTTGTTATTTGGTCACAGAGATCATTAATGTATAATATGAAGAGTGTTGGTCCAAAAACGCTGCCTTGGGGAACGCCACTTTTGACAGGAACAGGATTTGATATAGCATTGCCAATTTTGACCACTTGTCTGTTTGTCAGGAAAGTTGTTATCCAATTGTGGAGGGGTCCTGAGATGCTGTAGATTTTAGGTTTGGAGAAGTTTATCATGTACAACTGAGTCAAAAGCTTTACAGAAGTCTATGTAAATTGCATCTATTGCTTTGCCCTGATCAAGATTTGTAGTCCATATGTTTTTGCAGTGAAGTTGTAAATTACATGATAAAGAGTTTTGGTAAAAACTCTTAGAGCATTACTTCTAAGGGAGATACAGTGTTCCAAAAACAACAAGAAAAATACAGAACACTAATTTAGGAATGCAATTTAGGTTCACTAGTTTTAAATTTGTTTTATGTTCTTATTTTTCTTTAATTTTGTGCTCCCAAGTTTAACTTGCCACAATGTGTTACTTTCTGTCACTTTATACAATCTATGATACACACAACCTCTCTTCAATGGCTGGTGGCTTCAGTGGGAACAATCAGAAATTTGAAAGTTGATGAAGGAATGATGTCCTTTGGAAAATCATTGCATTTGAAATTTATCTTACCCTGATCCTGGGTGTGTTTAAAAGAGTATTGAAATCTTGACTCTCCTGTAAGCCTTGGGTTAGAATCAGGGGTGAAATCCAGAAGGTTCTGACTGGTTCTGGAGAACTGGTAGCAGAAATTTTGAAAAGTTTGGAGAATCAGCAAATGCCACCTCTGGCTGGCCCCAGAGTGGGGTTGGAATGGAAATTTTGCAATATCCTTCCCCCAGAATGGGGATTTTGCAATATTCTTCCCCCAGAATGGGGATTTTGCAATATTCTTCCCCCAAGAGTGGGGATTTTGCAGTATCCTTCCCTGGAGTGGGGAGAGAATGGAGATTTTGCAGTATCCTACCCCTGCCACACCCACCAAGCCACGCCCACAGAACCGGTAATTTAAAAAATTGAATTTCACCACTGGTTAGAATGAATGGTCAGGTATTTTTCTATATATATCAGTAAATTCAACTATATTCACCAGGCAAGTCTCCTCCTTAGCGAAAAAAAGTGTTAAATATAATCTTAACTTGGAAATATTAGAACGTTAGAAATTAAATAAAGATCCAGAGGGGTTTGGAATAAATACTTGAAACTAATCATAAAATCCTTCCTGTGGGAAATTGTAGATATTTACATTCCTTGAGAAAAAAAATACAATGTGATAAGGTTGGACATTAGATTGCACCACAAGTAAATAAAATATTGCATCAAGAGATATGTATGAAAAATAGTTTTGATTATTTATTTCATTATTGAAAGACTAGATGGTGCTATGGTAGAGAAATAACTTTCACTGGACAATAATGAAACTGGCTTAAATTTTGATTTTAAAAAATGATAGATTATAAGATAGCTATGGAAAAAGGTGAACTGAACATAGAAACAAAGGTGGATGGGACTTTAATAATTAAAAAGGACATGTGAATAACAAAATAACGTATAACCTTTTTGTACTGGATTTACAAAATGAATTGGTTAAGGTCTGTGATTTGGGGAGAAACGGCTAAAAGAAAAGAAAAAGAAATTAGATATTGGGTCATTATTTGAGAAAGCTAACATCAAGATTTTTGGGAATAAGGACAAAGAATATGAAGTGGGTTTATTTAACTAATATTAAAATGCACATATATTGTCATCTTTGGCAATCTTTAGTGGATCCTTTTTGACCAATACTAGAATAAAATATTTCAAGGATTTACTTTATAAATAAGAGTTCTAGTTGTGATAAATTTTATTTTTATTTTCTGATTATGAGTAAAAGGTGATCCATTAAGATTTTGCTTTAATGATAGAGTTATATGTAAAAAATGTTGTTGATTACATTTAAAATTTCTCTGCTTAAGTTTAAAATAGTTATAGTATCATTTCTGGTACTCTGTATTTGATTTTTTTTTATGGTTTGTATTTGATTGACAAGAGTTGGAGTGTTTGTTTAAGAATAGAAAAGGAGATAAAAATGTAAAAGAAGGAAATATGTGATTGTTTCTAGTAATCCTTAATGGACATTTCCTGATTAGAATAGTTTATGAAGATTGATAGATATGTTTAATAATTTTAATATGTTTATTGAAATGAGGTGAGATTGGGGAGAAGAAATTGTTGTATCTTAAGAGATGGTGATAAGTTATTAAAGTTGTATATACTTGCCAGGAAGAAGCGGGAAGTTACTTCTTTTTCTTTTCTTCCTTTCTTTCCCCTTTTTCCTTTCTTTTTTGTATTTTTAACCTTTTTTTACTTTTTTATCCTTTGTAGTTTGTATTAATTTTGTTTGTATATTATCTTTAATAAAATTATTATATGAAAATCAAATAAATACACATATATAGCTAGACAAGGATTTCAGAAACTTGGGATTTATTCTCTGTTTGGTAGTTGTTGACCTAAAGACAAGATGAAGAACAGATCCATTGATTAACGAGGAAGCTTCTTCACTTCATGGTCACACTTTCTGGAAAGTATTTTTTGTGTCTGAAATCATTCTTATTAGTGACATTAATAGCACAGTATGCCTTCTGCTTTTAGCTTTACTTTCCAGTTCAGAAATTAGCTTGCTGAGCAACTGCAAAAGAAAATTTATTCATATTTTTACTGTGAAGTATCACATTGACCAAACATATAACATATTTCATATACAGGTAGTCCTCGACTTAAAGCAATTCATTTAGCGACCATTCAAAATTACAATAGCACTGAAAAAAGTGACTTATGACCATTTTTCACATTCACAACAGTTACAGGATCCCTACGGTCAGGTGATCAAAATTTAGACACTTGGCAATGATTCATATTTATGATGGCTGCAATGTGCCATGGTCATATGATCATTTTTTGAGGCCTTCTGACAAGAGACTTGTGTCAGAGTACAGCCGAACAAACAATTAAAACTTGCTGTACTATAGAAACAAATAATTAAACATAAATAAAAACTAGATCATGACAGAGAATGGATCAGAATATTACACACAATGCAGCTAGAACAGGGGATCCACTGGTTGTTGTTTTTTTCTTGTTTAATATACCATGTTTCCCTGAAAAAAAGACCCAGTCTTATTTTATTTTGGGCTCCAAAATAAGCATCAGGCCTTATTTTTGAAGAATGTCTTAGCCGCTTACCTTAGGACCACCACAGCCAGGCCTCCCATGCCCCAACACCTGTCGCGCTGCTGCCAGACTTGTTTTGCGGCAACTCAAGGCCAGATGCTGTGTGGCTCATCACACCCGTGCTTTCACTCGTGGCGGGCCGCATGGGACATTGTGTCATTGCGTGCACGAGCAGTAGCACTGGCGTGATGCGCTGCACAGCATCATGCCATGAGTAGCGGCACTGGTGCGATGAGCCACATGGCATCTGGCCATGATGGCCACAGAAGAAGTTGGGTAGCGGTGTGACAGGTGTTGGGGCATGGGAGGCCTGGCTGTGGCAGTCCTAAGATAAGCTGGTGTGGGGCATGTGAGGCAGCTCCATCCCCATCCCCACCCTAGCTTGATTTTTACGCATGCGTCTCACCACACCTCGTACAACTAGCCAGTGGGATGAATGGGTGGGGCTTAATTAGGGCTTATTTTTGGGGTAGGCTTATATTATATTAGGCACGAGTGTGAAAATCTGGCCAGGGCTTGTTTTCAGGGTAGGTCATATTTTTGGGGAAATGTGGTACATGGAATATTATGATGCATATATTAAAGGAATAGGCATGCTTCATGGATCTGTTATTCTGCTTTCATCTCTCTTTTCCCCCCCCTCCCCCTCCCCAACATGTAATACTGTGCCAAGAAAGTCAAGAAAGATCACTATCTCATTTAAAAATAACCAGAGTGGATTTCAGATTGATCGTCCTAGAACAAGGCAGTCAGCCTTCTGTATTTGTTCAGAGCAGCAATATTCATACATTGGTAAAAGAACAGTTAATACACCAGCCGTGGAAGCTTGATTTAAGCCCCACCTATTTGTGCATGCATGTGATATCCATACAAAGAGGTCGGACTTTGATCATGTTAGTGTGCTATCTTGTTGCCTTTTTAAAAAAAACTCCCTTGCAGATTCCACTGAACGATACTGTATCTCAAGGAAGAAAACTAATAAGCCATTATAGAATAATAAATACAATCCTTACACATATTTCCTTGCCCTTAAAAGTAAACTATTTACAATAATTGCATTAAAAATGCTTTCAGAATAATCCACTCTAACAATTCAACAGACAAAGGAGCAGGGTGATTCCTCTTCCTCATTGTGTCTCACTCTTGTCTAAACATGATATATATTTAGAGAGCCTCTGGAGAACATCCACATTTTGAAATACCTAAATGAAAACAGGAAAATCTGAAAACATATTTCATCTGATTAAAAAAAGAAAATGGAGCACTTACACTTCTTTACAGCACAGCCCTCCTGTACAAGTTTTATCCTTATGATCTTCGTCTTCGTCACACTCTTTGACACAACGACCACCTTGCTCCTGGCAATCGATAACAGACATATCTCCTGCCGATGAGCTACTAGACGCTTCATCTTCTTCAGCCTGAGCGTCAGCATCTAGAAGGAGACATCATTTGGACTATATGGCAAATGTGCCTTTTTTTCCTTCTTTAAATCCATGACAGTTGAGAAGTATTATGTCACAGATGTTCTATTTTTACTCAGACCCAGAGGATTCCTCTATCACACAGAAAAAATGGTAGAATATTTTCCTTATAATATGCTATAGTGGGGATTAAACATCTTATGCCATATTCTTTATAGCTCAATGAAAATTCAACATGGCATTAATTCTTTATAATTATCCTAATCCCTTTGAAGGCTGGCTGAAAATATATATGAGAATGGGAATGTTACTCAATGGCAATCTACAAGCATTAGGCTATAGATCAGAGGTCTTCAAACTTCACAGCTTTAAGACTTGTGGACTTCAACTCCCAGAATTCAGAAATCTAGGAGTTGAAGTCTGCAAGTCTTAAAGCTGCCAAGTTTGAGGACCCTGCTATAGATAATATGTTCTGCTGGGAAACTCGGGAGGATAACAAACATACAGCATCAAAAAATCATTGATCTAAAATGTAAATGTAGACGGAAGAAATTTAGATTTAATAGTGCCATCAAACCATCTATCTTCCCCATCCAAAACGTGGACATTATGGTCTTCAAGAGTTCTGTAATGGTTCTGTAGCAATAAAATGAAAAGTTAAATGATGGGAAACAATTGCCATTAATTACCTCAATCATTTTGCATTACAAGGAGTAAAAATAATCGTATTTGCAGTTTATTGAGAGTGTCTAACTGGCTTTTTAAAAAAAATTTCTCTCCTCCCCTCACTTTGTGTATAGAAAACACTAGCAGGCAAATTTCTCTATCCCAGTCTTTATCACCTTCACCTGTTCCTTGCTGATAAGTTAGTTTTGTTTAAATCTCCTTATTTCTGGAGGGATAGCAATTCTATATGGCATTCTAAGTTGTTTGCCATCCAGGGCAGCTCCTGAAGCTGATTTAACAAATTTCAATGCTTATTGCTATGGTTTGATAGTGGGGCAAGATTGATACCAATTCTGAATTCCAGCTACCACTTTCCCTGACTGTCCTAATTTCCCTTCTCATCCGTGCAAAGAAGAGAAATAATTGTGTTGACATATCCTCCAGAAACTGGCTTTTCCTTTTTTTTTGTATTCGTCCCTGCCACCTCCTGACTAGTACCCATTCTTTTCCTCTGTTTTTCTGTTTCTAATAGAAGAGAAAATACGAAGCTCAGGGTTGAAACATGTAGCCATTGGTACTCCATGAGATTGGTTGTTTGCTTGGTTGTTTGCTTACAGACATTTCATTACCCTGCTAGTGATATTTTGACATTGATGATGTTCCCTAGTTTGGTAATGAAAGGTTTGAAATGTTAACTATTTTCTCTCTGTTCTTAAATCTCCATTTCCAGTTTGGAAAATTAGCCTTTTGATTTTTTGAATGAAAAAAAAAATGTTTTGAAATTTCAAAACATTGTTTCCACTGGATTGGGACCAGGGCAGATTGGGATGATACTTACCTAAGTAACTTTAAGAGGTAGCTAGAGGATGCATGCATACTTTTTAATAATAACATGGCATGTTGTAATTAAAGAATTACATTTTCCCTGATATAAAGAAGGAAAAGAAGAGGGATGTTGAAGCCACACCACCCTATAGTCTCTTATGTTACTGCTCAGGCAGTAGAAAGGAAGGGGATTGTATGCTTGGGGATTATTGGTGGACTGAAAGTGACAATATAATCAGAGATTTACTCAATATTTTCTTCAGCTTCTCATAACCTCTTATAACTTAATCTAATTTAGGGGGGAAAAGCAGACCACATTTGAGGAAGAGTCTTCTAAACCTCTAATGTTTCCATCTATAATAATGGATATGAATATATACTTTACCTGGGAAAACCAAGAACATCGATGTCATCAAAACAATAGAAAGGATGGCAAGCTGCATGGTAGAAACCAGGTGGAGTTCTCAAGTAAACAGCAAGACAGAGAGGCAAAAACAGTGTGCTAACAAAGCTTGGTATCTTTGAAAGGTTGACTACATACCCATTTATAGGGCTCTGTAAAGTACTTATCATGCATCACCCTTTCGGTAAAACTTCCTAGTACAAACTGTGATTATAAAAATGCTTTGTACTTTAATTGGATGATAATGTATGGTGGAAATTATTATTTACTTCATTATAATGATATTTCCACTTCGGTTGGGTTGGGAAGCAAGATTTCCTCCCACCCGCCAATAGAGGATGTTGTAGGTCATAACTAAAACTAATAAAATTAAATGAACTGAAGAGAATAATTAAGAGCATGATATATGTGGAACTTTTTAAAGATTTACCGAAACAGTTATCATCTGCCTTATAATAAACAGATTAGAAAATGTGAAAGAAAATGGTGTCAATTTGTCTGAAATGGTGTAGGGTTTCCTGCCTGGGCAGGGGGTTGGACTAAAAGACCTCCAAGGTCCCTTCCAACTCTGTTGTTATTGTTGTTGTTGTTGTTGTTGTTGTTGTTGTTGTTGTTGTTGTTATTATTATTATTATTATTATTATTATTATTATTATTATTATTATTATTATTATTATTGGTATTCTATAATCACCAAAATTCTGGTAATATAATAGACTCATCCCTCATTTGCCTCTAATAAACCTGATTCAGGTTACCTTTTTCTCTGAAATTAAACAGTCCTTATTCTGTTATTATTGGCCACATTTCTTCTAGTCACTGGGATATGATTCTCTGGATATTAAATGTTTAAATCATTGTCAAATGTGCAATAAAGTGATTGAAACAAACAAAAAAAAAGACTTCAGGAGCCAGAACGTATGCATCAATATACATACAGAGATTGATTTACAGGGAAAGATTCATGGAATACAGTTTGGATGAATAAACATAATCCTGATAATCTGAATGTTGAGCTAAAATCAAAAGCCATGATGTGTATCAGTAATGAAGGAAAGAATAATTAGTCCTTGCATCCATTGTAAGGTTCAGAACAAATGGTACAATAAACATAAATATTATTATAGCTTTGAAACTGTGCTCACAAAAGCAGAAAATGGAATTGATAGTTTCATTCCATTGAATTTATTTACTTAACTATGTTTATCAACTGTCCTAAGAAATAAGGACTCTGTGCAGTTTACAACAAAGACCAATAAAACAGTACAAAAGCAGCAAGAAAGTAGAAAATAAGTTTAACTCTATTTTGTTATTTTATTTATTTTACTTGTACACTGCCCATCTCATCAAGAGGTGACTCTTGCTTAAAAAAAAAAGCTAGTTAACCTTAAAACAATAAATAATAATAATAATTTAACACTGTGAAGCCACCCAGAGTCACCTTGCAGTGAGATGGGAAGCAAACAAAACAGATTAAACAGTTTTTTCCAACTGTCATAAAATATTTGTGGTGGTATTAGCCATATGGTTGGCTTTTCAGCTTAGTCTAAACAGCCTGCTCCTGTTAAAATATATGAAGGTGTTGAGTTATCCAAGGAGCTCCATCACTGATATGCACTTGAAAGAGGATACTTTTCAATGTATTCCTACCCTCTAATTTCTACATCCTATTAGCCATGTAAGACCAATCATTCAGTCTGCTGATGTATTTTAAATCATTGATGACTAATAAGGCAATAAAATAAGTGGCTGATGATTTCCATGATCAACTTCAAGTTTGAAATCAGCAGAACATGTGAGCAAGATGTACTCCTTGTGATTAGAGACTGGAATGGCAATGTTGGAAAAGTAGTTGGCCTGCTTGGTTTAGGAAACTGAAATGAAGGAGACTGACTTATTAGTTTCTGTCAGATCCAATGATAATTAACACTGTATTGAGAAAAAGAGTGAAAGCCCCTTTCTATATATTTTATGGTACAAGTAATCTGCTTTACTTTGGTAAAATGTCTGTCTACAGCAGGGGTGACAACTGTCCTAATGTTCCCTTTGATTGTATCCAATTTCATTTATTTATTTATTTATTTATTAAATTTTTATACCGCCCTTCTCCCGAGGGACTCAGGGCAGTGTACAGCCAAAAGATAAGAAATATAAAAAATATACAATTAAAACAACAATTTAAAACCGAGCAAATTAGAAAAAATGGCCAGTATTAAAAAATTTAAAATTTAAAATTTCAAACCCTAAAATGATAAAACCCCAGTTAAAATTTAAAAATATTAGGCCAGTCCCGCTTGAATAAAATCCGATTTCATGTAGTTATTACATACTTACGATTATATTTATGCTTATATATCATATAGTTATTTCATGCTTATGCTTATATATATATACTGTTGTGACAAATAAAATAAATAAATAAATAAATAAATAAATAAATAAATAAATAAATAAATAAATAAATAAATAAATAAATAAATATATATATATATTATATGTGGGAAAGAAAAATGCTTCTGCCAGCTTCCCACAAATCAGTGGTGAAACTAGCAGGAAGTATGAATTCTTCTAAAGTGATGACACTCTAAGGATTGAAATTTGGCACAGTTGTATCCAGGACTCATTACTCTCATGGAACTAAAATTTGACAAACTGCTCAGATGCTCCTTGCCAGCTTCCCACAAGAAAAGTCAATGGGAAAACTGGCAGGAAGTCAGATGTTCCTCCCAGTTTTTGTCTGCCTATGGTCATTCTGTTCTTCTGTTTCAGTAAGAAAAGATTTTATTTATTTATTTTATTTATTTATTTTGTCAAATATAAGCATGAAATAACCACACAAATTGAATACAACCAAGGGAACATTAGGACAGGAACGGTAGGCATGCTGGTGCTCTTATGCACGCCCCTTACAGACCTCTTAGGAATGGGTGAGGTCAACAGTAGACAGTCTTTGGTTAAAGTTTTGGGATTTGGGATTGAGACCACGGAGTCAGGTAGTGCATTCCAGGCATTAGCAACGCTGTTACTGAAGTCATAATTTCTACAATCAAGATTGGAGTGGTTCACTTTAAGTTTAAATCTATTGTGTGCTTGTGTATTGTTGTGGTTGAAGCTGAAGTAGTCTTCGACAGGAAGGACATTGTAGCAGATGATTTTATGAGTTATGCTCAGTTCATGCCGAAGGCAGCGTAGTTCTAAATTTTCTAAATCCAGAATTTCAAGTCTGGTGGCATAAGGTATTTTGTTGTGATCAGAGGAGTGGAGGACTCTTCTTGTAAAGTATTTCTGGACACGCTCAATTGTATTAATGTCCGAAATGAAGTGTAGGTTCCAGACAGGTGAGCTGTAATTGAGAATTGGTCTAGCAAATGTTTTGTATGCTCTGGTTAGTAGTGTAATCTTTCCGGAGAAGAAGCTACGCAAGATTAGGTTTACAACCCTTAATGCCTTTTTGGCGATGTAGTTGCAGTGGGCTTTGGCACTTAGATCATTTGATATGAGAACTCCAAGGTCTTTGACGGAGTGAGGGTCATCTACAAGCTTGTATTTAGTGTTCTGATTCTTTTTTCCAATGTGTAAGACAAAGCATTTGTTGGTTGAGATTTGGAGTTGCCAAATTTTTGACCATTCCGCCACAAAGTCAAGGTCTTTTTGAAGGGTAGCAGTATTGTTGGTAGTGTTAAATAGTTTAACATCATCGGCGAAAAGAATACAATTACTTATAATATGGTCATAGAGGTCGTTAATGTATGATATGAAGAGTGTTGGACCTAGAATGCTGCCTTGGGGGACACCGCTATTGACAGCAGCAGGATTTGATAGGGCACTGCCTATTTTGACCACTTGTTGCCTGTTTGACAGGAATACAGTTATCCAATTATGGAGGGGTCCAAAGATGCTGTAGGATTTTAGTTTTAGAAGAAGTTTGTCGTGTACCACTGAGTCAAAGGCTTTACAGAAGTCTATGTAAATAGCATCTATTGCTTTGCCCTGATCAAGATTTGTAGTCCATATGTTTTTGCAGTGAAGAAGTTGTAAATTATAGGATAATTTTTTCCTGAAACCAAATTGTTTATTAGAGAGTAGGTTTCTAGGTGGAGGGTGATGGATTGGTTGATGATTGATTCCATTACTTTGCAGGTGACGCAGCATAAAGAAATTGGTCTGTAATTTTCAACTAGGCTGAGGTCTCCTTTTTTGAAGACAGGGATGACCATGGCTAGTGACCATAGATTGGGAAGGGAGCTGGTCCTGAAGGATTTTTCAAAGATTATGCTTAGGGGTTCTGCTATAACAGTGGAAAGCTTTTTTAAGAAGTATGCACATAGACCGTCAGGTCCAATAGATAGAAATGGTTTCAGTCTGCATAGCATCTTTTCAATATTATCTTCTGTGAAATCTATTTGTGTTAGATCGTTGTAATCATTATTGGTACGACTGGGGAATGTTGGGTATGAGCCATTACTGTTAACAAAGACTGAGCCGAAGAATGTGTAAAAGAGGTTTCCTTTAACTGGTTCATCATTGCATTCTTTACCATTGGATCCTTTTAGGGGTGGGATGGATCTCAAGTCTTTAAGTTTGTTGTTTACAAAACTATAGAAAGCGCGATTGGATTTTATGCGCAGGTCTTCTTCTTGTTTGATGTGGTAATTGGTGCATTCAATCCTTATTCGGTGGCATATATTTTTGTAGTGGTTTTTAAAGTTAGCTACATAGCCAGTTTCGTTTTTTCACCAGAGGGATTTTTTTTTGGATTGGAACTTTTTTATTGTTATGTGTAATTTGTTTTTCCTGATTTTGATGGTGATTTGTGGTACGTATAGTTTAATGACTCTATTGACTTCAAGCAGGAAAACACTCTAGTGGTCTTCAGCAGTGATACAGTTAGAGAATAGAATTTGCCAGTCAAGAGATGAGAGGTTGGTGTCTATAAGATTATAGTTGGTTTTTTTGAAGTTGTATACCATTATTATGGAGATTTTTATAAGGGTGTATATTGAGACAAAAGTCTATCATGCTGTGGTCGCTTTTGGAAAAGGGTTCTTTTATTTGTAGTCCATAAACTGAGTTTGCATTGTTGCAGAAGATGAGGTCAAGGCAGTTGTTGAGTCTTGTATTGTTAGTTACTAGCTGATCAAGACCTAGATTTGTAACAGCACTGTACAGGGTAGTATGGATGATTTCAGTTGTACATTCGTTTGTTTTCCAATTAATAAGAGGCAGGTTGAGGTCACCCAGAAAGATGATAGGATAAGGGCAAGAGGCATCCCATGTTAGCAGTGTGGTTAAAGTGTTCGCATGTGCGATGTCGTAGTCGGGGGCTCTGTAGCATAGTAAGAAGCGAAGTGTGATATTAAGGGAAAGTTCACAGATAATAGTTTCTAGAAGAGCGAGTTTATGTGCAACTTGAATATTTTTTAGATTCCGTGACTTTTGTAAAAGATAGCCATTCCACCTCCCCTGCGGGTTTCGCGATCCGACCGGAAAACATGATATTCTCTTTCTGAAATGATGGAGTCAGGGAGGGATGAGTTCAGCCATGTTTCGCAGACAAATATAATGTCAAATGTACCAGTATTTAACAAGAGGAGAAATTCAGGCATTTTGTTTGCAATGCTTCTTGCATTTATCAGTTTGCATTTAAGTTCAGGAGTGGCTGGTATAGAGGAAATAAGGGGCGTGTGTACTTAGTTTTGGATGACAGATGATTGAAAGCTCTTTTTTTTTATTGAAAAAGTTTTTATTTTATTGAAAGTTCTGTACGATGGATGGTTGGATGTTTTGGGTGATGGAGGGTTGGAAGTTGGGCAAGTGATTGTAGGTTTTTCTTTTTATGCAGTCAGCGCGGTAGTCAATATATAGGTTGGATTCGCCTTTGTCTTGCTGTCTTTTGAGTTCTGTGCGGGAGTTTGTGGGAGTGGATCCGTTGCAGAAATGATACATCAGGCTGTGATCGAAGTTTGCTGTGGTTGGGGTTGGTTCTGGCAACATCTCTGAAATGAGACCCAGTAGGTCACAGACTGTATAGTAAGAAAATAAAACAATATATCTAATTAAATATTTTGTGCAATTGTATGACTTGATGAAGATATTAGGCTGCTTGCTATGTAAGCATAGAATTAGCATCTATTAACCCAGAGTTTCCCAACATTTCTGGCTTTGTGGACTGGTGGAGGAGGGAGAGGGCATCAGAGGTGGGTTTCAGCAGGTTCTGACCAGTTCTGGAGAACCAGTAGCAGAAATTTTGAGTAGTTTAGAGAACCGGTAGTAAAAATTCTGACTGGCTCCACCCCCATCTATTTTCTGCCTCCCAAGTCCCAGCTGATAAGGAAAGGAATGGAGATTTTACAGTATCCTTCCCCTGCCATGCCCACCAAGCCACACCCACCAAGCCATGCCATGCTCACCAAGCCACACCCACATAACCGGTAGTAAAAAAATTTGAAACCCACCACTGGAAGGGATGGTTCCACATGAGCAGCCTACTGGTTTGTGTGTATGTGCACATGCAACTCCATTTGCACAAATAGCTGGAATGTGAGCTTGCTGCTCACTTAAATGGATCATGCACACCCACGCTCACCCACTGCTCACACAAGTGAGGAGGTATGTATGTGCGTGCTAGCCATCCATCTCCATGGCCCTGTTGCAAACCTCTCATGGCCCACCAATGGACTGTGGCCCACAGGTTGGGGAACCCTATATTAACCTATGTTAGAACATAATAGACATGACACTTATCAATATAATCCTCAGATTTAATGATTTAGAGATTGAGGTGATCAGAGCACATTTTAGGGCATCATAAATAAAAATATTGAATGCCCTCCTGAATCCAAATGGGCAACATCTTTGTAAATAAATTTGTAAATAAGGAAGCCTGTGGAATCTTCTCACCAGCTGTGGCGAGGAAAGGCATTAGAGCAGGTTCTGGTAAAGGGCCATCTATATTTACACAGAGTCAGTCTGTATAGATACTTTGCAGTAGAGGGCAAGTGGGTATCTAACATATTATGATAGAATTTAGGAGCACTGGTGATATAATTTTGGCAATCAATGTTCTTAATTCTTTCTTTTACTTACCTTTGTCTTTTCAAGGGTTAATTGGCCTAAATATTCAAGAGAGAAACCAAGTTTTTCTATACAGATATGGTGCCAATAATGGTAGTGGATTTAATAAAGCAGAGACAATAGACCTACAGGGTCAAGTGTGATTCTGATTAATAAGATTAGAATTCTGGTTCAAGCCCGGATTTTCATGTTTTGCACATTACCTTCAAGGAGACATTTTGCTTGAGGCCACTTGGAGGTTTATCTGTGCCCTCAGGGTCATCTGAATAGTGCCAATGGGTGTGGAACCTTCTTGGAACTGCTGAAAGGACTGTCTTGTAAACAGGGGATAGGGGGTGTCATATCCCTCCCCCTTTGTTGAGAGAGAGTTATTTAGTTTTAATATAGATTGACTCTTTAACCCTTCTTTTAAACCAGTGGTCCTCTGTGTCCAGAATGTGGACTTTGCTGTCTTCTAAAGAGTGGCCTTTGTCTTTTCAAGGGTTAATTGGCCTAAATATTCAAGAGAGAAACCAAGTTTTTCTATACAGATATGGTGCCAATAATGGTAGTGGATTTAATAAAGCAGAGACAATAGACCTACAGGGTCAAGTGTGATTCTGATTAATAAGATTAGAATTCTGGTTCAAGCCCGGATTTTCATGTTTTGCACATTACCTTCAAGGAGACATTTTGCTTGAGGCCACTTGGAGGTTTATCTGTGCCCTCAGGGTCATCTGAATAGTGCCAATGGGTGTGGAACCTTCTTGGAACTGCTGAAAGGACTGTCTTGTAAACAGGGGATAGGGGGTGTCATATCCCTCCCCCTTTGTTGAGAGAGTTATTTAGTTTTAATATAGATTGACTCTTTAACCCTTCTTTTAAACCAGTGGTCCTCTGTGTCCAGAATGTGGACTTTGCTGTCTTCTAAAGAGTGGCTTTTGTCTTTTCAAGGGTTAATTGGCCTAAATATTCAAGAGAGAAACCAAGTTTTTCTATACAGATATGGTGCCAATAATGGTAGTGGATTTAATAAAGCAGAGACAATAGACCTACAGGGTCAAGTGTGATTCTGATTAATAAGATTAGAATTCTGGTTCAAGCCCGGATTTTCATGTTTTGCACATTACCTTCAAGGAGACATTTTGCTTGAGGCCACTTGGAGGTTTATCTGTGCCCTCAGGGTCATCTGAATAGTGCCAATGGGTGTGGAACCTTCTTGGAACTGCTGAAAGGACTGTCTTGTAAACAGGGGATAGGGGGTGTCATATCCCTCCCCCTTTGTTGAGAGAGAGTTATTTAGTTTTAATATAGATTGACTCTTTAACCCTTCTTTTAAACCAGTGGTCCTCTGTGTCCAGAATGTGGACTTTGCTGTCTTCTAAAGAGTGGCTTTTGTCTTTCAAATGCAGATGGACTGCTAAAGTTGGTCCTGATCAGTTTTTTCTCCTATGTTGTGCCATGAGTGAGAAGTTGTTGTTTTGTTTCTCCAATGTACAGAGTTATACATTCTCCAATGTACAGATTTGTACATGTGTCACTGCATTGTACTGCATATATCACACTGTTAAATTTGTATCTGTATTTTATCCTTGGGTTAGACAAACTTCTGCCTTAATGTATTTTTGGGTTTAAAGTGTGCATGTATGTTGTATTGGTTGAAAAACATAGTCCTTTAAGCAGCTCCAAGAAGATTCCACACCCATTTGCACTATTTAGGTGACTCCGAGGGTACAGATAAACCTTAGAAGTAAAATGTCTTGTTGAAACTAATGTGCAAAACATTGAAGCCCAGGCCTGGACCAGAATTCTATTCTTAATTTTCAGAATTACACTTGACCCTATAGGTCTGTTGTCTCTGCTTTATTAAATACACTACCATGATTGACAATGCTCCCAGTTCGGACCGGATCGCCTGATCCAGTAGTGATGCTGGCGGGTGGTATGGAGAACTGGTAGCAAAAATCCCTGCCCCCCCCCCCACCATGTCCAGCTGAGCTGTGCGATCATCAGAGGTTGTTTTTTTTTACTTTTAAAAGCATTTTTTCTTCGGCCAAAAAAATGCCTTTAAAAGTTTTTTTAAAAAAGCCTCTGATGATCGCACAGCTCAGCTGGGTGCTAGCCAAAGAACGGGGGGGGGGGAGGGAGTCTGATTTTCCTCCCAGCAGGCTCTGCTAGGCACACCAAAAAATGTGGGGGAGGGGAGAGTCTGTTTTCCTCCCAGCAGGCTTCAGGGAAACTTCAGGGAAGCCTGCTGGGAGGAAAAAGAGACTCCCCCCCACCCGGTCTTTTGGTTTTTCTAGCAGAGCCTTCTGGGAGGAAAAACGGGGTGTGGTGGGGTTCGTTTTTAAGAGAGAGAGAGAAAGAAAGGAGGCAGGGAAGGAAGGAAGGAAGGAAGGAAGGAAGGAAGGAAGGAAGGAAGGAAGGAAGGAAGGAAGGAAGGAGGAGAGGAAGGAAGGAGTACAAACCTGCCACTAGAGGCAGCTTCAGAGGATAATCCAGGGCTGGAAGGTACCTGGAGGTCATCTAATCCAACCCAGCTCCAGCAGGACTTTGCTAGCTTGTCTTTTGATCCCCCAGTCACATAGCCACACCCACCCAGTCACATGTCCCACCCACCAAGCCGTGCCCACCAAGCCATGCCCACAGAACCGGTAGCAAAAATATTAGATTTCACCCCTGCACCATACCTATATAGAAGAACTTTGTAGTCTTGGCCTCTTTCTTGAATATTTAGGCCAATTAACCCTTGATCAGGCAAATCAATCATAAAAGAAAAAATTAAGGACATTGATTGCCAAAATTATATTGGCCAAGTTGTATCTCATATAATAATTGGCAACTGTTTTAACCATAAACCACTTGATTCCTGGTGGGATGTAATTAGCCCCCTGTTGCCTACAAACTTTAGTTATTGCTAGTACACTCTTTTGAGCTTCAAACGTAGCATAATTTACCTGGGCTGTTAATTTTCTAGAAGTCTGAAATATTGTGCCAAAATATTGAAATCATTCAGCTTACTTGAATTCATGTGAATCAGCCACTTGGGCTTTTGTTTTTTGTTGGAAATATTATATTTATTATAGTTAATAACTAATTGTTCTTCATTATAATAGGAAGTTGGGGGTTTCTTAGTTCCCACTCCATAGCTAAAGAAGACAGGAGGAGAAGAACTGTATCATCTGTGTAGAATAGGATAGAGCGAAGACTATCAGCTGATTAAGGCACATGAACATTAACTCTCTGGAAGGTTTTAATCAGATAGTTGATATCTTGGCCTTCCTGGTTACATTTCACTCTAAGTCTGGTTTTATCAAATAACTTGTGAATTAGGAGCAAGAGTCTTTTGTCTAAAAATCTCCCAGATTCTAACTCTGGATATATTATCAAATGCTGCCTTGAAATAAATAAAGGCTACATATAGGTTCAAATCATATGATTTGTATATTTGTTTGCCAGACCATTGCCAACACTAGGCAATGTTGTGTGGTAGATCTTCCCAGTTGAAATCCTGCTTGCTCAAGGTTGATTACCGTATATACTCGAGTATAAGCCGATCCGAATATAAGCCGAGGCACCTAATTTTACCACAAAAACTGGGAAAAACTATTGACTCGAGTATAAGCCGAGGGTGGGAAATGAGGCAGCTACTGGTCAATGTAAAAAATAAAGATAGAGCCAAGTAAAATAACATGAATATTTATTTGAACGAAAAACAATAAAAGTGCAAAAGGGGGAAGGAGGATTCCCAGCTTTAGAAAATTTAGAACTACGCCGCCTTTGGTATGACCTGAGCATAGCTCATAAAATTATCTGCTACAATGTACTTCCTATCAATGACTACTTCAGCTTCAACCACAACAATACACGAGAACACAATAGATTCAAACTTAAAAGTGAACCTCTCCAATCTAGATTGCAGAAAATGTGACTTCAGTAACAGAGTTGTTAATGCCTGGAATGTGCTACCTGACTCTGTGGTCTCTTCCCAAAATCCCCAAAGCCTTAACCAAAGACTATCTAGTATTGACCTCACCCCATTCCTAAGAGGTCTGTAAGGGGCGTGCATAAGAGCACCAGCGTGCCTACCGTCCCTGTCCTAATGTTCCCTTTAGTTGTATTCCTTTTATGTATTCAATTCATGCTTATATTTATATAATTATTTAATATGTATTTGACAAAATAAAATGAATGAATGAATGAATGAATAGAATAGAATAGAATAGAATTTTTATTGGCTAAGTGTGATTGGACACACAAGGAATGAATGAATGAATGAATGAGTGAGTTACTTCAACAACATTGTCTCACAGAAATTGACAATACAACTGCAAGCATGAAAATGAGTCCTCCTTTAGCTTCCAAGGGACCAGGGTGCCTCTGAAGGTCAGTGCTCTAAGCACTAAGAACCCAGCACAAATCTAAGCCTGTATGCACACCAATAGTGAAAATACCCTGCACAGTGTCTCTTGGCAGAGAAGGTTAATTTTCATAGACGTTGGGGTGGCTCTTTTTTTTTTTTGGCAGGGCAATAAGGGTCTCTAATATCATTAAACCCAAGTGTGAGGAAAAAGACAGCAGCTAAAATGTTAAGGCCAGTTGTGTGACCTTCTCCAATACAGTTGGCCTGGCTGTTTGCCAAAACTTAAAACACCCTCCCATCCCCCCTCCCTGCTAAAGCTTCTTTCTTAAAACAATTGTGGTCTTTGCCTTCATTGTGCCAATCGACTTTAGAAGTCTGTGTGTGTGTGTGTGTGTGTGAGAGAGAGAGAGAGAGAGAGAGAGAGAGGGAGTGCAAAAGGGGGAAGGAGGATTCCCAGCTCTAAACAAAGGGAAATCCCGGAATGCCAGCGCAAAAGGCGGTGCTCACGTTCCTCCTCCCTTGCTCAAAAGCCCCAACATGATTTTGGAATTGGATGCCATTATATACCTGCTGAGGGGATAATTTGAATAACTTGAAAGATATAAAAGCTCTAAACATATTTGTTTAAAAATCTAAAATCTATACTTAAAATAAATGAATATAAAGTAATAAAGTTCTTTAAAGTTGTAATTCACTTTGCTGCTGAAAAAGAAAAGAAGCTTAACACCTTAAATGGTATTTATTAACTGAAATATCATCAAATCAAATATATAATGAGGTATATTATAATGACCTTTGTTTTCAGAAAGAAGCATGATGGAAGTTTTTCAATAAAGGGGGAAATATAGAAAAAACTTAGTGTCATGCTCATATATCATCTTTACAGATGTTGTTAACACTATACTATGGCAGCATATGATGGTACAATGTTTCAATCAATTTCAGGATGAAAAACTCATCAATGAGGAGGAGGAGTATAATTTATTAACCTTGTATGATATCAGTTTCTCAAGGACTCTAGAAGGACCCGAGGAAGAAATCTCTGCCCCCTCCCCACTTTCCCTTTCCAACCCAGCCTTCCAAGGGGACCTTTGAGGGAGAAATCTCTGCCCCCTCCCCACTTTCCCTTTCCAAGGCAGCCTTCCAAGAGGACCTCTCGAAAAGAGCGAAAGCTTTCTCCTGGCCGTTTTACCACCACCACACCCTCCACGCCGGCCATCCTAGGCTGGGTTAGAAACAAGGAGGGGGAAGTTCAAGGACCACATCGATGGCACGAGCTCAGATTGCCGGCTGGGGATGATGGGCGCTGCAGTGCGATCTCGGGAGAGACTAGGGGGGAAGAAAGAATGACTGTTTCCCACACCCTAGGATTGGGGAAACATTGACCCCCCCTTAGTTGCGGGAGAAGGGTTGCGCTTCAAAGCGGTCGCCCATCCATCAATCCATCCTCCCTTCCTTACTTCCATCCATCCATCCATCCTTTTTTTTCCCCCAGCGAGCGGTGCGTGTGTGTGACATGCAAGCAAGACGTCTCACGGGGCGTGTGTGTGTGTGTTTGTGGTGGGGGTCTCGTCCCAGCCACCCACCCACTCGCTCCCTTTCCCTCTTCAGAGCGTGGGCTGTTCCCGTTCGCCTGGCCTCCGTCCTCCGATCTCCTGCGCTGGGAGGCGGCGGCGAGCCAGCAACGGGCACCGCGGACTTTGGCAAGGAGGAAGGTGGGAGGCGGAGCTGCCGGCTGTGGGGGTTGAGGCGTGCAAGAGGAGTGAGCGTGGAAAGGCCTTTTGTGTGTGTGTGCGTGTGTGCGCGCCTGTGTGCCCTAGGGAGGCGGAGCTGCGGCTGTGTGGGGGGGTTGAGGGGCGTGCAAGAGGAGCGCGCCTCCTCCTCTTCCTCCACGCTCGCTCCTCTTGCACGCCCCTCAACCCCACCATCCCCCACCCTCTCCGCGCGTGAAGGTCACCTCCTCCCTCTTCCAGGCGGCGGCGGCGGCGGCGGCGGCTCCGGCTCCGAGCGGAGCGCCACAGCCGGCAGCTCCGCTTCCCTCCCACCGGTCCCAGTCCAGCCGAACGGTGAAAGCGACATGCCGAGCGCCGCTCCGCTTTCACCGTTCGGCTGGATTGGGACCGGCTTGGCTTGGGTCCGCGCGGCGGGGCGGGGGAGCCGCCAGCCTTCTCGGCCGACGCTTTCACCGTTCGGGGAAACCCTCCCTCCCTCAGCCGAGAAGGCTGGAGGGAAGCGGAGCTGCCGGCTGTGGCGCTCCGCTCGGAGCCGGGGCCGCCGCCGCCGCCCCCTGGAAGAGGGAGGGGGGGACCTTCACGCTGAGAGGGTGGGGATGGTGGGGTTGAGGGGCGGCAAGAGGAGCGGCGTGGAGGAAGAGGAGGAGGCGCTCCTCTGCACGCCTCAACCCCCACACAGCCGGCAGCTCCGCTTCCCTCCCTAGGGCACACAGGCGCGCACACACACACAAAAAGGCCTTTCCACGCTCACTCCTCTTGCACGCCCCTCAACCCCCCCACAGCCGGCAGCTCCGCTTCCCTCCCCCCTTCCTCCTTGCCCAAGTCCGCGGTGCCCGGTTGCCGCTCGCTCGCTCGCTCCCAGCGCAGGAGATCGGAGGACGGAGGCCAGGGCGAACGGGAACACTGCACCACCAGGGCTTCCCCGCGCCAATGCACAGCCCGCCAAGTTTGCGCCGTCCGCCCACCAGACACGGGAATGGGAGCCGGCCTGGGGGCGACAAATCCCGCGAGACCTCGGCGGGCCCGCTCCCCGTCCCTCCCATGGGAGTCCGTTCGGTACCCCCTCCTGTGCGGGGTTCCCAAAGACGTAGACTCGAGTATAAGCCGAGGGGACGTTTTTCAGCACAAAAAACGTGCTGAAAAACTCGGCTTATACTCGAGTATATACGGTATTTCTTCATCTGTTATCTAGGCTTGGATTTGGTGAATAGGTGCCTGGCATATAGTCTGCTAATGAAGTTCACTACTGTAAACTAACCGGCCTTTAATTAGCCAGGTCATTCTAACTTCTATTTTTATATGTGTGCAAATGTAGATACTCTTCATTCTTATGGAATCTTCACTGTGTGGTTAATGCACAAAGACAGAGAGAGGTCAATATTTGAATTGGATTTAATTAGATCTGGGGAGATACAGTCCCTCACATTTTAAACTTTCATGCATGGGACTGGGGGCTACTGTCTCCCTCACATAGGGGTTAGTGTGAGCACTAAAGGCTTGGACATGATGAATCCAGTTACTTGAGGGACTGATACAAATAGAGCCTCACATATCCAGACTGACTTTTCCCTGCCAAACTTTCATAGATCTGCAAAAATACAGCTTTGGAGATGTTGAACTCTGGCCTAGCCCCAGAGGATGAACGATTATTGTTTTTGTATTTATATAAAGATTATTGTATTTGTATTCAACTGTACATTTTAAAATGTTTTGATGAATCTATACTGCTCAGAATCTATGGGAATTGAGGGGGATTTAATTAATTAATACAATAAATAATATTTTACTTATTGTAATAATTGGATAATTATTAATATCCAATAATTGGATTCTGGCTGAATGTGAAGAAAACATTCTAACAGTGAGAACAATTCAATCTAGAATCAATTTACCTAGGGAATTGTTGAACTCTCCCTTACTGCATAATTAACATTATCTGTAATCTATACTAGAGTAACATAGAATTATTATCTTCCTCATACAGATTTTAGTTCAAATTCTCCAGAACTATTTGCTAGATTAGCAAAAATGAATCTGCGAACTTTGGATGAATAGTTCTTTTCTGAACCAACATACTACATAAAACTTCTTTGGCTTCTGATGTGTATTATTTTGCTTTCCTAATTATAGGATAGGATAGCCAGGTTAGTGAAGTGGTTCAAATATCAGGCTACTGGGGGACTGTAAATTCTAGTCGCACTTTAGGCTTGAAACCATCTTGGTGACATTGGATAATCTTTCTCTTTTATCCCTAGGAAGAAGGCAGAGGCAAACTACTTCCAAAATCTTGGCAAGAATACTGCAGGGGCTTGTCCAGGTAGTCTCCAAGAACCAAGACTGACTTGAAGATGTGCGCAAATGACACCCCCCCCACACACACAGTTTCCATATTGACTACTATCTAAATATGGGAAGTAAACACAAAGGTTACAATTATGAGTATATTCAGATGCATCTCTGTATTTGTTTTCACAAGGCAATCCTCCTTTCCTTCATTAAGTATTCCAAGTAGAAAAAAATATTCATTTTTCACCACAAAAGAGTAAATACAAACATTGTTTCAAAGAAAAGCGGTGCATGAATTCATCTCATGAAATAGAATCTTACTTACGCAGGAGATAAAGTAATCTAATGAACATTTCCAAATCAATATGAAAACTGAAGTACAATTGGAAACTGGTACATTTCCAAATTTTGTTACAATGGTGATTAGGAATTTTAAATCAACCTAACAATTGCCTGTCTTCTTTTTATAAAATGGATTGACATGTTTTACTTTACCAACCCAAAGTGGACATTCTCCTAAGTAACTTTCCTCCATGAAAGGGAGAGGACTGGTTTGTCAACTCCTTTTGAAAGCTATGCTAGCTCACCTATGGAAGCAGAATCTCAGAAGAAGTATATAGTGGAATGGGAGACAGATTATGTTGTGAGGTTACTGTGTGCTTCTTGGCAAGCTACTTGGTGTTAGCATAGAAGCAATAACAATATTTATATTTGTAGGGAAACATCTACAGATCACAGTCTGGATATCCATGGTTAGATATTCATTTCAGTACTTAACATAATAACAGAGTTGGAAGGGACCTTGGAGGTCTTCTAGTCCAACCCCCTGCCCAGGCAGGAAACCCTATACCATTTCAGACAGATGGTTATCAAACATTTTCTTAAAAATTTCCAGTGTTGGAGCATTCACAACTTCTGGAGGCAAGTTGTTCCACTTATTGATTGTTCTAACTGTTAGGAAATTTCTCCTTAGTTCTAAGTTGCTTCTCTCCTTGATTAGTTTCCACCCATTACTTCTTGTTCTACCCTCAGGTACTTTGGAGAATAGTTTGGCTCCCTCTTCTTTGTGGCAACCCCTGAGATATTGGAACACTGCTATCGTGTCTTCCCTAGTCCTTCTTTTCATTAAACTAGACATACCAAGTTCCTGCAACTGTTCTTCAATGTTTTAGCCTCCAGTCCCCTAATCATCTTTGTTGCTCTTCTCTGCACTCTTTCTAGAGTCTCAACATCTTTTTTACATCCTGGTGACCAAAACCGGATGCAATATTCCAAGTGTGGCCTTACCAAGGCATTATAAAGTGATATTAACACTTCACGTGATCTTGATTCTATCCCTCTGTTTATGCAGCCCAGAACTGTGTTGGCTTTTTTGGCAGCTGCTGCACACTGCTGGCTCATATCTAAATGGTTGTCCACTAGGACTCCAAGATCCCTCTCACTGGTACTACTATTGAGCAAAGTACCACATATCCGGTACCTGTGCATTTTCATTTTTTTGCCTAAATGTAGAAGCTTACTTTTTTCACTGTTGAATTTCATTTTGTTAGTTAGCACCCAATGTTCAAGTCTGTCAAGATCTTTCTGTGACTTGAGCCTATCTTCTGGAGTGTTGGGTATTCCGGCCATCTGCAAATTTGATGAGTTTATTTATTTTTATTTTATTTTTATTTATTTTATTTTGTCATAGCAATACACGTAGGTATCATACAAAAAGTTTATATAGTATATAAACACATATATGAGTAAATATAAGAAGGTATAAGCATATATATATATAGGAAGAAGAAAAGAAAAACAATAGGACAGGAACGGTAGGCACGTTTGTGCGCTTATGCACGCCCCTTATGGTCCTCTTAGGAATGGGGTGAGGTCAATAATAGAAAGTTTTTGGTTAAAGCTTTTAGGATTATGGGAAGAGACCACAAAGTCAGGTAAAGTATTCCAAGCACTGATGATTCTGTTACAGAAGTCATATTTTCTGCAATCTAGATTAAAGGGGTTGACATTAAGTTTAAATCTATTGGCTACTCTAGTATTATTGCAATTAAAGCTGAAGTAGTCTTTAACAGGAAGGACATTACAATAGATGATTCTATAAGTTAAACTTAGGTCTTGTTGAAGGCGACGGAGTTCCAAGTTTTCTAAGCCTAGGATTTCAAGTCTGGTGGGATAAGGTATTTTGTTGTTTTCAGAGGAATGGAGAACTCTTCTTGTAAAATATTTTTGGACACGTTCAATTGTATTGATGTCAGAGATGTGGTGAGGGTTCCAAACAGGCGAGCTGTATTCTAGAATTGGCCTAGCAAATGTTTTATATGCTCTGGTTAGTACTGTAGTGTTTTTGGAAAAGAAGCTACGCAAGATTAGGTTTACAACTCTTAGAGCTTTTTTTGCTATGTAGTTGCAGTGGGCTTTGGCCATCTATCCCCTTGTCCAAGTCATAGATGAAGATGTTGAAGAGTACTGGGCCTAAAACAGAGCCTTTGGGTACTCTACTGAATACTTCCCTCCATGTGGATGTAGTTCCATTGAGGACTACACATTGAGTGCGGTTGTTAGCCAGTTACGAATCCATCTGGTGGTGCTGCTGTCTAACCCACATTTTTCTACTTAATTCTACAAACCTGCTTATATTAGAAGACTTTAAAAATGGATATAGGCATTATGGCATCCACAAAGAAGCAGTAATAAAAAAGGTATTTGCATGCAGAAGCTCAGATATCCTTAAAAAAGAAATCTCAGAAGCAAGAGAGGCTGAGTGAGCCAGAGGGTGGTCTGATAAGATCTTATTTTTCTAAAAAAAACCACAGGTGTATGTGGTTCACCTGTGGTTGAACAGATCTACGTCTGCATTAACTTTTTTGGTACAATGTGTATCTGAAGAAATTTATGGTGCGTTGCTTCTGCAGAAGGCATGGTGTGCCAGAAAGAGGAAGTAAAGTATAATGTATTAATTTAAGATCAATTCCAGGTTCAATGATTTCCAAATTATATCTCTGGGCATTCTGGCATGTCTTTGCTGTTCCCAGTTTTGGTTCCTATGTTTTCTTACTAAATATCACATTTTTGTTCAAAAGAATTGTTATTCTTTTTTTTAAAAAAAAACTTTCCATATTGTCCTTTCCTACTGCTTGTCTATTTCTCTTTTCCTTTAAAATATTGCAATGTATTAATTGCAATCTTAAAAAGGCCATAAACAGGAACATTTTCTCTTTGAAATTCTAAAATGGAGAGAGAATATTTTTGTCCAGCACCAATCTTCACTTCAGCCCCTGAAAGTGACAATAGCTTCAGAATAAATTTATAAGCACATACATTTGGATGGATAGCAATAAAGTGGTTCCTTTCACAAAGATCAATTGATGGGGAATAAAGAAGTTTGGCCAGGAGAAGCAAAGCAATGGAGCTTCTACTGCTTTCAAAAGTCTGCCAACCTCATATATACTACATGAGTCAAAAAGAAGGCTGTGAAAATATTTACAAACCCCTCTCATCCTGGACATAAATTGTATCAACTCCAACCCTCAAAACTGTCGCTATAGAGCAGGGAACTCCAACCTTGGCAACTTTAAGACTTGTGGACTTCAACTCCCAGAGGAGGATCTCTGGGATTTGAAATCCACAAGTCTTAAATTGCCAAGGTTGAAGATCCCTCCTATAGAGCACCGCACACCAAGACAACTAGATACAAGAACCGTTTTTCCCTGAACGCCATCACTCTGCTAAACAAATAATTCCCTCAACACTGTCAGCCTATTCACATTAGGCTGCATTACTATTGGTCTTCTCATTGTTACTGTCACCCATCTCCTCCCACTTGTGACTGCATGATTGTAACTTTGTTGCTTGTATCCTTGCAATTTATATTGATATTGATTATTTCCTAGTATGATTCGATTGCTTATTGTACCATATGACTGTCACTGGGTGTTGTGCCTTGTGCTTCTTGATGAGTGTACCTTGTCTTTTTATGTACAGTGAGAGCATATGCACCAAAGACAAATTCCTTGTATGTCCAATCATTTTTAAACATTGGCCTTTTTGTAATATGTTTTATTTTAAATTTTGATTTTAATTGTATATATATTGTGTTTTATTTAGGCTGTACACCGCCCTGAGTCCTTTGGGAGAAGGGCGGTATAAAAATTTGATAAATAAAAAATAAAAAAATAATAATCACACTTGGCCAATAAAGAATTCTATTCTATTAACTAGAGCATCTAACAAGAAAGAGAGCAGAGTTACACAAATCTTCCAGACATATGTCTTTTTTAAAAATAAATAAATAATCCAAAATATATCAGAAGAACTTTACTTTGCTATGCATATTTACACAATGGAAGGATCTCTTCCAACATTTCTGAGGGACTTAATTTAGTATTTTTGAATAGTCCTGAATTAACTTGGTTTGACCATTCACATTTTTTCCCCAGCACACACATATGGTAGCCCAAGCTTGGATCTTGGTAGATGCTTCTTTAAAGAAGGCCTTTGATTTGAACTTCTCTTCAGCTGCCAAAGTGATTCCCAGTTTGTTCAGTATTACTCATTTATCTGAAGTCAGGGCATCATTCAAGTATACAGAAGGAAAAAGTGGAGTAGTCTGACCTTTGTATATTTACAAATGAAAAGGTTTTGTGTAGTGGTTCTGCTAATTCAGTCAGTGAACGATCAGAATGTTGGCTGCTTGATATTTTCTATATATTAATGTTTCATAGTATGCAGACGGGCTGGACTTCTTAGCACAGAAAAGCAAATGGGATATTTTGCATTTGTGTGCATTCTGTGTGCATTTCTTCTTTTCACGTGACTTTGAATATTGATGCAAAGAAATATGGCCTCTTGTGCAACAATTGTAGAATCTGAAAGGCCTCTGCAAATGGTTAGCAAATGTTCAGAAATCTTGTCTGATTCTTCCAGTCAGTTGCTGAAAGAAACATGTACATATCTCTGTTCCAGCTACTACAATAGCTGGCAAAGGAGTAGAGGTAACACATAGCACCTCAATGAGAAATGTGTTTCCTCTTATAATAAACCAGAAAAGGAAGCTCTTTTCACCTACTTTAGTAAATTCTCACAATTGGCTTTAAAGTGACTACCAGTTGAAATTTTCATTCTAAATGACAACATCAAATTCCCAACCCATTTATTTGCTTTTTAATAACAGTATCTTCTGGAATATTCCCTCACACTATATACTCTCATCTTGAGAGGAAGAATTGCGTTGCATCTGCAGAACAGAGTGGCTTCCTGACACAAAACAGTATTGCTTCACAGGTCTGCTAGGTTCAATAGCAAACAATGATTGTATGAATTTCTATAGCTTGAATTGATGCTACCTGATATCTTCCAACAATCTGGGGCTAGAAAAAGAACATTTTCAGTTCCAATATTAACCATGGCATTTCATTTTTATAGGGCTTTCTGATTTAAGCTGTTAAAAAAGGCTGATAGTCATCAACTTACAACCACCATTGGGATGAAAATTTTCATTGCTGAGTGATGTGGTCATAAAATGCAATTGCTTTGCTTAGTGATGGCAATCCAGGAAATCTCAGTTGTCACCATTAAGTGAATGCCCCAGCTGTAAAGATAGCATCTCTCTTCCAGCTACTCACAATCAAGGCAGCAGGGAAGAAATTGCAAGCTTTAGGTGCTGCCAGGTAGGAGAGGGAAGAAGGGAGTGCTTGAGAGGATCAGAAAAGGAGTGAGAGGATTCATAGGAGGGTTGGAAAGGATGTGCAAGGACCTCAGAACCATTTAAATTTTTAGCTCCAAATCCTGGGAATGAAAATCCTCCGTGGCTGAAAATTTTGATTGGATTTTAACATGGAGGATTTTCAGCCTCAGAGCAAATAGACTTTAGAAACCCCTTGACTCTGGATCTGAAAATTCTCTGGGGCTAAAAATCTTGCTTAGATTTTGGAGGATTTTCAACCTTAAAGTGGAAAGTTTTTCAGCCTGTCTGTCGTGTCCCACTCCTCCGCTGACGGCTGGGTCAGGGAAATCCGAATCAGGCTTGCCTCTGCAGCTCTGCCCAAAGTCCTAGCAAAGTCCTCAGAGCAGGCAGGAGACCAGTAAGTGACTTCAGCAAGATAAGTTCGACTTTTGCCTGACTCAGAGACTGCCAGAAAGCAGATCCTTTATATAGGCCATGGGGTGTGGCTCCATGACTCAGCACTCATTAAGGCCTGCCCTCCTTCCTCTGTTGCCTCCGCCTCCAATCTTCTGATGCGAGGTCACTCCAATCAGCTGTTGAGTAAACCTCCTCAGGCTCACCTGCTGTGGAGGAGGGGAGGGGTCTAGCTGCCCGCTTGCCTGGGCATGGAGTCAGGGCTGGGGCAGGAGATGCTCCTTCTTCTGCACTTTGTCTGGGCATGGAGTCAGGACTTGGGCCGGGAGGCATACATTCCTCAGTGTTCGGGAGCAGGTAAGAAGGCCCCGGCTGCTCTGAGGGCGGTCAAGACACAACACTATCCCTCACCGCAGGGCCCTTCCCCGGGCTGACGATCGGGATGCGGTCGGGCCGGGTTCTGCTCGTGGAAGGCCCGCACCAGGTCCGGGCGTGACGCCGGAGGCATTGACCCAGGTGAACTCGGTCCCGTAACCTTGCCACGCAACCAGGTATTGGAAGCGCCTTCAGCCAGCGGGAGTCGCGATGCTGTGCACTCGTACTCCTCCACCCGTCCTCGTCGACAGCGACGGGTGGTGCCGGGCACTGGAGGGGAGACGGCGGGCCTCAGGGACCAGCAAGGACCGATGGAAGACGGATGGATCCGCATGGAACGCGGCAGGGTCAATCGGTAGGCCACCGGATTGATGACCGCCGACGGGAACGGACCGATGAACCGTGGTCCAGTTTCTTCGCCGCCGGTCGGAGGGGAGATGGTTTGTGGAGAGCCCCACGTGGCCCCCGACCACCAGCCGAACGACCGGCGACCCGCTTGTAGTCCTCCTTCGCCCGATTCAGCTGCCGACGCACCATCTGCTGGACCACGTGCAACTCGGAGAGAAAGGACTGTGTCTCGGGAACCGGGAGTCCGGGGCGCCAGAGGAAGAGCCGGATGGTACCCCAAGTTGGCCAGGAACGGGTGGTCTGGGTGGAGGTGTGTTGGGAGTTGTTGAATGCGAACTCCGCCAGGGACAGGTAATCGCCCAGTTGTCCTGCTGTTGGTTCACGGCACCGGAGGTACTGCTCCAGGACGCCGATGATCTTCTCCGTCCGCCGTCGGTCTCCGGATGGTGCGCCGACGACAGGCACACCTGCACCTCCAATGCGCCATCAGGCTCTTCCAAAAGCGGGCCGTGAACTGCACCCCACGGTCCGACACCACCCTGTCCGCAGGCCGTGGAGGCGGAAGACGTGCTGCAAGAAGAGACGGGCTGTCTTGGTGGCGGTGGGCAGCCCGCTGCACGGGATGAAGTGTGCCATCTTGGTGAGCATGTCCACCACCACCAGCACCGTGGTGAACCCGAGGACGGCGGCAGGTCCGCCAGGAAGTCCATGGAAATCGCCCAGGGTCTGTCAGGAGTCGGCAAGGGCTGGAGGAGACCGAGGGCCCCGTGGCGGCCTTGGCTTGCCGGCACGGCACGCAGGACGCCACATAGGCATGGACATCATGCCGCACCCGGGCCACCAGAAGGTCCGCTACCAGGTTGAGAGTCTTGAAAACCCGAAATGGCCCGCGGCAGGGTTGTCGTGGCACTGGGTCAGGACGAGGACCGGAGCGCCCTGGGCACATACAACCGCCCGAACTTGAGTACGCCGCCTTCCAATGTCCACGGAGACGGGGCCCGCCGCCGCCGCTGCTGAGACCAGGCGCCTTGGCGCTGCGCCTCGCACCCGGGCCCGTAAGTCCACCGGTTCCCGGCGGCGCCAAGGCTTCCGCCGCAGTACGTCCGTGGAGGAAGAGGGTCTTGGGCGCCAGGTACTCCGCTTACGGGACAGGGCGCCCGCCCGGTTGTGGCCACTGGGGATATAGGTGACGCGGAAGTTGAACCGGCAAAGAACAGCGACCACCGGATCTGCCGCTGGTTCAACTTCCGAGCCGTGGTGAGATGTTCGAGGTTCCGATGGTCCGCTCGACCTCCACCTGATGCCGGGCCCCTCCAGGTGGTGCCGCCACGCCGAACGCGCCTTGATAGCCAGCAACTCCTTTTCCCAGATGGTATAGTTGCGCCGGAAGGGTTGAGCTCCGCGAGTAGTACGCGCAGGGAAAAGAGTGCCGCCATCCGCCGGGCCTGTAGCAGCACCGCCCGAGGGCGACGTTGGAGGCGCCCGCTCCACCACGAAGGCCGGTGCGGGTCGGGATGTCGCAGGATGGGCTCCGTGACGAAAGCCTTCCTGAGAGCCGTGAAGGCTTCCTCCCGCGGGGACCCCACCGAACGGGACCTTCTTCTGGAGGAGCTGGGTGAGCGGAGCCGTCAGCGTGGCGAAGCCCGGGATGAAGGTCCGATAGTAATTGGCGAAGCCCAGCAGCCGCTGGACATCCTTCACTCGACGCGGGGCTTCCCAGCTGCTCAGGGCCTCCACCATGCGCGGGTCTATGGCGATCCCCTCGGGTGAGAGGATGTGCCCGAGGAACTCAATGGACGACCGGAGGAAAAAGCACTTCTCCAGCTTGGCGTAGAGCTGGTGCTCCGCAGGCGCTGCAGGACCAGGCGGAGGTGCTGGAGGTGACTTTCCTGGACCGAGTAGACCAGGATGTCGCTCAGGTAGATCACCACGAACCGATCCAACATGTCCCGGAACACATCGCTCATAAAATGTTGGAAGACGGCGGGCGTTGGTCAGCCCGAACGGCATGACCGTGTACTCGTAGTGTCCGTGCCGGTGCCGAACGCCGCCTTCCACTCGCCCCTTCACGCATCCGCACCAGGTTGTAGGCCCCGGAGGTCGAGCTTGGTAAAGATGGAGGCCTCCGCAGCCGGTCCATCAGCCCGGGATGAGCAGCAGGGGGTAGCGATTCCGCACCGTGATGGCGTTCAGCCGGCGGTAGTCGCAACACAGGCGCAAATCCCCCGTCTTCTTTTTTACGAAGAGGACCGGGGCCGACAGAGGGGACTTGGAAGGCCGGATGAACCCTCGGGCCAGATTTTTGTCCAGAAAGTCCCTGAGGGCGGCCAACTCGGGCTCGGACATGGAATACAGGCGTCCCGTTGGCAGCGGGGCGCCGGGTTGCAGGTCCACGGGGCAGTCGTAGGGCCGGTGCGGGGGTAAGCGGTCCGCCTCCTTTTCGCTGAAGACGTCAGCGAAGTCCTGCAGCTCAGGGGGCACGGCGACGGCCGGGGTGAAGACGCCTGGCCGGGCGCAGGTGTGGCGGATGTGGTCGACACACTGCAGGCTGGGAACGAGATGGCGTTCGCGACCAGGCCACCTGAGGGTCGCGTCCGCAGCCAGGCCAGTCCGAGGATCACTGGGAAGTGGAGGTCCGCCGTCACGTAGAAGCGAATCGCCTCGTGGTCCCTGATGGCGAGGCGCAAGGGCTGCGTGGCGGTTAATGGGTCCGCCACCAGCTCCCTCCCGCCGATGGTCTCGGCGCTCATCGGAGGGTCTACCGGAACCAAGGGACACCAAAATGGTCCACGAAGGCCCGGTCCATAAAGTTCGTGGTGGCCCCGAATCCACCAGCGCGCGCCGATCCTTCCGCCGGTCACCCACCCACACCCGGTGTCCAAAATCAGGTGCCGAGGGGCCCGGGTCCACGCCGCCATGTCTGGCGGGGCTTGGTCCGTGCCCGCCTAGGGTTTCTGCCGGGCCTGCCCTGCTTCCCGACTGGCCAGGCCGGGATTCGGGATGGGCGTCGTGCTCCGCCGCTTCCTGGGGCATGCGGCGCGAAATGGCCGGGCTCCCACAGTACAAGCACAGCCCCTTGGCGCCCGCCCGCTCCTGGGCCGCCAGGCGAGGCCTGGCCGCCCTAACTCCATGGGCTCTCGGCGGCGCCACGGCGCGGGTGGCCCGGGACGGGGTCGGCACGGGTCGAGGGAGGGCGACGGTCTTTGACGGTTGCTGGCGGTGACAGGACGGGCGTTGCTGGAGACGGGTGTCGAGGCGCAGGCAGAGGGGCACCAGGTCAACGAGGGTCCGCGGCGCCTCCACCCGAGCCAGCTCGTCCTGGAGCTCTTCCGAAAGGCCCCTCTTGAACGCGTCCGCTAGTGCCGTGTCGTTCCAGTCCGAATCATGGCACAGCAACCGGAATTCCGCGATGTACTCCCGGAGGGGGAGGGGCCCTTGTTGGATCTCTCCGAGGCGCCAGGCAGCCGTCTGGGCCCGCACAGGGTCTTCATACATCAGGCGTAGTTGCCCCCAGAACCCCTGGTAGTCCGCCAGCAAGGGGCTGTCCCTGAGCACCAAGGGCGTGGCCCACTGCGCAGCCTGGCCAGACAACAGGTTCATCACGAAGGCCACCCTGGCCCGGTCATCTGGAAAGTCCCCCGGCCGCATTGCCATATAGGTCTGGCACTGGGCCATGAAGGCCGGGAACATCTCCATCCGTCCTGAGAACTTCTCCGCACCGTACCGGGCTGTGGCGCTGAGGAGGAGGAGGAGGAGGAGGTTGACTGCGGGGGCACTCCCAGCAGCCAGTTGAGCAGTCAGCTGGGCGACTTGCTGTTGCAGTTGCTGGTTATCTGTTTGTAGCTGCTGCACAATCAGCGCCAGCTGTTGCTGATCCATCTTGTAGTGTGGGAGTCAGGCAAGATGCCGTGTCCCACTCCTCCGCTGACGGCTGGGTCAGGGAAATCCGAATCAGGCTTGCCTCTGCAGCTCTGCCCAAAGTCCTAGCAAAGTCCTCAGAGCAGGCAGGAGACCAGTAAGTGACTTCAGCAAGATAAGTTCGACTTTTGCCTGACTCAGAGACTGCCAGAAAGTAGCTCCTTTATATAGGCCATGGGGTGTGGCTCCATGACTCAGCACTCATTAAGGCCTGCCCTCCTTCCTCTGTTGCCTCCGCCTCCAATCTTCTGATGCGAGGGTCACACCAATCAGCTGTTGGGAATAAACCCTCCTCAGGCTCACATGCTGTGGAGGAGGGGGAGGGGTCTAGCTGCTCCGTTTGCCTGGGCATGGAGTCAGGGCTGGGGCCGGGAGATGCTCCTTCTTCTGCACTTTGTCTGGGCATGGAGTCAGGACTTGGGCCGGGAGGCATACATTCCTCAGTGTTCGGGAGCAGGTAAGAAGGCCCCGGCTGCTCTGAGGGCGGGCAAGACACAACACTGTCCATTCTGGGGCTGAAAATCCTCCCTGGCTGAAAATTCTGCTTGGGTTTTATCATGAAAACATTTCAGCCAGCTCCCAGAAATGGGTGGTGGGTGGAGAGAGAGAGAGGGCGAGGAGTCCTTTTGACAAACAACAGCAGCTTACGACCTTCTCTGCTGGCTTTCCCTCTGACTTTTCTCCATTTTCTGGAGATCTCAGAAAAGATTGCAAAGAGTGATGGCCACATGTGAGGTGCTTGGAAACTGGTGCTAAGTGCACCCAGATCATAATCATATGCTTCAGTTGTGGCAATTTTGGGCACAAGATTAGAAGAAGACTTTTAATTCTAAATGCACAATATTAAATTCAAAATGCACAAGATTAGAAGGAGACAAGCTCAGGATCCAAAAAGACCTTGACAGACTTGAACAATGGGCCTTATCCAACAAAATGAAATTTAATGTGTACAAAAGTAAAGTTTTACACACAGCCACCACCAAAAAAGCTAATAAAATCCTTGGTTGTATAAACAGAGGCATATAGAATCAAAATCATGTGAAGTATTAGTACTGCTTTATAAAGCCCTTAGTAAGACCACCCCCAGAATATTGCATTCAGTTTTGGTGACCACATTACAAAAAAAATGTTGAGACTTTGGAAACAGTGCAAAGAAGAATGATTAAGGGCCTGGAGACTAAAACATATGAAGAATGGTTGGAATATTTGGGTTTGACTAGTATAGGGAAAAGAAGGACTAGTGAGGACATGATAGCATTATTCCAGTATTTGAGAGGCAGCTACAAAGAAGAGGGGGTCAACTTATTTTCCAAAGCACCAGAGGGCAGGACAAGAAACAATGGATGGAAACTAATCAAGGAGAGAAGCAATCTGGAATTGAGGAGAAACTTCTTAACAGTGAGGACAATTAACCAATGGAACAGCTTGCCTTCAGTCATTGTGGGTGCTTCAACACTGGTTTTTAAGAAGAGACTGGACAGCAAGAGGCTGTATTAGAAGGCCTTCAGGTCCATTCCAGCTCAATTCTGATGTAAATTTTTTTCATTCAGCACTATCACAACTTTGAACTAAACAAAAAATTGTAAATCAAGGACTACCTGAAGCTGCAATTAATATTGTATCCTTCCTTTTCTAGTATGATTGCAATTTTGTTGATACTGTTTTGCTCTTGGCTTTTCATTATGTATAATTTCAGTAGTTTCTTTACTGAATCTTTCTTTTTCTAAACTATTACAAAAGTTATTTCCAAATTAAAAAAGGAGTATCAGTAAATGTTTTCATGTTACAGCACATTATTTGTGTTACCAAGGAATAATAATAATAATAATAATAATAATAATAATAATAATAATAATAATAATAATAATAACAACAACAACAACAACAACAACAACAACAACAACAACAACAACAACAACAACAGAGTTGGAAGGGACCTTGGAGGCCTTCTAGTCCAACCCCCTGCCAAGGCAGGAAACCCTACATCATCTCAGACAGATGGTTATCAAATATTTTCTTAAAAATTTCCAGTGTTGGAGCATTTACAACTTCTGCAGGCAAGTCATTCCACTTATTAATTGTTCTAACTGTCAGGAAATTTCTTCTTAGTTCTAAGTTGCTTCTTTCCTTGATCAGTTTCCACCCATTGCTTCTTGTTCTACCCTTAGGTGCTTTGGAGAACAGCCCGACTCCCTCTTCTTTGTGGCAACCCCTGAGATATTGGAACACTGCTATCATGTATCCCCTAGTCCTTCTTTTTATTAAACTAAACATACCAAGTTCCTGCAACCATTCTTCATATGTTTTAGCCTCCAGTCCCCTAATCATCTTTGTTGCTCTTCTCTGCACTCTTTATAGAGTCTCAACATCTTTTTTACATCGTGGCGACCAAAACTGAATGCGGTGTGGCCTTATCAAGGGATTATAAAGTGGCACTAACACTTCATGTGATCTTGATTCTATCCCTCTGTTTATGCAGCCCAGAACTGTGTTGGCTTTTTTAGCAGCTGCTGCACACTGCTGGCTCATATCTAAATGGTTGTCCACTAGGACTCCAAGATCCCTCTTACAGGTACTACTATTGAGCAAGGTACCACATATCCGGTACCTGTGCATTTTGGGTTTTTTTGCCTAAATGTAGAACCTTACTTTTTTCACTGTTGAATTTCATTTTGTTAGATAGCACCCAATGTTCAAGTCTGTCAAGATCTTTCTGTAACTTGAGCCTATCTTCTGGAGTGTTGGCTATTCCGGCCAGCTTGGTGTCATCTGCAAATTTGATGAGTTCCCCATCTATCCCCTTGTCCAAATCATTGATGAAGACGTTGAAGAGTACTGGGCCTAAAATAGAGCCTTGGGGTACTCCACTGCATACTTCCCTCCATGTGGATGTAGTTCCATGGAGGACTACATGTTGAGTGCAGTTGGTCAGCCAGTTACAAATCCATCTGGTGGTGGTATTTATTTATTTATTTATTTATTAATCGTATTTATATACCGCCCTATCTCCCGAAGGACTCAGGGCGGTTCACAGGCATTTAAAAACATATAAATATAAATACAGAATAAAAACAATTAAGAAACTTATTTGAAAGCCCGTTAATTAAAATATACAAATAAAACCCAATTAAAACCCATGAATTTAAAACCTAGCTCAGTCCTGCACAATTAAATAAATATGTTTTAAGCCCGCGGCGGAAGGTCCGAAGGTCCGGAAGCTGGCGGAGTCCGGGGGGAAGTTCGTTCCAAAGGGTGGGAGCCCCCACAGAGAAGGCCCTTGCCCTGGGCGCCGCCAGACGACATTGCCTTGCTGACGGCACCCTGAGGAGACCCTCTCTGTGAGAGCGCACGGGTCGGTGAGAGGTATTCGGTAGCAGTAGGCGGTCCCGTAAGTAACCCGGCCCAATGCCATGGAGCGCTTTAAAGGTGGTCACCAAGACCTTGAAGCGCACCCGGAAGGCCACAGGTAGCCAGTGCAGTCTGCGCAGGATGGGGGTTATACGGGAGCCACGAGGGGCTCCATCTATCACCCGCGCAGCCGCGTTCTGGACTAACTGCAGCCTCCGGATGCCCTTCAAGGGGAGCCCCATGTAGAGAGCATTGCAGTAATCCAGGCGAGACGTCACGAGTGCGTGAGTGACCGTGCATAGGGCATCTCGGTCCAGAAAGGGGCGCAACTGGCGTACCAGGCGAACCTGGTAGAACGCTCTCCTGGAGACGGCCGTCAAATGGTCTTCTAGAGACAGCCGTTCATCCAGGAGGACGCCTAAGTTGCGGACCCTTTCCATCGGGGCCAATGACTCGCCACCGATGGTCAGCCGGATTGCTGACTGTACCGGGATGCCGGCATCCACAACCACTCTGTCTTGGCGGGATTGAGCTTGAGCCTGTTTCTCCCCATCCAGACCCGTACGGCCTCCAGACACCGGGACAGCACTTCGATAGCTTCGTTGGGGTGGTCCGGTGTAGAAAAGTACAGCTGGGTGTCATCCGCATACAGCTGATACTTCACACCGAAACCACTGATGATCTCACCCAGCGGCTTCATGTAGATGTTAAACAGGAGGGGCGAGAGAATCGACCCCTGCGGCACCCCACAAGTGAGGCGCCTCGGAGTCGACCTCTGCCCCCCTGTCAACACCGACTGCGACCGGTCGGAGAGATAGGAGGAGAACCACCGATAAACGGTGCCTCCCACTCCCAATCCCTCCAACCGGCGCAGCAGGATACCATGGTCGATGGTATCGGAAGCCGCTGTGAGGTCTAATAGGACCAGGGCAGAGGAGCAACCCCATCCCTGGCCCTCGAGAGACCATCCACCAACGCGACCAAAGCCGCCTCCGTGCTGTAACCGGGCCGGAAACCGGACTGGAACGGGTCTAGATAGACAGTTTCATCCAGGTGCAAGGGAAACTGATATGCCACCATACTCTCTACAACCTTCGCCGCAAAGCGAAGGTTGGAGACCGGACGATAGTTACCTAAAACAGCCGGGTCCAGGGAAGGCTTCTTAAGGAGGGGCCTCACCACCGCCTCTTTCAAGGCGGCCGGGAAGACACCCTCCACCAAAGAAGCGGTCGTAATCGCCTGGAGCCAGCCTCGTGTGACCTCCCGAGTGGCCAGCACCAGCCAGGAGGGGCACGGGTCCAGTAAACATGTGGTGGCATTCAGCCTACCCAGCAACCTGTCCATGTCCTCAGGAGCCACAGGGTCAAACTCATCCCAAACAATATCGCCAAGACCACCCTCGAACATCTCACCCGCATCACCGCAATCTTGGTCCAACCCATCCCGAAGCTGAACGATTTTATCGTATAGATAACCGTTAAACTCCTCAGCACGGCCCTGCAGCGGGTCATCCCGCTCCCCCTGATGTAGGAGGGAGCGGGTCACCCGAAACAGGGCGGCTGGGCGGTTATCTGCCGATGCAATGAGGGAGGAGGCGTAGCTACGCCTCGCTTCCCTCAATGCCACTAGGTAAGTCCTAGTATAGGACTTCACTAGTGTCCGATCAGCTTCCGAACGGCTAGACCTCCAGGAACTCTCTAGGCGTCTTCTCCGCGCTCATCCTCTCAGCTCCTCGGAGAACCAAGGAGCCGGTTGGGACCTGCGCCGGGTCAGAGGTCGCAAAGGCACGACACGGTCTAAGGCCCCGCCGCGGCCCGTTCCCAGGCCGCAACAAGTTCCTCAGCCGAGCCGTGAGCCAGACCCTCAGGAAATGGCCCAAGCTCCGTCCGAACCCATCAGGGTCCATCAGGCGCCTGGGCGGAACCAACGTGTCGGCCCGCCTCCCTGCGGTGGTGAATGGCGGTCAGAAAGTCCAGGCGAAGAAGAGAGTGATCTGACCATGACAAAGGTTCGATGACTATTTCCTTTAAGTCCAGATCTCTCAACCACTGTCCAGAGAGAAAATCAGGTCCAGAGTGCCACCCCCAATGTGAGTAGGGCCATCAACTACTTGGGTCAGATCCAAGGCCGTCATGGAAGCCGTGAACTCCCGAGCTGCCGTCGATGATGAGCCGGAAGATGGCAAGTTAAAGTCCCCCATGACTAAAAGTCTGGGGTCTCAACTGCCACCCCAGCCAGCATCTCCAGGAGCTCGGGCAGGGCAGCTGTCACGCAGCAAGGAGCCAGGTACGTGATCAGCAAGCCCATCTGACACCCACGACCCCATCTCACAAAGAGGGATTCGCACCCGCAATCTGAGGTACAGTGGTCTCCCTCGGCTCTAGACTCTCTCTAATCACAACCGCCACCCCCACCTACCCTGGGCCTCGGCTGATGGAATGCACGGAAACCCGGCGGGCACATCTCTACAAGGGCACGCCCCTTCAGTGCCCAACCAGGTCTCCGTAATGCCCATAAGGTCCGGAACCCCCTGTATAAGATCACAAACAAGGGGCTTTGTTCACCACAGACCGAGCATTGCACAACATCAATCAAGGCCCAGGCTCTGAGGATCCTGACCATCCGGGAACGGAAAAGTCCAGGGTCGGAGCGCGTGATCGCTTTAAGACATCGAGCACGCGCTCCCGGAATTTGATATGACCCTCGCCCGCCATACCTGCCCCTCCCACTTACCGTGTCAATAGGACCACCTCACAGATAGGAACAGACCTCCCCATAACCTCCGAACCTGATAATAAAAACCGCGAGCATGTGCAGGAACTGGCCTCACCCGACGGGTTACCCCATTACCCGCCTTACCCTCCCACCCCTTAAAATTCCCTCTCTAAAACCCCACAAGCTCTTCTTTTCATGCCACCTCTGTGGGTCCCAAGACCGTCATGGAGGCCGGCCCTCGATAATGAGGAGGGCCATTCCTGCGAGGCGGGGCACTGCAGGCGCAAGAGTTCACAAGCAGTATAATGCGAGCAGCTGAGACTAAGAATCGGCAAAGTAGAGGCTCCATCTCCGGATGGCAAGATGATGACTGATGGTACTAGTCCAGAATGAAGGCATACAAAGAATGGAACAGCAATTAGCACCGAATGACAGTCAAGATGGTATTCTGTCCGTGCCTAGTCCAAACATCCTGGAACCGGGGTGAGGGAAATGGTATTCCAGTCGCTGGCTCGTCCTCCTCCGTCCTCCTCTGTCCCCAACTAAATCCCATGTCCCCCCAAGGAGTCCTAATAGGACCATAAACGCCATAGTAGTCTCAAAAAGGCCGAGGGGGCATGGGTGATGTTAAAATAGTCACAGTCATAGACTGGTTGCAGGGGCAACTCCGGGTGCCTCCATCGCCTCCCCGCAATCCTCCAATAACCATCTCCAGACATGGCCAGGAAAAGAATCCTAACCACTCCAGAAGCCGGGTCTCCCAGACCTCTCCTCCAAGAGGCGAAGTCCATATAAAGGCTAAACCTCTCCGAGAGGCTGGGGGTATGAAGGTTGCCAAGTCCATAATCCGCAGCAGGGGAAAGCCAAGAAACCATGGCAGCGAGGCAGATGGCAATAGGGGTAGATGGAATACCTCCGCAATCATCCAGGTCGTCCACGATTGCAGAGGCTGGAGCCCAAAGGCTACCCCCGAAAAGTCCGGAGTCCGCAGTCAGAAGGGGGCCGGGAGACGAGCCAGAGGCTAGCAGCCAGCCGGCCAGACGAATCGGCAGAAAAACGGCCGTAAAAAACGCCGACTCATCGCCCCACCTCCGAGCCTAAAACATGGCCGCCAGAAACCATCGCTTGCCTACCGGCCTCGTTCTCGGCAGCCACATGTACGAGGGAGTCCAAAGACCTCTCATATGGCTGCCCGAAGTAAGATCTACCGGGCCGGGGACAGCAAGCGGCTAAACGGACGGCCGAGGCTTCGTCAACATCGGAGGGGCCTCTCGTCGCCGGAGCCGAGTCCTCAGAGCCGCGCCATCTTGCGCATGCGCAGAGCTTGAAAAAAAAAAACCCACATTTTTCTACTTTATCTGGTAGTAGATTATGGTCTACTTTATCAAGTGCTTTACTTAAAAGCATTTATTTTACTTTACTTTAAAGTGATTTTTATATATACAAATATATTTATAAAAGCTTGTTTTATTTACTTTAATATTGAACAAATGGGTGATGTTTGTTTCTAAATCTATATATGAAACAGTTTGACTTCAAAATGAGCAGCATTTGACAAAAAGATTACAACGTCCAATCCTGACACGTGCAGGCCAAATGCAGGCGAAGGATAATATGCAAATTCCTCCAGCTTTGTAACATTGCTTTCTACTCCCAATTAAGTTGGGGAATCCTGTAAAAAAGAAAAGAAAATGAATTTGTGATCAAAGAGGAAAAAAAAAACTTGAGACTAAACCAGGCACATATGATTTTTTTTAAATTTTACCACATTTCCAGCTCCTTCTTTCCATTGACAAAGTTTTGATAATTCCTCACTGTATTTCCTCATGAGGGGAAGAGATTGTGTGTTTTCCATGGAAAATATCTGAGACTATGCTAAATATATTAAAGATCAAGAAATATTGTACTTCTTCTTATCCTTATTCTTGATTCTGTCTCAAAAGTAGTTCATCACCTTCCAAGTAATTACTGAAAGAATGAGCACTTGGAAGTCCTCATTCTTTTGATTCTAAAGAAAAATAATTTTATTGAATAAGAAGAATGGTGAAAAAATTTATCCTGAAAATTAAATGGTAGAGGCTCCTAATTTCAAAGTGCCAGATCTATGCTAAAAGAATAGTAGGATTTTTTTAAAAAAATCTAGCATAAGTGTTTCTTTCAGGTATTTTATGTAATAAACTTTTGTTTACTTCATAAAGAAAACAGAATATGTCCCTAGATTACTTGCATATTGGTAGAGTTTACTTGGAGATTCGAGTGACATAAAGCAGTGGTCTCCAATCTTTCCAGCTTGGCAGACTGGTGGAGGTGGCAGGGTAGGGGGTGGGGAGAATGGATGGTTTTACGTGCACCACTTTCAGAAAAGCAGATTCACACACACACAAATGTATGTACTCACTCGCCCACCACTTCTGCGGCCCAGTTCTGAATGGGCCATGGCCCAGCAGTGGGCCCCGGCCTGGGGGTTGGGGACCCCCAATATAAAGCAGAGGATGCCTATGAAACACAACATCCTCGTAGTTTCAAAGAGTCTGAGACACTGCACAAATTTTACATTCTCTTACTGAGGAGGAGTGAGAGATTACAGAATAGAGTTACTTTATTTCACGTTTCCTTATTAAAGTATTTAAAATAGTTCTGTTACTAAACACACACACACACTGTGTACATATATATATATGACTCTCTCTCTCTCTCTCTCTGTATGTGTGTGTGTGTGTGTGTGTGTGTGTGTATGTGCATCTTGACTCCTAATGATCCTTGCAGTTTTCTTGGCACTTTATTGTGCTTTCCATTGCCTTCTTTCTAGGCCTGAGAGAATGGCTGGGTCATATTATACATCCATATATATATATATATGTCTTTGGTTGTTCGGGTTTTCTCCCGTGTAAAATTGGAAGTGTCTTGGCGACGTTTCGACAAAGTCTCATTCGTCATCTTCAGGCTTCAGCTTCGTGCACAGAAGCACCATGCGTAAGCAAAGCGAGCATTTGTGCACACTCCCAGTTCCAAACCAGTAGCGAAGGCAAGAGGAACCCATTACTGGTCCAAAGTCTTGAGGCAGGTAAGCAGCTGCTGCTAGGGAGAAATTTTTTTACGGACGATAGAAGTGGGGATTCCACTTAGGTCATGAAGTGGCTGGAAGATCTCTCCTGTGATTCTTTTTAAAGCTGAATATAATTATAGCAAGGGTCAGAGCTGTTTTGAAGAAGAGAGATATGTTCCCTGCATTTTGATTTTCACAGCAAAACCATATTGTAAAATTAATTGGTTGGGATCCAATTAATACTATTTATGCAATATAAAATATTGGTATAACTTAATTATATAAAATAAATATAAAAACCTAGGTAGATTAGGTTAATGGTCTATATCAGGGGTGTCCAAACTACGGCCCGCGGGCCAACTGCGGCCCGCGGGTCAGTTTTTATTGGCCCACAGCAAATTCTGAAAATATAATTGAATATGGCCCTTTTCGGCCGCCTCCCGGTGCTTGCCCGGTGGTTCGCTGCGAGGCTCGCGGCTCCTCCCCATGGGCGGGGAATAATGAAGGGAGGGGGCGGAGGAAGCGGCGAGCGGGAAAGAGGCTGCTGGCCATGCCTGACCCCAGCAGTTCTACCCTCACCTTCCTCGGGCCGCCTGGCGAGGCTCCTCGCGCCTCCCCATGTCAGACACGCGTGGCGGCAGTGACAGCCATCGAGAAACAGGTGAGGAGGCGGCGAGCGGGAAAGAGGCTGCTGGCCGTGCCTGACCCCAGCAGTTCTACCCTCACCTTCCTCGGGCCGCCTGGCGAGGTTCCTCGTGCCTCCACCCCATGGGCAGGGAATAATGAAGGGAGGGGGCGGAGGAGGCGGCGAGCGGGAAAGAGGCTGCTGGCCGTGCCTGACCCCAGCAGTTCTACCCTTGCCTTCCTCGGGCCGCCTGGTGAGGCTCCTTGCGCCTCCACCCCAAGGGCAGGGAATAATGAAGGGAGGGGCGGACACGCGTGTCGGCAGTGACAGCCATCGAGAAACAGGTGAGGGCGGCGAGGGGACGAACAGCGTTGGTGGGGGGAAGTGTGCAGAATGTCTCCCGACAAAAACTATATCGCAAACATAGTTTCAAGTTCATACCAAATACAAAACAAAAGCCAAGATCAGGGGTTGTCCAAACTTGGTCTCTTTAAGACTTGTGGACTTCAACTCCACAGCTTTGCTGGCTGAGGGACTCTGGGAGTTGAAGTCCACAAGTGTTAAAGGGACCAAGTTTGGACACCCCTGGCCAAGATGAATGAATATGAAACATTTTCCCCCCTTAAATGAAGATGATATCCACATATTGTTGCTTTTTAATAGACTGACTGTATCCATCTGTATTGTAATGTCCCAGCAGTTAGCCACGCCCACCAGTCACATGACCACCAAGCCACACCCCAAAATAAGCCACGGCCACAGAACTGGTACGAAAAAAATTTAGACACACCCCCCCCCCCCCCGTTCAATGGTGTGGCCCGGGCCTTTGCTTATTTTTCTGTATTTGGCCCTCACCAAAAAAACTTTGGACACCCCTGGTCTATGTAGTCCAATATTCTGTATTACTACAAAATTAGCATCAAGAAATTCACAGACATGGGTTGAAAGGTGTTAGGCTTTTTCTCAGCTCTAGGAACCAACATCTAAGGCATGCTGCTTGTGATTCTGGTAGACATTAAGACTAATGACCATTAATGGACTATTTTCTAATTCATTTTATGTATTTGTTAATCAAATGTATATAGTTACCTATTTGAGATAACACTACTCTGGGTGGTGTACAACATAAATTTACTTACTTACTGATCCTGAACTTCAATAATATTCAAAGACTCTGAGTGGTTTACAACAACCAATAAAGAATAAATATTGAGTGATGCACTTGCCTAGAGGTGGAGCTCTCGCCTCACAATCAGGAGGTTGTGAGTTTGATCCTAGCTAGCAGGAGATACTTCTCTCTCTGGGCACAATGAGTACCATAATTATTTGCTGCGAACTCTGCATTGGCAACAGGAAGGGCAACTGGCCAGTAAACACTCAGCTTCATTCAGTTGCCCTAACTCTACCCTGATGTAAGGGATTACGGGGTCATTAAAAGTCAAAAATAAAATAAAATAAAGATTAAAAATCATAAACAACAACAGAGCGGTAGGAACAGCAACCCATAAGCAGCTTCTCCAATATAATCTGTCTCATGCTCTGGTGCCTTCCTAAAAAAACTCACATTCTAACAGGTCTTGAAAAGCTTAGTGATAATAGGGATGATGACAATATGCAGAGATAAGTTATTTCTGGAGAAAGGGCCATCACAAGAAGCCTGATTGATTAATGAGTATTAATCTTTCCAAACCATTTTAAAATGAAAGAATGATATGATTATCCCGATACTGAAGGTAGCAAATCTTTCTGTTTAAGTACGAATTGTATAAAGGAGGGCAGAATTGTCTTCCCTTGGCCCTAAATCTCTTTGCACTTAGTTTTAATATTGTACCCAAAATGCTAATATTGTGTTCTATACATATCTTTCATACTATGCATAATTTTACATACCCCAATGTCTTGCCTTTCTGTTACTCTACACACCAGATACTGCAGTCTCTCTCCTCATAGAAGAATTGCTGTAACTGGAATGGGACAACTCGCCACAGTCAACTCACCATGGTCAACTTGCCATGGCCAATTCATCATGGCCACTTCACCATGGGCAACTTACTGCAGGACAACTTACCATGGACAGCTCATCATGGGACAACTCGCTGGAGGACAATTCAATATAATTATTTAAAATATTTTTTAAAATATTTAAATTTTTATCATTCACATTTCATTTTATCCCTCCTTTGGCATCCTTTCTTTAATGATTCTATTCCATTATTTCTTCAATATTAGTGTAACTCTTGTCCCACAGCAAGTTGTCCTGTGGCGAGTTGACTGTGGTGAATTGTTCTGTGGCAAGTTGGCCACAGCGAGTTGTCATAGATCTTAATCTTTTCAATTACACTTTTAAAACCCCTTTCAGCCTACAGTATGAGTTTTATAATAATCAGGGATATCTGAAGGAAGATCAACAGGGTCAAAATGGTAGCCACAATAAGATGGCTAAAGTTCCACCCTTTTTTTACTTGTATCACACATGATAAAAAGGGGCAAGGCATTGATCATGGAGTCACAACTGTTATTTTGATTTTTGATCCTCTTCTTCCCTATGGTGGCCCTAATAATGGCATTACTATAGTGATTGTTTTATTTTCACATTCATTCTGAAAGTTTTGAAGATGTCTTCCCATTTCTCCTCCTCCTCCTAATTGAATCCTTTTAACTTGCTTTGAGATCTATGTTCTGTCCCCTCCCGGCCTCAGCCACATGAGCTGGCTAAACGAGCCAGTAATTGAATTCACGGCTGCTATCAGTCCTGGCAGGGAGTCTGCAGCTGCTTGCCAAAGTCTCCCTTTGCTGGGCAACCAGGAAGTCAGCAATCCAGGCCGAATGTTCAGCTCAATTCTCCATGAGTCAAAGAGTTCAGCTCACTTTTCCACGAGTCAAATAGTTTAGCTCAATTTTTGCTCATCACAGAGCAAAAGAGCAGCCAGGGCTGCTTTTATACTCTGTGGGGTGTGACTCTGTGACTCAGCATTCTCGAGGCCTGCCTCACTCCTTCTTTTGTTGTAGCCACCTCTTGTATCTCTGAAACCTGGGATCTAGCCAGGCCTGGTTGCCATCAGCTGGGTCTGGAGGCGTGGCCTGGGGGGAAGAGTTAGGGGACGGAGGCCTCATTATCTCCTCCACCTGGCCTGCCTCTGGCTCCTGGAGCTGAGCCAGAGGAGCCAGTGCTCCAGAGGTAAGTCCTGATGGCGCTTCCCCCTCACTTTCCGAGTCACTTTCTGGCAGGGGGCCGGGCTCGGGGGGCGCAGACACAACAAACTAAAAGATGCTTTGAATTAGTGATATGGACAGCATATAAATTTTATAAATACATAAAATGAACTTCTTCCAGCCGCTGCACATTTAATATTTATACCAAATGACACTAAGATCCCTTTCCTATATTACTTACTGCCATCTTCAGATCCCAGTAATTAATAACAGAAAGAAACACAAACATGCACCATAGAGTTACTTGCTGAAAAGATGAGAAGCTGTTATTATGTCTTGTTAAATTTATGCTATATGCTTGCTTTCAAGTTCTGAAACCCATTGCTATTTATAAAGATCAAAGGAGCATCCCAGCTTGATGGCACATTATCAGTCAATCAAAATCTCTTACTAAGCATATGGGAACAGTGTCTAACAGTAATTTTTAATAGTTTTCCTTAAGAACATTCTGTGTGTTCTTTCAGATTGATAGATGAAAGATGTAGTTCTGAAGTCAGCTCCCACATGTTTTTCATGTTATAACTAAAAATGAAAGATTTTTTGAAGGAAATAAATTTACTAATATCCTTTATTCCTCCTTTACTTCCAGCATTTGCTGATACGTTTTGATTTTGCTGATGACCTCCATCTCAGTTTTGAAAGTTACTGGGGGGTTTTGTGCAAAAAATGTGGGTTGAAGTCTAGCATCCTATAAATGCAATGCGTTTAGAAAGTATTCAGACACCCATCACTTTTGTTAATTTTGTTATGCTGCAGCCTGATTGTTGAAATTCATTTTTTTCCTCATTAATCTCCACTTAGTACCCCATAATACCAAAGTGAAAACAGACTTTTAGAAATGTCTATAAATTTATTAAAAAGGAAAAAAACCTGAAATTTCACATTGGCATAAGTATTCAGATTCTTCACTCAGTACTTTATAGAAGCACCTTTGGCAGCAATTACAACCTTGAGTCTTTTTGGGTATGACATGTCAAGCTTTGTACAGCTGAATTGGGGAATTTTTCTTCCATTCTTCATTGCAAATCCTCTTAAGCTCAGTCAGGTTGGATGGTGACTGTCAGTGGACAGCCATTTTCAGGTCCCTCCAGAGATGTTCAATAGAGTTCAAGTCAGGGCTCTCACTGGGCCACTCTAGGACAGTCACAAAGTTGTCCCTAAGCAATTTCTGTGTTTTCTTGGCTGTGTGTTTAGGATTGTTATTATGATGGAAAGCGACCCTTGGGCCCAGTCGGAGGTCCTGAGCACCGTGGAACAGGTTTTCATTGAGGATATTCCTATACTTTGCTCCATTCAGCTTTCCTCAACCAGTCTTCCAGTTTCTGCTGTTGAAAAACACCGTGACACCATGATGCTGCCACTACCATGCTTCACTGTTGGGACGGTATTGGGCAGATGATGAGCAGTACCTGCTCATTTTTTCTGACATAATGTTTAGAATTGAGGCCAAATAGTTCAATCTTGGTTTCATCAGACCAGAGAACCTTGTTCCTCACAATCCAAGAGTCCTTCAGGTGCTTTTTTGCAAACTTCAAGCCAGCTTTCATGTGTTTTGCACTGAGGAGTGCAATACACTCTGCCATAAAGCCCAGATCGATGGAATACTGCAGTGATGGTTGTCCTTCTGGAACTCTGTACCATCTCCACACAGGATATCTGGAGCTCAGTCACAGTGACCATTGATTTTTGGTCCCCTCTCTTACTAAGGTCCTTCTTCTCTGATTGCTCAGTTTAATATGCATTGCCAGCTATGAGGTCTTCTATAGAGAAGTGTGTGCCTTTCCAAATCATGTCTAATCAATTTAATTTACCAGAGATGGATTCCAATCAAGGTGTAGAAACATGTCAGCAATGTTCAAGAGAAATGGGAGGCACCAGAGCTTTTTAATAAATTTACAGACATTTCTAAAATTCTGTTTTCACCACTATACTTGGAGGAATACTCAACATCCCAGAAGACAAGCTCAGGATCCAAAAAGATCTTGACAGACTTGAACAATGGGCCCTATCCAACAACATGAAATGTAATTGAGAAAAGTGAGGTTTTACACTTAGGTAGGAAAAATGAAAGGTACAAGTACAGATTAGGCAAAACCTGGGTAAAAAAAAATAACTGGGAAAGGGACCTTGGAATCCTAGATGATGATCACCAAAATATGAGCCAGCAGTGTGTGGCAGCAGTCAAAAAAACTAATACAATCCTTGGTTATATAAACAGAGGCATAGAATCAAAATCACATTAGTACCGCTTTATAAAGCCTTAGTAAGGCTACACCTGGAAAACTGCATCCAATTTTGGGCACCACATTGCAAAAAAAGATGTTGATTCTCTGGAAAAAGTGCTAAGAAGAGCAACCAAGATGCTTAAAGGTCTGGAGACTAAAACATATAGTATGAAGAATGGTTGCAGGATTTGGACTTGGCTACTCTATAGGGCTCAGGGGCTCAGGGGCTAGGACGTTGAGCTTGTTGATCAAAAGGTCGGCAGCTCGGCGGTTCGAATCCCTAGTGCTGCCGTGTAATGGGGTGAGCTCCAGTTACTTGTCCCAGCTTCTGCCAACCTAGCAGTTTCGAAAGCATGTAAAAATGCAAGTAGAAAAAATAGGGACCACCTTTGGTAGGAAGGTAACAGCATTCCGTGCGCCTTTGGCATTGAGTCATGCTGGCCACATGACTATGGAGACATCTTTGGACAACGCTGGCTCTTCGGCTTTGAAACGGAGATAAGCACTGCCCCCTAGAGTCGGCAACGACTAGCACGTATGTGCGAGGGGAATCTTTACCTTTACCTTTACTCTATAGAAAAGAAGGACTAGGGTGACATGATAGTGGTATTCCAGTATTTGATGGGCTACTACAAAGTGGAGGGGGGGTCAATTTTTTTATCAAAGCTCCAGAGGGGAAGACAAGAAACAATGGATGGAAACTAATGAAGGAGAGAAGCAACCTAGAACTAAGGAGACACTTCCTAACTGTCAGGACAATTAACCAGTGGAACAGCTTGCCATCAGAAGTTATAAGTGCTTCATCACTGGAGGTTTATAAGAAGTGACTGGACAGTCACTTGTCTGAAATGTTATAGGATCTCTTGTTTGAGCAGGGGGCTGGACTAGAAGACCTCCAAGATCCCTTCCAGCTGTATTCTGATTTGGGTACTGAGTGTAGATTAATGAGGAAAAAATGAATTTCAACAACTGTAGAATCAGGCTGCAGTGTAACAAAATTGACAAAAGTGAGGTGGCCTGAATACTTTCTGAATGCACTGTATATATTTAATCTATAGACTATAGATAAAATCCAAGATTTATAAGTAATTTCCATTTCAAACTTTTATTCAACATAAAGGAATTAGAAAGGATGACAGAAGAACAGATAGAATGATAAAGTCTAGGCCCATGGCTTCCATTAATTGATCTAACTTCTTCTTCTGTAGCCAGTGCTACATCTTATGGGGTGTATTCATTTTTTTATTGCTGGATAGTAATGCTGGATGAAAAACAAACAGTAATGCTGGATGAAAAACAAAGCCACAGAATTTTTAAAATGTCTTCAGAACTGTATTACAGATAGAAAATTTTCTAATTTTTCCAATGAAAAAGGAAGGGGAAGGGGAAGGGAAAATGTACCCTAAGGGGAACTGCAAAAAAAATCTGACCTGAAATCCAATATGATTTTTAATGTCACCAAATGCATGTATGATGCTAATTACATAGGATAGTAATAACCTAGAGATCGATGTAGTTCTCCATAAGAATATATGATATCTAGGTCATTGTGAAGGAGAAAAGGCAAAAAGTAACTACATGACTGAGATCCTCTTGCATTTTGATGATGTAACAAGTCTGTCTTTTGGCTAGCATGATTTTGGCTGTTTTGCAAACTGAAGAATAATTCCTACATACAGTATTTCTTAACTACAAACCTGATCTGGTGAGTTATCTGAACAGCAACTTTAAAATGAATGCTTGAAGAGGTCCATTATTTCTTCCATTGTAGCTGCTGGCATAAAGATCATCAAGTCTCTATATATCCTCACAAATGCCTTATTGTAAGTGTTAATATCACCAAACCGTCAAGCTAATATAAAGTAAATCCTGTCCTAATTACTACTACGATTACAGCATGATTATTGCATGATAGCAGAAGGCTACATGTCAGGGGTCTCCAACCTTGGCAACTTTAAAACTTGTGGACTTCAACTCCCAGAGTTCTGGGAGTTGAAGTCCACAAGTCTTAAAGTTGCCAAGGTTGGAGACCTCTGCTACATGTCACAAGTGGGGATCCCATCTCAATTCTCCTCTCCCAATAATTGACCATTGCAAAATGCCATTCTTATATCCATTCCTGCTTTTTCACTGAAAACCTTTAATTTCTTCATTAAGATACTGTAAATATGACTAGCCGCATTAAGAAAGTGGAGGATATATTTGTATTTCAGTTGGAATTTATTTTTAGGGTAAAGTTCAATGATATATAAAATTGATCTTGTTCCAGCCATGCAGCACATGCTTTCATAATTCAACTTGATTCTTTTATATAATATAATTTTATTCATACTTCTATTTTTGTTCTGAAGTACATTTGAGTGTTCTGAATGTTTTGAATGTTACATTAATAGAATATTTTGGAATCAAATTTCCATGAACATCAGAAGCCAGAAGAGCTTAAAAGATTCTACTCAATTCTGTTCTAACTTTTCTATTCTGTTTTGTTTTGTTTTGTTTTGTTTTACTTTATTTTACCTTATTTAATTTTATATATTCTTTTTGAATATATATAATATAACATCATTTTACTGCCAATGTCATTTCTTGCTCTTTCATTTATTTACCCCTTCTTGCCCTCAGTATGTTACAGAATACCATACATAGATTTAATTGTCTATAAATTGGAGTCTTTTGAGCTTTTGAGCTTTCTGAAATAATCATTGGGAAAAAGTGCATAGCAGATCTCATTCCCCAATTCCTCCAGATAATTGAAAATTTCTTATGAATTTGGCACATTTGTTTTCCTAGGATTATATATTACCCAGAAGTTTGATGCATGCTATTTGTCCTTTATCATAGACCTTTGCCCATAGTTCCAAAGTTTACCCTCATAAACCCAGATTCCAAATACATTCATTCATTTCTTACCTGGCTGAATCAACATTAGCACGAAGAAGAATCTTACAAGATGGCACATGGTCTTCATGTTTGAAAATTGCCTGAAAACTGTTAATTGAGATCACATCCCTTAATTCATGCTGCCCACTCACTAAAATCAGTTGAAAAAGAAATATCTGTTGAAGCTTCTAGAATTTAAGCATTTCACTGGATGCAGAATCAGGCTATTGGTGAACAATTGAAATTTCTGTTGATGGTTCACAGAATATTGCCTTGTAAAATGACATTAGCTACGTCTTTGCAGATGAACAGAAATCAAATGTCATGTCTGTTTTCCTTTAAAAATGCTTGACTTTATATTATGGAATGATTTAATGAAATAAAATATATTTATAAAAAGATTATTCTGTTAGAACTGAAGAAGCTTCTTGGATGAGAAGCGAAATGTCTTCAAGAAAATACAAAGTCTAGTTGCCTTTTGAAAAAGCACCCCTGGGACATTATTCTGTTAGAAATCATAAATTGCTGATTGAATTTACAATACTTACCAAAGAGATGGAATATTTATGCTACTTCAGTTTAGATTTCCTTAAACATTCACTCAGTGTTTTAAACTAACGGTTAAATCAGAAGTCTGACTCATGGTATCACACTAATCCGAGTTATTCTGTACTCTGGCAAGATAACTCCCTTATATGAGAGGAAGAGAACATGATGCTGACCTGAGATACTTCAGGTTTCTTAATTACTAAAATTGCTTTGAAAAGATTAAAGGGAACTAAAATTGTTTCTTGATTCCAGAGATTTGAAAGACTTGTCAGCATTTAATCCCATTCTCCAAACTGCCTTCTAGAACATTTTCTAGTAGGTGGGGGTTAGAGGGCTCTGTTAAAAATGAATAGAAAATTAAAAAATGAGCACATATTCATATGTTAACCTTTACTTATTGCTTCTTTTCCTTTCCATCTAGGATTATACACTGAATATCTATTATTTCAATAGAATTTTTTTAAAAATTGTGTAGGTAGTTAAATTAGTGCATTCATTTTAAAGACTCAGGCTTTCAAGGCATTAAGCTTTGTGTGTATACATTTTTACTTCACAGTCTGATGAGAATGCCATCATACAGTATACACACTGTGTTAGATTCGGGCAATAAAGAGGCAGGAGACCAGTGAGTGACAACAGCTCTTTAGTTTATAGTGAACCCAGCAAAAGCGTTCGGCAAAAACCCCTCTTTATATACAGTTTTGGCTGAGGCTTCAACCAATCAGCAACGTGCTATTTCCCGCCCAAGTTTCCCTCCAAAACTTTAAAGATACATTACACTCCTCCCCTCCCAGAACGCATTGTACCCATATTTACATAATTTTAGCATCTTATTTCTCTACATAGTCACGCAAGTAGACAGGGCGTCTCCTAACCCTTTCGGACCTGTGCAATTCATTCTCTGGGAGTGAGTCGAGCTGGCCGGAGGGACTGTTAGTTCCTCCCAGCTCCTCCTCATCCGGCCCTGGATTATTGGCAGCGTCGTCCCTGCTGTCTTCAGGAGGAACCGGTTGGTGTCGCTGGACCTCGTCGGACTCAGATAAGTCCCGCGTTTTCCCCGGGTTTGAGTCAGCTGTGGATTCAAACATTTGGTAGTCAGGGTCTAACTGATCTGATTCTGGTTTACTTATTATTCGTTTCCTTATTTGGTCTATGTGGTGCTTCCAAACCCGGCCATTCTCCATATCTACGAGATATGTTTTCGGCCCGGTTATTTCAAGGATTGTCCCTTTTAACCACGTCGGGCCCTCGCTATAATTGTGTGCCCACACTGGGTCACCCACTGTCATTTCCCTCGTTTTACCGTGTGCCCCCTTGTACCCATCTGGGGTGTAGGTTGGGTTTAGTGGGCACCTGAGCTTCCTGCCCATCAATAGCCCCGCCGGGCTGCGGCCAGTTGTCACACAGGGGGTTCTGTGTTGGACTGCTAGGAAGGTATCGATTTTTGTTTGCCAATCGCCTGGCCTTATCCTGGATAATGCTTCTTTTGCGCTCCGAACGAAACGTTCTGCAAGTCCGTTCGTCACCGGGTGGAAAGACGCCGAGAGGACATGTCTGATGCCCTCCTCCGCCAAGTACCCCTCAAACTGGGTTGCCGTGAATTGCGGGCCGTTGTCGGAAACTAGGGTGTCGGGCAACCCATGGGTTACAAATAGGTGCCTCAGGACTGAGATTACTGACTCGGCCGTTGTAGATCTCATGAGAATGATTTCTAGCCATTTGGAGTAGGCATCTACTACCACTAGAAAGGTTTGCCCGTGGAATGGGCCAGCAAAATCAATGTGAATCCTAGACCATGGCCCCTGGGGTTTCTCCCACTCTCGGATTGGGGCCGTAGGGGGTAGTGGCCTTGACTCCTGGCAGGCTTGGCATTTCCCTACCCTGTCGCTAATTTCCTTGTCCATCAAGGGCCACCACACATAACTCCTCGCTAAACCCTTCATTCTCACGATCCGGGTGGCCCACATGCAGAAGTTCCAATACATTTTTCCGTAATTTCTCCGGGATCACCACCCTATCCCCCCATAACAGACACCCCCCTTGAACCGATAGCTCCTCTCGTTTTTTCACAAAGTCCCTGAAACGCTCGCCCGGTGCAGCGGGCCATCCCCTTTGTACCCAACCAATTACAGTTCTTATTGTAATGTCCTTGTAAGATGCCCTAGCCACTTCCTTGGATGTGACTGGGCCCGAGTCCAAAGAGTCAATTAGCAGGACGGGTGTCCCCGGGGTAGGGTCTTCGATGGTCTCCGGTAACGGGCATCTGCTCAGGGCGTCCGCATGCCCTAACTCCTTCCCTGGCCGGTGAAGTAATTTGTAAGAGTATGCCGCTAGGAAGATAGTCCATCGGGTCAGTCTGGGCGAGAGGGCCACGGGCGTTGGGCGGTTGCCCGCCAACAGGCCTAGTAGGGGTCTATGGTCCGTGACTATCTCGAAGTCACGTCCGAATACATATTCGTGGAATTTCTTTACCCCGGAGACTATAGCCAATGCTTCCCTATCTAGCTGACTATAGTTCCTTTCGGCCGAGGACATTGTTCGGGAGTAATACGCTATAGGGGCTTCTGTTCCATTTGGCAATCTGTGGCTGAGCACAGCCCCCACCCCGTAGGGAGATGCATCACAAACTAGCACTAATGGCAGCGTGCCATTGTATTGAATAAGGAGGCTATCGCTGGACAGAAAGTTTTTTACTCCTTCGAATGCTTTAGCTTCTGCCTTCCCCCACGACCACACAGCTGTCTTTGCTAGTAATTTGTGTAGCGGTTCGGCTATTGTTGCCTTGTTCTTTAAGAATACCGCATAGAAGTTTACCAGGCCTAAGAGTGCCTGTAACTCCGTTTTGTTTTGGGGAGCCGGGGCCTTCCTGATGGCCCGTACCTTGCTCTCAGTGGGGTGGATCCCTTCCCTGTCTATCCGGTAGCCCAGGAATTCTACGGATCCTACCCCGATCTGGCATTTGTTCAGCTTAACCTTAAGCCCGGCAGACCGGAAAATGCCCAAAACCTTTCTCAGTCTTACCCCCAATTCCTCTAAATTCTCAGCAGATACCAAGACATGGTCGAAGTAGGGTACCACCCCGGGTAGTCCCTGCAATAGACGCTCCATTAGGTTCTGGAATAACCCCGGAGCCACACTAACCCCAAACTGTAACCGGGTACATTTAAAAGCACCCCGGTGCGTGACGATTGTTTGCGCTTCGGCTGTGCTGCTATCTACGGGTAACTGCTGGTAGGCTTGAGCCAAATCTAGCTTGGCGAAAACCTGCCCTTGTCCTAACGAGTGCAGCAAGTGTTGCACTACTGGGACGGGGTATGCACTCTTCTGCAATGCTTTGTTAAGCGTTGCCTTGTAGTCAGCGCAAATCCGGACCGATCCGTCCGGTTTGACTGGGGTGACTATAGGTGTCTCCCATTTTGCATGGTCAATGGGCACTAGTATCCCCTGGCTTACTAGTTTGTCCAGCTCCCGGTCAATCTTGGGCTTTAGGGCAAATGGAACCCTCCTAGCCTTTAACCAGATAGGGGCGACTTGTGGGTCTAGATTAAAGGAGACAGGGGTCCCCTCGTACTTGCCCAGGCAGTCTTTGAAGACGTCCTCGAACTCCTTCATTAGTTCATCTTTGAGGTCGACTTCATTCCTGAAGACCCCGGTCACTCCCATGCCCAAAGCTCGGAACCAGTCCAGTCCTAGCAAACTCGGTAAGGTTCCGTCAACTATGGTGATTGGCAGGGTTTTCTTGAACTGTCCATACTTGACTTGGACGGACGTTACCCCTCGAACAGGAATCCGATTCCCTTGGTAGTCCTGCACCCTCAGCTTCTGGGTTTGTAGTTTGCGCTTCGCGATGGCAGGCAAGTCTCTCACGAGGGTGTCCCAGGACATGATCGTGATCGATGAGCCCGTGTCCACTTCCATTTGGCACAGCACCCCTTCAATGTATGTCTTGGTGAAAATCTTTTTCTCTAGTCGCGTTGATGCGTGACCCACTCTCACGGCAGTCTGATTTAACTTCGCGCCCTTTTTGAATGGACCAATCCCGGGCCGCTTCGCTGCTCCCGCACTCTGATTGGTCGGTTTGAATTTTTGCCAGGAACGTTGGGGGGCTCGACAGGCCTGCGCTATGTGGCCTTTCTTTTCGCACCACCGGCAAACCGCGTCCTTAAACTTGCAGTGTTGTCGTTGGTGTTGGCCCCCGCAGCTCACGCATTCGCTCCGGTCCCCTCTCTCCGGCCTCCCGGTGTGGAAAACCTCTTCCTCTTCCTCACCTTCCAATTCGGCCTGGACTTCCTCATTGTGGACCGGGGTTGTTTTCGCTCCAGCCCCTGGCGCGTTCGGCATTTGCAGGGTCTCTGCCGCTTTGGTGGACATCTCGTGAGCCCTGGCCTCGTCCAAGGGTATTGCCAGCGTCAGGTTGCTTTTAGACAGCAGCCGCCTTCGCAATCGGATGTCCCTGACCCCACAAATGAGCTGGTCGAGTAAGGCGTCTTCCAAATCTCTGTACTCACAATGGTTCGTGGCTTTTCTCAACGCCGCCATGTACACACTAATCGATTCACCCTCGCGCTGTACCCGCTGCCTCAACTCGAACCGTTGGACGAAGTTTGAGGGTGTCGGTGCGTAGTGTATTCGAAGTGCCGTTTGTAGTGTTTGCCACGGTACCGACTGTACCGGCGTTGGCTCTGAAAGTGACTCTGCGGTGTCGAAAACCTCCGGACCGCAGTGGCTTAGGAAGTACGCTCGCTTCCGATTGTCCGAGACTCCTTGGAGTTCGTTCGCTTTGAGGAAGCACTCGAAACGAGCCATGTACGACCCCCATTTCTCCTTGGCTGGGTCAAATGGCGCTGGCGGTGTGTAGCTGGACATCGCTGCTTTCCGCCCCTTACTGTCTGGGTTCATGAATTCCTGGTTACTTCAGCTCTTTCCGACGATCTTTCTGCCTCGATATCCCACCTTCGTCGCCAATGTTAGATTCGGGCAATAAAGAGGCAGGAGACTAGTGAGTGACAACAGCTCTTTAGTTTATAGTGAACCCAGCAAAAGTGTTCGGCAAAAACCCCTCTTTATATACAGTTTTGGCTGAGGCTTCAACCAATCAGCAACGTGCTATTTCCCGCCCAAGTTTCCCTCCAAAACTTTAAAGATACATTACACACTGGTAAAAGCAATAATAGATTGCACTTGTTCAGTTAACTAAACACATCATGTCATGATTGACCTAATAATAAATATAATGGTCAATGAAGGGACAAATAAGGTGATATATGATGGAATGCAACTGGTAAAAAACCAAAAGCAAAGCTATATCGGATCTTGTTGGCAAATATCTACTTGAACACATTGCCATCAACACCTGCTGAACATAACTGTCTTTTCATTTTACCATGCATCAGTGGGTAAAGGAACAACTTTGTATGTATGTAGCCTCAGGCTAACAAAGAAGGAAGGCTATCAAAATCCTATTCCCATATGTCAGGGGTCTGCAACCTTAAAGACTCAAAGAGCCATTTGGACTCATTTCACACAGAAAAGAAAACACTCTTGATCTCTTGAGATTGGGAATTAATTTTTCTTTTGTCCTTCCATTGGGATTGGTTCAACTTAGTGTTGTTTGAGGGTTGCCTTGAACTCAACTCTTTCTCCCTTCTTACTCAACATATACATGAAACTACTGGATGAGGTGATACACTAATTTGCAGTTCAGCATCAGCATGCTGATGATATCCAATTATATATTTCAGCCTCATGCTAACAAGCAAGGCTGTCAAGATTTTAACCCAATATCTGGGGGTTGGGTAGGCTTAGATGGGGAGGAAGGGTGTCCAATTCCAGCCTACTAAGTGGCTAGGTATTAAGGCCAGATTGTCCCAAGAATTTTCCATCCTTAACTTTAAGTGGGTTTGCCCTATCTATGCATGGTGTGTATGTGTGCACAATCTGGAGGTCTTTTTGGATTCACAGCTCTTGCTTGATGAATAAGTGACACCTGTGGCCAGGAAAGTCTTTGCACAGCTTCATTCATAGATAAGGAGGCCCTTCAGACAGTTACATATGCTCTATGACCTCATAATTAAGAGTACTGCTATGCATTCTTTATGACGCTATCCTCAAAGACCAGTCAAAAGGTTCCAGAAGTCCAGAATGCAATGGTATGAGGAGTTATGGACATGCCATGGTACAGACATGGATATGTTATAGACACGCCTTGAATTAAGATGAGATGACCCTTGCTGAATTGTTGTTATGTGTTCTGAGTTGGTTTGACAAATTTACTATGATTTTTTTTTATTCCTTCTTTCTTTTCAAATATGGTTCTGTTGCCCAGTTTTGTTCTTGTTATGATTATGGATTTCCTGTCTGACTGTTCTCAGAGAGTCATATTAGGTAATCATATCTCTTCAGCCCTTATTCTTAATACTGGTACACCATAGGGTTGCGTGTTGTGTCCCTTACTCTATACAGTTTTAAATTTCTGGTTGTTGTCATAAAAGAGGACCTGACCTGGGGCACTCACATTGCAGCACTGGTCAAAAGATCCCAGCAGATATTATACTACCTGAGACTTCTCAGGAAACAACAACTGAATGAAAAACTGCTAGTGACTTTCTACTGCTGCACCATAGAGAGTATTTTAACTTACTGCACCTGTGTATGGTTTGCCAATTGCACAGTGGCAGACAGGACAGCACTCCAGAGCATTAATGTCATTGCCAGAGGATCACACTCCCTCTTTGAAAAAGCTTCATAGCTCCTGCTGCCTTAAGAAAGTTCAAAACATTCTAAAGGAACCATCTCATTCTGACACCCTTTTTTTGAATTTTTACCATCTAGCAAATGGTACAGGATAATAAAAACAAGGACCAATAGGCTGATAAACAGCTTCTATCCCAGGGCAGTAACTATATTGAATTCTACTTCATAGTGCAATACTAATGCAATATTGGGTTTTCAATTCAATTGTATAAAATGTGAAGGATGTGTATGTGTGTTTTATTTTTATAGTTATAATGTACACTGAAGATGGCATTTAATTTCGTTGTACGAGGTGCAATGACAATAAAGTAAACTTCACTTGATATATTATTTTTATTCTGTTTATTGTATTGTGAGTCACCGAGAGTGGCTTTGTAGGTGGAGATCACCAAACCAAATAAAATAAATACCGGTGTATATGTGTAATGCTTTAGTTATTGTTAGTCATAATGATTTTTGTATTTATTTAGCTTATGGCAATTATTTTTGTAGATTAATAACAATTCTGTGTGTTCTGTGTGCCTTGTGAGCATTTCATTATTACACAAGGTCCTGAATGTCTATCAAGATTCTCAGTCATCCAGATTATGGTTGTCCCAAAGGTAATTTTTCAAGAGGCAACTGGACTTTCTGGTTTTTCTTTGAAGATGTTTTGCAAGTGAAATGTCTTCAAAGAAAAATCAGAAAGTCCAGTTGTCTCTTGAAAAAGCACCTTTGGGATAAGGTCCTGAACTACCGTATCACTGTTGAAGGTTTGTGAGTTATCCTCCAATAATTTCCCACCACATGCTATTGACTGAGGCAATGCTATGCTTCAACTGCAACTGTCTAATCTCTGAACTAAGTGGAACACAAGGGAGGTAGAAGAGGTGTGCTTCAGTGGGTTGCTTGAAATTTGTTTATTGTGTTAGAAGCATCACAATTAAAGTAAGGCACACTGTATGACATAAAATTTAAAATACAAACAACAAGATTAAAATATGTACAGATTAAACATATCTTGCCCAGAAACTAGCAACATTAATTAGAGGTATACATATTTGCTGTTTCTGTATGTCACCACATTCACAAAGGGCGGAAGCCCCTGGATAGTCTCATATTCAGAGTGTCTCTGGATCTTCTTGTACCCTTGCATGGCCTATTCAATGATTTCCATACTTCCCAGCTTTTGCTAGATCCAGGTGCCAGCTCCTCCACTGGTTCCGTAGGGTGTTGGTTCTTTGTAGCTTTCCCTAGGCCAATTCTGTTTTCAAAGTCTTCAAAGTCTTCCATCGACTTAAGGGAGCTTTTCCTGGATTTTAATCTCTGATGAGCTGGTTGTAGGCCATAGGTACTTGAAGTAAAAGTGAGTAAATGAGTGAATAAATGAGATAAATGAGCTAGAATATAGATATTGACAGACAACTTAATGTGGGTGTGAGAGAGAGAGAGGATAGAGATAGATAGATGATAGATAGATAGATAGATAGATAGATAGATAGATAGATAGATAGATAGATAGATAGATAGATAGATAGATGATAGATAGATAGATAGATAGATAGATAGATGGATGATAGAATTTTATATCACAAGCATTTTCCAGTTTTAGAGAAATACAGTATACAAAGCATCTTCAGCATTTCCCAAAACATTCCCTTCTGGTTTTTGAAGTGTGCAAATTCAAAGAAACGTATTGTCAAAAAAAGATCAGGACAAAGAGGTGGATGTGGCCAAGACAAAAATGAATTGTGAATATATGATTTGTAAATCTATTTGGTAGGCAGGAATTTTGAATTCAAAGTTAGGTTCAGTGACATGTATCCTAGTGATTGAACCATGGTTTCCTCCAAAAAATACAGTCTTCTGCATTGACATGATATATTGAAACCATAAAGAAAGCATTCACCTGCGTTGTCATGGGGTAGTCATTTTATCAATCAGCATTTTATGTGAACACATCTATCTAGCTTTATTATGTTTGTCAGAGGAAACTTGTTCATACTTTTCACAAGAGCTGATTTTTTATTTCATTTCTTACCAATAAATCAAAATTGCTAATATAACCACTACTGTTCTGAATATAAAGGTTTAATGTTAAATGCAGTGTCACAATTTAGCATTAAGTCACAAAATTGCAACAGAACATCAACGTTCAAAATGGTTGTAGATAACTAGAATGAAATTATGTTATCAATCAATGGCAGTTCACCTATCTAGTACTGAGAACTGCCAATTTCCTATCAGATATTATTTATTTATTTTATTTATTTTATTCAATTTTTATACCGCCCTTCTCCCGAAGGACTCGGGGCGGTGTACAGCCAAGTAAAAAAATCACAGTATAAATATTAAAAGAAATTAAAACAAACATATTATAAGGTGGCCGAATTTAAAACAATTTAAAACATTAAAATATAAATGACCCCAATAAAATTTTAGGCCAGTCCCGCTTGAATAAATAGGTGCGTTTTCAGCTCACGGCAAAAGGTCCGAAGATCAGGCACTTGACGTAAACCAGGGGGAAGCTCGTTCCAGAGTGTGGGAGCTCCAACAGAGAAGGCCCTACCCCTGGGGGCCGCCAGCCGACATTGTTTGGCGGACGGCACCCTGAGAAGGCCCTCTCTGTGAGAGCGTACGGGTCAGTGGGAGGCAAAAGGTAACAGCAGGCGGTCCCGTAAGTACCCGGGTCCTAAGCCATGGAGCGCTTTAAAGGTGGTAACCAAAATCTTAAAGCGCACCCGGAAGACCACAGGAAGCCAGTGCAAACTGCGCAGGAGTGGTGTTACATGGGAGCAACGAGTTGCTCCCACTATTACCCGCGCAGCTGCATTCTGGACTAGCTGCAGCCTCCGGGTGCACTTCAAGGGCAGCCCCATGTAGAGAGCATTGCAATAATCCAAGCGGGAGGTGACAAGGGCATGAGTGACCGTGCATAAGGCATCCCGGTCAAGGAAGGGGCGCAACTGGCGCACCAAGCGTACTTGGTGGAAGGCCCTCTTGGAGACGGCTGCCAAATGATCGTCAAACGACAGCCGCCCATCCAAGAGGACACCCAAGTTGTGCACCCTCTCCGTTGGGGCCAATAACTCGCCCCCCACAGCCAGCTGCAGCTGCAGCTGACTGAACCGGGGTGCTGGCATCCACAGCCACTCCGTCTTGGAGAGATTGAGCTTGAGTCTGTTTCTCCCCATCCAGACCCGTACGGCTTCCAGACACCGGGACAGCACTTCAACAGCTTCGTTGGGGTGGTCCGGGGTGGAAAAGTACAGCTGCGTATCATCAGCGTATAGATGATAACTCACCCCGAAACCACTGATGACCTCACCCAGCGGCTTCATGTAGATGTTGAACAGGAGGGGCGAGAGAATCGACCCCTGAGGCACCCCACAAGTAAGGCGCCTCTCAGTCAACCTCTGCCCCCCTGTCAACACCGTCTGCGACCGGTCGGAGAGATAGGAGAAGAACCACCGATAAACGGTGCCTCCCACTCCCAGACCCTCCAACCGGTGCAGCAGGATACCATGGTCGATGGTATCGAAAGCCGCTGAGAGATCTAATAGGACCAGGGCAGAGGAACAACTCCTGTCCCTGGCCCTCCAGAGGTCATCCACCAACGCGACCAAAGCCGTCTCTGTACTGTGACCGGACTGGAAGCCGGACTGGAATGGGTCTAGATAGACAGCTTCATCCAGGTACTGGGGAAGCTGCCATGCAACCACACTCTCTACAACCTTCGCCACAAAGCGAAGGTTGGAGACTGGACGATAATTACCAAAATAGCTGGGTCCAGGGAAGGCTTCTTGAGGAGGGGTCTCACCACCGCCTCTTTCAAGGCGGTGGGGAAAACCCCATCCAACAATGAAGCATTTATAATTCCCTGGAGCCAGCCTCGTGTCACTTCCTGAGTAGCCAGCACCAGCCAGGAAGGACACAGGTCCAGTAAACATGTGGTTGCATGTAACCTTCCCAGCAACCTGTCCATGTCCTCGAGAGTCACAGTCTCAAACTCATCCCAAACAACCTCAACAAGACGTGCCTCCGCCATCCCACTTGGATCATCGCAATTTTGGTCTAAATTATCCCGAAGCTGAATGATTTTATTGTATAGATAACCGTTAAACTCCTCAGCACGTCCCTGTAGGGGGTCATCCCGCCCCTCCTGGTGAAGGAGGGAGCGAGTCACCCGGAACAGGGCGGCCGGGCGGTTATCTGCCGATGCAATGAGGGTGGAAACGTAGGAACGTTTCACCTCCCTCATTGCCACTAGGTAGGTCTTAGTAAAGGACCTCACTAGTGTCCGATCAGCCTCGGAACGGCTAGACCTCCAGGTGCTCTCTAGGCGTCTTCTCCGGCGTTTCATCTCCCTCAGCTCCTCAGAGAACCAAGGAGCCAATTGAGATCTACGCCGGGTCAGAGGCCGCAAAGGCATGGTCCAAAGCCCCAGCCGCGGCCCGTTCCCAGGCCGCAACTAGTTCTTCAGTCGTGCCGTGGGCAAGATCCTCAGGGAATGGCCCAAGCTCCGTCTGGAACCTCTCAGGGTCCATCAGGCGCCTGGGACGGAACCAACGCATTGGGTCCGTCTCCCTGCGGTGGTGAGCAGCGGTCCGAAAGTCTAGGCGAAGGAGAAAATGATCTGACCATGACACCGGTTCCGTCACTAAATTTCCTAATTCCAGATCATTAATCCACTGTCCGGAGATAAAAATCAAGTCTAGTGTGCCTCCCCCTGTGTGTGTAGGGCCATCAGTTACTTGAATCAGGTCCATGGCCATCATGGAAGCCAGGAACTCCTGAGCTACCGTCGACGACATGCCGGCCGATGGCAAGTTGAAATCCCCCATGACCAAAAGTCTGGGAATCTCAACTGCCACCCCGGCAAGCACCTCCAGCAGCTCAGGTAGGGCTGTAGTCATGCAGCAAGGAGCCAGGTACGTGATTAACAAACCCATCTGATTCCTATGGCCCCACTTCACAAGGAGGGATTCACACCCAGCTATCTGAGACACAGTGGACTCCCTCGGCTCTAGGCTTTCCTTAATCACAACCGCCATCCCCCCACCCCTACCTTGGGCCCTCGGCTGATGAAATGCACGGAAAACTGGTGGGCACAGTTCAACCAGGGGAACACCCCCCTCTGTGCCCAACCAGGTCTCCGTAATGCCCGTAAAATCCACGCACTCCCTCTGGATAAGATCGTGAATCAAGGGAGCCTTATTAACCACGGAACGGGCATTGCACAGCATCAGCCGGAGACCCAAGCTCTGAGAATCCATATTAGGTGATAGTAGGTGATTAATTGCTGTAAGAATCATAACAATTCCTGCTCTGATATGCTTGATGGTATCCAATATTGCATGCCATTGAATTGCTGCTTCAGCATTTGGCCGGAAGACAGTGATACTTCATTCAATTATCCATCAAATTATTCTAGTAGGAGACTATTCAAGCACAAAATCACCATCATGTAGGAGGACAGATATTCAGTTATTGACATTTTAGCTCTAATGCACTAGTGCCTAATCCTAGAAATCATGTTAGCAGAGTAATTCTTTTTTTTTAAAAGAAGGAGAGAGATGAAAATATGAAGATCCATGAGAATATTCACAGGCAATCTTGATGCAAATCACTTTCATATATGCACCCAGAAGACATAATTTAAAATAGATCCATACTTTTAGATCCACTGGGAACCCCTGCCCAGATAATGCAGTATCAAAACATACAACACCTTGAAAATGCACTACCACATTTTCCAACAACATTTTGAAAAGGCCAAAAGCATAAGATACCAAAGCATTCCCCACCAGCCTTAACACATGCAGCAGAAGTCCGAATAGGTCCAGAGAAACCTGTAGAAAAGATGTTAAATTCCAATAAGAATTAAAACAATTGTCTCATATAAAGAATCCATTCAGGCTTCTTTAAAGACCATACTGGTCCAGTATTGTTTTTTTCCCAACCATGTCTATGTAGAATATTCAAGAGACTTACAAACTGGATGTAATATTAGTTATTTTACCACAAATGATATTGTCTTTGTGATAGCTGTCCTTCTTGGTCTTTGCTTAATATGAATATCCATTCACCAATTCCATTTTTAATCTGGTCTAGGTGTCCCTTAATTCTAATACTTGCAAATAAAATTATATAGTTTGTCAATACTTCAAACTACTCAATGTCAAATGAACATCTTACTTGGATCGAGCAGAAAAATCACCAACAAAAAGAGAACTAAGTGATGTCTGATGGTCTTCATAGATAGAAATCAGGTGCAAACTCTGTAATAATTAAAAGTATGCAGTTGATTTAACTTATGCTCCAGGGGTGGCATTGCTGAAAGCACTTTTTTAATTAATACAATTTTTTAAAGAAAAAAAAACCAGAAACAAAAGTCAATGAAACTGGTTAGTACTCTTAACTTCTTTATAGTTAATTTACCTTAGGATATAATCTTGGATATATTCCTGAAGATAAAACATATTAAATTTAAATCAACTAATGCTTAGGTCTAAGTTAAGTTAGCCTGACTCGGTGGCTAAGTGGCTAAGAGACTGAGCTTGTCGATCAGAAAGGTCAGTAGTTTGGCGGTTCAAATAGCTAGTACAGGTCTCCTGCATGAGCAGGGGGTTGGACTAGATGACCTCCAAGGTCCCTTCCAACCCTGTTACTATTAAAAGTTGAGTTCGAATTTAAATCATATATAGAGATAAGAAGGAACTGGATGAAATTTATTAACATCACATTATTCAAATCAGTATACAAACCAAAAAATAACTTATCTAAAAATCTGTAAATTTTGTGATGGTATTGTATAATCAAAAAATAAGTACTAACAATATGTTAGGGAAAAGTATACAATTATTTTATATTGCTTGAAATGATACCATTTTTCATCTGATGTTCACAAAATTTGCAGGAAAATGAGTTCATCATGTTAATAAAGTATACCAAATCCATGAAAATACATGCAGATATATTGTGATATATTTATTTGAAATATAATCTTCTTAAAAAGATAAATGTTTTCTTTTTCTAATTTGCATAAATGGGATTTTTATATTTTAAGAGTTAAGTCTTACTAGTCTTTTTGCATAAAACACACATGAATGTTAATACAATCAACACAATGGCCAGAAATCATACATCAACTGCTCAAGATGAGATTCTGACAATAATATAATAGAATAAATTTAGAATTAAAAAAGCCTTTTGCCACCAAGATCTGTCCTCAAGACCTGCAAGTTATGGATTATATATCTATCTATATCTATATCTATATCTATATCTATATCTATATCTATCTATCTATCTATCTATCTATCTATCTATCTATCTATCTATCTATCTATCTATCTATCTACACACATATACATATACATATACATATACATATACATATACATATACATATACATATACATATACATATACATATACATATACATATACATATACATCAGTGGTGGGTTGCTACTCGTTCACCCCGATTCAGGAAAACCAGTAGCAGCAGCAGCCGGAGTCTCCTCCCACCCACCTGGACATTGTCAAATATGATCTGCGCATGTGCAGAAGCAAGTGAAGCGGTAGCAAAGGTAAGTGAAACTCACCTTGATATACATATACATATACATATACATATACATATACATATACATATACATATACATATACATATACATATACATATACATATACATATACATATACATATATTTATATAATATCTTTATTTTCCATTTTGGAGTGGCTATTGTGGTGCCACTTTTTTTACACTAGATCCCTGGGGAAATAAATTAGAACTGGATTTATATGGAAGCCCGCTATGAAAAATTCAATCTTTCCAACCCATCACAGGTAAATGACAAACTAACCTGAATTATCTTACTCTTCCTCAGTCTTTCACTTTCACCAAATGTGCTCTGCCCTATGTACAAAAGTGGCTGTTATCTAAGTTATTTACCGAAAATATGGGAAGCCTCAACTGCTTCAACTGAGTTTCCTTCTTCCGCTTTTCAGTCTTTTAAATACCTGTTATTCTATATTCCTCTTTCATGGAACTATTTATAGTGAGTTCATCTTTCATTTTGATAGCCTGTCTGGATAGCTACATCATATGATGCTCAGCTGAGTCATATTACATTTCTTAAACTATGATTTTAAATCTTTGTAGCATGTCAGATTTAAATACCAAGACCCTGCATTCTTATCTTCCTATCTACAATTGTTTTAAAAGTAAAACAGTTTCCAACCTTGTGCCTTCTTGTCTACTTGTTATAATTTATTTTTGAGTCAGGATTAAATTTTAATATGTTTCCTTTTGAAGTCTTAGCATCTGTTGTGTTTCCCCATTATGGTCACTGCCAATTCTGGTTATCTGTTATCATCATACATTTCGAGAAGACGCTGTCTCCTACATTAAAATCTTGAACTTTAATTAACCTTTGTACAACTACCAAAAAGGAAGGAATATAGAGCAGAAGTCTAATTATACAGAAAGAAGAGGAAGAAATAAGTCTTCAGTTTTGTACAATTTACCTATGTGGCAAGAATCTAATTTCAGAAGAATATACTTTTAGCCAGCAGATCAGATACTGTAGCTTTTCTTCATCCCGTTCGCTAAACACACACAAACCTATATGTATAATTTTTATTGGTTTTTAGGTAAGTAAGTAGCAGCAGTAAAGAAAAAATTTGAAGTAAGAGAAATAAGAAATAAGAAAAAGAAAGTGTAAAAGCAAAGCAGAATAATAAAGAAACAAGAAAATATACAGAACTTTCAACCTTATTTTCAATAATTATAAAGAAACTCATTATCCCTGCTCCTGTTTGGTATTAAAAGAATTAATTAGTCCTTTTTCAGTTATCAGAATGAAAAATCATCACTTTATTTTTTCCCATTTTCAACAAAAAGTATATAAAAGGTATCTAGAAGTACTTATTAAAGTTTCATCCCTGATGAAACAAGTCAGTTTTGCTATTTCTGTCAGTTTTTTCCCCTTTTTTAATTAGTAAAGCGCAATAAAAATATTTTCAAAATGCAAAATAACAAAATGAGCCAAATTCTGTTTTTAGCTGTTGCATTTTTATGATGACAGAACACGGAACATTAAATTGCATTGTTCATTAGGTTAATAGTAATTAAAATATATAAATATAAAATATATAAAGAACCTGTTAATTTCAGAACTGACAAATTAATTGAAAAACAAAAGAGCATTGAAAAATCGCAGTTTATCCTATAATAAAAGATTACTGACTTAAATCTGGGTCAGAGTTTTTCTAATATATTAGCTCATCTATGCATTATCTCCATGATAGAAATAATGAATATGGATTACTTAATAGTAATAGATTTGTTAAGATATCTTTGAAAATCACATAGGGATTCATAATTAACATACATCTGTCTGTATGCATATAGTATCATTAAAAAAAAGTTTACACAAGTTTTCAGGAATGAACTTCCTGAAGCAAAAAAGAAAGAATAGTGCAATCGACCATATATTTTAACTAGATGAGATTCTTAAGAGAAAGGAGTTTCTTAATCATGGATTAAGATTGATGTCTTAAGATGAAGAATGGAACCTGCCCTCTGACTTCATTTATAAACAATAATGTATTCCATCCTTTTTATTTTGAAGGCCCAGCAAGGCTTGACTTCCAATGTATCTGAGTGCAAAATATAGAAGTTCCTGGAACACCTTATCTACCTTTTTTAATGACCTAAGAATGCTTAAGTAATTTTACAACTGTTTTTCCCCATTAAAAACAAGGATGATAAACATATGGTGCTTATTATTCAGTATTCTAAAAACATAAATTAAAGCTTCCTATTCATACCACACTGAGCATGAACAGAAAAGAAGACCATGTACTGCTATTACAAAATTCTATTTAAAGATGGATGGATAGATTGAATTATAGTTTATATAACATTATATAAATATATGTCTTACATGATTTCCTCCTACTCCCATGCCCATCATCTCTTCTCTCTCCCATGCACTCCTCTTTCCCGACCTTTCTACAATCCTGGCACTTTGCCCCAAATCCACCAGGGGGCACCATCTGCCAAGAGAAGGAAACATCAGATGCTTCGCCATTAGCACTCACTCTCCTTAATGGCCCAGGCATTCCAGAGTTATGCTGGAACACACACACACACACACAAACACACACACAAACACACACACACATGAGGGTGTTGGGGTGTCTTACCCCCACAGTATTGGGAGCCATTGTGAGGGGCCTTTCTTCCCCCTACTCCCCTACTCCCATGCCCATTATCCATGACCTCTCCCTTCCCACTCCCATGCACTCCTCTTTTCCGCTCTACGATCCTGGCACTTTGCCCTAAATCCATCAGGTGCTTCCTCATCGGTACACTGGAGGGCAAATGTCACGGCTCGCTTTCCAGAGGAAGCTACAAAGTAACTGACATATCCAACAATTGCCGCTCTAGGACACCACACTCACTCTCCTCAACGGCCCAGGCGTTCCAGACTTATGTTGGACTTCGGGAGAAGGGCGGTATAAAAATTAAATAATAATAATAATAATAATAATTATTATTATTATTATTATTATTATTATTATTATTATTATTATTATTATTATTATTATGTTGGAACACACACACACACACACAGCAGGGGTATCTTACCCCCACAGTATTTTTAAAATAAATAAATAAATAAATAAATAAATAAATAAATAAATAAATAAATAAATAAATATTTATTTCCAGAGGGTAAATCATCTGTGTACCAAGTTTGGTTGAATTGCTCGAGCTGTTCCAGAGTTAAGCTAGAACATACATACATACATAGATACATCTTTTTTTATATAGATAAATTATATAAATATATAACTTACATGATTTATATTTTACTTTCAAGGGAATAAAAAATTAAGTATCCCAATGGCCCTGTCCTAGTCATATATTTAACATTGCCTTCTTTCAGCTGAGCCTTTCACCAGCAAGCAGTTTCTAAAAGTGAGTTGTTTTTTTGGGGGGGAGGGGGTGCATCCAGTGAGTTAAAGAATATTCCCTTCTCCAGATTCCAACAGAACAGGACAGTTTTTACATGTTTTCTGAAGCATGGGAGGGATGAAGATCCATGAGGAAGGAATTCCAGATTATGGGGGTATAGATAGTCCTCGATTTATGACCATAATTGAGCCCACAATTTTGATCATAAATCATGAAGGTAGTAAATCAGGTCATCACATGATTGTGTCCAATTTAACATTTTTTTGCTGCTGTTAGTAAGCAAATACCACAGTGATTAAGTGAATGCCAGAGTTTACTTATTAATGTTAACATTGTTCATTATGGGGCTGTTTTTGCCAGAAACTCAAAGTAAAAGCCAGGTTGCAGCAAAATAGTTGTAAACAATGGTCACATAACTGCTGGACACTGCAAATTGTCTTAAATTGATGTCAGTTGCTGAGCACCCAAAATGTGGTCACATATCGTGTGTGTGTGTGTGTGTGTGTGTGTGTGTGTGTGTTTGTGTATGCTGGACCTTCAAATCTGGATCACAAATCCCTTTTTGGGGATCCATCATAACTTTACATGGTTACTAAGTGACTGGTTATAAGTTAATGGGGAAAAATTGCTCTGAGGCCCCCACACATGATAGCTCTGCAGGATCTTGGAAATAATTGACTATATCACACTTTGATAAATGGGTAAATATCAGAGGAGTTGGGGGAAATTTAAACTGAAGATGGGAAGAAAATAAGGGAGGAAGTGTCACATTTCCTGCATTGGGCTCTGTAGCCAGTGAATGGAATTATCAAAAAAGCAGGGGGAATTCCAAGCCAGAAAGGGGGAAGCTACAAAGGCATTACACTACTGTGTGTGAGAGAGACGTGTGTGTGTGTGTGTGTGAGGGTTTAGAGATTTTCCAAATGCAGAAATTTAATCTACTTTTTTATGTATGATATGTGTGTCCTCGGGCATAAATATTGCTAACTCAGTTGTGACATGAGAAAAATGGGGGAACAGTAGGAAGGCCAAGTTGTTTAAGGGTATGAAAACAGGATGCATAATAGGGTAGTCATCCTAAGAAAGCTTAGGCTTTTAAAGCTGACTGGCATAAAGAATAATCTAGAGTAAATTGGACAGGAGAGATCCTACTAGGAATTATATTGGGGAGTAAATCCCCAATTCAGGACCAAGTGCTATATTAAACAGAAGCTGCTTATAGCTCATTGGGGAAGTTTACCCATAATTTATTTTAATATCATTATATTTTCTATGCTACCGGCAGAGTATAGAACATGGAAAAACCCCTTACAACTCCTGGATTATCTGTCAAATTAGGGTTGCTTGGCAAGTCAACCAAACATGCCTGCCAATCTTCTAACACATGATCTTCTACTGCTGCCCATTTTATTGTAAGAGTGAATGGGTTACTTGTTGCCAAAAGTGTTTGTTTCTTTATTCAGGTTCTATGGCTACCCGGCTCAAACACAAGACTCTTAGGCAGTGGTGGGTTGCTACCGGTTCACCCCAGATCTGGAGAACCGGTAGTGGTGGTGGCGGGAGGCTCCACCCACCCACCCAGATGATTCTGTGCATGCGCAGAAGCGTAGCATGCACGTGAGTGTGTGCGCGCCCACAACCAAACCGATAGCAACAGGTTTTGAAACCTGCCTCTGCTCTTAGGGGCTTACACAAATTAAAACTATATGAAAATAGAAAGTAATACAAAAATCATACATTAAAAAGCCATGAAAAATTACAATGTAATCAGCAACTGAGATGCAAGAAACCACCAAAATAAATAGATATAATTTTTGACTCAAAGAAGAATTCACCACCAGCAGAATGCAGCCGCATTTCATGTTTATGGTGGCCTTAGGCAATTAAGAAAATCACTTTAGGAATGTGCTAGCAAATCAGTGCTGAATTTTATAACTTTTGAATTTGGGTTTTAGGAGGTAAGAGAAACATATCACCTGCAACAAACCACACCCCACCCACCCCAAAGTGCAAAATTTAGCTATTTCACGGCTGATTTTCAAGAGTATGTTCTTCAAGTATGGAAAAACCATGTGTGATCTGTAAACTGAACATAACCACCTGCTGCCAAACAGAAGAGCAATTTTTAAAAAAATTCAAAGTATTTGTACCTTTTCCCATCTAAAAGTTGTTTGCAGTTTGAATCATCGCAACTGGACTAAATTTTAATTTCAGAAATGTTTCACTACCCATCCAGGCTGCTTCCTCTGTCACCACAAAGTGACTAGGCAGAGAGTCGTTGGAATGTACCAACTCCTGCCACACCTCAAGGAACCCCTCCCCCAAGTTTGTTGCAAAATGACTATGAAGATTCTCAATCATCCAGGCAGAGATGTTTGAAGATTGTCTACAGTTGTCTGAAAGTTGAATCATTGCAACTAGTCCAGTTGCAATAATTCAGCCTTCAGACAACTTCAGGCAACTTTCAGGAACCCTGCCTGGATGATTGAGAATCTTTATCAATGTTTCCCCATCTATTTCCTACTTTCTTTTTTATGGTAATGTGGTTTCCTTAATAACTGATCCACATTATGGTGATGTGGTTCCTTTAATAACTGATCCATGTCACAGACTGTTCTTTATTAAGGAAAGTTTAGGGTCGGTGAAGAAGAAATGACAGAAGCAGGAATTACAGAAAGTATATATACACCAAAAATGTTGAGACAATTAACCATAAATGTCATAGAATAGTTTTTATTGCAGAGATACAGCTACATTGTTTATCTATGCTGTAAATGGTTAAAACATTTTGGTAATGACAAAGAAATAATCAAGTATTAGTTATTGTTTTCTTTCCAATCATTAATATCAAGTGATATTCAATTTGATATTAGATCAGAAATGTTACTGAAGAAAATGATATGAATTGAAATCATTTGGTAGGAAAAGTTTTCAATATTTCTGTAGACAAAACACATAGTTTGTGAATAATTAAGATATTTGAAAGGTGAGTGCTACTTTTGTTAGAATGAACAGGACCAAAGTGGAAAATCTGTGATAAAATCTACAAATGCAGAAGTCCATAAGTTCTGGAAAAGAAGTGGGAAGCAGAATGGGCTCAATGTCTTATACAAGTGGTCCTCTACTTATGAGTCCAAAATTTATGTTGCTAACTGGGACAGTTGTTAAGTGAATTTTGCCACAATTTATTATCTTTCTTGTCATAGCTGTTAAGTGAATCACTGCAGCTGGTAAACTTGTAACACAGTTGTTAAGTGAATCTTGCTTCCCCATTGACTTTTCTTGTCCAAAGGTCATAAAATGGGATCACATGACCTGGGACACTGCAACCATCAAAAATATGAGTCTGTTGTCAAGCATCTGAATTTTGATCACATGACAATTGGGGTGCCACAATGGTTGTAAGTGTGAAAATGGTCATAAGTCACTTTTTTCATTTGTAACTTTGAATTGTCATTAAATGACCCATCGTAATTAGAAGACTACCTGTAGTGAGATTTTTTTCTTTCTTGTTTAGTGAATTTTCAGTCTGACTTCAGACTTGAAATTTATTAGATTGAAAGTATAGTCCTAAAACTAATGCTGGGGTGTCTGAGATGCTCATTTAAAAAAGACCAGTAAAAGGAAAGAAGTCCAGGTTATTCTGCCTCATTACTGTAATATACCAGCACCAGCAAATTACAAAAAATATAATGTGTGAGTACCGATAAACAGCTATTCACCTGTGTGTGTATGGGAGGGGACAGCATAAAACAGGATGCATTTGCAAGGAAGGGAAAAATACATTACACTCATCTTTTTTTTTTCCTGGATGGTTGGAGGATATGAAGGTCTTAGAAGATGTGAGTTTTCTGGGATATTTTCCAAGCAACTTGGTTTTTATGACACTATTCTAATAAATGAAAGTGAGGCAATTTTCCATTGTTCTGCCCTATCAAGAGTGCCAACACTTTGTGTGCTTTGTGAAGGAGAGTTCTTTACCAGTATCAGTAACAGTCTGTATCATAAAAAATCATGGGTTATTTTTTCACTATGAAGAAATAAGATTCTAATATATCTGAGGTAAACCTAAGTTCATTTTCACTCTACCCTAACCTTAACAGCAATTTAAATTCTATCACAAACTAGTTTATTAATAGAAAAAGGCAATAATATATGAAAATTAATTTCGCTGATAAATCTGAATTTATGACTCTCTGTATCAGATGCCACATCAAAATTATACAATAATCAATATATCTTTGCCACTGTTATACAGATTACAAAATAGAAAGGAAAAAGGACATTAACTATGGTGGAAGTACCAGAAGTGTCAATGACATTTCAGCACCACCACATAGGAGCTGCCAACTTGCCATGGCCATGTCACCATACACATCTTGACGCAGCCACCATGGTACCTCCATCTCAGCACAGGACAAATTGCCATGGGAAACTCACCACAGGACAACTTGGTGTGCCCCCGCAGCACCTCACAGTGAAGGGAAATGTATGAGAGACATGTCCCACCTCTCTTGGCATTGTGCTTCATGTGCACATGAGGTGCCTCCTGCCCATTTCTTTTTCCCTGCAAGGGCTCATGTGGGGGGGGGAATGGCTGAATGCAGCCTAGGAGGATGGCCTGCCTGGTGAGCATGCGGCAGGTGAGATGTGCCTATTGTGTGTGGCAGTGATGATGATACCACAGACAGCCATGTGGTGACAAGCTCCTGGAGCTTGGCCCCGATCCAGAGATGTAGCCTGTTGTGATGCTATGGTCGATGGCCACCTCCCACAAAGGAAGGTGCCAAAGGAGCCATGTTGAATTTTCCTATGGCAAGTTTCCTGTGGTGAATTGTCTCATGCTGAAATGGTCATGCCAATGTGGCCCTGGTGACATGGCTGTGGGAAAGTGGTGGTGCCCAGATGTCACATTCTGGCATCAGAAGGGCAAACCAATAAAATAAAAGGGATACAAAGACTGTGCATGGTCAGGTGTTAATAGTAGACTTTATCCTTATATCTGCAGTTTTACACAGAAGAAAACATCCAGAAGTAGAAGGAAGCCAGATCATTCTTTTATCTGAAACTGACAAACAAAATCATTTGTTGGTGACTTCAGCGAAAGGCGTAGCATCAGCTTCACAGACACCTATGATCCGCACAGGAAGTCCTGGTCTCCATCCAACAGCCAAGATCTTATTGACCGGGGGCAAGATAGAGATGGATTTTCTCTGCTAGATTCTGCCAAGTGAAGTGACCAACCTTTCTGAATTACTAAATTTCAATGTCTATGGAGATTCTCAGTCATCAAGGTCATTGTTGTCCCAAAGGTGCTTTTTCAAGAGGCAACTGGACTTTCTTGTCTTTCTTTGAACATGTTTTGTTTCTTATCCAAGAAACTTCTTCAGCTCTGATTGGATGGTGAGGAATGGAAGGATTTATATTCCTTGCAGACAGCTGGTCATATGCATTCTTTTAGAGAGCCATTGAGGCCACCTGGAGTTTATCTGTGTCCTCAGAGTCATCTGAATAATGAAAATGGGCATGGAACTTTCTTGGAACTGCTGAAAGGACCTTGTTATAGATAAGAGATAACTGATGTTGTATTCCTCCCCCTTTGACATACATGGCCTCTTTGACCCCTCTTTCAAACCAGGGGCCCACTCTGACTAAAGTGTGGACTTTGTTGTCTTCAAAAGAGTGGCCTTTGACTTTTAAATGCAGATGGACTGCTGAATCTTAACCTGATAGGTTTGTTTTCCTATGTTGTGCCATGCATTTGTGAAGTTGTTTTGTTTCCCCAAAGTACAGATCTGCACATGTTTCACTGCATTGTACTACATATACCACATTGCTCAGCTTATGTCTAGGTGTTTTAACCTTGGGGTGGGCAAGCAAAGACAGCAAAGTGGTAAAGACAGTCCACAGTCCACCTTTTGGACAAAGAGGACCACTGGTTTAAAGAGGGGTCAAAAAGGCCATCTATGTCAAAAATGAACAGCTCTGTCTCAACAGAGAGGGAGGGATATGGTATCATCTGGTGCCTACAACACAATCCTTTCAGCAGTTCCAAGAAGGCTTCACACCCATTTGTACTACTCTGGTGACACTGAGGACACAAATAAACCTCCAAGTGGCCTCAACGACTCTCTAAAAGAATGCAAATGACAAGCTATCTGCAAGGAGTATAAATCCTTCCATTCCCCACCATCCAGTCAGAGCTAAAGAGAGTCCAGTCAGATGAGAAGTGAAATGCCTGAAAGAAAAATAAGAAAGTCCAGTTGGCTCTTGGAAAAAAAGCACCTTTGGGACAATCATGAGAATCTCCATTGACATAAAAGAAAGTGGTTGAAGTTTTAAAAATTAAAGGGCAAATGCAAATAACAAACCAAGAAAGTGACCTGGAAAATGTTTTGTTATTGTTGTTGTTGTTGTTGTTGTTGGAGCTATCAAAGGCACTTGTTAAACTATTGAAGAAATCTGTGTGATGGGAGAAGGAATTGAAGAAAAATCTACAATATTTGAATGTAATAAAGCTTCAGACTGTTAACACTAAAGAAAGTAATATAAAATTTTCATTCTCATACAGTTTCTACAGAAGATGTGTGGCTAGTAGATAATGCATCTTTATCCAGTTAATCTAAAAATGATATGGTGTCAGCTATATGTGGTTATCTCCAATACTAAACTATTTACAAGCCACTTTAAAAACCGCTTGTCCAAAATTGCTCCCTCTCACAATCTCACTGCAGAAACGGTTTTTTTGTCCCATGATTTCCTCTTTGTCATAAGCTTGCAGTTTTATTTCTTTGTACATGTATATCCTATCTGCATTTAGAACTTCAGTTATTTTTGAGGAAGTTGAAGTCAAGGTTTCTTTCTGGCAGATGGTGACATTCAAAGATTACAGACAATCTCCTCAACAGGAATGGCATGTTTCCTGAATTTCTTCAGCCTATATTTCAAATGATTGCTCTGTTAATATGCCGTTAACCTGTTAAATTACCTTGGAATTGATTAGGCTGAATCATGGTGTGCTTAATTTCGTTTGTGCTTCATAGCATTGTGAGCAGCTTCTGGAATGGAATAAGAATGAAACAAAGACATCCATGTTATACTTACTCTTTGCAGCAATAGCTTGTAAACAGGCAAAACCCTATTCGTTTGAATGGTTTACAAGGCAAGTGCTTGCACATGCCTCCTTCTTGAATACACTCTGCATCACCCTGTATATTTCGTTTAATTCCTGCAAAAGAAAAAGGAAAAAAGATAAAATCGATCAAGTTTTATATTCATTAAAAAATAAATAACTCACGCTCTAAAGAATGCAAGCACTTTCCCCATTTGCAGGATGTATTTATAGCACATACCTATACAATGCCTTGCCTGTTTTGAATCAAGATTGAAGTAAAATAGAGTAACTTTTTAAGGTATTCTCAATAGTGTTTGTCAAAACTGTGCAATTTGAGGCTGGAGAAGCTCCCATAAAAACCTCCGGGGTCGGCCTCCATGCTTTCCTGAGCTGGGATACCACCCCCCAGATTTAAGTCGTGCATGCCAGGTCTACCTGCTCATCCATAATTAAGTCATGAATGAACATAATCTATTGAGAAATGGACCTATCAGTTCCCAGGAGTATGTTGTCAATCTGAAAGAAAAAAAATGAAAGATGACAGGAAACTTTATTTGAAGCACTTTTACCTATCTAAAGGAAGCAGCTATTTCCACAATATGGAAAAACAAGAAGGTATTTAAAAAAAAAAAAAAAAAGCTGACTGAAAGCAAAAGGATAATAGGAATTTTTAAAATAATGATTATGGGAAGCATAGGCCCTGTTACAAGAAAATTCTGGGTTCAATCTAGGCCAGGTTTTTCAAAGAAAACACAGGGCAGGTTACTTGAAGCAGACACAAAGTTTAATATTTGACAGTTTGTCAGCAGTCAGATAATCACACTAGTCAAAGTTAGGCTGAGAAGCTACAGTTTTCAAATGATTACCTTTATAGAAAAATCTTTCTTTTTTCTCCCAGGAGCAGAGCCTGGTGTAAGACCATAATTCCTAAAAATATTAATTAAAGGAGAACTGTAAAAATATTACAGTTGTCTTGGAAAATAAACTCATATAGATATTCTCATTCTCAAAAGTCTTTGGAAGGCCAAAAGTGCTCAAGTTTTAAAGTTGGGAAAGTTTCTTAAAAATATTACCTTTTCCCAGTGGTAGATTGCTACCGGTTCACCTCGGATCTGGCAAACTGGTAGCGGCAGCCCACCTGCCCGGACACTTCGCGCATTCGCGCACACACCCACAAGTGAACCGGTAGTGATGGGATTTGCAACCCATTACTTCCTTTTCCTTTTATCCTCTCTAGTCCATTATATTTAACTGCTTGTTTCGAGGCAGTACTGTGTAGCAACCCCAACAAATACTACTTTTAATTTGTTCCTTTATGTTTGCATATCCTACCTGCAACAGAAAGGAGTGCTAAGAAGAAAATTAAAGAAAAAAAAGTAAACATCTTCATGATCCAAATATTCTTCAACATCACTAAAAGAAAAGAAATAACAATATAAGACAAATAACTGAAAATGTTCAGTGGTACATTTGTTCAAGTTTTAGTTCTTATGGTTTAAAATTATAATTGGTTCCCCAAAATAGGAGAGTTTTCATGCACTCAGAGTAACCCAGATCAATCAAATGAATGAACGAAAATATCACTATAAAAGTCCAACTTTCTTTGCTTAAAACAGGAAAAAAAAGCAAATCATGATATAAGAATTCAATGACTAGTAAAATTGTTTGAAACAATAGAAGCTATAGTTTAATGCTATAGCATTTTCCTGTTTTAAGCAAAGAAAGTAAGGATTGAATTTAAGCTTTAAATATTTCTTCTGAAAAAGAAATTACCTTTTGTATGTTTTTGTTTCTGCAGTTTTTAATTTTTTTACACTGCTGTCTTTTTTCAACTCTTATCTATTTCTCTATTTCTTTTAATTTTTATCTTTTGTTTTATAAAAGATAATAAAGATATATAAATGTTCATCTATCTCAGAATTTAATAGCCAGTTTATATCTATACAATTGTTAAAAATAGAAATGTTAATAGTTTCAAATCTTTTTAAATTAATATCTTCAGAGGATCTTAGTTTGAATGAAAAAGTACTCTTGGAATCCACTGAGACGTATAAGTGACTCATTACCGTCCTTGCAGATCAATTTAAGCCAGACAAAAGCTTATAAACTATCTTTGATTTTATATCCAGTTGAGGACATTGTCAACCTGATTACTTATTTATGTGAGTAGGTGTGATCTTTTAATCAATTGGGACCTGTTTGAACTCAATAATATTTTTGTCTAAATGTATATAGTTTAATTATGAATGCATACAAAGTAGCAGTCTTCAGGCTTTGCAGATAATCCTGATCTTTGAAATTTATTAAACTTTTTACAGTCACTGAAACACATGTTAATACAATAACATATTTTAACTCTACTTTAAGGAAGTAGCTAACTGTATTTCTAATTTCTAAAACACCATAGAAATAAAACAAAATTCAATAATTAGCTACTTACCAAAATATTGGAATTCTAGATTTCCTACTTACATTCTTTGATAGCATTTTTCGTGGTTTCAATTACACTGTATATTTTAAGCACATTCCATCCTTTGAGATATGTATGATTTGATCATCCCACAGAAAATCTTATTTTAGGGTACTTAAATGGAAATAATTTACCTTTCTTATTATAGTCACCCATATTCTGGAGTCACTCTGTACCCATGGTTCTTTTCTATTTCTTGCTTCCATGTTAATATTTTCATAAAGAAATTTCATAAAGTAAACCTTCTGCCTACACCACTTCCCATATTCTGGAGTCCCTTTGTACCCATGGGGGTTTTTTTCCTATTTGTTGCTTCCATGTTCATATTTTGATAAAGAAAATTCATAAAGTAATCCTTCTGCCTACACCAGTTGCACTAAAACAAGATTCTGAGAAATGCATTCATTAATGTAATTTACTTTAAAACACGTATAGTAATAATTATACAGAATTTGAAACCAGGATGTTAATACACTTGCTGTCTTTGTTCACTTGATAAAAGACACAATGTTTGGTTTATTCATTAAGGCACCAAACTAGAGTGAGTTTTAGTCCTGCTTTAGGCATAGAAGCTAGCTAGATGATTTTGGGCTATTCTCTCTCTCTCTCTCTCTCTCTCTCTCTCTCTCTCTCTCTCTCTCTCTCTCTCTCTCTCTCATATATCAGGTTGTTGTGAGGAAAATAAGAGGAATTTAATATACTATTAAATATTTGCTACCTTGGATTATTTATAAAATAATAAAGGCAGAATAAATATAAAATAATAAATAAACAAAATACAGAGAGTGTACTTAACTTATGAAGAATTACTTATTCTTTATCTGATGTTGCTGTGGCCTAAATCCAAATCTCCAGCTTTCTCTTTTTATTATTCTTATATGACTGGTGGTAGGAAGGGGGTAAGTTTCCATGCAAGTTGTTCCACTGATTAATTGTTCTGTCAGGAAATTTTTCCTTCTAGGAGAACAAGTTCTAGGTTGTTTATGATCTTGATTAGTTTCTACACATTGTTTCTTGTTATGCCCTCAGGTGTTTTGGAGAATAGCTTGACTCTCTTCTTTGTGGCAACCCCTGAGATATTGGAACACTGCTATCATGTTACCCTTAGTCCTTAGAACTGCAGAAAAAACATTGCTACCAACCTGCCTTCCGTTGAGGACTTGTATACTGCACGAGTCAACGAGAGTGTTTCAACTCCTACCCTCAAAACGCACTGCACACCAGAACAACTAGACACAAGAACAGTTTTTTCCCAAATGCCATCACTCTGCTAAACAAATAATTCTCTCAACACTGTCAAACTATTTAAGTCTGCACTACTATTAATTTCTCATCGTTCCCATCACCCAACTTCTTCCACTTATGACTGTATGACTGTAACTTTGTTGCTTGTATCCTTACGGTTTATATTGATATTGATTGTTTCCTGATTGCCTATTTGTACTCTATGGCAGTGGTGGGTTGCTATCGGTTCTGACCGGTTCTCAAGAACCGCTGGCAAAAATCTGGCCAAGTTCACAGAACCGGTAACGATCCCCAGCTGGCCACGCCCCCAAACCAGTTCCGTGGCCAAAAAGGTTGCAAAAATAAAAGGTTTTAAAATTACCTGAGTACCAGAGCCTTTAAAAAACATGTTTTCTACAAGCTCTTCAGCCAATGAGCTTGTAGAAAAAATCCTTTTAAGAAGTTCTGGGCTGCAACATTCTAGCTACACAAACACACAAAATCTCACAAAGCTGTCTGTGGCATTTTGTGTGTGTGTGTGTGAGTCAGTTGTGTTGTGTTGTGTTGTGTATGTGTGTAAAGTGTGAAAGTTGATTTTTGAGCTTTTTGTGGCTGTGTGATGTTCTTGCTTGTTGCAGGGGCCATTTTGCTTGTTGCAGGGGCCATTTTGGGTGAAGTGCAGCTGCTTTTACATTGTGTGTGTCAGTTGTTTTGTGTTGTTTTGTGTTTTGTGTTGTTACATTGTGTTTTGTGTTGTTTTGTGTTGTGTGTAAAGTGTGAAAGTTGATTTTTGAGCTATTTATGGCTGTGTGAGGTTCCTGCTTGTTGAAGGGGCCATTTTGGGTGAAGTGGAGCTTCTTCTACATTGTGTGTGAGTCAGTTGTGTTGTGTTGTGTGGGTGTAAAGTGTGAAAGTTAGTTTTTGGTACCTCTTATTGTTTTGTGTACTTTGTTTATTATTTTATTATTTATTGTTTTTGGCCACACCCATGCAGTCACATGACCGCCAAGTCACGCCCAGGGTCACATGACCATCAAGCCACGCCCACAAAATAAGCCATGCACACAGAACCAGTAGTAAAAAAATTAGAACCTACCCCTGCCCTATGGCTATCATTAAGTGTTGTACCTTATGTTTCTTGATGAATGCATCTTTTCTTTTATGTACACCGAGAGCATATGCACCAAGACAGTGTGTCCAATCACACTTGGCCAATAAAAAATTCTATTCTGTTCTGTTCTGTTCTATTCATATTCAGTTCCAGCAACTGTTCTTTATATGTTTTATTCTCAAGTCCCCTAATCATCTTTGTTGCTCTTCTCTGTACTCTTTCTAGCGTCTCAACATCTTTTTTACATCGTGGCAACCAAAACTGGATGCAGTATTCCATGTGTGACCTTACCAAGGCATTATAAAGTGGTATTAACACTTTACGTGATCTTGATTCTATCCCTCTGTTTATGCAGCTAGAACTGTGGTGGCTTTTTTTGGCAGCTGCTGCACACTGCTGCTGGCTTCTATTTAAATGATTGTCCACTAGGACTCCAAGATCCATCTTACAGTTATTACTATCAAGCGAGGGGCCACATATACTGTACTTTTTCCTGGGACTTCTTTGCAGAGCTAACAAATGGAAAGCTCGGCCATTCATGTATGAAAATGGGAAAAAAATATTGGTAGGTAAAGATAATAATTTTCTTACTCAGAGTAGCCTACTAACTAGAATAAGAACATTAATTCCTCTGACTGTCATCCACAGTAGGTACTTAATTAGGCCAACAAGTATGTCATCAAGTTTATGGTGAGATATCATTATTTGTATATTTTGTATTTCTGCTAAATTTTATTATTTAAGAGAGCTGTGCTCATTTAGAAAATGATTTGGAACATATATTTCACTCACATGAGCATAGCATGTCCCTGGTATTCATTCAAACATTTTCATGATTCAAATGCTCTTCAACATCACTAAAAGAAAAGAAATAACAAGACAAGACAAATGGCTGAAAAATATTCAATGGTAATACTATTTATGATAAAATTTCAAAAAAGATATGGTTATGATATTAAAAAAAGGTTTACAAATGTATTGAATTGTGCCCACTATTGAAAGCATTCAAATAACCATTTTAAAGATAAAATACAAAGCAATTAAGTATTTCAATATATATATTGATTTTAATTTACATTAATTTTATGTACATTTCTCTAATGCATATGTACATATTTATGCTTTGTATTCAAAATTCAAAGACGTGTGTATTCCAAGGATGGTATGGCCAAAGAACTATCTGTGGCAAATCCTGAAGAACAAAAATATGTGACATTTTTTTCTTCTTCTGTTCAGTTGTGTCCATTTCTTGCAGTTTTCTTGGCAAGGTTTTTCAGAAGTGGTTTGCCATTGCATTCTTAACATAACATAATAACAGAGTTGGAAGGGCCCTTTGAGGTCTTCTTGTCCAACCCCCTGCCCAGGCAGAAAACCTTACACCATTTCAGACAAATGGCTATCCAACATTTTCTTAAAAATTTCCAGTGTTGGTGCATTCACAACTTCTGCAGGCAAGTTGTTCCACTTATTGATTGTTCTAACTGTCAGGAAATTTCTTCTTAGTTCTAAGTTGCTTCTCTCCTTGATTAGTTTCCACCCATTGCTTCTTGTCTACCGTCAGGTGCTTTGGAGAATAGTTTGACTCCCTCTTCTTTGTGGCAACCCCTGAGATATTGGAACACTTCTATCATATCTCCCCTAGTCCTCCTAGGGCTGACAGAAAGTGACTGACCTAAGATTATCCAGTTGTTTTTCATAGCTAAGGTGGAACTGGAACTCATAGTCTCCCAGTTTGAAGCCTGGTGGTTTAACCAGTACACCAAATTGGCTCAATCTGAATTTTCTAATGAAATTCCCTTTCATTAGAAAAGGGAAACAAGGACTGTAAGTAAGTAAAATCTTCTAAAATAAACAAGCAATTTAATAGTTATTTTTGAAAATAGCTTGACTAGTAAGAACTCTTGCTTTCTCTATGCTGACCAGCTGATAAAAAAATTAATGGGGAGTCCAAATCGGGTCAGTTTCTTTATCATAGATAAAGCTTCTACTTAGGAACAGACCATCATTATCATCTTCAATCCCTGGTTGAGCTTTATAGAGAGTAACTACTGCTTATTGGACTCCATTAAATTTTACCCATATGAGTATGCTTCGAAATGTAGCATAATTTTCACTATAACTTCTGAAAGAAATACTTAGTTCCAATTATTACAATGAACTTTAAAAATATTGCAATTAACCAAAATTTAATAATTATCACGATGGTACAATTACCTTACAAACAAGTTTTCTTTTTTACCTCATTACTTTAATTACCGTATATACTCGAGTATAAGCCGAGTTTTTCAGCACGTTTTTTGTGCTGAAAAATGTCCCCTCGGCTTATACTCGGGTCTATATGGCTTATACTCGAGTTTGTTTTTTTTTTAAGCCCCTCGGCTTATACTCGAGTATATACGGCTTATACTCGAGTTTTTTTTTTTCTTTTTTTCACATTTTACCGGACGGAAGCCCTGCCGGTGCAGTGAGAGGGCGGGCGGGGAGCCAGCCTTCTCAGCTGAGGGAGGAGGGTTTCAACCGTAGGTGCCTCATTTCCCACCCTCGGCTTATACTCGAGTCCCCAGTTTACCCCAGTTTTTGGGGTAAAATTGGGGACCTCGGCTTATACTCGGATCGGCTTATATTCGAGTATATACGGTAGTTAGACTATAAAATCATAAAACAAAGTGATATAAATGTAGGCTGCCCTCTTTAGAATTTATGTGCTGCCTAGAACTACTCATCAATTGCAGAACATTAGGTTATTGTTAAATGTTGTTCCGTTCTGATGTCTTTAATCATTCTTCCATTGCAATGAAATTATGTACTTCTTCCACCCACCATTATTTTACCTACTATAATGTGAAAGAATTAGCAGTCTTTTTTATAGTTTCTAAAAGTCCTTCTCTAACTTAATTGTTGTTAACCTTGGAAGCTGTTATTCCTCATAATGTGATTCTCCAATTCCATCACTGTAGGTGTTTCTTGATTAGATAACACAGTGCATATCTTTTTGGCCACAAAAAGGGCTTTATGTAAAAGAATCTTCTATTTATAGAATGCTGTGGATTAAAATATGGGTGCCTGATAGCTGATTGGGAGAGTAAAGAATAGAATAGAGGGGTCCTTGGTGCTCTCTGAGTTTAGTTGTAGAACTTTCATTACCAAAGTAGAACAACTAGACACAAGAACAGTTTTTTCCCGAATGCCATCACTCTGCTAAACAAATAATTACCTCAACACTGTCAAACTATTTACTAAATCTGCACTACTATTAATCTTCTCATCGTTCCCATCATCCATCCATTTTCTTTACACTTATGACTGTAACTTTGTTGCTTGTATCCTTACAATTTATACTGATATTGATTGTTTATTTGTAGCCTATGACTATCATTAAGTGTTGTAAGCGTTGCACCTTGATGAAAGTATCTTTTCTTTTATGTACACTGAGAGCATATGCACCATAACAAATTTTTTGTGTGTCCAATCACACCTGGCCAATAAAAAATTCTATTCTATTCTATTCTATTCTATTCTAGATGACATTATCAGTGCATAGATTAGTTGGGCTGCTTCTGGTGATTGGGAGGATGGGAATGTTCCCCCATGGAACAAAGTAATTTTAATTGAGTAAATGGTTGTTTTCTCTCCTTGTTCAATATAAATGCATTAGCCAATGGCAAGAGAGCAAGATTTGTGCTTCATCACAATGACAGTTCAGGAAAAGGCACATCATAATTTTCTGAATTTAAACAGTGCATTGGATGTGTATGTATGTAAACATATGTTCATTAGATACCTTTAATAAAGTTTTTGTTGCTGTTGTTTCAGTTCTGGCTGGTTGCTTCTATCACTCACCTCAGCTGAGCTATTGTACATGGGAATGATCTTGGGAGACAGGGGTGAGGTGGGGATGCTGCTTAGGGAACATTCAAATAAGAGAGGGTATAGCCCACAGGTGGATAATAGGCAAAGAAAGAAACTCAGAAGGTAACCTTCCTGTTTTTTCAGACTGTAAAATGATGGCAGGAGGTTTGAACTACAGGTACTCCTTGACTTACAACCACAATTGAGCCGAATAGAATAGAATAGAATATGCTTTGCTTGATCTAAAATGTCTGTGGTGACAAGCTGAAATTAAGAGGCACATATATTTCTCACTGAAATTGTAGTTGAACTTTCTCTGTGTTGTGTAATTAAATAATTTTCATATTATTTTCTGACTGATAGTTGACAGTCATGGAACGTTTTGCCAATATTCTCCCAGTTTCTCTGACCTAGTGATTTTCATAGTCCTTACATTGGATGTTATAAATAACTTTTGTTTTGTCTCTCTGTACTAGATCTGTGGGTTTGTTTAATATACAGTAATTGAAGGAATCGTGTTAGTGTGATAGTCATACAGTGATGCAAGGTTGGAGGTTTCTGAAAAGTTTTGGATATATAGAACAGTAAACTTTTTGTGGGTTGTTATAGTTGTACTGTGATAGGTTACATGGATAGACACATTTTAATGAAGTTTTATAGGAATTCATTGCATTGGAAGATAATTTTTATTGATCATCTATTTCTGCTTTCTCAAGTTCTGGGTTACTGCAATGCATTTTTGCTCATCTAAATCAATTCTTTGTGTGTTGTTGGATTCAGGGCCTGCTTATTTGAGAGATTGCCTATCTCCAATTGTTTCTGACTGCCCAGTATGTTTGGGAAATGTGTGTGCCTTCCAGATCCCATCAGTTATATCTTTATCATCTTGCAATACTGAAGAAGTGTTCCTTCTCTGTTGCTGACCTCAGCGTCTGTAAGAACATGCTTCCATCCCAGGGATGTAGATGGTGTCTCACTTTTCTGGGAATTCATAAAGCTCTTAAGACCTACTGTAGTTATGAACCCAGGCTTGGGGCTAGTACAGGTAGTTCTTGATTTACAACAGTTCATTTAGTGACTGTTCAATGTTACAACTTCACTAAAAAAAGCAATTTATGACTATTTTTCACTCTTATGACAGCAGCATCCCCATAGTCACCTGATCAAAATTCAGATACTTGGCAACAGACTCATATTTATGACGGTTGCAGTGTCCGTGGGCATGGGATCACCTTTAATAAACTTTTGACAAGCAAAGTCAATGGGGAAGCTAGATTCACTTAACAACCATGCTGCTAACTTAATAACTGTAGTGATTCACTTAACAATGGTGCCAAGAAGGTTAAATCAGGCAAAACTCACTTAACAACATAACTGTTGGGCTTAATTGTGGTCATAAGTCCAGAACTCTGTATGTTTGTGGGACTTTTATCATGTTTAATTGTTATTGTTATGCCTTTCTTTCTTTCTTTCTTTCTTTCTTTCTTTCTTTCTTTCTTTCTTTCTTTCTTTCTTTCTTTCTTTCTTTCATTTTTCTCCCATCTTATCTGAAGGTAACTCTGGGCAGCTCACAGTCATAAAAGATAAACACTATATAAGCTAAAAGCTTATGAACTTGAATAAGTTAATTCAAAAAGCCAAACACTGTGACCCAATTAAAAGATGGGGAGGGCTGGAGCAGGATAAGGGGTTTAGTCCAAATTATCCATGTTCTTTTATTTTTAAATATTTTAACTGCTTGCTTAGATTTGTAATCTCCCCTACTCAAGTGAGTGATAATAAGAAATCTAAATAAATGGTATGGTTTATGTGGATTGCTATAAAATGCTCTTGGATTTACAGGATTAATGTGATATGATAACCAGGTTGAAGTCTTGTACAGGCATCTGTCTCAAGGTCTCCAGATTAACAGTATAAGAGCTATTCACTGTTATAGTTGCCAGATGTTTAGGAATTATAATAGCTGGAAATTCTAGAAATTATAGTTCCAAAATATCAGACTGGAGAATCAATTGATGAAGGCATCAATCTGGGGAAAGCTGTACTAAATAAACGCAAAACTGTAATTTTTCAAAGGCTGTTGCCATAGCATCAATATGACAATTCAACGCTTCCAAAGATTCCAGTGGATTTGTACAATTGTACACAATACAACAGTACTCCATGTAATCCAGACCCTTCTGGAAATGCTTTGTCCCTTTTGATTAGCCTATGAAATATTGTGAAATAAATACTGTAAAATATTTGCTTTTTCTTGTTAAAGTTATTGATGAAGTGCTAACTGAATAAAATGCTTACGTATCAAATGTCTACACCTGATAATTAAAAATATTTTTAAAACATTTCTTTCCCTCAAAGTGAATTTTGTTTCCCTGTGTAGAATAATTCAAAGATTAAACCAATCAATTTCAGAAATTGAAAGTGATTATCAATTATAAATTAAAAGCACACAATAAAATCACTGGTTCATTATAGATGTCAGTGTTTATTTTTCAGTTTTTGCCTTTGGCAGCAATAGTAGAAATAGCAACGAGACAAACAGATGCTCTGATAATGAATCTAGTCTTGGCTGCTGTTCCAATGATTTTTCTTGGTATTCAGACTCAGAGCTGAAGCATTCAACCATTAATTTTAGGTTCACTGAAAGAGATAATATGGAAATCAAGATTTTGTAAAAGTTCTCCTCCCTATATCTCTGTCACTTGTCATACCACCCACTATCAGCAGGACTTACCATTTTTTATATCATGATACCCCCTTCTGAGTTGTTTCCACGTAGCTAGTTGCCCCCACGCATGTCATTTTTATGCTTCCACAATCGCATGTGCATTAATTTATAATTCTTGTCATTCCTGCATACAGAAAAGGAATTCAGTTAGGAATTTTTCATTGCATATCATTCCTTCCTTCCTTCCTTCCTCCCTCCCTCCCTCCTCTCATATAAAGGTTAATACAGGAAGAGGAATCTAATGTCCACATGTCTTGTACTAGAATAGAATAGAATAGAATTTTTTATTGGCCAAGTGTGATTGGACACACAAGGAATTTGTCTTGGTGCATATGCTCTCAGTGTACATAAAAGAAAAGATACCTTCATCAAGGTACAACATTTACAACACAATTGATGATCAATATATCAATATAAATCATAAGGATTGCCAGCAACAAGTTATAGTCATACAGTCATAAGTGGAAAGAGATTGGTGATGGGAACTATGAAACGATTAATAGTAGTGCAGATTCAGTAAATGGTCTGACAGTGTTGAGGGAATTATTTGTTTAGCAGAGTGATGGCCTTCGGGAAAAAACTGTTCTTGTGTCTAGTTGTTCTGGTGTGCAGTGCTCTATAGCGTCGTTTTGAGGGTAGGAGTTGAAACAGTTTATGTCCAGGATGTGAGGGATCTGCAAATATTTTCACGGCCCTCTTCTTGATTCGTGCAGTATACAGGTCCTCAATGGAAGGCAATGTCCTATCATCCTTGACATAGTAAATAACAGAATTCACTGGGGTAATCTGATATGTATCGGACTAGGAAAGACTGAATTATAGCATTAACCAGAATTTAATCTACATATTTCTGTTCACTTGCAAATACATATTTAGTCCATTTAAACTAAATGGTTCAAATGGAAACATATATAGTTTTATAGCGACAGCCAAAAATTAAACTTGCTTTTACTTTTAAGATGCAAGATATCTACTGACATATACCTTTCCCCCCAAAATTAGTTTTCACATTATGTACACGGTACATAAAATTTGCTTTATGCCAACAAATGAAGAAGCCAAATCTTCCAGTTCTTCATAAGATGCTGATGTTCTTTAACATCTCTTCTTTCATCCTAATTTCGATCCCATCGCTCTCTCTGTCCTCCTACAACCTTGGCTTTTTCCTCATTCATAGTCCTGTCTGCTCAGTTTTCCCATTGCCATCTACCATGCATTCTCACCATTCTTTCTCTCAAACCCCTGTACTGGGGAAAGGTGCAAATGAAAATGGATAATTTCTTTTTAAAAAGAGATCTTGTTCTTCAACTGCATTTTTTAAATAAATGAACATACTAGAATGTTTATCTTCTCTAATCCTCCCCCCACCCCAGTTTCAGTAAATACTATTTTGAACAAAATGTAAGAGAGATATTTCAGCAAAGTTCAGATATATGGGGCAAAGATATGTATACTTGAGCAGGTTTTACACATTTCTACTATTATTGCCTGTTCCTGCACTATCGAGGATGTATGTATAAATTCTATACACTTCCATGTTCTGGTGAACAGTAACATACCTATTGTGCTTTTGTACATTCTTTGTACAGCAATAAAAAACTTTCCTACAGAATCCAATGAGCTTAAATTTAGGATATAAACATTCCCCCATTTTGCAATAGCCTTCAGCAGCATGACATTCTTTTTCTGTTTTAATTGTATTTCCAATTCCTAAAAAAAAATAAAAATGGAATGGGTCAGAATTAGCATTATCCTTATATGCAGCAGAATGAATGAGGAAAGAGTAAATACAGTAAGCAATAGGAGAAAAGATAGTTTAAAACAGAAGTTACTGAAAGGCCAAATGAAATATTTCTTGAATATTTAATGAGAAATCTGGAAGGAAAGAAGTCAGGAATAGTGACTATATTAAGAAAAAGGAAGAAAATCTCTATAACAATAATTATTGGGGAAACATGGTCTGTAACATGTTTCCCCAAGTCCTGGGCCAATCATTTCCAATTGTCACTCTGTTTCAGTATTCAGTATATTCAGTTAGTATCAGTTGGAGAATATTGATCAAGATAATTTTTATAAAGAGGAAAAGAACGTAGAATTAAAGCCTTATCACTTGAAATTAAAGGTTTATATAAATCATAAAGGGTTTCCGATTCCAAAAGATATCTGAAGTTTGCTAGATGGCCAGTCAAAAGTGTTTTATCATGGAATTGGCAATCAAGCAATTGACTGAAATTGCTTTTCAATTGGAAAAATTTTGCAATTGAAAAAATAAACCAATTCTCGAATACAACTCATCTGTCTGGAACCCACACTGCATATCGGACATTAATTCAATAGAGAGAATCCAGAGATATTTCACAAGAAGAGTCTTCTATTCCTCTACCCATAATAAAATATCTTATGCTACCAGACTTGAAATTTTGGGCTTAGACAACTTAGAACTACGCTGACTTCAGTCTGACCTAAGCATAGTACATAAAATTATCTGCCACAATGTCCTTATCTGTCAATGACTACTTCAGCTTCAATCACAACAACACATGAGCAAACAACAGATACAAACTTAAGGTAAACCTCTCCAAACTCGATTGCAGAAAATATGATTTCAGTAATAGAGTGTCAATGCCTGGAATGCACTACCTGACTCTGTTTTTTTCTTCCCTAAACCCCAAAACTTGACCTCGCCCCATTCTTAAGAAGTCTGTAAGGGGCGTGCATAAGCCCACCAGCCTGCCTACTGTCCCTGTCCTTTTTACTTGTATCCTTTTCATGTATTCAAATTATGTTTATACTTTTATACTTTATACTTTTTTATCTTATATATGCTTGACAAATAAAATAAATAAATAAAATAAATAAGCAGATTGGACATATTATTAAGGGATTTGTGACATCTCAGGTAGAAAGATCCAACACATGATGGGGGAGGGTGTGTGTGAAAACTAGTAACAACTATCTCTTTCTTTTGTATCATGGTAGAAAAAAAATGATAGTGCCAGAAAGAGCCCAGAAAGAATATGAGATTAAAAATTTTTAATCTCTCTCTCTCCCTCTCCCTCCCTCCCTCCTCCCCCCTCTCTTTCTCTCTTTCTCTCTCTCTCTCTCTCTCTCTCTCTCTCTCACACACACACACACACACATAGAAAGAGAGAGAGGGAGAACAAAGATACAATAAAATGGTGGACAACAGGGAAATGGCAGAACTGCTTAATTCCTATTTTGCATCTGTGTGGTTTTGCTTCAATCTTTAAAAAAGGGGAAAAGTCAGGAATATGGACTACCACTCTACTATTTAAAAGTTCACCTATTTTTGTTTATGGTTGATTAATTAAACTTTTTTTTACCTGGAGTAAACAAAAAGGCTATGCAGAACAACATACACGTAAGGTAAAGGATCTTCATAATAAAGCATGTAGAATTTTGACACTGGTAAAAGGGAAAAGACAAAAAATATATATCACTGAGTGATGTCCAGTTTTTCTTTTGCAAGCAGTAGCCCATAAATTAATATATTAAGATATTTTTGGCGCATTGGTGATAGAAAAATGTCATATACAATTCAGAAAAATGCAGATTTTTGTATAACTATGTTTAATTTTGCACTGAAGTACCACTTGCCCCTGGTACTTCCTTGCCAGGGCCCAGAAGCTAAAGAGAATTAGTAGATCACTAGGAAATACTGTAGTCCATGTAAAATGGACTGAAAGATTAAAACAAGAAGCCCTCCAAAGGCAACAATAAAACATGGATCTATTTTTGTACTCTTACCAATACATACATTTGCAAAAGTTAAGCTCATCTCAGATATTTTTATATTTATAGATTTATATATAATTGTATGCTGCCTCAGTCACCAGAATAAATGTAGCTAACATACTACATTAAAAGCATAAAATAAAGGTTTAACAGAAACTAATGACAAGCACAATATACAGTATTAATGACATCAAGGTAGAAAATACAATAAACACTAAGAGACGAAACTATGAAAAATGACATTAATGTGATCTTATAAAATACCCTGCTCCAGCATCTGATGAAAAACCCACATTTTAAAGGCCAATTAGCTAGTACCAGAGTTGGGGCTGTGTGGACTTCTGTGGACCCAATAACAGTAGAAAACCAATGCCATACAAATCAGTTCTACTTTTATTGTGAATCTATAACAGAATTTTGCAAGTATGAACTTGCTTCCTTGTTTCCTTCTTTTATCTTTGTGTGAGGGGCTTACCTGAGACATATATTATATATATTACATGGACTCAGGTCTTTTTTATATGATTGTTTCATTGGTAGAAGCTCTTCCCATGTCAATTTCCTTTATACTCTACTAATTCTCAGGGAATGCAGGGATGACCATGGAAAAATCATGTGTCTAAGGCCTCAGATGATGATATTGATTGGTGGGACTTGGAGCATGCCAACTCTACCAGATCTAATAAATAGGCAGACATAACTGAAGAAAAGTGATCCCTGAGATTTAATCCCCCAACCATTAGAATTTTATAGTTGGTAAACAGCACCTTGAATTGCACCTGGAAGCCAACTGGTAACACTATAATTACTTGGCCTGATACATTTTATACCAATTCTGACTTGTGGCCTTAATAGACTCCTCAATCTAAACTACATTGTAGAAGTCCAAATGTGAACAGATGAAAGGCATGAGTGATCATTAGAACAGTTTCTCAGTCCAAGAAAGGATTTAACTGACATGATCTTTTCAAAGTCTCCCTTGGCTACAAAAGCCAGTGTCTCTTCAAGCAGAAGCTGCAAATCCAGGAAAATCCTCAAATTATATGCCAGATCCATGTGGGGAAGTGCAATTGGCTATCACCTGCATACTGATGATCTCTGACTTCCCATGCTGGCAAATGACCGTCCCCTTTGGCCTCATGTATATGTTAAATAATAGGGGGAAAGCACTGTGTCCTGAGGACCTTCACAAAGGAAGGGCCTTGGGCTTGAACTTTCCCCTGCTACCATACCAAGTGAAATCAAGCACAAAAAAAGGAAATACTATTGCTTATTGACTACTTGCTTCCTCCCATAAGCAATTTTGTGGCCTTTATAACTCCAGAAACATTTGAATAGCTCCCTAAAGTGTCCAAAACGATAAACAAAATGCTTCCCAAATGTTGCTCCTACTCACTGTGTCACTGGTTCAAATGGATGCATAAAGAGCACCAGCATTTGTTTCTTTGTGTGAGTCAGCCCCTTCGAGGATTTCAAACCCTTTCCAAAAGCAAGTTCACAAGTATTTTTTTTCTATAAAAGATATTAGAAAAGAAAGTTAAGCCACACCTCAGCCATTATGACTACCTGGAATCTTTTTCACTCTCAGCCTTAATCAAAACCCTACACACCATAAGCAATGAAGAAGCAATTAAGACTCCCTCAATCTTCACCTCCTTCCTTCCTGTTATCCACCCAGGAAGTGAATACCAAAGAAAAAGGGCTGTTCTGTTGCTATGTGACAGCTGCCTTAGAATTTTCCTCAATTATCACTTAGCAGCAGCCATTACAATAGTTCCATAACAGATGAAAGAAAGACAAACAGAGCTATTCTGTCACTCCCTCACTCCATCCTTTCTCCACTAATCAGATGGTCTCTTCAAACAATGTCAGAACTCTGTTCCTATTGGGAAGGCTATTGGGAAGAGAAATCATTGGGATTAGCCATTATTTCCTCCCCTCTATACAACAGTGATGAAAATGGCTGATTTTATATAATAGAAGAAATCATCTTCAAGTAAAGGCCACTAAGAGGAGGAAAGTCTCATTCTCTCTTCCATTCAAGAACTTTGTTCTTCTATATTTGTGCACAAGATCCTTTCAGTCTAAATGTAGAATTTTAATTTTATTTCTGCCTTAATTCATTTCATTTACTTTGCACTAGTTGTTTAAACTTATCAAGGTAGTCTTTATCCTGGTTCTAGCTTTGCTGGCCGAGGGACTCTGGGAGTTGAAGTCCACAAGTCTTAAAGGGACCAAGGTTGGAGACCCCTGTTCTAGAGCATTACAAGAATCTTTCTTGGATAGCACCCAAGTCTCTACAAATGAAGAGGGAACCATCCAAAATATGGTTGAGTATGGACAATTGGTAGAGTAGGACAGTGGTGGGTTGCTATTAGTTCAGTCCGGATCTTGAGAACCGGTAGTAATGGTGGCAGGAGGCTCTGCCCACCCACCCGGATGTCATCACGGACATTCTGCACATGTGCAGAAGTGCCCCCCGCGCACGGTCCCATTGCAAACCGGTAGCGAAAGTAAGTGGAACCCACTCCTGGAATAGGAACAGAATAAAGAGAACAAAACAGGAGATCCAGATAATATGGCAGAAAGTTATAGGGAGTGTAAAGAAGTCAGAAATGCTGCGGATAGCATAACAAATAATACCTGGAAGGAGAAATTATTAAAAAAAAATTAGACTGTGCAGAAATGAATAGATTAATTTTGATGATCAAAGAAAGAGAGGATTCAGAATATTTTAAGATATGGGATAAATTTTACCACTGGTTAGAAAAAAGATAGATAAGCAACAGGTAATTATGAAAAAGAAAGGTATAATTAGAATACTGTGCTTGTGAAAAAATGGTAATAGATTAAATTGAAGTGAAGAAAGAAGAAACAACAAAAAGATGGAGCCATGAAGAAAACACCAAGATGTCACACAGAAGGAATGATTTATGTACTAAATGTTTGTTTGTCTATAAAATAAAATAAAAAACTTTTTAAAAAGCATAACAAATAATACAATGAATTGACAATATATGGTTAGGAGAAAAGAGTCAAGTCAAAAAGTTGCGATTGGAGGGAGAGAGAGAGACATCGTCAAAAAGAGAAGTTTAAAAAAATGAAAGGCAATGTATGAATAAATTCATGGGTTTAGCGAAATTAAGATGTGATGAAAGTGCTTTTTCCCAGTTTTGACTGGTGCATTGTTTATGCCCCTTTTTGGAATGGGAGATCCTGCCAACAGTCACATATGTCCTCATCATCTTGAGTGGATTACAACAAGGCATTCTATTGGGTCTGCCTTTTAAAGATCGCCCAATCAAAGCAGAATGCCACAGCTGCAAGGTAAGATTAATTTCAGCACAAGTCAAAGTGGTGTTTTATGTTTTACATCTCCCTGATGTAACCAGAGAGAGGCAGTACCTCAGACTGCCTGGTCCCATGCCATGAATGACATGGGGAGATGTTAGATCCTTCAGCACCTTAAATTAGACCCCGAAGCAAACTGACCACCAATGCAGCTTGTGGAACTGAGTATAACATGCTGTTCTAGGAGCACATATAATTGCTTACACTGCTTTATTCTGTACCAGCTAAAGGTTAAAGATCAGTGGTGTCAGTGGGCTGGATGCATCACGCAGAGGCCACACCCATCCCAGCTCCGCAAAGTTCACAATGTTGTGAAACGTCACATCACAGCAACGTGACACTGTGAGTTTGATACCCATGTTATAGATAGTCTTAAATGGCAGCCCAATGTAGAGCACATTGCAGTGACCAGGAGATGAGTGGCTGTAAGTAGGGCCTGCCAATATAAGAATAGCAGGATTCTGAGGTGGTATTCAGCAGGTTCTGACCAGTTCTGGAGTAGTATTTTTGAGTAGTTCGGAGAACTGGTAAATCCCACCTTTGACTGGCCCCACCCCCATCTATTCTCTGCCTCCTGAATCCCAGCTGATCGGGAGGAAATGGGGATTTTGCAGTAACCTTCCCATGCCATGCCGACCTAGCCACACCCACCTAGCCACACCCACAGAACTGATAGTAAAAATTTTTGAATCTCATCACTGGCAGAACTGGTACACAAGATGAACCAGTGCAAAAGCCCTCCTAGCACAATCTCATCGTTGAAGATAACTCATAACTGAAGATTGTTGGCCTTTACCATGGTCTCCAGCTCTTAGCTGCCACCTGCTGCTTAAGTAATAGATGTAAGTCCAGAAGCACCACCAGGTTATGGACCTGCTGTTTCAGAACAATGCAAGTCTGTTAATTTCAGCATAGAGGCTGCCACCAAAACTGATGACTTCTTGAAAACAATGTCTATGAAATTCAATCGTATCCAATCCTTTATTGTTCTCCCATTATTAGGTAAAATTCTGTGCATTTAATCATGCATGGATATACTTTAAAACATGACTTAAATATAAATGTTTCAAATAGAACTGGAGGAAAATATTGCAGATTGTCACATTTCTATCAGGATAGGCAGATACTTTATTCACAAGCCTTGCATTATTGCATACCCATATTTTACGAACTTCTCCTTCTTAATCACTGCCTTGAAATAGATCATCTCAGCCTTTCCTTCTGCTCAAAATAAAAGTGTAGTTGTTTAGTAAAATCCCCAAGAGAACTGGGAGGAAACCTGAGAAAAAAGATTAGGTCAAGAATAATGTTTTCTATTTTCTCCAGCATCCTTAGGTTAATGCAGTCTTTCTCATCTTCAGCAACTTTCAGATCTGTGGATATCAACTCCCAGAATGCTGATTAGGGAATTCTGAGATTTGTAGTCCACACATTTTAAAGTTGCTGAGATTGAGCAATACTGACTTAATGGACTGAAGATCCTTTTTTTCCCCTTAAAAAAACATTTTAATGACTACAGAAGCAGAACAGGCTCTCTATCAATCATGCCTCCAAGAACTTTGGATTGACTTTCTATTTCTCTGTCAACTATAAAATCCTATCTAGGTTTGAAGAAAGAAATGGCATTATTTGTCATGAATTTAAAACAAGAAGTTGATTAGGATTAGGGTAAAGAGTTTTTCTGCTGTATCTTTCTTGCACAATTTTACTTTTACTTTTTCTTTGATGCACTTAATCACTAAAACAGCTGAAATGTCCTGTATTAATATGGACCACCTCTGAATACTTGACTGGGGGTGGGAGGGCTTCCGTAAATGTACTTGCTATGCCAGCCAATGCTAGAAGCTAGATGTGAGCAAACTGTAGCCTTCCAAATGTTAATAAAATCTAATCTCACAACATTTTGCCAGATGGCCATGACCTGCTGTTTTAGTCCAACAATATCTACTATCCAACTTTGCCCACTACATCATGAAGATTACACACACACACACACACACGGCATACTATTAAATTCCCCCGCCCACAACACTACAAAACTGTAAAAGCTCAGTGTTCAATGCAAGAGATTTTTATTTGCTTAAAGAAAAAGCACAGCATAAATCAGCTATAAAAATGCCATTGTATTGCAAATGTAGGTGAGGAACTTTGCATTGCAGATCAAGCAAAAAAAATGAATTTCAATGAATGTTCAAGCCAGGGAATCCATCATGAGTAGCCAATGGTATGATTTTATCTGCACAAAGAAAAAAACAGAATAATCATATTAAAACTTTTCATTTGGTATGTAATTTAGAAACACATATATGTATACATATTAATTCAAATAAATGAAATATAGAAGAAATACTCTCAAATTCATAATGAAAAAAACCCCTATCGAACAGACCTTTCTACCCAAAATTAAATTAATTAAATTATATCAATGGAATGAATCTTCCTTTCTCTATATTTAAGTTTTCAGAGATAGTTTATTAATGCAAATAACGTGCTACGTATTTTTTTCCCATTCTTAACCTTTTTGTGTAAGGATCTAAGAAAAAAACCACCTCTCACAATACTTGACAACACAGTATCAACAGTAGAAACCTTCAAATTTCTGGGTTCTATCATATCGCAAGATCTCAAATGGACAGCTAACATCAAAAACATCATTAAAAAAGGACAACAAAGAATGTTCTTTCTGCGCCAACTCAGTAAGCTCAAACTGCCCAAGGAGCTGCTGATCCAATTCTACAGAGGAATTATTGAGTCTGTCATTTGCACCTCTATAACTGTCTGGTTCGGTTCTGCAACCCAACAAGAAAAACACAGACTTCAGAGGATAATTAGAACTGCAGAAAAAATAATTGCTACCAACTTGCCTTCCATTGAGGACCTGTATACTGCACGAATCAAGAAGAGGGCCATGAAAATATTTGCAGATCCCTCGCATCCTGGACATAAACTGTTTCAACTCCTACCCTCAAAACGACGCTATAGAGCACTGCACACCAGAACAACTAGACACAAAAACAGTTTTTTCCCGAAGGCCATCACTCTGCTAAACAAATAATTCCCTCAACACTGTCAGACTATTTACTGAATCTGCACTACTATTAATCGTTTCATAGTTCCCATCACCAATCTCTTTCCACTTATGACTGTATGACTATAACTTGTTGCTGGCAATCCTTATGATTTATATTGATATATTGATCATCAATTGTGTTGTAAATGTTGTACCTTGATGAAGGTATCTTTTCTTTTATGTACACTGAGAGCATATGCACCAAGACAAATTCCTTGTGTGTCCAATCACACTTGGCCAATAAAATTCTATTCTATTCTATTCTACATCCATGGAAAAACAAAGTCCAGTTGCCATTTGGGAAAAAAGCACCTTTGGGACAACCATGACCTGGATGACTGAGAATGTCCATTGACATATGCCCTAGCTTCTGGTCTGGAGATTCTTCTCCTCTATTCTAGATCTATCTTTATACTGTAGCATTAATGTTTATCAAAGATTTAGACTTAATGATGATTTAATGTAGGGTCGGGTCTGCCATTTTAGAATGATGGGGTGGGAGAAAAGAGGAGAGAGTAGGAGGTAGGAAAGAGGAGAAGAGGGATAGAAGAGGGAGAAGAGGAAGGAAGAGGGGTAGAAGAGGGAGAAGGAAGGTATAGGGTGGAGGGAGGAGAGGATGTAGATAAGAGAAGGGGAGGAAGGTCTGGAAAGTAGAAGAAGGTAGAAGAGGGAAGAGAGTTAAAAGGAGGGGGTGGTGACTGGGCAAGCCTGACTAATTGTATATGACTGTACATTGGATGAGTTTTTGGACTGCACATGAGTTTTTGGACTGTACATTGGATGAGTTTTTGGACTGCACGAATCAAGAAGAGGGCCGTGAAAATATTTGCAGATCACTCGCATCCTGGACATAAACTGTTTCAACTCCTACCCTCAAAACGACGCTATAGAGCACTGCACACCAGAACAACTAGACACAAGAACAGTTTTTTCCCGAAGGCCATCACTCTGCTAAACAAATAATTCCCTCAACACTGTCAAACTATTTACTGAATCTGCACTACTATTAATCATTTCATAGTTCCCATCACCAATCTCTTTCCACTTATGACTGTATGACTATAACTTGTTGCTGGCAATCCTTATGATTTATATTGATATATTGATCATCAATTGTGTTGTAAATGTTGTACCTTGATGAAGGTATCTTTTCTTTTATGTACACTGAGAGCATATGCACCAAGACAAATTCCTTGTGTGTCCAATCACACTTGGCCAATAAAATTCTATTCTATTCTATTCTACATCCATGGAAAAACAAAGTCCAGTTGCCATTTGGGAAAAAAGCACCTTTGGGACAACCATGACCTGGATGACTGAGAATGTCCATTGACATATGTCCTAGCTTCTGGTCTGGAGATTCTTCTCCTCTATTCTAGATCTATCTTTATACTGTAGCATTAATGTTTATCAAAGATTTAGACTTAATGATGATTTAATGTAGGGTCGGGTCTGCCATTTTAGAATGATGGGGTGGGAGAAAAGAGGAGAGAGTAGGAGGTAGGAAAGAGGAGAAGAGGGATAGAAGAGGGAGAAGAGGAAGGAAGAGGGGTAGAAGAGGGAGAAGGAAGGTATAGGGTGGAGGGAGGAGAGGATGTAGATAAGAGAAGGGGAGGAAGGTCTGGAAAGTAGAAGAAGGTAGAAGAGGGAAGAGAGTTAAAAGGAGGGGGTGGTGACTGGGCAAGCCTGACTAATTGTATATGACTGTACATTGGATGAGTTTTTGGACTGCACATGAGTTTTTGGACTGTACATTGGATGAGTTTTTGGACTGCACGAATCAAGAAGAGGGCCGTGAAAATATTTGCAGATCACTCGCATCCTGGACATAAACTGTTTCAACTCCTACCCTCAAAACGACGCTATAGAGCACTGCACACCAGAACAACTAGACACAAGAACAGTTTTTTCCCGAAGGCCATCACTCTGCTAAACAAATAATTCCCTCAACACTGTCAGACTATTTACTGAATCTGCACTACTATTAATCATTTCATAGTTCCCATCACCAATCTCTTTCCACTTATGACTGTATGACTATAACTTGTTGCTGGCAATCCTTATGATTTATATTGATATATTGATCATCAATTGTGTTGTAAATGTTGTACCTTGATGAACGTATCTTTTCTTTTATGTACACTGAGAGCATATGCACCAAGACAAATTCCTTGTGTGTCCAATCACACTTGGCCAATAAAATTCTATTCTATTCTATTCTACATCCATGGAAAAACAAAGTCCAGTTGCCATTTGGGAAAAAAGCACCTTTGGGACAACCATGACCTGGATGACTGAGAATGTCCATTGACATATGTCCTAGCTTCTGGTCTGGAGATTCTTCTCCTCTATTCTAGATCTATCTTTATACTGTAGCATTAATGTTTATCAAAGATTTAGACTTAATGATGATTTAATGTAGGGTCGGGTCTGCCCAGCTACCATTTTAGAATGGTGGGGAGGGAGAAAAGAGGAGAGAATAGGAGGTAGGAAAGAGGAGAAGAGGGTAGAAGAGGGAGAAGAGGAAGGAAGAGGGGTAGAAGAAGAAGGGGTAGAAGAAGGGAGAAGGGAGAGGGTATAGGGTGGAGGGAGGAGAGGATGTAGATAAGAGAAGGGGAGGAAGGTCTGGAAAGTAGAAGAAGGTAGAAGAGGGAAGAGAGTTAAAAGGAGGGGGTGGTGACTGGGCAAGCCTGACTAATTGTATATGACTGTACATTGGATGAGTTTTTGGACTGCACATGAGTTTTTGGACTGTACATTGGATGAGTTTTTGGACTGCACGAATCAAGAAGAGGGCCGTGAAAATATTTGCAGATCACTCGCATCCTGGACATAAACTGTTTCAACTCCTACCCTCAAAACGACGCTATAGAGCACTGCACACCAGAACAACTAGACACAAGAACAGTTTTTTCCCGAAGGCCATCACTCTGCTAAACAAATAATTCCCTCAACACTGTCAAACTATTTACTGAATCTGCACTACTATTAATCATTTCATAGTTCCCATCACCAATCTCTTTCTACTTATGACTGTATGACTATAACTTGTTGCTGGCAATCCTGATGATTTATATTGATATATTGACCATCAATTGTGTTGTAAATGTTGTACCTTGATGAACATATCTTTTCTTTTATGTACACTGACAGCATATGCACCAAGACAAATTCCTTGTGTGTCCAATCACACTTGGCCAATAAAAAAAAAAATCTCAGGATATGAATGTAAAAATAAAACTTTTTTATAAAAAAAAAAGATTTAGACTTAATGATGATTTGAGTGCAAAGCATAATTGTATCCATTTCTCACATTACTCAAACTGAGAATCCCTGAATTTGAATTACAGGATCACTGAAACTGAAAAATTAAGGAATTTTGAAGCAAACCTTTCCCCCGGATGAAATCAGAATTCAATCTAGGTTTGCCTCTGCATTAGATTCACTTTGCCAAAGAGATTTGTGCAGTTTGGTTTCTCTGCTTAGCCTCAGAAGATAGAGTTTGAAGCTTAGTTAACAATAAGAGTATTTAATAGTAAAGTGCTGCCATTCAGCACCAAAATGAAGGGATAGATGGAGCAACTAGATTCATTCTGTAGCCTTCAACCAACAATACGCTAAAGCTTTAATGGTAGACACTTTATTCATGGATAAGTGGCCTGTTTTACCATCAGTCTCAATTCAATTCTTATTGCTGTGACTAAACAGCTACCACAGGCAAAATAACATTCCACTTAATTTATTTACAGCCAGACAGGAGAATCTGAGGCATTCCATATATTGTTGTATTTTGATCCCAAATTTCATAACTCTTATGGGCACTTGTAAGGAAAACTTGTATCTCTGAAATTCTTTGCTATAACTTTCTGAACTATAAGTAGATTTTACTGAGACCTAGGATAAATAAAAGAAGCAGACAGAGGAAACAGTTATTATAAAATAAAATAAAATTACTGTTTTTTGCAGCAGACACCACCACTTTTACCACAATTTCCAATGGCAGTCAGATTTGATGGGCATCGTTGAAACCCGCACTTGCCACCTTCACGGCTACAGTCAGCAGCTGTCTTTGGTACTTTACATGCTAGAAAGAGAGACACAGGGAGGGAGAGAGAAAAAAGAAAGAAAGAAAGAAAGAAAGAAAGAAAGAAAGAAAGAAAGAAAGAAAGAAAGAAAAGAGATTATACAGATTTAGATTTGAGTATCAAGAAACCCTCTATCATTCTTCTTACTATTTGTTGTCAGAACAGCAGAATTTACCCAATAAAACAGGGCCACTGTGAATCAGAAAGCATATACACAGACCTTGCCCATCAGGTTCTGTTGGGTAAATAAAAAGGGAGATAAAAATTTATATATGGTAAATAAACTACTAGGATAGAAAAACTTATGGACCAGAATCAATCAGTTGACACATTCAATAAAATTTGCTTAGGAATAAGGATAAAATTTCCAAAATTCAATCCCAGTAACGAGATTTATCCAAAGTTAAACCTTTTTTTTTTTTTAGTTCAACTGCTCATTTAAGATTTTAACAATCCCATAGGACTAACTAGTGCTGGAGGGAAATTTAACATCCTTCAAATCATGTTCTGGTAACTAGAATGATAATTCCTTTTTTTAAATGGAAGTTATTAGGAAAATGGTTTGTCATTGCCATCTTCTTCAAGATTGTTTTTGTTTGTTTGTTTTTGACTTTCCAATCTAACCTAAATTCCTGACATTCTATAAAGGTCTCTCATTTACACACTAACAAAACAAAACCAATCCCTTTTAAAGCCCAGAAAAGATTGCTCAGATGTCACAACTTGCTGAGATAACTTAATAAAAATATGCTGCAAATATTTCATTGTCTCTATGAAAAGACCTAGAAATGTTATGCTGGCTTTACAATATTCATTTAAACAAATAATGTGTTGATCTATTTATTAAAAAATAAAATAAACAGTAAATATTGTAACACCTGTATCAGAGAGAAGGTGTCGGAAGCAAAATAATGGAATTAACTATAAAGTGTTCTGTGGATTAGAATGTCTCCACTGCATTAACATTCTTTGAACAAAAAGAAAATATATCCCACACTATCATAAGAACATGAAAGAGCATCTTCATATTTATGCAGTATTCTTGGTTAGTTTGACATTAAGATATACCTTACCTATAGCCATTATCAGGGCAAAGAAGAGAATAGCTGAAAAAGTGCCAAAAATCTTCATGTTTAGGAGGCTGGATAGATTATTTTGGACAGGCAATGAGAGGCTGAAGAGATGACCAAGCCTCCTTGTATTTATAGTGAAAATCTGGATTTTGTCATGCCATAAATATGTATATCATGTGGTTTTACAGTACTATGTACAATAGTCTGCATAAAATGGAAAATTTTCCAGACACCTGATGAAATTATCCAGACAGGTTTTGTAAATAGGGGAACTATGCATTGCTCCATTAGTTGAGAATAACCTATTTTCAGTACTAGAGGTAGTTCTACATCCTAGCAGTATCTGTAACGAGATAGTGATAGGAAAAATTATTCCATGATGGAAATATTTATTACAGGCTTCTATTGGTGAGTGGACTTTACTCAGAAAATAAATTTGCCAGAATAAAACTATATAATCCTATCAACACCGGATAAAAGTATTATTTTATTAAAATAATATAAAATATTATTTTATCCAGTGAAATGAATAAAGCTGTTTTCTGATAAGATGTCATAACACATTTCTTAGGTTCTCCAACTCTAATCTGAGATTTATTTTTGGATGAATGAAGCTCTGTTAATAATAAGAGCACTTAATAGAGTGTTGCCATTCAGCAGGAAAATAAAGAGAGCCATTCACCAGTGAAAGAGACAATTTCATAGACATCATTCAATAATACTCCAAAGCTTTTTAATGCTCATTGGAAGCCTCTTTTGAACTGAAGCAGAAAAAAAATGAAATTATGAATATGGGTTGATAACTGGAAAAGTAGTAGTTGACAGAAAAATGACAGTCATGTTATAATCACAGAGTTTAATTGAAAAAATATTTTACATGATTTGTGATTATAAAAGCCCAGTCCACCACAATATCACGGGGGGGGGGAGAAATCCAAGAAGAAACCAGCATGATTGCATAAAGGGCCGGGTTATCTACAGGACCGCCTACTGCTACCGAATGCCTCCCACCGACCCGTGCGCTCTCACAGAGAGGGACTCCTCAGAGTGCCGTCGGCCAGGCAATATCGGCTGGCGACCCCCAAGGGACGGGCCTTCTCTGTGGGGGCCCCTACCCTCTGGAATGACCTTCCCACAGGACTCCGCCAACTTCCTGACCTTCGGACCTTTCGCCGCGAGCTGAAGACCTATTTGTTCACTTGCGCAGGACTGGCATAAGATTTTAGATTTATATGGTTTTTAATTTTATATGGGTTTTATCATTTTAAATTTTTTAATCCTGGCCAATTGAATAAGTTTTTTAATTGTATTTTAATAGTATTTATATTGTAATATTATTGTTTATTTTATCTGGCTGTGAACCGCCCTGAGTCCTTCGGGAGAAGGGCGGTATAAAAATCTAAATAAATAAATAAATAATAAATAAATAAATAAAGAATTCTCTGATAAACTGAAAGACAGAAAGGATAAAAATGGAAAGAACATAGAACATCAGAATTGAAAGGGATTTTGGAGGTCTTCTAGTCAACTCCCTGCTCAAGCAGGAGATCCTATACTATTTCAGACAAGTAACCATCCAGACTCTGCTTAAAAGCCTCCAGTGATAAAGTACCCACAACTTCTGAAGCCAAGCTGTTCCACTGGTTTATTGTTCTCATGGTCAGGACATACATCACCCATTTGTTCAATATTAAAGTAAATAAAACAAGCTTTTATAAATATATTTGTAAATATAAAATCACTTGGTAACACAAATGATATCTGTAATGTGAAAACATTTACTGATACTCCTTTTTTATTTGGAAATAACTTTTGTAATAGTTTAGAAAAAGAAAGATTCAGTAAAGAAACTACTGAAATTATACATAATGAAAAGCCACGAGCAAAAGAGAATCAACAAAATTGCAATCATACTAGAAAAGGAAGGATACAATATTAATTGCAGCTTCAGGTAGTCCTTGATTTACAATTATTTGTTTAGTGACCATTCAAAGTTGTGATATTGCTGAATGAAAAAACTTACATCTTCAGAATCAGAATTGAGCTGGAAGGGACCTTGAAGGCCTTCTAATCCAGCCCCCTGCTCAAGCAGGAGATCCTATACCATTTCAGACAAATGATCGTCCAGTCTCTTTTTAAAAACCAGTGATGAAGCACCCACAACGTCTGAAGGCAAGCTGTCATGTTGGTTAATTGTCCTCACTGTTAAGAAGTTTCTCCTCAATTCCAGATTGCTTCTCTCCTTGGTTAGTTTCCATCAATTGCTTCTTGTCATGCCTTTTGGTGCTTTGGAAAATAAATTGACCCCCTTCTCTTTGTAGAAGCCCCAAAAATATTGGTACACTGCTGTCATATAATCCCTAGTCCTCTTTTCACTAGAATAGACATAACCAATTTCTGTAACCATTCCTCATACAATTTAGCTTCCAGTACCCTAATCATTGATCTTGAGCCTATCTTCTGGGGTTTTAGCTATTCTTGCCATCTAAATCATTAGGAAGATGTTGAAGAGTACTGGGCCTAAAATGGAACCTTAGGGTACCCTGTGTCCTACTCCATGTAGATACAGTTCAATTGCATTTGGGTCAATATTAAAGTGGGGGGAAATAACATTGTCATAGGCCTATATTATAGGCCAACCATCCAAACAGAGAAAGTAGATGAACTTTTTGCTAGCCAGCTAACTAAGGTATGTCGGAAGCACATCACAATAGTAATGGGGGATTTTAACTACCCTGACATCAACTGGGAGACAAACACTGCATAAGTGGAAGATCCAACAGGTTCCTAACAAACCTAGCAGACAATTTTGTTTCCCAAAAAGTAAATAAGGGAACAAGGGGATCAGCCATATTGAACTTAATTCTCACTAACAGAAATGAAGTGATAGAAGGTGCTGAAGCTATAGGAATTTTGGGGGCAAGTGATCACGCAATATTGGAATTCAACATTATGCAAACACAAGTAGGAGAACAATGTCAAACTAGAGTCTTGGACCTTAAGAGAGCTAATTTCAATAAACTTAGAAAGAGCTTGAGAAGGATTCCATGGATGAGAATCCTCAAGGGGAAAACAAGTCAAGAAGCTTGGGAAATTTTGAAAAGTGAGATTATAAAAGCCCACTCTAGCACAATACCAGGGAGGAAGAAAAATAATAGATCTCAAAAGAAACCAGCATGGATGCATAAAGAACTCTCTATTAAATTGAAAGACAAAAAGGACAAGTACAAAAAGTGGAAAGAGGGACAAATAACTAAGGCAGAATATCAGCAAATAGCCTGAGCCTGTAACGATGAAGTGAGGAAAGCTAAGGCTCACAATGAACAAAGGCTAGCAACAAAAGTAAAAAATAACAAAAAAAGCTTCTTCCAACATGTTAAAAACAAGAAAAAAGTCAAGGAAACAATTGGCCCATTGTTAGGAGAAAGTGGCAAGAAGGTGACAAGCAACAGGAAGAAAGTAGAACTACTTAACTCATATTTTGCATCTGTCTTTACACAAAAGGAAAAAACAATCCAACCTATAAAAAATAGCCCCACAAAAAACAGATTAGGAACACAAGTTAAAATAGGGAAGAAAATGATAAGGGAACATCTGTCTACCCTAGATGAGTTCAAATCACCAGGACCGGATGGATTACACCCCAAGATTCTGAAGGAACTGCCAGACGAGATCTCAGAACCACTGAACTATATCTTTCAAAGATCCTGAAACACAGGGGAACTGCCAAAGGACTGGAAAAGAGCAGATGTAGTTCCCATCTTCAAAATAGGGGGGGAAAAAACAGATCCAGGAAACTACAGACCTATCAGCCTGACCTCAATACCAGGGAAGATTCTGGAAAAGATAATCAAGCAACGAATCACCGAACACCTAGAAGCAAACAAAGTAATAACCAAAAGCCAACATGGGTTTGTCAAAAACAGATCATGCCAGACTAATCTTATTGCATTCTTTGACAAAATGACAAAATTAGTGGACCAGAGGAATGCTGTCAATATAATTTACTTGGACCTCAGTAAAGCATTTGATAAAGTAGACCATAACCTACTACTAGACAAAGTAGAAAAATGTGGGCTAGAGAGCACCAATACCAGATGGATTCGTAACTGGCTGACCAACCGCACTCAACGTGTAGTCCTCAACGGAACTACATCCACATGGGGGAAGTATGCAGTGGAGTACCCCAAGGCTCTATTTTAAGCCCAGTACTATTCAACATCTCATCAATGACTTGGACAAGGGGATAGATGGGGAACTCATCAAATTTGCAGATGACACCAAGCTAGCAGGAATAGCCAACACTCCAGAAGATAGGCTCAAGTTACAGAAAGATCTTGACAGACTTGAACATTGGGCGCTATCTAACAAAATTAAATTCAACAGTAAAAAAAGTAAGGTTCTACATTTAGGCAAAAAAAAACCAAAATGCACAGGTACCATATATGTGGTACCTTGCTCAATAGTAGTAACTGTGAGAGGGATCTTGGAGTCCTAGTGGACAACCATTTAGATATGAGACAGCAGTATGCAGCAGCTGCCAAAAAAGCCAACACAATTCTGGGCTGCATAAACAGAGGGATAGAATCAAGATCACGTGAAGGTTGATACCACTTTATAATGCCTTGGTAAGGCCACACTTGGAATATTGCATTCAGTTTTGGTTGCCACAATGTAAAAAAGATGTTGAGACTCTAGAAAGAGTGCAGAGAAGAGCAAAAAAGGTGATTAGGGGATTGGAGGCTAAAACATATGAAGAATGGTTGCAGGAACTGGGTATGTCTAGTTTAATGAAAAGAAGGACTAGGGGAGACATGATAGCAGTGTTCCAATATCTCAGGGGTTGCCACAAAGAAGAGGGAGTCGGGCTGTTCTCCAAAGCACCTGAGGGTAGAACAAGAAACAATGGGTGGAAACTGATCAAGGAAAGAAGCAACTTAGAACTAAGGAGAAATTTCCTGACAGTCAGAACAATTAATGAGTGAAACAACTTGCCTGCAGAAGTTTTGAATTCTCCAACACTGGAAATTTTTAAGAAGATGTTGGATAACCATTTGTCTGAAGTGGTGTAGGGTTTCCTGCCTGAGCAGAGGGTTGGACTAGAAGACCTCCAAGGTCCCCTCCAACTCTGTTATTATTATTATAATTAAAGACTACACATTGAGTGCCAGTCAGTTACAAATCCATCTGGTGGTCTAATTCACATATTTTAGCTTACCAAGAAGTAGCAATAGCAATAGCACTTAGACTTATATATCACTTGATAGTGCTTTATAGCCCTCTCTAAGCAGTTTATAGAATCAGCATATTGCCCTCAACAATCTCGGTCCTCATTTTATTGACCTCGGAAGAATGGAAGGCTGAGTCAACCTTGAGCTGGTGAAAATTGAACTGCTGGCAGTTAGCAGAATTAGCCTGCAATATTCCATTCTAACTACTATGCCACCACAAAGTAGGTTATGGTCTACTTTGTCAAATGCCTTACTGAAATCCAAGTATACTATATCTACTTCATTTCGCTGGTCCACTAATTTAGTCACTTTGTCAAAGAATGAAATAAGATTTATTCAGCATGATCTGCTTTTGACAAACCCATGCTGGCTTCTGGTTATAATTTTGCTTGGTTCTAGAATTGTTGCTTGGTTATCTTTTCCAGGATCTTCCCTGTTATGACTGAGGTGACCTAGGCAGAGGCAGGCTATGATAGAATCCTTTATTGCCCTGTTAGCTGCCACAACAAATGCCTACAATGACTGGTAAGGCTCCACCCCACACTACCCTGAAGCAGCCACTCTCAGTCCCCAAAAGCCAATAAACAATAAAGAAAGTCCAAAGAGAAGGTGCAAGCTCATGGGACAAGGTCCAGACTCCAGGTACAAAGAGCAAGGCAAGTTCACAAGTGAAAGCAAGTCCACAAGGCATAGGGCAGTCTAGAAGCCAAAGACTAGGAAAAGAAAGAGCACAAGTCAAAGCCAGGGGAGTATAAGCCAAAACAAATAATTGTTTCTGACAAAGACAAGCTCCCCCCTCTTCTCCTTAAGTCAACCCACACCAGATGTTCTTTGTGAGGTGGAGTGACCATCGCCTGAGTAGCCTTGCAGTCCTTCTTTGAGCTTGCCTCTGCTCTTTTATCCATGCCCATGAATCAAGTGGAGGAGGCAGCTATTCCTTATCAGCATCACTGCCTATCTACAGCCAATCTTCCCTGTGTTTGTGAGGGCAGGCTGCTCTCCATCTGGTTGACCACTTCCCCCAATGTCTGAGGGGTCTGGGACAGCATTGTCCTCAGTCCCTGGCCTTTCCAAATCGGGCTTTTTATAATTTTGTGAACAAGAAACTTAAAGACTCAAGATCCATCCCACCACTAAAAGGATCTAACAGTAAAGAATATAATGATGAAACAGTTAAAGCAAACCTCTTTAACACATTCTTCGGCTCAGTCTTTGTTAACAGTAATGGCTTATACCCAACATTCCCCATTCGTACCAACAATAAGTACAACAACCTAACAGAAATAGATTTCACAGAAGATAATGTTGAAAAGGCCCTTCACAAACTGAAACCATCTCTATCTATTGGACTTAATGGTCTACGTGCTTACTTCTTAAAAAAAATTCCACTAATATAGCAGAACCCCTAAGCATAATCTTTGAAAAATCTTTCAGGATCAGCTCCCTTCCCAAACTATGGTCACAAGCCATGTCATCCCTGTCTTCAAAAACGGAGACCCCAGCCCAATTGAAAATTACAGACCAATTTCTTTATGCTGCCTCACCTGCAAAGTAATGGAATCAATTATCAACCAATCCGTTACCCTCCACCTGGAAACAAACAACCTACTCTCTAATAAACAATTTGGTTTCAGAAAAAACTTATCCTATAATTTACAACTTCTCACTGCAAAAACATATGGACTACAAATCTTGATCAAGGCAAAGCCTTTCTGGACCGGGAGGCCCTATGCACGGTCACTCACGCCCTCGTGACGTCTCGCCTGGATTACTGCAACGCTCTCTACATGGGGCTCCCCTTGAAGGGCATCCGGAGGCTACAGTTAGTCCAGAATGCGGCTGCGCGGGTGATAGATGGAGCCCCTCGTGGCTCCCGCATAACACCCATCCTGCGCAGGCTGCACTGGCTACCTGTGGCCTTCCGGGTGCGCTTCAAGGTTTTGGTGACCACCTTTAAAGCGCTCCATGGCATAGGGCCGGGTTATCTACGGGACCGCCTGCTGCGACCAGATACCTCTCACCGACCCGTGCGCTCTCACAGGGAGGGACTCCTCAGGGTGCCGTCAGCTAGGCAGTGTCGTCTGGCGACGCCCAGGGGAAGGGCCTTCTCTGTGGGGGCTCCCGCCCTCTGGAACGAGCTCCCCCCAGGACTCCGTCAACTTCCGGACCTTCGAACCTTCCGTCGCGAGCTCAAGACACATTTATTCATCTGTGCAGGACTGGCTTAGATTTTAAATTTTATAGGGGTTTTAAATTGATTTTAATATTTATATTTCTATTTTTAATGATAGGGCATTGGAATAAGTTTTTTAAAGATTATTTTAATTTTGTATATTGATGTTTTATATGCCTGTGAACCGCCCTGAGTCCTTTGGGAGATAGGGCGGTATATAAATTTAAATAATAAATAAATAAATAAATAAATAAAAGCAATAGATGCAATTTATATAGACTTCTGTAAAGCTTTTGACTCAGTGGTACACAACAAACTTCTCCTAAAACTAAAATCCTACGGCATCTCTGGACCCCTCCACAATTGGATAACAACGTTCCTGTCAAACAGACAACAAGTGGTCAAAATAGGCAGTGCCCTATCAAATCCCACTCCTGTCAATAGCGGCATCCCCCAAGGCAGCATTCTAGGACCAACACTCTTCATATTATACATTAATGACCTCTGTGACCATATTATAAGTAATTGTGTTCTCTTCGCTGATGATGTTAAACTATTTAACACTACCAACAATATGGCTACTCTTCAAAAAGACCTTGACTTTGTGTCGGAATGGTCAAAAATTTGGCAACTCCAAATCTCAACCAGCAAATGCTCTGTCTTTCACATTGGAAAAAAGAATTAGAACACTAAATACAATCTGATGGACATTACCTTATAGATGACCCCCACACTGTTAAAGACCTTGGAGTTTTCATATCAAATGATCTAAGTGCCAAAGCCCATTGCAACTACATCGCAAAAAAGGCTTTAAGAGTGGTAAACTTAATCTTGCATAGCTTCTTCTCCAGAAACATTACACTACTAACCAGAGCATATAAAACATTTGCTAGACCAATTCTTGAATACAGCTCGCCTGTCTGGAACCCATACCTCATTTCAGACACTAATACAATTGAGCGTGTCCAAAAATATTTTACAAGAAGAGTTCTCCACTCCTCTGAATACAACAAAATACCTTATGCCACCAGACTTGAAATCCTGGGTTTAGAAAATTGAGAACTCTGCCGCCTTCAACATGACCTAAGTTTAACTCATAGAATCATCTGTTACAATGTCCTTCCTGTTGAAGATACTTCAGCTTTAATCACAACAATACATGAGCACACAATAGATTTAAGCTTAATGTGAACCGTTCCTATCTTGATTGCAGAAAATATGACTTCAGTAACAGAATTGTTAATGTCTGGAATGCACTACCAGACTCTGTTGTCTCTTCCCAAAATCCCCAAAGCTTTAACCAAAAACTATCTACTATTGAAGGACGCGGTGGCTCAGGGGCTAGGACGTTGAGATTGTTGATCGAAAGGTTGGCAGCTCAGCGGTTCAAATCCCTAGTGCATACACAGTTCCTGCAAGCGTTCTTCATATGTTCTAGCCTCCTGTCCCCTAATCATCTTTGTTGCTCTTCTCTGCACTCTTTCTAGAGTTTCAGCATATTTTTTACATCATTGCAACCAAAATTTAATGCAATATTCCAAGTGTGGCCTTACCAAGGCATTATAAAGTGGTATTAACACTTCATGTGATCTTGATTCTATCCCTCTGTTTATGCAGCCCAGAACTGTGTTGGCTTTTTTGGCAGCTGCTGCATACTGCTGTCTCATATCTAAATGGTTGTTCACTAGGACTCCAAGATCCCTCTCACAGTTACTACTACTGAGCAAGGTACCACATATACGGTACCTGTGCATTTTGGGTCTTTTTTGCCTAAATGTAGAACCTTACTTTTTTCACTGTTGAATTTCATTTTGTTAGATAGCACCCAATGTTCAAGTCTGTCAAGATCCTTTTGTATCTTGAGCCTATCTTCTGGAGTGTTGGCTATTCCTGCCAGCTTGGTGTCATCTGCAAATTTGATGAGTTCCCCATCTATCCCCTTGTCCAAGTCATTGATGAAGATGGGCCTAAAACAGAGCCTTGGGGTACTCCACTGCACACTTCCCTCCATGTGGATGTAGTTCCATTGAGGATTATTAAGTCTTAAGTATAAGTCACTAGGGAACAACAGAGAAAGCATTCTATAGTCCTGTTATTCTTCATGTGAACTTCCCAGAGCATAGCATCTGGTGGGCTTGATGTGGCTTTTCTTATATTTTTAGGATTATGCCATTTAGTAAACATTTTTTTTTTTAAAAAGTTCATTTAGCATCAGCAACTAAGGGACGCATTGGCTCAGTGGCTAAAATGCTGAGCTTGTCGATCAAAAGATCGGCAGTTCAGCGGTTCGAATCCCTAGTGCCGCATAATGGGGTGAGCTCCTGTTACTTGTCCCAGCTTCTGCCAACCTAACAGTTCGAAAGCACATAAAAAAATGCAAATAGAAAAATAGGGACCACCTTTGGTGGGAAGTGTTCTGTGTGCCTTTGGCATTTAGTCATGCCGGCCACATCAGATGTCTTTGGACAGCGCTGACTCTTCAGCTTTGAAACAGAGATGAGCACCGCCCCTAGAGTCGGGAATGACTAGCACATATGCGCGAGGAGAACCTTTACCTTTAGCATTAGCAAAAAAAAAAAAAAAATGGTATAGTGAAGATGGGTTTACTTAGAAGCTGCAAGGATGAGACAGAAATTACATAGAAAATCTTCCTTGGATAAAAGAATGACAATGCCTATTTCACAGTGCTATAAATATTACAATGGCTATGTAAACTTTTCAAAAACCAAGAACCAAGCAAGCAGACAGCGAAGGCAAGCAGATTGAGAATTACTGATAGGCAAAACTGGAGATTACTGTCTCCAGTTTTGGTACAGACTGATACAATAAAGAGCATCACATTTTCAAGTACTGAAAGCATTATTATTACATTATTACAATCTGGGAATGGGTACAGATGAAGGCTAGCCTTATTATGTATGCATCATGAACATTTTCCCTATTATTAAGACATGAAGCCTGAAACATTCAAAACAAATTATCTGTAAGGGTAAATACGTAAACATTAAGGTATTTAAAAATTAAAATAAAGATGATAACTAATTTGCTTAATTGTTAAGTGTTATACTTCATGATAGACCAGGAGATAGAATTTCATTTGTGGTTCCATGTTGAGCAACAAAGTGTCTAAGGATATTCTGGGAAAAGTGGAACTACTGAAATAGTTCCCCATATTTATTTGAAGTCCAGACAACATTTCACAAGCCTCATGACATTTTGGGGAGAGGTGGAGTGGGGGAAGGAATACCAAAATGCCAAAAATGCAAAATCCAATATCCCACAACAAAGTCTGGCCAGAGCATAATGCTTTATATCTTTTATAGGTTTCTGATGCTTTATGCCAGGGGTCTCCAACCTTGGCAACTTTAAGCCTGGTGGACTTGAACTCCCAGAATTCCCCAGCCAGCAAAATATTCTGGGAGTTGAAGTCCTCCAGGCTTACAGTTGCCAAGGTTGGAGACCCCTGCTTTATGCAACTAACAGACAGCCACTATCACTATAAATTGGTTGAAGAGTACACGATTTCTTTTAAAAGAGTCTATAATCTCAACAGAAAATGACTGGATGGTGCAATCAAATGAAACCACACTCTATTAAACACTGAAATATCATTAAAAAATTAAAATACCCAAACCACAGAGAAAAAAATATAGCAGCCACACATCACCCACAATAAGGGAGCCACCATAAATTGTTACTGGTTCTTTGGGGCCTCAAGCCTGGTGACATAAATGAGTTTGGAATCTGGTTACTCCAAGGATCAATCAACTGGATTAGGAAATATCCATGCCACTGTCACTTGAAACAGAGCCGAGATAGACAAATGTTCTTTAGGTGCTTGCAGATACAACTCTGTGGAAACTAACTTTGCTGTTTGAGATTTACTACTGCTGTGGTTTAAGTATCTGAAGGGGATCACATCACATAAAATAGTGAATTAGAGAGGCCAGTGGTTATGATCTGATATAAACCAGTTTTTGGTACTAGAACACAGAGTGACACATCAAATATTAAAGGGTTAGGATTACCCTAACCCTAATGGTAGATAAATCGTCAAAGCAGATTTTCTCCATCTACAAGGCATATCTCAGGTTCCAGAAAAGGGTTCTTTATGTTTCAGAAATAAAAATCATCTATACCATGTTTATTCACGAATCAGTTCAAGGCACTATACATAGGACAGGGGTGTCAAACTCTGTTTCATTGAGGGCTGCATCAGGGTTGTGTTTGACTTCGAGGGGATGGGGCACCATGACCAGAGTGGGTGTGGCCAGCTCCACATTACTCGTGCCGGGGACACCTGTGGTGGCTCAAGCACTTTGCCAGCGAAAATTGGTTCCCGAGCTCAGTTTTAGGCTGCAACGACCTCCTGCAACGCACTGCCAGCAAAAATGGAGCTCAGGAGGGCTGTGTGCAGTCCTCCCGAGCTCTGTTTTCACTAGCAGAGGCACCACAGGCTAGTCCTTCACTGTTTCCAAGGCAGCCCTGCAGGCCAGATCTAAGCACCCCACAGGCCGAATCTAGCCCCTGGGTCTTGACTGTGACACTCCTGATATAGGATAACAACATAGAAGAAAATGCTTACTGGGCCACAATCCATTGTGCAACACAGTGGAACATTGCTCCTGTAAATGAGATGCATCTTTAAAATAAACACATTTTATTTGATCTAAAGCACTATTTAATCGCTATCAAGACAAATTAGATATGGAAGTCCAAAACCTCAAGGACATTATGTGGAATCTTGGCCAATTTAAAGCCAATTCCAACTCTCAGCCCATTTGAAGACTGGTGAAAAGGCTAATATTTCCTATTACTCAATTTCTCATCTGAAATATTTAATTGGATTCCCTGTTGTTTAATCAATAATGTTTATATTAATGTTAATCATTATTATTTTATATGAGGAGGATCTGCCAAATAATAAGTGAATATAAGAAACTAAGATAAACACAATGTCAGAAATTTCAGATACAGGGAGAAAATCATATTAACAATATTTAATTGCATGTAACAAAACATTGGAAATTATAAAATGTACATGTTTTGGACTAACAGCCTTCTGCATTATAAACTTAAAAAATAAAATCTATCTTGAAATTAATTTCTGGTGATTGTGAGAATATAGAAATGATTTCCCATTGTTTTCTTCTAGATATTGGTGTCCAACCTATAACCCTAAATTATCTGAGACCCTCCTATCTGAATAATAAACAGATCAAATCCTGTTTAGGTTTTTTCCCCAGCTTAGAAAGCCTGACTAGGTGCTTCTACCTACTAAACAGTATATGTTGGAATAGTAAAAAATGTTTAGATTATTTTGAGCTTAATACCCCTGTTTTGAGTTTGTCCAAAACAGAAAACAAAAGGGGGGTGATTTCAGATGTTTTCATTTGAGTATTTCAAGTGTCTCATGTCCTATAGCAAAATTGGAATCCATGGGCTACGTGTGTTGTGCTTTCTTCAATAGATTACTATTACTATTATTATGGTTCATTGCATAGTCAGCCAGTTCAGACTGGATTTGTCATTTTTAGGCCCCTATCGAAGCCTTTCCAAGGATCTGGCATAGGCAAATGTTGTTTGATAGTGTTAAAGGTATAGTCCTAGAATGAAAGCTCCAAGTAAAACTGCCTTTTACAATTGACTGATGCTGATTTTGTCAGTGTTGATGTTTCTAATTATTGCTGTTTTTACCTTATTACTACAATTATTTAGCTTATTTATCATCATTTATCATCAAGTCAGTTTAGAACAGGGTGCTTTTTCGTATTTCTGCAGAAACACACATGTAACATGAGGACTTGAGGTTTTATGGATTGTGTTAGTACGTTACCGTTATTGCTCAACTGCAAATTCTTGCCTTAGTAAAGTTGGTTTTCAGACTTTCCTTACCAACTGCTTCCTAGAACATAATCCATATTTATTTCATATTTTGATTAACTTTTCACTCTCGGGGCCTTTATTTTTAATGATCTGTCTTCTTAAAGATCTTCATAAAGATCATCATTTCCTAGCACATCACAGATTATTCTGGAACAAAGTGTGTTTAGTTTTTTGATAGATCATACCTTTTGGAGCCTGTTAAAATAAAACTGGGATTTTCCTCCCCAAGGTAAATTAAAACCATAGCTTATTAGCAAACTCTTCTAATCTTTAGGTTTACATTTTGATCCCTAGATTAGGTGGTAGAGTCTTGAGACCCCTACGTTTTTGTATAGTGCAATATAAAATCTGACTTCACTTTATTGGATCACCAAGTTGTTGTTTTAAGCTCTACACGTCTATTGATATTCTCTTATACTTCCGTGTTTTAATTTCCACATAATGCCACATCCAGTGATCTTTCCAGTTGAATTGATTTTCTTCTTAACATGAAGGCTGAAAGCATGAAACAGGAGAATGATAACAGAAATGGAATATTGAATTGTAAACCGCCTCCCCTTCATGGTTCACTGCCCTGTCATGGCAAAAAGGCCCTGTGCAACTCAATAAAGTTATGAAAGGTCATAGTGAGGAGGTCTGATAAAATATTGCCCACTGGAGAAGGAAATGGTAACCCACTCTAATATCCTTCCCAAGAAAACCCCATGGACAGTATCAAAAGGCTAAAAGATATGATGCCGGAAGATCAGCCTGTCAGGTCACAAGCTGTCCAATATGCAACTGGGGAAGAGTAGAAGGCAATTAAATGTAGATCCAGAAAGACTGAAGCAACTGGGCCAAAGCTGAAAGGATGATCAGCTGTGTATGTGTTTGATGGTGAAAGGAAAGTCCAATATTAAAGAACAATATTTCATAGGAACATGGAATGTAAGACCTATAAATCAAGGTAAGCTGAATGTGGTCAAACATGAGATGACAAGACTGAACATCAACACCTTGGAAATCAGTGAACTAAAGTGGGCAGGGATGGAGAAATTCAATTCAGATAACCATTATACCTATTACTGTGGGCAAGAATTCCTTAGGGAAAAAAATGGATAGTTAATATAGTGGGAAAAGCAGCATTGGGCTACAATCTCAAAATGACAGAATGGTTTTGTTTCGAATCCAAGGCAAAGTATTCAACCTCTCAGTAAACCAAGTCTATGCCCCAAACTGAAAATAAATCCATGCCTTAATAACTAACAAGATTAAAGAAGGACCAGTAAGCAGCTGCTGCTGCTCTTCTAATACTGTATTTAGGTTTCCATGTTGGAACCTATTCTAGGAGTTAGAGTCTGGTGAGATCCCCATGTTCTTATATAGTCCAATCTAAAACATGAATGTATTTCATTGGATCACCAAGTTGTTGGTTTAAAACTTTCTGTAGCCAAAGTGGGTAACAGGAAAAAAAGGGTGTGTGTAAAAAAAGAAAAATGATGGGCATCTGGGCTGATCCAGAGTTTTAATCATGTTGCCTTGCATGGCTCTTCCACACAAAAGACTTCAGCTATTTGTCTCCCCTGCAGAAAATGGCTGGAAATGAAATCAACAAAAGAAACTTCAAACACATCCATTCTTCGGTTTTGGAAGTGGGGCTATCCATGGGATCTTCGTGGACTGTGATTACCATAGCTCCTGACCAGTTGAGTCCCATGCCTGTTTTCCTCTAATAGCTATACTGGTAATCACCAACCATCAATTTCTTTCCTGTGGATTGGTCTTTGCACACATATACTCTCCATTTGCGACTTTTTGTATGATTCCCCCACATTTCTGTTGATACCCTTATGCTTACTTGTTTGAATTTCCCTAGAATGCCACATCCAGTGGTCCCCCAGGTTCAATTGCTTTTTAACAATAGAAGGGAATATGTGTAGGTCAGGGATGAACTGCTGGGTCTTTGATGTTCTTTCAGCGTGTTTCGTAGGGTTCTTGGTACTCTCTTGGTACTTGCAGATGTTTGCATTCAATGACGTGCTTCCAGAAGTTGTTGGTACTCCAAAACTGAAGATTTTAAAGAAGAGATTGGACAACTCTTTGTCTGAAATGGTATACGGTTTCCTGCTTGATCAGGGGGTTGGACTAGAAGATCTCCAAGGTCCCTTCCAACTATGTTACTCTGTTATTCTGTTGTTATTCTGTTATTCTCTTACACTGAGAAGGAGGAGAAGGAGAATATATTGATAGAACAGTAGCATCTATGTCAGCCAAACCCAGAAAAGACAACTCTCGATGCAGAACAAGAAAACAGAGGGAAATTGTTGGTTAATAGTTAATAGGCCTTCTTTGTACAGAATCAAGCAAGAGGTGAAGATGAGCCACTTAAGTACAACCAGTGGTATATTTTATTCAGGGTTTTCTATCTTTACAAGCAGAGTCTCAGCATTAATTAAAATAGCAGCTTTGTCTATCCGTCATGGAAACAACAATAAATTGTTGTATCATTGGTGACACAACTAAACGTTTGGATATTGCCTATGAACAAATTGTTTTATTGAGTCTGTCATTTGCACCTCTATAACTGTCTGGTTCAGTTCTGCAACCCAACAAGACAGACACAGACTTCAGAGGATAATTAGAAGTGCAGAAAAAATAATTGCTACCAACCTGCCTTCCATTGAGGACCTGTATACTGCACGAATCAAGAAGAGGGCCATGAAAATATTTACAGATCCCTCACATCCTGGACATAAACTGTTTCAACTCCTACCCTCAAAACAACGCTATAGAGCACTGCACACCAGAACAACTTGACACAAGAACAGTTTTTTCCCGAAGGCCATCACTCTGCTAAACAAATAATTCCCTCAACACTGTCAAACTATTTACTAAATCTGCACTACTATTAATCTTCTCATCGTTCCAATCACCAATCTCTTTCCACTTATGACTGTATGACTGTAACTTTGTTGCTGGTAATCCTTATGATTTATACTGATATTGATTGTTCCTGATTGCTTACACATAGGATTGTGTACCCTATGATTATCATTAAGTGTTGTATCATTAAGTGTTAAATTGTACCCTATGACCATCATTTGTGTTGTAAATGTTGTATCTTGATGAAGGTATCTTTTCTTTTATGTACACTGAGAGCATATGCACCAAGACAAATTCCTTGTGTGTCCAATCACTTTTGGCCAATAAAAAATTCTATTCTATTCTATTCTATTCTATTCTATTCTATTCTATTCTATTCTATTCTCGGCTAAACTGAGATACTTGCTCATATTTCAATATAGAACCTGTTTTTAAAGAAATAGCATGCGGCCGTTTGTTGCTTAAGACTTGTAAACATAACAAATATTTGCAATATTTCACTTACTACATATGATGCAACCATTACATATCTATAAATGCAAAGATGTGCCTCATCGCAGAAATGAGATTTAATTCAGAACCAGTCTAAACATGAAAATCCTTTTCCTGCTGTTTGCTATCCTTGTCTTTGCAGTCCTGCCTGGATCAGATAAGACACTGATAACAAGAAGGAAAATTCTGTTTTTTCTAATAAAGTAGGACCACCTCTGCCAGAAGGATAGAAGAATCTGTCTCCTAATCAAGTCCTTTCTTCAGTCCAGGACCAGAAATGCATAAATAATGAACTATTGCATTTTGATAATATGTTCTTATCTAACCTTCTTTCAGCTTTTAAGATCTTTTAATTTCATAGCAGGGTGTTGTTACGACACCCTACTATGAGTCTCAGAACATCTGAAAAATGCACCACTGATTTCTTTCCCCCCTGTACGAAAACTGAACATCCAGGGAAATGTAGAATGGCAAGGTGGGTTTGGAAAGCCAATTCATTGGTTTTGTTCTTTCATTCCAAGCATACCTTATTTTTTTATTTTTATTTATGGTTCATTGCATTGTCAGCCAGATGTTTAGACTGGATTATGCATTTTCAGGCACAAATTAACAACTATCCAAGGAATCTATATGTAATTAGCCTGAAAAAAATAAATGAAACAGAGAATTTTCTAGTCTTGCAATGAAATATCTAGAAACAGAAATAAGTCTTTTTTCTACATAATACTAATGCAGCACACAGGACTCTAAATACTACCTCCAGTCTTGATGATTATATCAAGAAGGTTATTAATTTTTTTTGAAAGCAATGCTGGAATAAATGATCAATGCCCTTTTCTGAGGTTTTTCTTTCCAAGCTCACAGTCAAACCTACAGGCCTGAGTTTCCTGGTGGTGTTTCATGAGAGAGTTAATCTGAAGACCAGAGAAAGAGAAGAGATTGAAAATGTTTCTAAAGGAGTTAATGGGGGAAACATCCAGAGGCAAGTTGGTGTGTTGGTAGCAAAGGAGGAGGAAGAAGCTGATTCTTTTTTGCCCAAGGATTTTCTACTCTAACCTCACACTATAATGAGGCATTCTAAGCCAAGATTTTTTTTCCTTCAGACAAGCAACTTCTCATGGTCATAGGTTAAAATATATCACAGAAGTTAGGTGATTTTCTTTTTCCTAATTTCCTTACAAACAGATATATGCCAGCTAAGTAATTTAGATCAGGGCAGGCTTTGGCCTTGCCTTAAAATGAAATTATGTGAAGTCTAATTATTTTCAGTAAATCTACAAAGCAGCTGAGGTCCTAAAGGAGATATTTCCCTATACATACATACATACATACATACATACATACATACATACATACATACATATATATTGTACATACATACCTATACACAGGTATGAACACACAATCACATATATATTGGGATGTGTGTGTGTGTATGTGTGTGTGTTTTTACTCAACTTATGACTGGCCTCTTTTTTTCTTTCCATAGGGAAGAAGTGTCTCCATGGATATGGATTCTGCATACTACGTTGTCCTCAAGGCACTACAAGCTATGGGAAACAAAATTGTCGTTTTTATCAGCACTGCTGTTTACGATGTAAGAAATATCTCCTCCATTAGAAATATTGCAGTGGGAGGTTTGGGCACTTTGCCTATCTGCTCTTTGTATTGTCAAAGTACTGCAAGGCATTTTCATGAAGAAGAACTAATGTTTTCAGTGAAAACATTGGGATCAAGGGAGGGTGAGAGAGATTTAAGAGAGACGGATGTTCATTGAGCAGGATCCATCATTTACATCAAATTATTATTTCATTGTATTTATACAGCATTTGGAAAATAATGGCTTACTGCTGCCCTCATGAAGATGTTCAGGATCCAGCCATGATATGGTGTCACTGCCCGCAATTGCTTCATCTTCCTTTATGCAAATCCAAATGATTATTCATTAGATTCCAGAGCATTTTTCTTCAAAAGTAAAATTTGCAAGGTTTCCTTCAAAAAGAAGCTTTTCCCTTTGCTGCTTTTAATAAAGTTAAATATGCATTGAAATTTTCATGTGATTTATTTTTTGGAACCTCCCAACAAGGTATTTGCCTGCCTCACGTGTGTAAAGCTATAGTTTACATATCTATGTCTGAGTGAGATTCCCCACAATTCATCCAACAAGAAAAATACTTAAATCACATACATGAACTTATATGGTATTTATTTATTTTATTGGAGTATTTACATTTTTATTTATATTTTTAAACTGATAGAGGTTCATAGGAAAAAAGCAATAAAAATAGAATCTGACAATCAGAATTAAGAGTATTTAGCATAACTCTAAAGCAAAGAAGATATTTTCATTGTAATTTAGACCACACCCTACTTTAAGAATAAAAATTTCAGGTTCATAGAAAAGCTAAAATCCATATCATTTGAAAGTTTGGTGGCTTTATAGGTCTCAAGCTTGTTTCCTGACAGAAGCATTTGATTTTTTTTTATGCCTCTTATGTACCTCTTTTTCTCACTAGAATTTCAAAATGATCATTTCACCCATTAGGAGGACTGAGATGAAGATTGTTCAAAAATAAATTATTCATTGACACTCTCATTTCAAATACACGGCCTGTGGAAAATAGTAGTTGGCTATGCTATTATGTATTACAAATACCTCAGTTCCTTGAGTATACAATTTATTGTCCATCTATCATGAAAAAAATAATTTAAAGATTGAAAATTTAAAGAGTATGTGTTCTGTACTCGTACCTTTGGTTTTCACTGCCTAAGTATGTACCAACCTAGGCAGGAAAAACCAAAGGTACAGGTACAGATTAGGTGAAACCTCACTCAAAAACAATAACTGTGAGAGGGACCTTGCAGTCCTATTGGACGATCACTTAAACATGAGCTACCAGTATGCTGCAGCAGCCAAAAAAGTGAATACAATGCTTAGTTGTATAAACAGAGGCATAGAGTCAAAAATCATATGGAATATTGTACCACTTTATAAATCCTTAGTAAGACCATGCCTGGAATACTGCATCCAGTTTTGGTCACCACTTTACAAAAAAATGTTGAGACTTTGGAAAAACTACAAAGAAGAGCAACTAAGATGATTAAAGGCCAGGAGACAGAAACATATGAAGAATGGTTGCAGGAATTGGGTATCGCTAATCTTGAGAAAAGAAGGACTAGGGGTGACATGATAGCAGTATTCCACTATTGGAGGGGCTGCAGCAAGGAATGGGGGGGAGTGTCAATCCCTTTTTTCCAAAGCACCAGAAGGCAAGGCAAACAAACAATGAATGGAAACTAATCAAGGAGAGACACAACTTGGAATTAAGGAGAAACTTCCTAAGAACAATTAACCAGTGGAACAGGCTGCCTTCAAAAGTTATAGGTGCTTCATCACTGGAGGTTTTTAATAATGGACCGGACAGCTACCTGTCTGAAATGTTATAAGGTCTCCTGCTTGAGCAGGGGGTTGGACTAGAAGACCTCTAAGGCCCCTTCCAGCTCTATTCTGGTTGATCTATCAGGTATTATTGGATTCTGTAATGAATAATGAGAAACCTGTAGCAAAGTTCCAGGGAGATTGTCAATGAAAGACAATTGACTAGTTGTTTGAGTATTCTTTAGCATTTTCTTTTTTATGTTAGAATATCATTGGATGTTTTCCAGTCCCTTGACCACATATCTTTATTCTGTAACTCCTTAAATCCAGAAAAATCATTCTTTAACTCTGACACTTCAAGCAGATTGTGATGATTATGATGAAAATGATGATGATTTATCAAACTTCTAAGTTATCCAACTCCCAACATTTCTCAGAGAATCACACCAATCATGCAAATAAATTACAATAAAATCAATAAAAAGTGTCCAGTGTCACTCATCAGATGGAATAATGTGAAGGGTCTCCATCTCCTTTGACTTCTCCACTCTTCTGAACAGCAGAGTGAGGGCTATCTGGTTTTGGGGGAACCTACATAGGTCTGCTAGTAGGGTATCAGTTCCATAGCTTCATTGTAAATCAATATTTTATAGATCAATTTAATGTCAGTTTCCAGAATGACAGTGATTAGTGATATTACCAAGTACATGTAGCCACTTCCACATATAACATTCCTTTTGGAGTCTTTTGTACAATTCTTCCATACATTTGTGCTGTTTCTTCTTTGCATCTTTAAAGTTTCCTCATTAGTCTTGCTGCACAGGTGTATTACTTAAGATAATGGTTATTTCTTGGAGAATAGAACTCCTTATTGCTAAATGTTGGAGAGATACAGTTGATTTCCAGAGTGTCTATTTAACTTCCTTCATTTGGTGGTTTGCGCACCTTTCATCACTTCCCAGTTTTAACTACTTCCCAGTTTTAATATGTACATAAGTCTTTTTCCAAAACTGACCTGTCTCCTAACTGTTGTTCTACACCCCTCTAAAATTTGTTCTGCTCTTAAATATATGCCTGGCCATGAGGGAGTTGTGCAGTAACAACTCCATGGCCAAGCAATAGAGGAAGTCAATGGCCTCAGTAAAAAACTGATTCAACAACTATCAATGGGTCTGCCTATGTGAAAGAGCACATATCAGCATATGTGGGATTTGTTTTTATAAACATGCATACCACAAAGTGTCTACATTGGAGGGGCCAGTGGTAAGATCTGATATAGATTAGCTTGTGGTGTTAGAACATAGTGGTCTTCAAATTTAGAATGACCTAACCCTAGAGGTAGATGGATTCATGAAGATGTGGCAGACTTTGTACAACTGCAAAGGATATTCCAGCCACATGTTCAAAACTTAACTCTTGAGTTTCAATAATGACAACCATTGAATCAAAGGTAATACAGAGCGATCCTAACCATGCTTATTTGGGAGTCAGTTCAGGGCACTGTACCTAGGACAGCAACTTATAAGAAAATGCTTACTGGGCCATAAGTCTTACTAAACACAGTGGAATATTTCTCCTGTAAATAAGATGCACATTTGTAATAATATTTTTTTTTATTTTGAAATATTTATTTTCTAATGAACTATTTAATCTCTACCAAGAAAAATATTCATGGAAGTCCAAAACCCCAGATACATTATTTGGAATCTTGGCCAATTTAAAGTCAAACCCAACTCTTAATCTATCCTAATTAATGAATTAATATTTATCAATATATTAAAGAAGATTTTTATTTTTTTCCTAACTTCAAATAGTCTGTTTCTTAGCTACCTCTATCTCTGTCTAAGTTTAAAATTAACTTGCCCTATTCTAAGGTTTGAAGCAGCGGTGGGTTGGTACTGGTTTGGGCGAACTGTTAGCGACGGGATTTGGAACCTGCCCCTGGTTTGAAGACTGTCGAATGAATGAATATTTCCTACAACTGTTTATCTAGTCTGAAATACTTATGTGGATTCGATGTTAATTAATCAATAATGTTTAATTAAGTAATCACTATTATTTAATATGTGGCAGATCTGCCAGATAGTGAGTGAATATAGGAAACTAAGAGGAACATAATGTCAGAGAATTTTGTGATTTGTCTCCAACTTTTTCTCTTTATACTGCCTCTGGGTACTGCAGCATCTACTCTTCAGACTTTTCTGGCTTTCTTATCAACAATGGTTAAGTATGGGGTGCTATGTGCTGCCTGGCTCTTTAAAGTCCCCAGAGTGCTTTAGCTTCATCATTTTCTATTACTTTTTCTATTTTTCCCACCACTTCTTGCTTGCAGACAAGTGATATTTCTTGCAGATCTTCCAATGTTGCTACTTTTGTCCTGCCATTGTTTATAGTCTGTGTGATCTTTATGCAGCAGCTAACTAGATGGTCCACTGTTTTTTCAGCTTCTTTGCAGAGGTGGCACTTGCTATCTGTTGTTGTCTTCTCAATTCTGGCTTTATATGCATTTATTCTTAAGATTTGGTCTTTGTAGACTCTGCCTCTTTCTTCAATTGACCTGTCCCTAGTCATTTCCAGGTCCTGTTATTATCTGCTTTGCCTTCTGTTGGTACAAAATAATGTGCTGTGCTTAAGGGTGTTGCATATGTGCTATTAACAATGCTGATAAAATTTTAAGTTAGGAAAAATAATATTAAATCTTGCTTGTTTCAATTCTCATTTGGTTTTAGGTAGTTTTTTCATTGTCTGGCTGCCAGTGAGTTTTCAAATTTCCAGGCTAAATCCAAGAGTCATGCTGTTTTAGTTATTTGCCACATGTTACTGGCAAATTGTCCGAGACATATTTACATAGTCCTTGTGCAATAAGATAAACGAGAGTTTGCAAGTGACAAACAAAGGACAAAATATGTTTTGTTTAATTACTTAAGATAATGTGGAAATGAATCATGCCATGTACTGCTTTTTATTAAGCTTTTGCAGAAGTGTGGGTTTTAAACACATTTTTGAATCTTTTCTTCTTTTACATCATTCCCTTAGTAGTAGGCAAATGGCATACACTACCACTGTCTACTTTTGTGCCTATAGACTGAAAATAAGAGAGGAAGTTTCTATGGTTTCCTTTGACAAAAAATTTGAAATACGTTTACTTTTGTTCTGGAAAGAATACTTAAGACATTCCATTTTTATGCCATCAAAACAAAGGCAACTCCAAAGATCTGAGTGATCCAAATAAAGATATATTGTCCTGAAGCCAAAAGAAAATGTTTTTCCTGTTTCATATACACCAGCGGTCACCAACTGGTAATCTATGGACCACTGGTGGTCCATGAGAAAATGTTGGTGGTCCGCAGAAAAATTATTTGCATTTTTTATATTGCACTAAATCAGGGGTCCTCAAACTTCGGCCCCTGGACCGGATATGTGCAATGAACAGTTGTGTTGCTGCAGAGAGTCTCCCCCTTCAGAATCTTTTTGTGGGGGTTGGAGGGGTACAGAAATTCTGACTTGGGATTTGCTTCAGCCTCCTGGTGTGGGGCTTTGGGTGAAGGCTGGAGGGAAGTGCCACTGGTGGTGAAGAGCCAGAGGACCTTGTTCCAATGGGACTGCCTCATGGGTTGGAACTGGCTAACCATTTCACCCACTGAGCCTCCAGGTGCCGGTACCTGCCTGTTGTGCCTCGTCCTCCCTCCTCTCCTCAGCAGGCCCCTCCCGTTTCCTGCCAGGCCTGCTATCAGATTCAGAGTCTGATAATGAAGAGGAACAGCCTGGCATGCCTCCAGCCCCCAGCCCTGGCCCCATGCCTGGAGGGGATATCAGGAATGAACAAACAAACCTCACTCACACGCAGCCATCAGAGGAAGTCAGCCAAGGATTGGAATTACCTGGGCCTACTCCTTCTGACCTCTCCCTTTCTCAAACAGCAGAAGACAATCTAAAGTGGGAGGATCCTCGCTTCCAGAGATCTGAGAGGCGATGTCAGTAGAAGGAAGGGGGGGGCAGGCCTGGATAAGTGCTGAGTCATGGAGCCACACCCCATGGCCTATATAAAGGACCAGCCAGAGTCAAGCAACTTTGAGTCAAGCAAAGTCTCATCTGGTTTGCTGAAGTCACACCTTGGATTCCTGCCTGCCCTGAGAAATCTGAAAGGAATTTGGCAAAGCTGCAGAGGCTTCGTGGCCACGCTTGATACAGACTTCCCAGACCCAGTTGTCAGAGGGGGAGGGGGACACGACACTGCCTTGCACTCCTGCAGGTCTTCCCTCTGCTTGGAAAGCCTATGCTCCTAGTCTTTAGTACGGTGCTTCTGCTGAGCCTCCTTCTTAGCCAGATCCAATTTGAACTGAGCTGTTTTGCCAACTCTTTCTCGTGGTGGCTGCTTAGCTCCAACAACTGCTTCCTGTTGGGGCCCTAAGGAGCCCAGGCGGGCAAGCGAGAAGGGGCTGGGAGGGGAGGGATGAGTAGAAGCTGGTGAGGCTCCCCTTGACATGAGTGACACTGAGTTGGCTACACCCACCCAGTCACATGACCACCTAACCACTCCCACTGGTCATTAGGCAGATCATATTATTGGTCCACGGGATTTAAAATTATGAATTTAGTGGTCCCTGAGGTCTGAAAGGTTGGGGACCCCTGGTATACACCAATTTGACATATCTTGTCAAGGAAATATCTCAGGAAGGTGATTAAATTTTTTATTAGGTGCCTATATGGCCTGTTGCATCAACATCTGGAACCATCAATGGCATCAAGCCCCTTGTGTTTTAATGTTTTTAATGTTTACCTTCTAAGTTTAATGTTTACCTGTTTTTAATGTTTCATGCTGCTTAGAGTTGCCTCTAGATAAAATGGGTGGCACACAAATCTTATAAATAAATAATAACTGAATAGTTTAGAGAAATTTCTGCAACAAATGCTCATTTTTATCTTTAATTTACTCGAATTAATGGACCCAACAATTTTAGTGAATATAATGTACAATGGCTGAGTTCATACAACACACAAAACTTCAAACAATAAGCCATAGATCATAGTATGGCTGTGTGAAAACAACTGGGAGAGAATCTGTAACATTCTTTCAGAGCAAAGAAAATGCTACAAACATGAATACAAACATTGTACTGTTGTTCCTGCTGCTGTGCTTCCCAGCAGATCACTACATTCCATCAAAGAACTATCTGTTATTCTCCCACAGTTTTCCTTCTCTTCTTTTGTGGTGCTACCATTCCCCGTCTTACAGCAACACTGATACTGTAGTAGTTCTGATAGACAGTCATGAAGTTCTTACTTGTGTGTCTTATTCTCTTCCTCTCATTGTCAAGTAAGATACTTTTCTGCTTGTGTGTGTATGTGTGTGTATGTGTGTGTGTGTGTGTGTGTGTGTGTGTATGCATGATTACACTACTATAGTTGAGAGAGTTGAAATCATAAGAAACTTTATCCGTAGTCTGATAGGTTTGAATTACTCTGAACGCAAATAGCTGCATTCTCTATCTAGAAAATGATTTCACTGAAGAAAATTTTTTATTTATGATGTTCAGTATTACTTTTTTGTTTAATTTTCTAGGATTTACCCAAGCCAAAAAGAAAAGATGTTCAGAGGGTGGTGTGTGCCGACCTTACAAAGAATGTTATAGGGAAGAGACATACTGGGGACGCTGCCCTTGGAACCGTAAGAAGATCTATTGTTGCTTCTGGTAAGTTAGATCCAGTCAAAGAGCAAATATATATTCATTGAATATTATGCTGACCATTTAATGTAGGAATAATGGTATTCAGATCTCAGTTTATGGTATCATTGTTCTCATGTTTGAAAATTCATTTAGAAATGAAATTATAATTTATCTACCAGCCACTTTTATCCAGTAACCTGTATAAAAATAGTAAGTCTCCACCTCACTTGTTAAAAAGTATTATGTTATTGTTGCATTTTTGTCATAGATGCATGCCAAAATAATAAGAGCATATAAAAATACCTCATGCTTGGATATTGGCTCTTTTGAGATTTGATAGGAGCTTTCATGAAACAATTTAAGCATGAAAGCGAGATACTTACAAGTTAAAGTCACAAGATTGAATATTTTGCTCACTATCCAGTTCTGAAATTGCATTCTATATTTTCAGAATTTTGGAAGCTGCAAAATGTCCCCTTCGGCTTTTTCTTTCAGGGCACTGGAGTTTCGCCAGTGTTGTAGATAAATGAAGAATAGGAGATCTTAATTCATCCTTTACCAAGTCTGTTAATATGATTGGACTAACATTCACAAACATTCACAAAAGTGGCTCAGGGGCTAGGACGTTGAGCTTGTCAATTGAAAGGTCAGCAGCTCAGCGGTTTGAATCCCTAGTGCTGCCGTGTAACAGGGTGAGCTCCCGTTACTTGTCCCACCTTCTGCCAACCTAGTAGTTTCGAAAGCACATAAAAATGCAAGTAGAAAAAATAGGGACCACCTTTGGTGGGAAGGTAACAGTGTTCCCTGTGCTTTTGCCGTTGTCATGCCGGCCGCATGATCACGGAGACGTCTTCGGACAGCGCTGGCTCTTCTGCTTTGAAACGGAGATGAGCACCACCCCCTAGAGTCAGCAACGACTAACACGTATGTGCGAGGGGAACCTTTACCTTTACCTTTAACATTCACAGCCACATTGGAGACTAGTTAGAAATACTGGAGTTCTGGTTCTGGGGAACCATAAAGTTGCCAATTGTTGCCTTAACTGACTGAGAGTTAGGGGAATACTCAACTGCCTTTTAAAGACTAGTTGCTCAGTTTTCACAAAACACTAATTTTACCTAAAATCAAATGTGTAATGTGCTGCATGTTTTGGAGATCACAGTGTGGGAACCTATTCACTGTCTTATTCTATTCTTTCAATCAGATCATAATACTAAGCATTAATGTGGTTTAATTTGGTTTATTTTAGGAAGAAGCAAAACATAATATATAAATACATCAATTGTGCTTAAAGTATTAAAACCACTGCTTGTATTTATCTTGCTGCCGTTAACTATTTTGAATGCAAGATTTGCTATTTCTAATAGCCAAGGAGGCTAGAGCAAGAAAGCTACACAAAGTAGTCTGTCAATTTAAGAATAATGTTTTTAAGAAACATTTTTTTAAAAAAACTTGAAACATCTTACTTCTTCAAAGGGAAAACCATGCAGAACCTTTTTTTAAAAAAAGTGCTTTGCTATGAAAGGATTTTATTTCTCTAAGCTCCCTCTTTTTTATTAATAATTTTTTTATTATTTTTTTCTTTAAAAACAAAAACAAAAGAAACGTTTTCATTTTACAACAGTTCCATATCGGTGTCTAGTTCACCAATATCTTCTTGCCTTATATTTTTTAAGAGTAAAAAAGGACTAGAACATTTCCTCCTGCCCAAGACCACATGGCAAGAAAATTTTTGATAAAAAGTTGCTGCCAACTGATATCTGGAAGGAGATGAGGATGGTTGCCTTGGCCAGATTCCTTCCCTTTGTGTTGTGTCACTCAGCCCAGTTCTTGAGTTAAGGGACTGGTCAAGCTATCTGCTTGATTGCAGAGGATTTTGATGTTTCTTTTGAAGTAGAATGAATGAGAGGCATTTTGTTAAACAAGCAAGCAAGCAAGCAAACCTTTTAATATAATGGAATCAAGCTGGAGGACTTACAGGCTGTGACCATATTGTCTAACATTTTCCTATAAAGTTCCAATCCAGTAGAATGATGTAGGAAGATTCTGCATTTTTACATGAGATCACTTAGTATCTCGAGGATAAGCTCACTGAAGTACCACATATTGGTAATCTCACAATATGTGTGTTTGTGTGCACATTAGCATGTGTGCCGACAAGCCTATGAAAATGTTGTTAAGCAAAATACGTTCTTGTTCAAATAGAAGCTAGATAATAACCTGTCAGCTTGATTGCTTGATTGGATCCTGACTGAGCAGGATTAGGATGCATTGCTTCTAAGATTTCTTCCACTCCAGGATGTTGTGATCTGAATGGATCTTAAACATTACAAAACAGTATGGGGAAACTTAGCAAGTTCAATTCATTAATATATTTGGCACAATACTGGAAGAAAGAAGAGGTACCTACAATAGAAGAATGGATACTGAAAGTCATTAATTTGGCTGAGATGGCTAAAATCTCAGCGTTTTTAAAAGACAATACGCAGCAAAGATATTTAATTGAATGGAAAAAATGGATTGATTATTTACAAAACAGATATCAGATTAAGAAATATCAGATTGCCTTTGAATAATTAGAAAGTTATTTTATGTAATGGGGAGGGGGTTGGGAGATGAAAAGCTTTGGACGTGGTTATTTGGATTGGAAGGGAAAATTTTATTCTATGTTTGGTTTATGTATAACAATACCTTGTGATTGACCCGGGAAGCCGGGGAGGAGGGGAAGGGGTTTTTGGGAGGAGGGGAAAAGGGGGAAAATGTTTTTGTTTTTTAAAACTCTTTCAATAAAAAAAAAATTAATATATTTGGCATACATGAATTGGGGTTAATAGGAGCTGGGTTTATTTGTCAACTGTCAACCCTGAAGTTGACCTGACTGAAGCCATTTTCTTTCTTATTGCTTCAGTGCTGATATAGCCTGGAGCTGAGGCGAAGGGAGGGGGGAAGTAGAGATAGTTTTTGGTGTTGTAGTCAAAATAAAATTCTTTCCCTGGGGAACCAAGGACATTTGTGCAGGTGTTCAGAAGGAGGAGGCTGGGATCATCTAACAACTGGACTGTATGCTGCTTGGGCCTTGTGACTGGTGACTGGGGGGGAAGTGACAAAACTTTTACTTTTATTTAGGTCAAAATCAATGGGACCTTTAGAGCCAGTTTTCACCAGGTTTGTACCAATATGATATATCCCAATAAATTGTTCTTTGAGGAAAATGCTTGCCTCGGAGTTCTCCTTGTGGATGTATTACTTGGAGCCCTGATATCAACATACATGGATTAAACTTCATTAAAAGGATGCCAAGATAAGAATAAGAGTTTACCAATCATCAACCAATCATCTTGATGGCTATGTTAATTTTAGCTTTTCTTGTCAACCGGAAGGCAGATTCACTTAACAACCATGTCACTAACTTAATAACTGCAGTTATTCACTTTTCTGAATGTAATATATTACTTATTTGCCAGATATTCTTCCTACTTTTTCTTCTCTTTTGTATATGTGTCTATGTGAAAACAATGCCTTGGACCTTTCAGAAAAGAAGCTTAAGAAGAGCCCTACTGAATAATACTAGGAATATCTGGCATCTTGCTGTGGATCCTATGTTTCTTATCTTCTGTCCAAGTTCTCTAAGAAATAACTTTTTTGCAAGTTTGTTTCTTTTATTTTAGTCTGTTTATCAAAATGTATCAAAATATTTCAACGATTACATTATAAAAACGAAGTTAAAGATATTACTTGTATGTGTTTCTCCTTGAAAAGTATGTCAATAATTCAAAATCAGGTTGTTTATTGTTGTCCTTCTGGCTGATTCATTTCTTCCAACACATCAATGATGTATTTTGAACTACCAACAGCTGAAACAATATGCTTGTTATTATTGCTAAATCATTTGAATAAAGCTCAGCAAATTTTATCTGAGTGTACAAGGTCTGTCGGCGGCGTAGTTTTTATAAGTATTTTCCCTTCCAATGCTGCCTTCATGCCCTGAAGTTCTAAATATCTAAAATCACACATGACTCCCTAATTTTACAGTGATTAAGATTCATGTTCCATAATAAAATTTCTATGACTCTGTAAATTATGATGGAGATGCTGAAATAATGTCTAGATAGAACAAATCAGTGCTTTAATTTAATGGCAAGAAAGACTCTTTGAGTAGCAACAAACATAGCAACAAGGCAGTGATGTGGCCACTGAAACAGTATTTCACCTATCCTGGTGAGCCAAAAACATTCACATATAGCAGAAAATTCTACCTCTGTAGGTAGAAAATGAGACATAGTACTTCTTGGCACTTACTTTGGAGGGAAGGCTTGAATATTTACTTATTTCTGTATTTATCGTAATTAGGAATTGCCCATCTTTCTTCCTTTTGCCAATACAAGTAGTTCTGAATTTACAACTATTCATTTAGTGACCGTTTGAAGTTACAGTGGCACTGAAAAAGTGACTTAAGACCATTTTTCACACTTAGGATCATCGCAGCATCCCCATGGTCACAGGATCAAAATTTGGATGCTTGTCAACTACTCATATTTATGACGGTTGCAGTGTCCCGGGGTCACGTGATTACATTTTGTGACCTTCTGACAAGTGAAGTCAAGGGGAAGTCAGATTCACTTATCAATCATGTTACTAACTTAACAACTGCAGCGATTCACTTAACAGCTATGGCAAAAAAAGTAATAAAATGGGACAAAATTCACTTAACAACTGTTTCACTTAGAGACATAAATTTTGGGGTCAATTGTGGTCATACATTGAGGACTGCCTGTACAAAAAGAGGCACAAGCTGTGGACCCAGCCTGGATTTGAACCCAGATTTTTCTTCTAACAATTGGTGACCACAAAGGGACCTTAGACTAACCTGGCTGGAGGCATTCAGAGCTTGCACTTTATATTATTCTCAGCCGCACCCAAACTCTTGCAAGCCTATGTCAGGAAGAGATTTACAGATTTTGGAAAGCAAAGGAGTTTGACTGTAAAATCCAGCAGGTTGCAACAGGGATTGAGAACTTGGACTTAACTGGGTAGTTGTTATCTTGCTGTCTCATCTAGCTGGGTAACAGAGGTGCCTGAACTCCATTAGGAAGTCCTCCCAAATGCAAGGTTACTCAAAAAGTGGAAAGAAAAAAGGATAAATATAAGGAAGTGCTCCGACTTCACTAGGAAGTCTTCCCAGGTGTGTACAACACTCCAAACTGTAAGCGGGACACATGTGTCATTTAGGGCCAATGGGGAATTCTGCAATAGAAGTCTTCCCAGTTTCCCCTTTGGAAGGTTGCTTGTTGAGTGGGACAGAAGGAAAATGATTGTCCGGGGAGGAATAAGAAAAGACATGCAGAGTGCTTATATAGGAAATCAGAGATACAGTTAGGAATCTAATTTGGCCAAATGATGGTACTTTCAAATATGCAATATTAAAACCTCTAATGAGGCCACAATTAAAGACATTATACTTATCCCATAGGTTTTGGTGGCACAGAACTTTCCAATTCTGTTACCACCATCCCCAATCACAACTCATCCTATCCCCAAGTTCCCACTTGGATTGCGTAGACTATGGCTGGGACCAGTCTAGCCCCATTCTCACTCAACTGAATACAGAGGAATAGGATGGAAGGGCACCTGGAAAATTCATGGTACCATTTTTACAGAAATGCATTCCCAGCCTAACCTAAGGGCAAGCAGAATATACCCTTAGCCCTCCCCCTCTTTTCATCATTGGATTTGGTTGTTGTTATTATCATTATCATTATTTAGTGTATGATGTCAACATGACAGAAGAGAAATAAACATATACACACAATCCATTTAATTATATACAAATTTTTTAATGGGGACATGGCAGTGGCCTTATAACTGAATGTCCAATTTATCTATCCAAGCAATTGCCTGAGGTGTTGCTTCCTGCAGATCTTCTAGGGAACCAGAGAACACATGTCATGGGCAATCTTGCACAATATGTTTAATACTTTGCATATCAGCACCATAATTATAACAAGGGAAATCTTTCCATTCCCATTGATACAGGGCAGAGGCACTTCTTCCAGTATCACACCAAATTCTGTTCAATTTTGTCCAGACAGAAGAGGCAGTCAGAACCAGGTGGTTTGGTAGAAGGATCACTAATGACCAGGTCACAGGAAGGTACCTTGGGCCACGCCTCTCTCCAGGCATTCTTGGGGTTAAACTGGGTGGATGTTAAGTGACTAGCTGTTTTCCATGCTGGCCTATAGGATTTCAGTCTTGTAATGGGCTGTGCATTGTTCTGGCCATGATTGGGGAAGGTCTTGTTGTTCAGCATCCTTGACATAGCTGAATGAGCTGCAGCTGTACTGACCTTTTGAGCCTCATAACCATGACAAACAAAAGTGCATAAAATCAAATTGGATTTGGTGATTTAGTAAAATGAGTACTTCTAACTAACCTAAAAGCTAAAGCTTCTCTTAGACAGAAAGATAATGTTTCTTTAAGTTAAAAATTTGAGCAGGGTGAAAACTGTAAGATTTAAGTTCTACAGCAAAAAGGTCTGGTGATGGTGTATAAAACTTAAGAGCTTTGAACTTCTCATTTTCCCCCCCTTTGCGTGCACCCGTGGTCCAACTGTTGTGCATGTGTGTATGGTATTTATTTATTTACTTATTTACCATATTTTTCGGAGTATAAGTCGCACTTTAGTTTTTGGGGAGGAAAATAAGAAAAAAGCTGATTGGCAGGTGGCTTGGCCTCCCAGAATACCCCCAATCAGCTGTTCCCAGAGGTGAATTTTAGCAACAGGTTCCTGGGTTCTGAGCTCTGTGCCTTGCTTTTTTTTGGTTTTTTCCCCTGCCTCTGAAACTCTGTTTCAGAAAAAACCCTTTTCTGCCTCTGAAAGCCTCCAAAACAGAACTTCAGAAAAAAAAGTCTCTGAAGCTCTGTTTGGAAGCTTGTTTTCTGAAGCTCTATTTGAGGGGCTTTTTTTCTGAAGCTTCTTTCAGTCTCTGAAACCTCCATTTGAGAAGCTGCATGGGCTACATTCCAAATATAAGATGCAGCCAGATTTTCACCCTCTTTTTTGGAGGGGAAAGGTGCATTTTATACTCCCAAAAATACAGTATGTATATATGTATGTATGTATGTATGTATGTATGTATGTATGTATGTATGTATTATTTATTTATTTCATCAAGCATGTATTAGGTAACAGATATAAGTATAAACATGATTATGATTACATGAACAGGGAACATTAGGACAAGGATGGTGGGCATGCTGGTGCGCTTATGCACACCCCTTAAAGATTTCTTAAGAATGGGGTGAGGTCAACACTAGACAATCTAAGGTTAAAATTATGGGGGTTAGGGGAAGAAACCACAGAGACAGGTAGTGCATTCCAGACATTGACAACTCTGTTACTGAAGTCGTATTTTCTGCAATCAAGTTTGGTGCGGTTTTGTTGTGTCTATGCCTCCCCGAGCAGGGCCCCCTGCCAGAAAGTGACTCAGAAGGTGAGGGGGAAGGGCCATCAGGACTTACCTCTGGAGCACCGGCTTCCCTGGCTCAGCTCCAGGAGCCAGAGGCAGGCCAGGTGGAGGAGATAATGAGGCCTCCGTCCCCTGACTCTTCCCCCTTCAGCCTTCAGACCCAGCTGATGGCAATCAGGCCTGGCTGGACCCTAGGTTTCGTATGCAGGAGAGGCGGGAACAACAGAAGCAGGGGTGGGGCAGGCCTAGGAAGTGCTGAGTCACGGAGCCACACCCCACAGAGTATAAAAGCAGCCCTGGCTGCTCGGCTGCTCTGTGACGAGCAAAAATTGAGCTGAACTATTTAACTCGGGGAGAAGTGAGCTGAATTCTTTGACTCTTGGAGAATTGAGCTGAACATTCGGCCTGGACTGCTGACTTCCTGGTTGCCTGGCAACCTCAAGATAAAAGGGAGACTTTGGCAGGCAGCTGCACATTTCCTGCCAGGACTGATAGCAGCCGTGAACTCAATTACTGACTCGTTTAGCCAGCTTGCGTGGCTGAGGTCAGGAGGGGACAGAACAGGTTTGTATCTGTTATGTGCTTGTGTATTGTTGTGGTTGAAGCTGAAGTAATCATTGACAGGTAGGACATTGTAGCAAATCATTTTATGTACTACGCTTAGGTCAAACCGAAGACAGCAAAATTCTAAGTCCAAAATTTGGAATCTGGTGGCATAAAGTATTCTGTTGCGAGCAGAGGAGTGGAGGACTCTTCTTGTGAAATATCTCTGGACTTGTTCAATTGTATTAATGTCCGATATGCAGTGTAGATTCCAGACACATAGCTGTATTCAAAAATTGGTCTAGCAAAAGTTTTGTATGCTCTAGTTTGTAGTTCAATATTACCAGAGAAAAAGCTACGCAAGATTAGGTTAACAACTCTTAATGCCTTTTTGGCAATGCTGTTACAGTGAGCTTAGATTATTAGAGATGAGTACTCAGAGGTCCTTGACAGAGTGAGGGTCATCTCAAGGTCAAATCCACCCAGGTTGTATTTTGTGTTCTGATTTTTTTTGGCATCGTATAAGACAGAGCATTTGTTGGTAGAGATTTGGAGTTGCCAATTGTTTAACATTCTAACACATAGTCAAGGTCTCTTTGTAAGGTAGAAGCATTGGTGGTGGTGTTGAATAGTCTTACATCATCAGTGAAGAGAACACAGTTACTTATAATATGATTGCAAAGGTCATTTATGTAAAATATAAAGAGTGTGGGTCCTAAAACGCTACCTTGGGAGACATCACTTTTAACAGGTGCAGGGTTTGATAGGGTGTTCCCTATTTTGACTACTTGTTACCTGTTTGATAGGAATGCAGCTATCCACTTATGCAGAGATCCAGAAATGCCATAAAATTTTAGTTTTAGAAGTATCTTATTGTGTACTACTGAATCAAAGGCTTTACATAAGTCTATATAAATTTTATCTATTGCTTTACCTTGATCAAGTTATGAAGTCCATATGTTTTTGCAGTGTAGAAGTTGCAGATTGCAGGACAGGTTTTTTTCTGAAGCCAAACTGCTTATTAGAGAGTAGGTTGTTTGTCTCTAAGTAGAGGGAAATGGATTGGTTTATGATTGATTCCATGACTTTGCAGGTGACACAACATAATGAGATTCGTCGGTAATTTTCTTTTTTTTTTTTTTTTTTTTTTTTTATTCAAAAAGTTTTTATTAGTCAAAAAAGGTTTATACAAATACATATCAGGTATGGTAAATTTTCATTTTTCTTATCTAAAATAAGAATTTTACTCAAATTTTTTAACACATACAACAGCCATAAGGCAAGCAGGTGACACGAAGTAGCTAAGTTTGCAAATTTTAAATACGTAATAAAGAAGAGTCAAGAATAAACAGAATATCGTACAAAGGAGAATAAGGAAAACCAACACAATCCCAAATATCTTTATCACTTCCTAGTTTTGGATCTCAGAACTCTGGGTTCAGCCTGACCCAACTCCAGGGCCGCAACAGCGGCAGCCGCTCAGCCCCATGATCTATAACCTCCCTTCTTCAATTCCTGGGTCATCTGATTCCAGGAAGGCTTTGTGTTCCTCCACATAGGCCGTAGCCTCCGCAATTGTACTGATTTTTTCGTAATGCCCTCCCGGAAAATCATCAATCCCTCTGGCATCAGCCATCTGAAGCCCACTCCTTCTGGTACAATTTGCTTGACAAAAAATAATATTTCTTTCTTTTTTCACGTACCTGTCTGGGAATCTGCCTCAGAATGGCTATCTCCCTGCCCCTGTAAATCAGTGCCCCACTCCTATGTTTTCTAAGAATTTCATCTCTCGTCTCTCTTCTCACAAATTTGACATGAACCTCTCTGGGAACTGCATGCGTGCGTGCATATTGTAATTAACTCTATAAACTCGATCCACATCCCAATTCATGAAATCAACACCTCTCCCAAGAAATTCTCCCAACAATTTAGTCACAACATCTCTCAAGTCTTCTTGGTCCACTTCTTCCAAATTTTGAAACCTAAGGAAATAAGACATTTTATCCATCTGTAGTCCAAGCACAGCATTGCCTGTCGTCTCCTCTCTTTTCTGCACTGCCGCATCTCACCCTCCAAACCTTCCACTTTCTGCTTGTTTTCTGCTGAAACTTGTTGAGTATCCTTTAAATCCTTTTGGATAGTCACAATTTCTGCTCTTATTTCATCCAATTTCTTGTCCATATTAGATAACTTTTCCAAAATTCTCTCCATCTCTCCAGCAGTTGGTCTCTGACCTTTTGCCATTAAGGAGAAAAAAATACAAAATCCTCAGGCAGGCACGGTATCCTTGTAATTTCCTCCGGATCCACCAGGGGGCACTCACAGGAGCAACGAGTCCAGAGTACAGTTAGTCAACCAGGAAGCCGAAGGGAAGTGATGTCATCAAAATTCTCATAGTGAAGGCGGAAGCTGGACGCCACCACTGTTCCCCAGAAGGAGGGGCCTCAAACCTTCCCTCCTAAATTTCTCCATCACCTCTTCTCTCCAGAGCTCCACAAAACCGGTAATCTTCTTATTTTAAGTTCTCCTCTCTCCAGAATAACTCGTGCTCCTTCCAACCGCAGGGGAGAGAAAACCCCCCCGCACTCCGGAGCACTCCACTCACGCCACCGATATTCCCTTCCTTCTCCTCCTCAATTCTTCTCCGTGCCCTGTTCACCACCAGGCTGCTGCAGTTATAAATCCAATGCCCGGTTTTGGCATCGTATAAGACAGAGCATTTGTTGGTAGAGATTTGGAGTTGCCAATTGTTTAACATTCTAACACATAGTCAAGGTCTCTTTGTAAGGTAGAAGCATTGGTGGTGGTGTTGAATAGTCTTACATCATCAGTGAAGAGAACACAGTTACTTATAATATGATTGCAAAGGTCATTTATGTAAAATATAAAGAGTGTGGGTCCTAAAACGCTACCTTGGGAGACATCACTTTTAACAGGTGCAGGGTTTGATAGGGTGTTCCCTATTTTGACTACTTGTTACCTGTTTGATAGGAATGCAGCTATCCACTTATGCAGAGATCCAGAAATGCCATAAAATTTTAGTTTTAGAAGTATCTTATTGTGTACTACTGAATCAAAGGCTTTACATAAGTCTATATAAATTTTATCTATTGCTTTACCTTGATCAAGTTATGAAGTCCATATGTTTTTGCAGTGTAGAAGTTGCAGATTGCAGGACAGGTTTTTTTCTGAAGCCAAACTGCTTATTAGAGAGTAGGTTGTTTGTCTCTAAGTAGAGGGAAATGGATTGGTTTATGATTGATTCCATGACTTTGCAGGTGACACAACATAATGAGATTCGTCGGTAATTTTCTTTTTTTTTTTTTTTTTTTTTTTATTCAAAAAGTTTTTATTAGTCAAAAAAGGTTTATACAAATACATAACAGGTATGGTAAATTTTCATTTTACTTATCTAAAATAAGAATTTTACTCAAATTTTTTAACACATACAACAGCCATAAGGCAAGCAGGTGACACGAAGTAGCTAAGTTTGCAAATTTTAAATACGTAATAAAGAAGAGTCAAGAATAAACAGAATATCGTACAAAAGAGAATAAGGAAAACCAACACAATCCCAAATATCTTTATCACTTCCTAGTTTTGGATCTCAGAACTCTGGGTTCAGCCTGACCCAACTCCAGGGCCGCAACAGCGGCAGCCGCCTCAGCCCCATGATCTATAACCTCCCCTTCTTCAATTCCTGGGTCATCTGATTCCAGGAAGGGTTTGTGTTCCTCCACCTAGGCCGTAGCCTCCGCAATTGTACTGATTTTTTCGTAATGCCCTCCCGGAAAATCATCAATCCCTCTGGCATCAGCCATCTGAAGCCCACTCCCTTCTGGTACAATTTGCTTGACAAAAAATAATATTTCTTTCTTTTTTCACGTACCTGTCTGGGAATCTGCCTCAGAATGGCTATCTCCCTGCCCCTGTAAATCAGTGCCCCACTCCTATGTTTTCTAAGAATTTCATCTCTCGTCTCTCTTCTCACAAATTTGACATGAACCTCTCTGGGAACTGCATGCGTGCGTGCATATTGTAATTAACTCTATAAACTCGATCCACATCCCAATTCATGAAATCAACACCTCTCCCAAGAAATTCTCCCAACAATTTAGTCACAACATCTCTCAAGTCTTCTTGGTCCACTTCTTCCAAATTTTGAAACCTAAGGAAATAAGACATTTTATCCATCTGTAGTCCAAGCACAGCATTGCCTGTCGTCTCCTCTCTTTTCTGCACTGCCGCATCTCACCCTCCAAACCTTCCACTTTCTGCTTGTTTTCTGCTGAAACTTGTTGAGTATCCTTTAAATCCTTTTGGATAGTCACAATTTCTGCTCTTATTTCATCCAATTTCTTGTCCATATTAGATAACTTTTCCAAAATTCTCTCCATCTCTCCAGCAGTTGGTCTCTGACCTTTTGCCATTAAGGAAAAAAAAATACAAAATCCTCAGGCAGGCACGGTATCCTTGTAATTTCCTCCGGATCCACCAGGGGGCACTCACAGGAGCAACGAGTCCAGAGTACAGTTAGTCAACCAGGAAGCCGAAGGGAAGTGATGTCATCAAAATTCTCATAGTGAAGGCGGAAGCTGGACGCCACCACTGTTCCCCAGAAGGAGGGGGGGCCTCAAACCTTCCCTCCTAAATTTCTCCATCACCTCTTCTCTCCAGAGCTCCACAAAACCGGTAATCTTCTTATTTTAAGTTCTCCTCTCTCCAGAATAACTCGTGCTCCTTCCAACCGCAGGGGAGAGAAAACCCCCCCGCACTCCGGAGCACTCCACTCACGTTTACCGATATTCCCTTCCCTTCTCCTCCTCAATTCTTCTCCGTGCCCTGTTCACCACCAGGCTGCTGCAGTTATAAATCCAATGCCCGGTGTCACGGGCACAGCGCCCAGGCGACGACCAAAGTGATGGCCGCGGCCTGTGGCCTCCGAACCCCGCCGAGCCTAGGACGCGCCAGCATCGGTCCCCACAGTCCTGTATGTCGGCTGGGAGACCCCTGGCGAGCCGTCCGTGCGGCAGGTGTCCTTTTCGGAACACCTGGCCCCTAAGGGCCTCGGCGGCGGCCGGATTCGGGCGCTGGAGGCAGGAGAAGCCTTCCAGACGTCCGTTGCCGCTGGATACCGGAAGTCGTCTCCATTCGTCGGTAATTTTCAACTAGGCTGGGCTCACCCTTTTTGAAGATAGGGATGATCGTGCCTAGTGACCATAAATTAGGCAAGGAGCTGGTTCTGAAAGATATTTCGTAGATTATGCGAAGAGGTTCTGCTATGCTAGTTGAGAGCTTTTTTAAGAAGTAGGCACATAATCATACACATAATCATAACAATGCATAATTGTATGTATTGTTGTGGCTTTTGTGTCGTTGGTGGAAGAGAGAGTTGATGTGAAATGATGAGTTGATTGCATTGTTGGTGGCTGCTGCTTTTCCTGCTGCTATCCATTCAGTTGTGTCCAACTCTTGGCAATTCTACAGACCAGGTCTCTCCACATCTTCCAATCTTGCACTGCTTCTTTGAGTTTTTCTATGCTCTGGCTGGTGTCAGCTTTGATGGTATAAAGCCATATTGTTTTTTGATGGCCTGGTTTCCTTTTACTGTTCACTCTTCCAAACTTAATTGCTTTTTCCAATGAATTTCCCCGCACGATATGGCCAAAGTAAGTGAAACACAGTTTCATGATTTTGCCTTCTAGTGACATGGCCAGTGTTAGGCACACCAGTACTTGTTTGTTACTTACTTTTGCTGTCCAAGGAATATTCAGGAGCTTTCCCCAACATCACAACTCAAAAAAGTCAATTTTCTTCCTGTCTTGCTTTTTTTAAGGTTCACCATAGGTAGTTATGAGGAACACAATAGAGCAGACTAACCTACATTTGGTTGCCAGGCTGATGCCTTGCTTTTCCATATTTGTCTCATGTTCATCATTGCTGTGTGACCCACTGCAATCTAACATTTTATTTCTGTACTGCATTCACTGCTTCAAGCTATCTGCGATCCTAGGAAAGAAAATTTTTTCATGCATTCTATCTCTTTATTGTCAATTTCTATTTTGTAATAACTGCTGAATGTGTTCACAGAGTAATTTAGGCAGATTTAATTGTACTCTTTTCAAATAGTCCTCATCAATCTTTCCTAGACCTAACTGTCAGCACTAGCCTTCACATATTTTATTCTTTATATTATTTGACTTTATTACTTAATACCAAGTCAATTGGACCCTGAGTTTTTCTTATTACCCTTCCTGCACCCACTTATTACATATAAATAGCAGATAATAGCAGCAGCTCAATGTTATTTCTAATCTACAAGGCACCTTTAGTGATACAGTTGGCTCTGAGAATTTCCTCATCACCTGCTTCTTGTGAAGATTTCTATAAACCTCTATAGCACCCAAAGTTGCAATATCCCAAGAACACAGATTGCAATAGTCATTTCTACACTTAATTTTGCTTTAAGAACAAACCGTTAATAGTCCTTGAGCAACACTTTACATTTAATCGTGCATTAAGATGAAACTGTTGAAAGTCCTTGAATAATCTTTTTTTTAAAAAAAGTTTTTTTTTTATTTGCATTTATATCCCGCCCTTCTCCGAAGACTCAGGGCGGCTTACACTATGTCAAGCAATAGTCTTCATCCATTTGTATATTATATACAAATTTTCTTATACACATATTATAGATGTACATTTTCTTATTCATAGATAATCATACATATTCTCTCTAAGGAAAGCACAAAAATAAAACATTTTAATTACATTTGGAGTTGCTCTTCTACCCTTTCTTTCCCTCTGTTTTACAACAAACCTTCTTCTTCTCTTTTCCCTCCCTCCTTCTTCTCCTTTCCTACCTTCTTCCTCCTCCTCTCCTTCCTCTCCCCACTCCTCTTCTCTTTCCCTCCTTTCTACCTTCTCTCCTACTCTTATCCCCTGACTTATCCTCCTCTCCTTCTCCTGCCCTCCATCCCTCTCTCTCCTTCACCTCCTCTACCTTCTATTCCTCTCTTCTTTCTTTCTTTGTTGTATGATATTTCCCTTGTTTGGTATCTGAGCAACTCCAATCTTCTAATAATATATACTGTCTTTTCGGTTTCTTTTTTATTTTACCCAATCCATCATTTCATAATTGTACATTTGTATCTCTAATCTTCTCTTCTTCATTCCCCTCCCCCATCCCCCTTTTCTATTTACTTGGCGATATCTGGGTTTCTATTTCTTCATAACCGTTTTGCTCATTTATTTTCCATTTATTAGCATTGTTTATCTATCTATTAGTCCTTGAATAATCTTGAGTAACTCTTTGTGGAAAGATCTGAACTGGAATAAGAATTTGAAACCTTCTCAAATTTACAAACTTTTTTCTCTTTCTCATTCCAGAGTGAAAGGGCTATTCATTCTGTCTCTTTTGGCATTTTTGCATGCTAATTTTTTGGCTTCAGGTAGTGTTTCCAAACATGCTGATTTCTAGATGCTTATCATCCTCCTTAATTGAGGGACTATGTGCCATCGGTGCTGACTCTTAGCATGCACAAAGATGGATCTTCCTCCAGCATGATTTGTGCTGCTCCTTCAATCATTCTAACATCATTACCCATTACAACCAAGTTCATCTACTGTCAGCTGGTGTTCTCATCTTCTAACATTCCCAGCATTAGAGACTTCTCCAGAGATCTAATTCCTTATGTAATATGTCCAATTAGGATAATTGGAGGTTACCTATTTCTCCCTCAAACGAGAATTCTCAGTTATTGTTCAATGATCCAGATATTTTCTTGTCTAGCCATAGAATGCGCCACTATCCAACACCAACTTCAAAGTTGTCAGTATCCTTCTATAATATATAATGTCTGCAGTCTTATGACAGGGAAAAAAAGTAAAGAAATTATGTTTCAAGTATTCTTAAGTTCTGTACAGTCAGGAAAATATACCACAATTCATTATTTTCAGTAGTGATGGGCCTTATTTAAGTGAATTGTATCTATGAGTAGTTTGCATAATTAGTCAATAGGGTACAAGTGTACAGATAACTGATAATTTGCTTTGTGTGTATGAATCCTGACCAGGAGAAACAGAGATGGTGCAGTTCTTTCCTGATGCTTAAAAAGCTAAGGAGGATGCAGAATATATAGAAGCCACACAGCCTTTCTGGCAAAATCACTCTTTAAATCACAATAGACTTATGCATTTCCTATTTCCATATGTTAATGCTTTGAATTTAGTTCTTAGGTTGAGATTGTAGCAATTGGTAAAAATTGCAGCAATTTAAAGAAAGAGCTCTGGGTTGTTGTTTTTTCTGTGGCATTTGCTACAAGGTGGCTTTTGTTACAGCTATTTGATATTGGAAAGTGACACTGATGCTTTAGGAGATCCTGAACCTGTCCTCCTACATCCCTAATTTTAGAACCAATTAGAAGCTAATTAACCCCTGATGTGGCCATTTTAATAAACTTAATGTTTTATCTCACTTTTATTCTTTCTACTCATGTGTATAGTTCAGTCTCTGCTTCCCCAAACCTGTAATTTATTTCCACAACCTCTTTTATCCACTTCCCTCTTTGAATTCTCCTCTTCCAGTGCCTTTGAGGCAAGTGCATTTTGTAACTGAACTTTTCTTGGCTGGTTGCTTTGAACTGTTCATTGGCATCATCTTGCCCCAACCACAATGACTTGAGACTGCCTTTCTGGTTAGCAGCTCTGCCAGAGGGGATGTCAGACCTCCTTCAGCTTGAACCTCTAAGTAAGAATGATCTCTAACTCGGTTTATTGTGAAAGGCATAGTTTACTAGAAGTCAAATGAGTTGCAGTAATGCATAGCCCAAACTCAGGGATGCAGTGGCTCAGTGGCTAAGACACTGAGCTTGTCGATTGAAAAGTTGGCAGTTCAGCGGTTCGAATCCCTCCTGCCACGTAATGGGGTGAGCTCCCATTACTTGTCCCAGCTTCTGCCAACCTAACAGTTTGAAAGCACATAAAAAATGCAAGTAGAAAAAATAGGGACCACCTTTGGTGGGAAGGTAACAGCATTCCATGAGCCTTTGGTGTTTAGTCATGCCAACCACATGACCATGGAGACGTCTTCGGGCAGCGCTGGCTCTTTGGCTTAGAAACGGAGATGAGCACCACCCTCTAGAGTCAGGAATGACTAGCACATATGTGTGAGGGGAATCTTTACCTTTACTGTAGCCAAAACTGAATATTGTACACCAAAAACCCCAAGTCTAACTTTTCCCTCTCTTAGTTGCCTCCTATCACTGTGTTCCTATGTCCAATCAAATTCAAACAAGATGTTTTTAGAACAGTCACTTCAGGCATAGGTTTGGTATGCAGCTGCTTACCTTTCCCAGCCAAATGTCCTTGAAGCCCATATAGAACAGATACAGTCAAGTCTCATTTCACTTAATGCATTCCCCCCTCCCGTCCAGCCCCCCCTAAAGTTTATGGCAACTGATAATGAATATCTATGGTGATTCTCAGTCATCCAGGTCCTGTTTGTCCCAAAGGTGCTTTTTCAGGAGGCAACTGGAACTTTCTTCTTTTTTGTTTGAAGATATTTCACTTCTCATCCAAAAAGCTTATAGCAGAACCCCTAAGCATAATCTTTGATAAAGCTTTCACAACTAGTTGCCTTCCAAAACTTTGGTCTCTAGCCACAGTCATCCCTATCTTCAAAAAAGGAGATCCCAACCTAGTTGAAAATTACAGACCAATCTCTCTATGCTGCACCACCTGCAAAGTAATGGAATCTGTCATCAACCAAACCATTACCCTCAACCTCGAAACAAACAACCTACTCTCTAATAAACAATTTGGTTTCAGAAAAAAATTATCATGCAACTTACAACTTCTCCACTGCAAAAATATATGGACTACTAATCTTGATCAAAGCAAAGCAATAGATGCAATCTACATAGACTTTTTACTCAGTAGTACATGATAAACTTCTCCTAAAACTAAAATCCTACAGCATTTCAGGACCTCTTCACAATTGGATAACTGCTTTCCTGTCAAACAGACAAGAAGTGGTCAAAATAGGCAATGCTCTATCAAATCCTGTTCCTGTCAAAAGTGGCGTTCCTCAAGGCAGCGTTCTTGGACCAACGCTCTTCATATTATATAATTGATATTACAATGGAAGATAATACGTTATTATATGATGGATGTTATCGTATATTTGTTTATATGTTACTGTATATTTGTCTATATACATATGATTATAATAACGATGATAATGATGTTTGTTCATATGTTAAAACCTTGGACACCTAGAGAGCACACTCCTCAAGATATAAAAGAAATGTATGATATAAAACAATAAAAAATATTACAACAATAATTAATTTGTAATTAACCAATTAATGGGTAAGTTCTCCTACCAAAGTGGTACCTATTGATCTGCTCGCATTTTGCATGCTTTCAAACTGCTAGGTGGGCAGGAACTGGGGAAAATTATAGGTGTTTGCCCTGTCACACAGCTCTCAGGTCTAGAATCCATATGGTCACTTTTCTAGCTGATAAGTTTAAACACTAATCATTGTGTTCCTATGGCTACACTATACTACACTACATTACACTACACTACACTACACTACACTACACTACTTTATACTGGTATTATTATATTATAATAACATTACGTTATGTTACATTATATAATTATATTTTAATGTTGCTTATTCCTTATATTGTATGGTAATAATATAATAATATAGTATAATGTAATATTATATAGTATAGTATTGATTGATACGATATGAAATTATATTATGATACAATATTATGCAATACCATATAATATGAATAAGCAACATTAAAATAAAGAACTGCTGTAACAGAACAGAGCAACAGTGCTTTAGCAACAGTGTTGAGATCCATTCCGTTTCATAGCTAACATATTCGAAACAGTTTGTAAAAGTGTAAAAATAACAGTTTTCTGAACTAAACAATAGAGTGAGAGGCAACCTAAACTCATGAGGAATGTTGTCCAAATTGGTGGCCAGCAAATCAGAAGACATGTCCCTACAATTCTAAAATATGAGACCCTTTACGAGATGGAAGAAGGAAAGAGGTCATCCTTCCTCATCTCTTGATAGGGCAGAAGCCACTGGAAGATGGCAGACTTAAGGTAAAGGTAAAGGTTCCCAGAACAAATACGTGCTAGTCGTTGCTGACTCAAGGGGGCGGTGCTCATCTCCTTTTCAAAGCCGAAGAGCCAGCGCTGTCCGAAGACGTCTCCATGGTCATGTGGTCGGCATGACTCAATGCAAGAGGCGCACAGACGACGTGGTGGCTCAGGGGCTAGGACGTTGAGCTTGTTGATTGAAAGGTCAGCAGCTTAGCGGTTCGAATCCCTAGTGCTGCCGTGTAACGGGGTGAGCTCCCGTTACTTGTCCGAGCTTCTGCCAACCTAGCAGTTTCGAAAGCACGTAAAAATGCAAGTAGAAAAAATAGGGACCACCTTTGGTGGGAAGGTAATGGCAGACTTAGAGATATGCAGATCCAAAGAGTGAGAAAGTCTCAAATGAAGTGAGCAAAGGAGAATAAATTGGGTTTGATCTCATGTTGAAAATATGGTCAGACTGGACCTTCCTTTGGAGGAAACTTCCTTGGAGAAAGAGTCACTAGACTCACTTCACATGTGTTTCAGGCTGAGATTTAAGATGCAGTAGGTTTTGAATATGCTTGTAGTTTTGAACCTGCAGAAGAGCTTGCATGGAGGGGGAGCATCAGTCTTTGTGCTCCTTGATGTCACAGCAGCTTTTGATAATGCTGACCATGGTGTTCCTTTTCAACATCTGCAAGGGCTGGAAATAGGGGGCACCAATCTATACTTTCTCAAACAATAATTTCTGAATGTTGTCATTGTCAGTTGGTTTTGTAAAAGCATGAGTGACTGGGAGAAGGAACCTCCGATTCATGAATGGCTATAATTGGCATATTAGCTGCCAGCTGCTATTTAAACAGGAGTTTCAAGTCCAAGCATTTCCTAGTTATAAGACAAAGTTGTCATTCCTATTCCACAAAGAAACTAAAATGCCATGATTAACAGTATCAAAGGCAGAGGGACGTCTAGAAAGGTGGGAAAGGCAGTGATAATTCTTGCAGTCAGTCTCACTACAGGTTATCCTCAAAATATGGCATCAGTACCATACATGGTGTTACAATCAGACTGGAAGAGATCCAGGTAATCGGTTTACTCCAGAACTCTTTGCAATCACTGACCCACCATGTCTCAACAATCTTCCTAAAAAGGAGAGGTTATCATCAATTGGAAAAGGATCCAATCCAAACCACAGATGATCAGAACTCTGAATCTTTGGATTAGAAATTAAAAATGGGAACCTTTCATTTTACATGATTGAGTCTACAATTACAATTACTTGTAGACAATTACTGTTATTACTTGTTCCCTCTTTAACATTGCTGAGTGAAATATATGAAGCTGCTACAGTCTGTGTTCTTTATTGAAAGATTGTTACAAAAAGCCAGTAAAAATGAAATTATATGGTAGAACTGTCATATCACAATTATTAATAAAACTAAACTTAATAATCTAGTTACATTGCCTTGAGAAAGACTTTACTGGAAGTTGTTTCATGCATCCATAGATTGGATACTTTGCCCATTTATGAAGTTTAAATATATTAACATGACTGAGATGTGACAATAGCAGCCAACTTTAAATTCAGAATGTAGGGCTGCATTTTGGGCCCTTTGGGCATATTAATGTGAATTCAATGATCATTGCACTGGTAAGAACTTCTAAATGTATCAGATCCCTAAAGTTATAAAATCTCTCGATTAAAAATATTAGAGCTTAATATTGTGCAACACTGAAGGAAGCAAATGATGAGTTTGTGAGGAAATCAAGCCTGTGAATACAAATATTTCATGTTTTCAGAAATAACGGTGAGATACCAATAGTATCCAGCAAACCTCAAGTTGTCTGATGTAATGTATATGTGAAACTGTGAACATATGGAGAAACCAGAAGGCTTCAACTGACTTGGAATTTAGCAATCCCAATTCCTAAGCTATAAGCACATTTTACAACAAGTAGTTAGTTTGCAAATGAAATCCAAGCTCAAGATGAGTTCAAGGGTTAAAAAATTTGAAAATGACTTGTGTGCAGTTATTGGGTTAGGTAGAATTCATAACTTCTATCATCATGGTGTTCATAGAATCAGGGCTGACAGAGACCTTGATGGTCTTCTAGTTCAGTGGTCTCCAACCTTTTCAGTTTTGCAGACCGCCAGTGGTGGCAGCGACAATGGCAGGAAAAGAAGGGTTCAACACAAGTGGTGGGCAGGCTTATGTATGAAGCTCTATTTGGCCAAATGGAGTTTTGCATGCTCACCCACTCAACTATCACTTCCGTGGTCTGATTCCCAACCAGGGATTGCACAAATATTGGCAACGCTCTATCAAATCCTGTTCCTGTCAAAAGTGGCATTCCTCAAGGCAGCGTTCTTGGACCAACGCTCTTCATACTATACATAAATGATCTCTGTGACCTTATCTCAAGTTATTGTGTTCTCTTTGCTGACGATGTCAAACTATTTAACACCACCAACAATACTACTACCCTTCAAAAAGACCTTGACTTTGTATCTGATTGGTCTAAAACTTAGCAAATCCAAATCTCAACCACCAAATGCTCAGTCTTATATATTGGAAAAAAGAACCCAAACCCTAAGTACAAACTTGATGGACATTACCTTACAGAAGCCCCCCACCCTGTTAAAGACCTTGGAGTTTTCATATCAAATGATCTAAGTGCCAAAGCCCACTGCAACTATATCGCAAAAAAGGCTCTAAGAGTTGTAAACCTAATTTTGCGTAGCTTCTTTTCCAAAAACTCTACACTACTAACCAGAGCATACGAAACATTTGCTAGACCTATTCTTGAATACAGCTCACCTGTCTGGAACCCATACCACATCTCTGACATTAATACAATTGAACGCATCAGAAATATTTTACAAGAAGAGTTCTCTGCTCCTCTGAAAATAACAAAATACCTTATACCACCAGACTTGAAATCCTGGGATTAGAAAACTTAGAACTCTGCCGACTCCGACAAGACCTGTGTTTAACACACAAAATCATCTATTGCAATGTCCTTCCTGTTAAAGACTACTTCAGCTTCCATCGCAATAATACAAGAGCAAGCAATAGATTTAAATTTAATGTTAACCGCTTCAATCTTGATTGCAGAAAATAAGACTGTTGTAACAGAGTTGTTAACGCTTGGAATACACTACCTGACTCTGTGGTTTCTTCTCAAAATCCCAAAAGCTTTAACCAAAAACTGTCTACTATTGACCTCACCCCATTCCTAAGAGGACTATAAGGGGCGTGCATAAGAGCACAAAAGTGCCTACTGTTCCTGTCCTATTGTTTCCTTTCTTTATAGCAAATTAATATAGTTATTGCATATTTTTGCTTATATATATGCTTATATGATGTGTTGTTGTTTTATGTTGATGCTTGTGTATACTGTTGTGACAAAATAAAATAAAAAAATAAAAAGAGAGTTCACGTGCTCGCCCACTGTTAGCGTGACCTGGTTCCCAATAAACCACAGCCCAGGAGTTTGGGACCCCAGTTCTAGTCCACTCCCCTGTCCAATGAAGAAGTCCTGATTCCATTCTGGACAAATGGTTGTTCAATCTTTTCTTGAATACCTGGAATACCTACAACTCTGGGAGGCAAGCTCTTCCAATGATGAATCGTTCTCACTGTCAGGAAATTCCTCCTTATTTCTAGGTTGAATCTCCCTCTGACAAGCTTCTATGCATAATTCAATTCAATTCAAGCTTCTTCAGCTCTGACTGGATGGTGGGGAAGGGAAGGATCACCACTACCATCCAGTCAGGGTTGAAGAAGCTTCTTGGATGGGAAGCAAAATGTCTTCAAAGAAAAAATAAGAAAGTCCAGTTGCCTCCTGAAAAAGCACCTTTGGGACTGATACTGAATAGTTGCAGAACGTGAGCGGGAGGTGGCAGCTGACAGGGGAAGAGTCAATTCTCCTTCCCTGGAACTGTTTGGTTTTCCCTAGGAAATATAGAAATGATTCACCCCTTTTGTTTTGTTATTGGTTATTTTATGACATTTAACTGACGAAGAGGATAAAATGGAGAGATAGATTACTGGCCAAAAATTGTAAAACTATCAGAGCATATGCAAATAATTTATACTTACACCATGCCAAAGTAAGACCTTTCATGTCTATTTATTGCTTTATAATGGTAGCCAACTGTTCAGGGATCAATATAAATAGCAAGGTTGAAGTGGAGGCCCTGCTGAATGCTCAGTTATAACTCATAAAAACTGAAATTATTTTATTCAAAATGTCTGTATTGCAGCAGCTGAAACATTAAATCCCAAAACACTGAACTAACTCCCAGGGATAGCAGTATCCACTCATCATTTGCTTTAAAAATTTTACTTGAACCAAATCAACAACTTATCCCAGGTTTCAAGATACAAATACAGTTAAATTTGTTCAATTCTTTGCCCTATCCTACATATCAATGAATAAAAATAAAGTATTTGAATCCTCACCATTTTTGAGGAACTCCAACTGGGAGGATGAATTATTTGTTCTCTAACATCTCTATTCAGTGTAATAATTAAGGCATTAGTAACAGAATAACAGAGTTGAAAGGGACTGTGGAGATCTTCTAGTCAAACCCCCTGCTCAAGCAGGAAACCCTATACCATTTCAGACAAATAGTTGTCCAATCTCTTCTTAAAAATGTCCAGTGTTGGAGCACCAGCAACTTCTGGTGGCAAGTCATTCCACTGATTAATGTCTATGGAGATTCTCTAGTATCCAGGTTACCCAAAGGTGCTTTTGCAAAAGGCCACTGGACTTTGTGTTAATTGTGCCACTAATTAATTGTTCTAACTGCCAATACATTTCTTCTTAGGAGGTTGGTTCTCTTCTTGGTTAATTTCCATCCACTGCTTCTTCAGGTGCTTTGGAGAATAGATTGACCCCGTCTTCTTTGTGGCAGCCCCTTGGATATTGGAACTGTGATATATCACACCCTAGTTCTTCTTTCCATTAAAGTAGACATACCCAATCCCTGCAAATACTCTTCATATAGTTTAGCCTCCAGTTCCCTAATCATTTTTGTTACTTTTCTTTGCACTCTTTCTAGACTTTCAACCTTTTTTTTTTAATACCGTGGTGACCAAAACAGGATGTCATATTCTAAGTGTGTTCTTACCAAGGCATTATAAAGTGATATTAATACTTCACATGATTTTAATTCTATCCCTCTGTTAAAGCATCCTAGAAGTGTGTTGGCATGGTTTTGTGTAACAGCAGAAGAAGTGTGCAAACAACTGATCTAAGGCTTATATTGATAATTACTTCATTATTTTATTTAAATGTCTTTTTCAGCAATATGTGATTAATGGATGAGATATTCATCAAACAAAGAAGGGGAAAGAATGACATTGATTTTAAGTAATAATCTGTGGTTGAATAGTGAAGAATGTCTTCCAGAATGAAATGTAAACACAGACACACACAAACATGCACACACAAAATACAGTCATGACAGTGATTAATTATACTGCCCAGAGCTCCCCTAAAAGAAGGCATACAACATCTGCAATGCTGATTTAGCTTTATTTTAAGAAAAAAATGCCAAATTTTGCTTCAACGTATACATGTTTTAGAGTCCGATAGATAGCAATTTTGATTTATATAAGAGAAGCTAAAGCGATAACAGACGGTGGTGACAGGTCGTTGGCCACAACTCAGAGATATCCAGGATAGAGATTGCATCATTTTCCTTTAACACTATAGAAATGAGATAAAATAATAGGTTGATTAAAATGGGTTTAGTGTTTCTAACCCCAAAATCTATCCTTTCCTGCCCATTTTTTACAGAGATTTTCCCTGGAAACGTTTTCCATTTTTGTGTCATTGCCTTACAACGCTTTGTGAATGCAAGGAATATCAGGAAGATTAGGCCAATCTACATCTTTGGCATCTCTATTAGGGAAGGGTTTCCTTACTTGCGACAGCATCTTCTTCCAATTTGACTGTAGCCAGGATGACAGCGAAGCCAATAGCACCTACGTTGTTTTTGTACTTGGCTGGCACTTCCTATGAAAAGGAAAAGAGCAGATAAGTGAATAATGAATGAAGATACTTTTTTAAATATACTATAGAGTCTGATTTTCCACTGGAATTCTTCCCTATTTGTTTTATGAAGAAAACATTTCCATAGCTGCTGTTTTCTGCTATTGAAAACTGAGCATATGAGGGTTAATGACTTGCACAAGGGATACTCTGGATATCTCAGTCATCAAAAAAGTTTTGGAGAACAAAGGGAGGACATACTACTTCTGTACTGCTCTGAAAGAGAAGTACATTGGGTTGTTCACCTAATTCCCAAGAGTCAAGCTTCTCTTCAGGGAGTATGTAGACTTTTCTTTTTTGTATTAAGGAAATAAAAATAGATATGTGGGGGGAAAGGATAATTTCTCTGCTGCTAGATATTTTGCTGCAAACATCTAGGGAATTCCTCATTTTACTTCTGCTTTTCATGCTAAGTACGAATAGATCCACACTATGATTATTATAGTATAGTACAACATAGCTATCTTTCCTCTTTACACAAATAGAATATAAATAGAATAATGAATCAATAAATTGGTTTTCCAGTCCCTCCTTGATGCCCTATATTATATTGAATCTCTATTTTTATTTCTGAAGAAAAATCAATCATGTATTTTTCAGACATTTGGAATTTTACATTGTCAATAGCCAAAATATCAAGAAACAAAAAATAAACTAAAAGGCATCAATGACTATGATATTTCTAGCTCAAAAATGAAAATTTAAATCCAGAAGGTCATTGCTTATGATTGTGCAAATTTGGTGCTCGAATTGAATTGTAGACTCTACAAAGTAGTTGCAGATTACCCTGTTTTCAAAGGTGATTTTATTTATTTAGAAATAAATAAGTTACCAATCCTTTCTAAATTATCAGTAAATTAGTTTCTTACCTGGCTCAGGCAGGAAAGTAAGAAAAAGGACTGCAAAGAGCAGATAAAGGATCTTCATCTTTGGATTGGTTCTGGACCAAACCTTATTCCAGGGACAGAACACAGCTCTATATTTATAGAGTTAGAATGATTGCATCACATTGCCTCAGAGAAATATTGCAACTATTCTTAGGATCTACTTTTACTATTCCTCATAAGCAGTGGTGAAATTCAATTCTGGGCATGGCTTGGTGGACGTGGTATGGCTTGGTGGGTGTGGCTTGGTGGGCATGGCAGGGGAAGATTACTGCAAAATCTCATTCCCTCCCCACTCCTGCGGGAAGGATATTGCAAAATCTCCATTCCCACTCCACTCTGGGGCCAGCCAGAGGTGGTATTTGCCAGTTATCGGAACTACTCAAAATTTCTGCTACCGGTTCTCCTGAACCTGTCAGAACGTTTTGAATTTCACCCCTACTCATAAGTGATCGTTGTTCATCTTCCGTCTATTGAAATACTCCTGTGGGTTTGCTTTTTCAAAAGTTCTTGGAAGAGCAAGAGACTTAGTTGAATGGTTAATGACTACTGGGGCACTACAAATCCTCTTCACGTCCTGTATTTCTTGTTACCTTCTGGGAGGAGACTTCATGGTATCCGAAGCAGAACATCTAGATTCAGTCATAGTTTTGTTCCATACAGAATGAACTGGTAAGCCATTCCAAATGTGTGAGATTCCTAAAGTTAGGCAAACTCTGGATTAAAGCAAATGTTGGAATGCAGTATTGAAGGTTGACTCTGCCCATTGCCAGGAGTTCAATCCTGACCGGCCCAAGGTTGACTCAGTCTTCCATCATTCCGAGGTTGGTAAAATGAAAACTCAGATAGCTGGGGGCAATATGCTGACTCTATAAACTGCTTACTTAAAGAGTGCTATATAACTCTTTGAGGTGGTATACAAGTCTAAGTGCTATTGCTATCTGTAGTCTGTAGTCTGTAGTCATGAAAACCTTTGAAAGGCTAATGCTTTCCTACTTGAAAACCATCACGGATCCTCTGTTAGACCCCTTGCAATTTGCATACCAAGCAAATAGATCAACAGATGATGCTGTTAATATGGCTCTGCACTACATCCTACAACATCTTGAGTCTCCAAAGACCTATGCAAGGGTCCTTTTTGTAGACTTTAGTTCAGCATTCAATACCATCATTCCAGACATTCTTCTAACTAAGCTAAACCAGCTACAGGTACCGGAACAGACTTGTAAGTGGATCACAAGCTTCCTAACAAACAGGAAGCAGCAGGTGAAGCTAAGCAAGATCACATCGAATACCTGTACAATTAGCACAGCCCCCCCCCCCCCGAGGCTGTGTGCTCTCCCCACTTCTCTTCTCTCTGTATACCAATGACTGCATCTCCAATGATCCATCTGTTAAGTTACTGAAGTTCGCAGATGACAAAACAGTGATTGGTCTCATTCGAGACAATGATGAATCCGCATATAGACGAGAGGTCGAATGACTAGCCTTGTAGTGCAACCAAAACAACCTGGAACTGAACAGACTCAAAACCGTAGAAATGGTGGTAGACTTTAGGAGAAACCCTTCCATACTTCCACCTCTCACAATACTTGACAACACAGTATCAACAGTAGAAACCTTCAAATTTCTAGGTTCTATCATATCGCAAGATCTAAAATGGACAGCTAACATCAAAAACAGCATTAAAAAAGGACAACAAAAAATGTTCTTTCTGTGCCAACTCAGTAAGCTCAAACTGCCCAAGGAGCTGCTGATTCAGTTCTACAGAGGAATTATTGAGTCTGTCATTTGCACCTCTATAACTGTCTGGTTCGGTTCTGCAACCCAACAAGAAAAACACAGACTTCAGAGGATAATTAGAACTGCAGAAAAAATAATTGCTACCAACCTGCCTTCCATTGAGGACCTGTATACTGCACGAATCAAGAAGAGGGCCATGAAAATATTTACAGACCCCTCGCATCCTGGACATAAACTGTTTCAACTCCTACCCTCAAAACGACGCTATAGAGCACTGCACACCAGAACAACTAGACACAAGAACAGTTTTTTCCCGAAGGCCATCACTCTGCTAAACAAATAATTCCATCAACACTGTCAAATTATTTACTGAATCTGCACTACTATTAATTTTCTCATAGTTCCATCACCAATCTCTTTCCACTTATGACTGTATGACTGTAACTTGTTGCTGGCAATCCTTATGATTTATATTGATATATTGACCATCAATTGTGTTGTAAATATTGTACCTTGATGAATGTATCTTTTCTTTTATGTACACTGAGAGCATATGCACCAAGACAAATTCCTTGTGTGTCCAATCACACATGGCCAATAAAAATTCTATTCTATTCTATTCTATTCTATTCTATTCTATTCTATTCTATTCTATTCTATTCTATTGATATTACAGTTTAACAGTGGCAAGGCTGGCAAAAGCCAAAGAAAGAGTTTGAGAGGAAATTAAACATGTGACTACAAGGAATTCATGTTGAGAAATAACGGTGAGATATCAACAGAATCCATCAAATTCAAGCCACCTGATGTAACACTTATGTGAAAATGTAGAAATGTGGATGAACTAACAACTTCAACGGACTTGGAATTTAACAATCACAATTCCTAAGATAAAAAGCAAACATTAGCACATGCAGTTAATTTTCAAATGAAATACAAGCTCAAGATAAGTTCAAGGTCTAGAAAATTTTATAATGAGTGGTATGAGGTTATTAAGTTAGATAGAATTCATAGTTTCTCTCATAATATTTCATGCTGGTATTCATGCGTGATGTGAATTCAATTATTGGTCAGAAAATCATAGAAAGAAACAACACAAGAATTAATTAACGTGTAATAAACAAGGAATTCATTAATGGGTGAATTATCTTAAATTCAGAAACCTCACTTAACTTGTATCCAGACTAATAATGAAAATGATTAATCTGGTCCTTACTCCTTTACTATTGAAATCATCCTTCCCAAACAAGTCCCTTCCAGATACAATTGCATCTTTTCAGTGTATTGACCTAATTCATGGATGTCAAATTCAATTTCATTGAGGGTTGCATCAGAGTTGTGTCTGACTTCAGGGGGGCGGTGTGTGTGTGGCCATGGGGGTATGGCCAGCTCAGGAGCCCATTTTGCAGGCAGAAGCACTGGGGGCCTTAACTGTTTCCAGGGTGGACCCACAGGCCAGATCTAAGTACCCTAAAGGACGGATCTGGACCCTGGGCCTTGAGTTTGACACCCTGTTCCAAATGGATTAGGTTTGTTATTTGTTGGTAATATTTAAGGTGGAAAGATCACTTCAGTGCTTTGTTAATAGACTGATTCCAATAGACTGATTCCTTATGTTGTCTGGTAATTACAAAGAACTGGGACTTAAAACTGATCACATGATTTATTTATTTTCATTTTTTTATTAAATTAAGAATAGAATAGAATAGAATAGAATAGAATAGAATAGAATAGAATTTTATTGGCCAAGTGTGATTGGACACACAAGGAATTTGTCTTGGTGCATATGCTCTCAGTGTACATAAAAGAAAAGATACGTCCATCAAGGTACAACATTTACAACACAATTGATGATCAATATATCAATATAAATCATAAGGATTGCCAGCAACAAGTTATAGTCATACAGTCATGTGGAAAGAGATTGGTGATGGGAACTATGAAACGATTAATAGTAGTGCAGATTCAGTAAATAGTCTGACAGTGTTGAGGGAATTATTTGTTTAGCAGAGTGATGGCCTTTGGGAAAAAACTGTTCTTGTGTCTAGTTGTTCTGGTGTGCAGTGCTCTATAGCGTCGTTTTGAGGGTAGGAGTTGAAACAGTTTATGTCCAGGATGCGAGGGATCTGCAAATATTTTCACGGCCCTCTTCTTGATTCGTGCAGTATACAGGTCCTCAATGGAAGGCAAGTTGGTAGCAATTATTTTTTCTGCAGTTCTAATTATCCTCTGAAGTCTGTGTTTTTCTTGTTGGGTTGCAGAACCGAACCAGACAGTTATAGAGGTGCAAATGACAGACTCAATAATTCCTCTGTAGAATTGGATCAGCAGCTCCTTGGGCAGTTTGAGCTTACTGAGTTGGCGCAGAAAGAACATTCTTTGTTGTCCTTTTTTAATGATGTTTTTGATGTTAGCTGTCCATTTGAGATCTTGCGATATGATAGAACCCAGAAATTTGAAGGTTTCTACTGTTGATACTGTGTTGTCAAGTATTGTGAGAGGTGGAAGTATGGAAGGGTTTTTCCTACCATTTCTACGGTTTTGAGTGTGTTCAGTTCCAGATTGTTTTGGTTGCACCACAAGGCTAGTTGTTCGACCTCTCATCTATATGCGGATTCGTCATTGTCTCGAATGAGACCAATCACTGTTGTGTCATCTGAGAACTTCAGTAGCTTAACAAATGGATCATTGGAGATGCAGTCATTGGTATACAGAGAGAAGAGAAGTGGGGAGAGCACACAGCCTTGGGGGCCCCCTGTGCTAATTGTACAGGTATTTGATGTGATCTTGCTTAGCTTCACCTGCTGCTTCCTGTTTGTTAGGAAGCTTGTGATCCACTTACAAGTCTGTTCCGGTACCTGTAGCTGGTTTAGCTTAGTTAGAAGAATGTCTGGAATGATGGTATTGAATGCTGAACTAAAGTCTACAAAAAGGACCCTTGCATAGGTCTTTGGAGACTCAAGATGTTGTAGGATGTAGTGCAGAGCCATATTAACAGCATCATCTGTTGATCTATTTGCTCGGTATGCAAATTGCAAGGGGTCTAAGAGCGGATTCGTGATGGTTTTCAGGTAGGAGAGCACTAGCCTTTCAAAGGTTTTCATGACTAGAGATGGTAGACCAACTGGTCTGTAGTCATTCAGTTCCTTGATGGTGGGCTTCTTGGCACTGGGATGATGGTAGGCGTTTGAAGCAAGAAGGAACATAACACATCTCTAGTGATTTATTGAAAATATGGGTGAAGATGGGGGCCAATTGGTCAGCACAGACTTTTAAGCAAGAAGGAGTTATCTTGTCTGGGCCTGGAGCTTTTCCTGGCTTTTGTCTGTGAAATAGGTCCTGCACTTCCTTTTCTGTGATCACTAGGGTTTGTGAACCCAATGAAATGGGGTCAGTTGTAGGAGGCTTGGCTGCTGTTGGTGTGTCTGAGATGGGGGTTGTGGAGATAGGTGGCTGTAGTTTCCTTTCAAACCTGCAGTAAAACTCATTCAGGTCATCTGCCAGTTGTTGATTACCTTCAGCCTGGGAAGGAGGTTTGCCATAGGCGGTGGTATTTTTAAGAGTTTTCCACATGTTTGCTGGTTCATTTGCTGAAAATTGATTCTTTAGCTTTTCAGAGTAGCTTCTTTTTGCTGCTCTGATCTCCCTTGTTAGTGCATTTCTGGCCTGATTGTACAGCATTTTATCACCTTTTCTGTAGGCTTCCTCTTTGGAATGTCATAGCTGCTTAAGTTTAGGTGTAAACCAAGGTTTGTTATTACTGTGTATTCGCAAGTTCCTTGTAGGTACACATAGGTCTTCACAGAAGCTGACATATGATGTTACAGTATCTGTGAGTTCATCCAGGTCTGCAGAGGTATCTTTAAAAATATTCCAATCAGTGCAGTCAAAACATGCCTGTAGCTTTAATTCTGATTCCTCCGTCCAGGTTTTCACTGATTTAATTATTGGTTTTATGGCTTTAAGTCTTTGCCTGTAAGCAGGTACAAGGTGAATCATGCAATGATCAGAGTGTCCTACAGCTGCACATGGTAAAGACCGATAGGCATCTTTTAGTGTTGTGTAGCAGTGGTCTAGAGTATTCTTGCCTCTGGTGGGACAATTGACATGCTGAAAGTATTTTGGTAGTTCTTTCCTTAAGTTTGCCTTGTTTAGATCTCCCAAAACAATGGCCAGTGAATCAGGGTGTTTGGCTTCAGCCTCCATGATTTGGTCAGCTAGAGTTCGTAATGCCTCGTTTACACAGGCTTGTGGTGGGACATAAACAGCAATTAGAAGAAATGAGGAAAATTAATGCTATATTATACCATATTTGAGTTCTATTTTTTATCTTTTCTTTTATGTACACTGAGACCATATGCACCAAGACAAATTCCTTGTGGGTCCAATCACACTTGGCCAATAAACAATTCTATTCTATTCTATTCTATTCTATTCTATTCTATTCTATTCTATTCTATTCTATTCTATTCTATTCTATTCTATTTTTCTTATTGTGTCCTTCATTTAACATGTAAGCAAAATAATCCTTAGGATCATTGCATGAAGATTATATCCTACAATATATATATATATATGTATATTTGCTAAGCAAGACAGTTTCAAGTGAATTTTGCCCTATTTTACAACCTTTCTTGCCACAGTGGTTAAGGGAATAACTGCAGTTCTTAAGTCAGTAACAGGGTTTTCAAATGAATCTGGCATCACCATTGACTCTTCTTGTCAGAAGGTCACAAAAGGTGATCACATGACCCTGTCATAAGTACGAGTCACTTTCCAAGCATCTGAATTTTGATCATGTGACCATGGAGATGCTGCAATGGTCATAAGTCTGAAAAACGGTCATAAGTCACCTTTTTCAATGGTATTGTAACTTTGAACAGTGACTAAATAAACTGTTGTAGGTCAAGGAATACAATAGTGCTGCTGCATGCTAGATAATTAAAAAAGCCAAAGAATATTTTTTTTAAAAACCTCACTCTTTGACTCATTGATTATAAAAAGTCCTTTGTGCTAATCATGCAATGACTTAGAAAAGGGCTCAGAAAAATGTGAATTTCTGTATCTTGTTATTGGTAAGAGAAGCTTTTGTAAAAGTCAGGAAGGCACAGTACAGATAGAATATGGTGAAACAGACTGGCTCAAAGTTAGCAAAGGAGTGTGACAAAGCTGTATAATATCCCCTTATTTATTCAATCTACATGCTGAATATAAATTAAGAGAAGCTGGAAAGGAAGAAGATTGGAAGTGATTTTAAAATTGGAAAAAGATGTGCGTTGCTGATGTCATTACCTTCCTCTCTGAAAATGCAAAAAAATCTGAAAATTCTAGTAATAAAAGTTAAGGAGCAACAGAAATGAACAACATAATAATTAATTTGGGAGAAGGGAAGAGAGGGAAGGAGAAGGGAAGAGACGGAAAGAGATAGACCGTCGTAAAATTGGGTCGAATATGATGTATATGAGATAGGAAAACAGACGGTAATTTTTTTCTTATTTGATGGTTATATAATGATATTACAACAGAAGATAATATGTTATTATATGATGAATGTTATCGTATATTTGTTTATATGTTACTGTATATTTGTCTATATACATATGATTATAATAACGATGATAATGATGTTTGTTCTTATGTTAAAACCTTGGACACCTAGAGAGCACACTCCTCAAGATATAAAAGAAATGTATGATACAAAACAATAAAAAATATTACAACAATAATTAATTTGTAATTAACCAATTAATGGGTAAGTTCTCCTACCAAAGTGGTACCTATTGATCTGCTCACATTTTGCATGCTTTCAAACTGCTAGGTGGGCAGGAACTGGGGAAAATTATAGGTGTTTGCCCTGTCACATAGCGCTCAGGTCTAGAACCCATATGGTCACTTTTCTAGCTGATAAGTTCAGCACCTTTAAACTCTAATCATTGTGTTCCTATGGCTACACTGCACTACACTACACTACACTACACTACTTTATACCAGTATTATTATATTATAATAACATTACGTTATGTTACATTAGGTACATGCACGTAAAAATGCAAGTAGAAAAAATAGGGACCACCTTTGGTGGGAAGGTAACGGCAGACTTAGAGATATGCAAATCCTAAGAGTGAGAAAGTCTCAAATGAAGCGCCAAAGGAGAGTAAATTGGGTTCGACCTCAAGTTGAAAATGTGGTCAGACTGGACCTTCCTTTGGAGGAAACTTCTTGGAGAAAGAGTCACTAGACTCACTTCACATGTGTTTCAGGCTGAGATTTAAGATGCAGTAGGTTTTGAATATGCTTGTAGTTTTGAACCTGCAGAAGAGCTTGCATGGAGGGGGAGCATCAGTCTTTGTGCTCCTTGATGTCACAGCAGCTTTTGATAATGCTGACCATGGTGTTCCTTTTCAACATCTGCAAGGGCTGGAAATAGGGGGCACCAATCTATACTTTCTCAAACAATAATTTCTGATTGTTGTCATTGTCAGTTGGTTATGTAAAAGCATGAGTGACTGGGAGAAGGAACCTCCGATTCATGAATGGCTATAATTGGCATATTAGCTGCCAGCTGCTATTTAAACAGGAGTTTCAAGTCCAAGCATTTCCTAGTTATAAGACAAAGTTGTCATTCCTATTCCACAAAGAAACTAAAATGCCATGATTAACAGTATCAAAGCCAGAGGGATGTCTAGAAAGGTGGGAAAGGCAGTGATAACAAAAAGAAGGACTAGGGGAGACATGATAGCTGTGTTCCAATATCTTAGGGGCTGCCACAAAGAAGAGGGAGTCAGGCTGTTCACCAAAGCACCTGAGGGTAGAACAAGAAGCAATGGGTGGAAACTGGTCAAAGAAAGAAGCAACTTAGAACTAAGGAGAAATTTCCTGACAGTTAGAACAATTAATAAGTGGAACGACTTGCCTTCAGAAGTTGTGAATGCTCCAACACTGGAAATTTTTAAGAAAATGTTGGATAACCATCTGACTGAGATGGTATAGGGTTTCCTGCCTGGGCAGGGGGTTGGACTAGAAGGCCTCCAAGGTCCCTTCCAACTCTGATGTTATGTTATGTTATGTTATGTTATGTTATGTTATGTTATGTTATGTTATGTTATGTTATGTTATAATTCTTGTACTCAGTCTCACTACAGGTTATCCTCAAAATATGGCATCAGTACCATACATGTTGTTACATGGTGTTACAATCAGACTGGAAGAGATCCAGGTAATCGGTTTACTCCAGAACTCTTTGCAATCACTGACCCACCATGTCTCAACAATCTTCCTAAAAAAGAGAGGTTTTCATCAATTGGAAAAGGATCCAATCCAAACCACAGATGATCAGAACTCTGAATCTTTGGATTAGAAATTAAAAATGGGAACCTTTCATTCTACATGATTGAGTCTACAATTACAATTACTTGTAGACAATTACTGTTATTACTTGTTCCCTCTTTAACATTGCTGAGTGAAATATATGAAGCTGCTACAGTCTGTGTTCTTTATTGAAAGATTGTTACAAAAAGCCAGTAAAAATGAAATTATATGGTAGAACTGTCATATCACAATTATTAATAAAACTAAACTTAATAATCTTCTAGTTACATTGGCTTGAGAAAAACTTTACTGGAAGTTGTTTCATGCATCCATAGATTGGATACTTTGCCCATTTATGAAGTTTAAATACATTAACATGACTGAGATGTGACAATACAATCAGACTGGAAGAGATCCAGGTAATCGGTTTACTCCAGAACTCTTTGCAATCACTGACCCACCATGTCTCAACAATCTTCCTAAAAAAGAGAGGTTTTCATCAATTGGAAAAGGATCCAATCCAAACCACAGATGATCAGAACTCTGAATCTTTGGATTAGAAATTAAAAATGGGAACCTTTCATTCTACATGATTGAGTCTACAATTACAATTACTTGTAGACAATTACTGTTATTACTTGTTCCCTCTTTAACATTGCTGAGTGAAATATATGAAGCTGCTACAGTCTGTGTTCTTTATTGAAAGATTGTTACAAAAAGCCAGTAAAAATGAAATTATATGGTAGAACTGTCATATCACAATTATTAATAAAACTAAACTTAATAATCTTCTAGTTACATTGGCTTGAGAAAAACTTTACTAGAAGTTGTTTCATGCATCCATAGATTGGATACTTTGCCCATTTATGAAGTTTAAATACATTAACATGACTGAGATGTGACAATAGCAGCCAACTTTAGTTCAGAATGTAGGGCTGCATTTTGGGCCCTTTGGGCATATTAATGTGAATTCAATGATCATTGCACTGGTAAGAACTTCTAAATGTATCAGGTCCCTAAAGTTATAAAATCTCTCAATTAAAAATATTAGAGCTTAATATTGTGCAACACTGAAGGAAGTAAATGATGAGTTTGTGAGGAAATCAAGCCTGTGAATACAAATATTTCATGTTTTCAGAAATAACGGTGAGATACCAATAGTATCCAGCAAACCTCAAGTTGAAAATGTGGTCAGACTGGACCTTCCTTTGGAGGAAACTTCTTGGAGAAAGAGTCACTAGACTCACTTCACATGTGTTTCAGGCTGAGATTTAAGATGCAGTAGGTTTTGAATATGCTTGTAGTTTTGAACCTGCAGAAGAGCTTGCATGGAGGGGGAGCATCAGTCTTTGTGCTCCTTGATGTCACAGCAGCTTTTGATAATGCTGACCATGGTGTTCCTTTTCAACATCTGCAAGGGCTGGAAATAGGGGGCACCAATCTATACTTTCTCAAACAATAATTTCTGATTGTTGTCATTGTCAGTTGGTTATGTAAAAGCATGAGTGACTGGGAGAAGGAACCTCCGATTCATGAATGGCTATAATTGGCATATTAGCTGCCAGCTGCTATTTAAACAGGAGTTTCAAGTCCAAGCATTTCCTACTTATAAGAGAAAGTTGTCATTCCTATTCCACAAAGAAACTAAAATGCCATGATTAACAGTATCAAAGCCAGAGGGATGTCTAGAAAGGTGGGAAAGGCAGTGATAATTCTTGTACTCAGTCTCACTACAGGTTATCCTCAAAATATGGCATCAGTACCATACATGTTGTTACATGGTGTTACAATCAGACTGGAAGAGATCCAGGTAATAGGTTTACTCCAGAACTCTTTGCAATCACTGACCCACCATGTCTCAACAATCTTCCTAAAAAGGAGAGGTTTTCATCAATTGGAAAAGGATCCAATCCAAACCACAGATGATCAGAACTCTGAATCTTTGGATTAGAAATTAAAAATATTAGAGCTTAATATTGTGCAACACTGAAGGAAGTAAATGATGAGTTTGTGAGGAAATCAAGCCTGTGAATACAAATATTTCATGTTTTCAGAAATAACGGTGAGATACCAATAGTATCCAGCAAACCTCAAGTTGTCTGATGTAATGTATATGTGAAACTGTGAACATATGGAGAAACCAGAGGGCTTCAACTGACTTGGAATTTAGCAATCCCAATTCCTAAGCTATAAGCACATTTTAAAACAAGTAGTTAGTTTGCAAATGAAATCCAAGCTCAAGATGAGTTCAAGGGCTAAAAATTTGAACATGACTTGTGTGCAGTTATTGGGTTAGGTGGAATTCATAACTTCTATCATCATGGTGTTCATAGAATCAGGCCTGACAGAGACCTTGATGGTCTTCTAGTTCAGTGGTCTCCAACCTTTTCAGTTTTGCAGACCGCCACTGGTGGCAGCGACAATGGCAGGAAAAGAAGGGTTCAACGCAAGCGATGGGCAGGCTTATGTATGAAGCTCTATTTGGCCAAATGGAGTTTTGCATGCTCACCCACTCAACTATCACTTCCGTGGTCTGATTCCCAACCAGGGATTTCACAAATATTGGCAACGCTCTATCAAATCCTGTTCCTGTCAAAAGTGCCATTCCTCAAGGCAGCGTTCTTGGACCAACGCTCTTCATACTATACATAAATGATCTCTGTGACCATATCTCAAGTTATTGTGTTCTCTTTGCTGACGATGTCAAACTATTTAACACCACCAACAATACTACTACCCTTCAGAAAGACTTTACTGGAAGTTGTTTCATGCATCCATAGATTGGATACTTTGCCCATTTATGAAGTTTAAATACATTAACATGACTGAGATGTGACAATAGCAGCCAACTTTAAGTTCAGAATGTAGGGCTGCATTTTGGGCCCTTTGGGCATATTAATGTGAATTCAATGATCATTGCACTGGTAAGAACTTCTAAATGTATCAGGTCCCTAAAGTTATAAAATCTCTCAATTAAAAATATTAGAGCTTAATATTGTGCAACACTGAAGGAAGTAAATGATGAGTTTGTGAGGAAATCAAGCCTGTGAATACAAATATTTCATGTTTTCAGAAATAACGGTGAGATACCAATAGTATCCAGCAAACCTCAAGTTGTCTGATGTAATGTATATGTGAAACTGTGAACATATGGAGAAACCAGAAGGCTTCAACTGACTTGGAATTTAGCAATCCCAATTCCTAAGCTATAAGCACATTTTACAACAAGTAGTTAGTTTGCAAATGAAATCCAAGCTCAAGATGAGTTCAAGGGCTAAAAAATTTGAAAATGACTTGTGTGCAGTTATTGGGTTAGGTAGAATTCATAACTTCTATCATCATGGTGTTCATAGAATCAGGGCTGACAGAGACCTTGATGGTCTTCTAGTTCAGCGGTCTCCAACCTTTTCAGTTTTGCAGACCGCCAGTGGTGGCAGCGACAATGGCAGGAAAAGAAGGGTTCAATGCAAGCGATGGGCAGGCTTATGTATGAAGCTCTATTTGGCCAAATGGAGTTTTGCATGCTCACCCACTCAACTATCACTTCCGTGGTCTGATTCCCAACCAGGGATTGCACAAATATTGGCAACGCTCTATCAAATCCTGTTCCTAAGAATAGTTGCAATATTTCTCTGAGGCAATGTGATGCAATCATTCTAACTCTATAAATATAGACCTGTGTTCTGTCCGTCAGCTCAGGAGGCAAGGTGATGGCAGCGGTGGGGACGTTCTGGCCGGCACAGGTGTGGCGGATGTGATCGACGCACTGCAGACTCGGGAAAGAGATGGCGTTCCGCGACCAGGCCACCTGAGGATCGTGGGTCCGAAGCCAGGCCAACCCAAGGACCAAGGGAAAATGAAGGTCCGCCGTGACATAAAACTGGATCGCCTCCTCATGGTCCCCAATAGCCAGGCGCAAAGGCTGGGTGGCGAATTTAATGGGGCCGGACACCAGTTCTCGTCCATCAATTGTCTCTACCCGCATCGGAGGGTCCACCGGAACCACGGGGACCGCAAACTGGGTCACAAAGGCCTGGTCCATAAAGTTTGTTGTGGCCCCTGAGTCCACCAGCGCATGCGCCTGGAGCCCGTCCGACTGGTTCCCCAACCATATCCGTGTGTCCAGAATCAGATGCCGAGGGGGCCCAGAGTCTACTTCCGCAACGCCCAGTGGCGGCTTAGTACGTGCGCGCCCGAGGGTCGCCGCGAGGTCGGGCCTGCTCCGTTTCCCGATGGGTCACGCTGTGATTCGGGGACCGGCGTGCGTGCCCCACTTCGCTTTCTGGGGCAAGAAGCAGTGAAGTGGCCGGGCTCCCATCAAATCCTGTTCCTGTCAAAAGTGCCATTCCTCAAGGCAGCGTTCTTGGACCAACGCTCTTCATACTATACATAAATGATCTCTGTGACCATATCTCAAGTTATTGTGTTCTCTTTGCTGACGATGTCAAACTATTTAACACCACCAACAATACTACTACCCTTCAGAAAGACTTTGACTTTGTATCTGATTGGTCTAAAACTTGGCAAATCCAAATCTCAACCACCAAATGCTCAGTCTTATATATTGGAAAAAAGTATCCAAACCTTAAGTACAAACTTGATGGACATTACCTTACAGAAGCCCCCCACCCTGTTAAAGACCTTGGAGTTTTCATATCAAATGATCTAAGTGCCAAAGCCCACTGCAACTATATCGCAAAAAAGGCTCTAAGAGTTGTAAACCTAATTTTGCGTAGCTTCTTTTCCAAAAACTCTACACTACTAACCAGAGCGTACAAAACATTTGCTAGACCTATTCTTGAATACAGCTCACCTGTCTGGAACCCATACCACATCTCTGACATTAATACAATTGAACGTGTCCAGAAATATTTTACAAGAAGAGTTCTCCGCTCCTCTGAAAATAACAAAATACCTTATACCACCAGACTTGAAATCCTGGGATTAGAAAACTTAGAACTCTGCCGACTCCAACAAGTCCTGTGTTTAACACACAAAATCATCTATTGCAATGTCCTTGTCAGCCTCCACTCCAATCTTCATATAGTTTTGAATGATTATATCAGTAGATAGAATGTAAAATGTTTATTTCTGTATTATAAACTGTTAAGGAGATGAGATGTATCATACCTCCGTCCAGGGTGAGGGAAAGGAGCCTATTATGAGTGTCGGCTGACATAACAGGTGGGAGGGATGATTAATTACTGAGTGTTATCAGCGCGCGCTTTTCTAACCGACACTTCATTCCTAAGTTGACTGACATCCAGAGACCTGTGGAAGAAGATTACCACGAGGGGCCGTGAAGGAGTTGGCATTGGACCAGACCAGCCTGACCTCCTGGAGGAGGAGGGACAATTGGGGGGATATGATATGTTAGCCATATTTTGTCTCAGTTCCAGCTTTGCTTGGCTGCTATCAAGACTGTAAAAGTAAAAGTACTTGTTTTCATTCCAAATGGAGTCAAGGTGAATTCTTTCCTATTTACCGTCGGAGGTAGCCTGACAGTCCTTCCTGTTAAAGACTACTTCAGCTTCCATCGCAATAATACAAGAGCAAACAATAGATTTAAACTTAATGTTAAGTGCTTCAATCTTGAAAATATGACTTTTGTAACAGAATTGTTAACTCTGGGACACACTACCTGACTCTGTGGTTTCTTCTCAAAATCCCAAAAGCTTTAACAAAAAACTGTCTACTATTGACCTCACCCCATTCCTAAGAGGACTATAAGGGGCGTGCATAAGAGCACAAAAGTGCCTACCGTTCCTGTCCTATTGTTTCCTTTCTTTATATCAAATTAATATAGTTATTGCTAACTTTTGCTCATATATATACTTATATGATGTGTTGTTGTTTTATGTTGATGCTTGTGTATACTGTTGTGACAAAATAAAATCGCCCACTGTTAGCGTGACCTGGTTCCCAATAAACCACAGCCCAGGAGTTTGGGACCCCAGTTCTAGTCCACTCCCCTGTCCAATGAAGAAGTCCTGATTCCATTCTGGACAAATGGTTGTTCAATCTTTTCTTGAATACCTGGAATACCTACAACTCTGGGAGGCAAGCTCTTCCAATGATGAATCGTTCTCACTGTCAGGAAATTCCTCCTTATTTCTAGGTTGAATCTCCCTCTGACAAGCTTCCATGCATTGCTTCTTGTCCTGCCCTCAAGTGCTATGGTAAATAAATTGATGGTCTTTTCTCTGTGATAGCCCTTCAAGAGAAGAGCAACAAGATGATTAGGGGAATGAGGTTGAAACGTATTAAGAATGGTTGCTGGAATTTTTTATTTATTTATTTATTATTATTATTTTTCAAGTGCATATTAGATAATATATATAAATATAAGTATGAATTGAATACATAAAGTGAATACAATTAAATGGAACAATAGGACAGGGATGGTAGGCACTGGTGCCCTTATGCACCCCCCTTAGAAACCTCTTAGGAATGGGGTGAGATCAACAATAGACAGTCTTAGGTTAAAGATTTTGGGGTTTTGGAATGAGGCCATAGAGTCTGATAGTGCATTCCAGGCATTAACAACTCTGTTACTGAAGTCATATTTTCTGCAATCGAGTTTGGAGCGGTTCACTTTAAGTTTCTATTGTGTACTCGTGTATTGTTGTGGTTGAAACTGAAGTAGTCATTGAATTGGGTATGTCTATTTTAATGAAAAGAAGCACTAAGGGTGACATGATAGCAATGTTCCAATATTGCATGGTTGCCACAAAGAAGAGGAAGTCAAGCTATTCTCCAAAGCCCCTGAGGGCAGGACAAGAAGCAATGGGTGGAAACTAATCAAGGAAATAAGTACTCTGGAACTAAGAAGAAAGTTCCTGACAATTAGAGCAATTAATCAGTGGAACAACTTGCCTCCAGAAGTTGTGAATGCTCCAACACTGCAACTTTTTAAGAAGAGATTGGACAACTATTTGTCTGAAATATCATAGTTTCCTGTCTGAGCAGGGAATTGGACGAAGACCTCCAAGGTCCCTTCCAACTCAAGGGGTGAATCATTTCTATATTTCCTAGGGAAAACCAAACAGTTCCAGGGAAGAATAGAATGCTATTCTATTCTAAGTATTGGAAGACTATCATCAGGTCTCCCCTGAGACATCTCTTCATTAGGCTAAACATACCTAGTTTCCTTAGTTGTGCACTATATGATTTAGTTATCAGATACCTTATCACCTTTGAGGACTATAAGGGGCATGCATAAGAGCACAAAAGTGCCTACCATTCCTGTCCTATTGTTTCCTTTCTTTATAGCAAATTCATATAGTTATTGCTAACTTTTGCTCATATATATACTTATATGATGTGTTGTTGTTTTATGTTGATGCTTGTGTATACTGGTGTGACAAAATAAATAATTCAATTCAATTCAAGCTTCTTCAGCTCTGACTGGATGGTGGGGAAGGGAAGGATCACCACTACCATCCAGTCAGAGTTGAAGAAGCTTCTTGGATGGGAAGCAAAATGTCTTCAAAGAAAAAATAAGAAAGTCCAGTTGCCTCCTGAAAAAGCACCTTTGGGACTGATACGGAATGGTTGCAAAACGTGAGCGGGAGGTGGCAGCTGACAGGGGAAGGGTCAATTCTCCTTCCCTGGAACTGTTTGGTTTTCCCTAGGAAATATAGAAATGATTCACCCCTTTTGTTTTGTTATTGGTTATTTTATGACATTTAACTGACGAAGAGGATAAAATGGAGAGATAGATTACTGGCCAAAAATTGTAAAACTATCAGAGCATATGCAAATAATTTATACTTACACCATGCCAAAGTAAGACCTTTCATGTCTATTTATTGCTTTATAATGGTAGCCAACTGTTCAGGGATCAATATAAATAGCAAGGTTGAAGTGGAGGCCCTGCTGAATGCTCAGTTATAACTCATAAAAACTGAAATTATTTTATTCAAAATGTCTGTATTGCAGCAGCTGAAACATTAAATCCCAAAACACTGAACTAACTCCCAGGGATAGCAGTATCCACTCATCTTTTGCTTTAAAATTTTACTTGAACCAAATCAACAACTTATCCCAGGTTTCAAGATTCAAATAGTTAAATTTGTTCAATTCTTTGCCCTATCCTACATATCAATGAATAAAAATAAAGTATTTGAATCCTCACCATTTTTGAGGAACTCCAAGTGGGAGGATGAATTATTTGTTCTCTAACATCTCTATTCAGTGTAATAATTAAGGCATTAGTAACAGAGTAACAGAGTTGAAAGGGACTGTGGAGATCTTCTAGTCAAACCCCCTGCTCAAGCAGGAAACCCTATACCATTTCAGACAAATAGTTGTCCAATCTCTTCTTAAAAATGTCCAGTGTTGGAGCACCAGCAACTTCTGGTGGCAAGTCATTCCACTGATTAATGTCTATGGAGATTCTCTATTATCCAGGTTACCCAAAGGTGCTTTTGCAAAAGGCCACTGGACTTTGTGTTAATTGTGCCACTAATTAATTGTTCTAACTGCCAATACATTTCTTCTTAGGAGGTTGGTTCGCTTCTTGGTTAATTTCCATCCACTGCTTCTTCAGGTGCTTTGGAGAATAGGTTGACCCCGTCTTCTTTGTGGCAGCCCCTTGGATATTGGAACAGTGATATATCACACCCTAATTCTTCTTTCCATTAGAGTAGACATACCCAATTCCTGCAAATACTCTTCATATAGTTTAGCCTCCAGTCCCCTAATCATCTTTGTTACTTTTCTTTGCACTCTTTCTAGAGTTTCAACCTTTTTTTTTTTAATACCGTGGTGACCAAAACAGGATGTAATATTCTAAATGTGTTCTTACCAAGGCATTATAAAGTGGTATTAATACTTCACATGATTTTAATTCTATCCCTCTGTTAAAGCATCCTAGAAGTGTGTTGGCATGGTTTTGTGTAACAGCAGAAGAAGTGTGCAAACAATTGATCTAAGGCTTACATTGATAATTACTTCATTATTTTATTTAAATGTCTTTTTCAGCAATATGTGATTAATGGATGAGATATTCATCAAACAAAGAAGGGGAAAGAATGACATTGATTTTAAGTCATAATCTGTGGTTGAATAGTGAAGAATGTCTTCCAGAATGAAATGTAAACACAGACACACACAAACATGCACACACAAAATACAGTCATGACAGTGATTAATTATACTGCCCAGAGCTCCCCTAAAAGAAGGCATACAACATCTGCAATGCTGATTTAGCTTTATTTTAAGAAAAAAATGCCAAATTTTGCTTCAACGTATACATGTTTTAGAGTCCGATAGATAGCAATTTTGATTTATATAAGAGAAGCTAAAGCGATAACAGACGGTGGTGACAGGTCGTTGGCCACAACTCAGAGATATCCAGGATAGAGATTGCATCATTTTCCTTTAACACTATAGAAATGAGATAAAATAATAGGTTGATTAAAATGGGTTTAGTGTTTCTAACCCCAAAATCTATCCTTTCCTGCCCATTTTTTTACAGAGATTTTCCCTGGAAACGTTTTCCATTTTTGTGTCATTGCCTTACAACGCTTTGTGAATGCAAGGAATATCAGGAAGATTAGGCCAATCTACATCTTTGGCATCTCTATTAGGGAAGGGTTTCCTTACTTGGGACAGCATCTTCTTCCAATTTGACTGTAGCCAGAACGACAGCGAAGCCAATAGCACCTACGTTGTTTTTGTACTTGCCTGGCACTTCCTATGAAAAGGAAAAGAGCAGATAAGTGAATAATGAATGAAGATACTTTTTTAAATATACTATAGAGTCTGATTTTCCACTGGAATTCTTCCCTATTTGTTTTATGAAGAAAACATTTCCATAGCTGCTGTTTTCTGCTATTGAAAACTGAGCATATGAGAGTTAATGACTTGCACAAGGGATACTCTGAATATCTCAGTCATCAAAAAAGTTTTGGAGAACAAAGGGAGGACATACTACTTCTGTACTGCTCTGAAAGAGAAGTACATTGGGTTGTTCACCTAATTCCCAAGAGTCAAGCTTCTCTTCAGGGAGTATGTAGAGTTTTCTTTTTTGTATTAAGGAAATAAAAATAGATATGTGGGGGGAAAGGATAATTTCTCTGCTGCTAGATATTTTGCTGCAGACATCTAGGGAATTCCTCATTTTACTTCTGCTTTTCATGCTAAGTACGAATAGATCCACACTATGATTATTATAGTATAGTACAACATAGCTATCTTTCCTCTTTACACAAATAGAATATAAATAGAATAATGAACCAATAAATTGGTTTTCCAGTCCCTCCTTGATGCCCTATATTATATTGAATCTCTATTTTTATTTCTGAAGAAAAATCAATCATGTATTTTTCAGACATTTGGAATTTTACATTGTCAATAGCCAAAATATCAAAAAACAAAAAATAAACTAAAAGGCATCAATGACTATGATATTTCTAGCTCAAAAATGAAAATTTAAATCCAGAAGGTCATTGCTTATGATTGTGCAAATTTGGTGCTCGAATTGAATTGTAGACTCTACAAAGTAGTTGTAGATTACCCTGTTTTCAAAGGTGATTTTATTTATTTAGAAATAAATAAGTTACCAATCCTTTCTAAATTATCAGTAAATTAGTTTCTTACCTGGCTCAGGCAGGAAAGTAAGAAAAAGGACTGCGAAGAGCAGATAAAGGATCTTCATCTTTGGATTGGTTCTGGACCAAACCTTATTCCAGGGACAGAACACAGGTCTATATTTATAGAGTTAGAATGATTGCATCACATTGCCTCAGAGAAATATTGCAACTATTCTTAGGATCTACTTTTACTATTCCTCATAAGCAGTGGTGAAATTCAATTCTGGGCATGGCTTGGTGGGTGTGGCTTGGTGGGCATGGCAGGGGAAGATTACTGCAAAATCTCATTCCCTCCCCACTCCTGCGGGAAGGATATTGCAAAATCTCCATTCCCACTCCACTCTGGGGCCAGCCAGAGGTGGTGTTTGCCAGTTATCGGAACTACTCAAAATTTCTGCTACCGGTTCTCCAGAACCTGTCAGAACGTTTTGAATTTCACCCCTACTCATAAGTGATTGTTGTTCATCTTCCTTCTATTGAAATACTCCTGTGGGTTTGCTTTTTCAAAAGTTCTTGGAAGAGCAAGAGACTTAGTTGAATGGTTAATGACTACTGGGGCACTACAAATCCTCTTCACGTCCTGTATTTCTTGTTACCTTCTGGGAGGAGACTTCATGGTATCCGAAGCAGAACATCTAGATTCAGTCATAGTTTTGTTCCATACAGAATGAACTGGTAAGCCATTCCAAATGTGTGAGATTCCTAAAGTTAGGCAAACTCTGGATTAAAGCAAATGTTGGAATGCAGTATTGAAGGTTGACTCTGCCCATTGCCAGGAGTTCAATCCTGACCGGCCCAAGGTTGACTCAGTCTTCCATCATTCCGAGGTTGGTAAAATGAAAACTCAGATAGCTGGGGGCAATATGCTGACTCTATAAACTGCTTACTTAAAGAGTGCTATATAACTCTTTGAGGTGGTATACAAGTCTAAGTGCTATTGCTATCTGTAGTCTGTAGTCTGTAGTCATGAAAATCTTTGAAAGGCTAATGCTTTCCTACTTGAAAACCATCACGGATCCTCTGTTAGACCCCTTGCAATTTGCATACCAAGCAAATAGATCAACAGATGATGCTGTTAATATGGCTCTGCACTACATCCTACAGCATCTTGAGTCTCCAAAGACCTATGCAAGGGTCCTTTTTGTAGACTTTAGTTCAGCATTCAATACCATCATTCCAGACATTCTTCTAACTAAGCTAAATCAGCTACAGGTACCAGAACAGACTTGTAAGTGGATCACAAGCTTCCTAACAAACAGGAAGCAGCAGGTGAAGCTAAGCAAGATCACATCGAATACCTGTACAATTAGCACAGGGCCCCCCCCGAGGCTGTGTGCTCTCCCCACTTCTCTTCTCTCTGTATACCAATGACTGCATCTCCAATGATCCATCTGTTAAGTTACTGAAGTTCGCAGATGACAAAACAGTGATTGGTCTCATTCGAGACAATGATGAATCCGCATATAGACGAGAGGTCGAATGACTAGCCTTGTAGTGCAACCAAAACAACCTGGAACTGAACACACTCAAAACCGTAGAAATGGTGGTAGACTTTAGGAGAAACCCTTCCATACTTCCACATCTCACAATACTAGACAACACAGTATCAACAGTACAAACCTTCAAATTTCTAGGTTCTATCATATCGCAAGATCTAAAATGGACAGCTAACATCAAAAACAGCATTAAAAAAGGACAACAAAAAATGTTCTTTCTGTGCCAACTCAGTAAGCTCAAACTGCCCAAGGAGCTGCTGATTCAGTTCTAAAGAGGAATTATTGAGTCTGTCATTTGCACCTCTATAACTGTCTGGTTTGGTTCTGCAACCCAACAAGAAAAACACAGACTTCAGAGGATAATTAGAACTGCAGAAAAAATAATTGCTACCAACCTGCCTTCCATTGAGGACCTGTATACTGCACGAATCAAGAAGAGGGCCATGAAAATATTTGCAGACCCCTCGCATCCTGGACATAAACTGTTTCAACTCCTACCCTCAAAACGACGCTATAGAGCACTGCACACCAGAACAACTAGACACAAGAACAGTTTTTTCCCGAAGGCCATCACTCTGCTAAACAAATAATTCCATCAACACTGTCAAATTATTTACTGAATCTGCACTACTATTAATTTTCTCATAGTTCCATCACCAATCTCTTTCCACTTATGACTGTATGACTGTAACTTGTTGCTGGCAATCCTTATGATTTATACTGATATATTGACCATCAATTGTGTTGTAAATGTTGTACCTTGATGAATGTATCTTTTCTTTTATGTACACTGAGAGCATATGCACCAAGACAAATTCCTTGTGTGTCCAATCACACTTGGCCAATAAAAATTCAATTCTATTCTATTCTATTCTATTCTATTCTATTCTATTCTATTCTATTCTAATGCTATTGCTATTACAGTTTAACAGTGTGCAAGGCTGGCAAAAGCCAAAGAAAGAGTTTGAGAGGAAATTAAACATGTGACTACAAGGAATTCATGTTGAGAAATAACGGTGAGATATCAACAGAATCCATCAAATTCAAGCCACCTGATGTAACACTTATGTGAAAATGTAGAAATGTGGATGAACCAACAACTTCAACGGACTTGGAATTTAACAATCACAATTCCTAAGATAAAAAGCAAACATTAGCACATGCAGTTAATTTTCAAATGAAATACAAGCTCAAGATAAGTTCAAGGTCTAGAAAATTTGATAATGAGTGGTATGAGGTTATTAAGTTAGATAGAATTCATAGTTTCTCTCATAATATTTCATGCTGGTATTCATGTGTGATGTGAATTCAATTATTGGTCAGAAAATCATAGAAAGAAACAACACAAGAATTAATTAACGTGTAATTAACAAGGAATTCATTAATGGGTGAATTATCTTAAATTCAGAAACCTCACTTAACTTGTATCCAGACTAATAATGAAAATGATTAATCCGGTCCTTACTCCTTTACTATTGAAATCATCCTTCCCAAACAAGTCCCTTCCAGATACAATTGCATCTTTTCAGTGTATTGACCTAATTCAGGGATGTCAAATTCAATTTCAATGAGGGTTGCATCAGAGTTGTGTCTGACTTCAGGGGGGCGGTGTGTGTGTGGCCATGGGGGTATGGCCAGCTCGATGTTACTCCTGTTGAGGGCACTTGTGGTGGCTGGAGTGCTCTGCTGGAGAAAATAGGCTCCCGAGCTCATTTTCTGCTGCCACTGCCTCCTGCAATCCTCTGCTCGTGAAAATGGAGCTCGGGAGCCCATTTTGCAGGCAGAAGCACTGGGGGCCTTAACTGTTTCCAGGGTGGACCCACAGGCCAGATCTAAGTACCCCAAAGGACGGATCTGGACCCTGGGCCTTGAGTTTGACACCCTTGTTCCAAATGGATTAGGTTTGTTATTTGTTGGTAATATTTAAGGGGGAGAGATCACTTCAGTGCTTTGTTAATAGACTGATTCCAATAGACTGATTCCTTATGTTGTCTGGTAATTACAAAGAACTGGGACTTAAAACTGATCACATGATTTATTTATTTTCATTTTTTTATTAAATTAATGCTATATTATACCATATTTGAGTTCTATTTTTTATCTTTTCTTTTATGTACACTGAGACCATATGCACCAAGACAAATTCCTTGTGTGTCCAATCACACTTGGCCAATAAACAATTCTATTCTATTCTATTCTATTCTATTCTATTCTATTCTATTCTATTCTATTCTATTCTATTCTATTCTATTCTATTCTATTCTATTCTATTTTTCTTATTGTGTCCTTCATTTAACATGTAGGCAAAATAATCCTTAGGATCATTGCATGAAGATTATATCCTACAATATATATATATATGTATATTTGCTAAGCAAGACAGTTTCAAGTGAATTTTGCCCTATTTTACAACCTTTCTTGCCACAGTGGTTAAGGGAATAACTGCAGTTCTTAAGTCAGTAACAGGGTTTTCAAATGAATCTGGCATCACCATTGACTCTTCTTGTCAGAAGGTCACAAAAGGTGATCACATGACCCTGTCATAAGTACGAGTCAGTTTCCAAGCATCTGAATTTTGATCATGTGACCATGGAGATGCTGCAATGGTCATAAGTCTGAAAAACGGTCATAAGTCATCTTTTTCAATGGTATTGTAACTTTGAACAGTGACTAAATAAACTGTTGTAGGTCAAGGAATACGATAGTGCTGCTGCATGCTAGATAATTAAAAAAGCCAAAGAATATTTTTTTAAAAAACCTCACTCTTTGACTCATTGATTATAAAAAGTCCTTTGTGCTAATCATACAATGACTTAGAAAAGGGCTCAGAAAAATGTGAATTTCTGTATCTTGTTATTGGTAAGAGAACCTTTTGTAAAAGTCAGGAAGGCACAGTACAGACAGAATATGGTGAAACAGACTGGCTCAAAGTTAGCAAAGGAGTGTGACAAAGCTGTATAATATCCCCTTATTTATTCAATCTACATGCTGAATATAAATTAAGAGAAGCTGGAAAGGAAGAAGATTGGAAGTGATTTTAAAATTGGAAAAAGATGTGCGTTGCTGCTGTCATTACCTTCCTCTCTGAAAATGCAAAAAAATCTGAAAATTCTAGTAATAAAAGTTAAGGAGCAACAGAAATGAACAACATAATAATTAATTTGGGAGAAGGGAAGAGAGGGAAGGAGAAGGGAAGAGACGGAAAGAGATAGACCGTCGTCGTAAAATTGGGTCGAATATGATGTATATGAGAAAGGAAAACAGACGGGTAATTTTTTTTTCTTATTTGATGGTTATATAATGATATTACAACAGAAGATAATATGTTATTATATGATGAATGTTATCGTATATTTGTTTATATGTTACTGTATATTTGTCTATATACATATGATTATAATAACGATGATAATGATGTTTGTTCTTATGTTAAAACCTTGGACACCTAGAGAGCACACTCCTCAAGATATAAAAGAAATGTATGATACAAAACAATAAAAAATATTACAACAATAATTAATTTGTAATTAACCAATTAATGGGTAAATTCTCCTACCAAAGTGGTACCTATTGATCTGCTCACATTTTGCATGCTTTCAAACTGCTAGGTGGGCAGGAACTGGGGAAAATTATAGGTGTTTGCCCTGTCACATAGCGCTCAGGTCTAGAACCCATATGGTCACTTTTCTAGCTGATAAGTTCAGCACCTTTAAATCTAATCATTGTGTTCCTATGGCTACACTGCACTACACTACACTACACTACACTACACTACTTTATACCAGTATTATTATATTATAATAACATTACGTTATGTTACATTAGGTACATGCACGTAAAAATGCAAGTAGAAAAAATAGGGACCACCTTTGGTGGGAAGGTAACGGCAGACTTAGAGATATGCAAATCCTAAGAGTGAGAAAGTCTCAAATGAAGCGACCAAAGGAGAGTAAATTGGGTTTGACCTCAAGTTGAAAATGTGGTCAGACTGGACCTTCCTTTGGAGGAAACTTCTTGGAGAAAGAGTCACTAGACTCACTTCACATGTGTTTCAGGCTGAGATTTAAGATGCAGTAGGTTTTGAATATGCTTGTAGTTTTGAACCTGCAGAAGAGCTTGCATGGAAGGGGAGCATCAGTCTTTGTGCTCCTTGATGTCACAGCAGCTTTTGATAATGCTGACCATGGTGTTCCTTTTCAACATCTGCAAGGGCTGGAAATAGGGGGCACCAATCTATACTTTCTCAAACAATAATTTCTGATTGTTGTCATTGTCAGTTGGTTATGTAAAAGCATGAGTGACTGGGAGAAGGAACCTCCGATTCATGAATGGCTATAATTGGCATATTAGCTGCCAGCTGCTATTTAAACAGGAGTTTCAAGTCCAAGCATTTCCTACTTATAAGAGAAAGTTGTCATTCCTATTCCACAAAGAAACTAAAATGCCATGATTAACAGTATCAAAGCCAGAGGGATGTCTAGAAAGGTGGGAAAGGCAGTGATAATTCTTGTACTCAGTCTCACTACAGGTTATCCTCAAAATATGGCATCAGTACCATACATGTTGTTACATGGTGTTACAATCAGACTGGAAGAGATCCAGGTAATAGGTTTACTCCAGAACTCTTTGCAATCACTGACCCACCATGTCTCAACAATCTTCCTAAAAAGGAGAGGTTTTCATCAATTGGAAAAGGATCCAATCCAAACCACAGATGATCAGAACTCTGAATCTTTGGATTAGAAATTAAAAATGGGAACCTTTCATTCTACATGATTGAGTCTACAATTACAATTACTTGTAGACAATTACTGTTATTACTTGTTCCCTCTTTAACATTGCTGAGTGAAATATATGAAGCTGCTACAGTCTGTGTTCTTTATTGAAAGATTGTTACAAAAAGCCAGTAAAAATGAAATTATATGGTAGAACTGTCATATCACAATTATTAATAAAACTAAATTTAATAATCTAGTTACATTGGCTTGAGAAAGACTTTACTGGAAGTTGTTTCATGCATCCATAGATTGGATACTTTGCCCATTTATGAAGTTTAAATACATTAACATGACTGAGATGTGACAATAGCAGCCAACTTTAAGTTCAGAATGTAGGGCTGCATTTTGGGCCCTTTGGGCATATTAATGTGAATTCAATGATCATTGCACTGGTAAGATCTTCTAAATGTATCAGGTCCCTAAAGTTATAAAATCTCTCGATTAAAAATATTAGAGCTTAATATTGTGCAACACTGAAGGAAGCAAATGATGAGTTTGTGAGGAAATCAAGCCTGCGAATACAAATATTTCATGTTTTCAGAAATAACGGTGAGATACCAATAGTATCCAGCAAACCTCAAGTTGTCTGATGTAATGTATATGTGAAACTGTGAACATATGGAGAATCAAGAAGGGGGCCATGAAAATATTTGCAGACCCCTCGCATCCTGGACATAAACTGTTTCAACTCCTACCCTCAAAACGACGCTATAGAGCACTGCACACCAGAACAACTAGACACAAGAACAGTTTTTCCCCGAAGGCCATCACTCTGCTAAACAAATAATTCCATCAACACTGTCAAATTATTTACTGAATCTGCACTACTATTAATTTTCTCATAGTTCCATCACCAATCTCTTTCCACTTATGACTGTTTGACTGTAACTTGTTGCTGGCAATCCTTATGATTTATATTGATATATTGACCATCAATTGTCTCTACCCGCATCGGAGGGTCCACCGGAACCACGGGGACCGCAAACTGGGTCACAAAGGCCTGGTCCATAAAGTTTGTTGTGGCCCCTGAGTCCACCAGCGCATGCATCATTCCAGTCAGAGTCCTGGCACAAAAGACGAAATTCGGCGATGTACTCCTGCAGGGGGCGTTTCCCTTGACGGAGTTCCTTAAGGCGCCTGGTTGCCGTCAGCATTCGAACGGGGTCCTCATACATGGTGTTACAATCAGACTGGAAGAGATCCAGGTAATAGGTTTACTCCAGAACTCTTTGCAATCACTGACCCACCATGTCTCAACAATCTTCCTAAAAAGGAGAGGTTTTCATCAATTGGAAAAGGATCCAATCCAAACCACAGATGATCAGAACTCTGAATCTTTGGATTAGAAATTAAAAATGGGAACCTTTCATTCTACATGATTGAGTCTACAATTACAATTACTTGTAGACAATTACTGTTATTACTTGTTCCCTCTTTAACATTGCTGAGTGAAATATATGAAGCTGCTACAGTCTGTGTTCTTTATTGAAAGATTGTTACAAAAAGCCAGTAAAAATGAAATTATATGGTAGAACTGTCATATCACAATTATTAATAAAACTAAACTTAATAATCTAGTTACATTGCCTTGAGAAAGACTTTACTGGAAGTTGTTTCATGCATCCATAGATTGGATACTTTGCCCATTTATGAAGTTTAAATACATTAACATGACTGAGATGTGACAATAGCAGCCAACTTTAAGTTCAGAATGTAGGGCTGCATTTTGGGCCCTTTGGGCATATTAATGTGAATTCAATGATCATTGCACTGGTAAGATCTTCTAAATGTATCAGGTCCCTAAAGTTATAAAATCTCTCGATTAAAAATATTAGAGCTTAATATTGTGCAACACTGAAGGAAGCAAATGATGAGTTTGTGAGGAAATCAAGCCTGCGAATACAAATATTTCATGTTTTCAGAAATAACGGTGAGATACCAATAGTATCCAGCAAACCTCAAGTTGTCTGATGTAATGTATATGTGAAACTGTGAACATATGGAGAAACCAGAAGGCTTCAACTGACTTGGAATTTAGCAATCCCAATTCCTAAGCTATAAGCACATTTTACAACAAGTAGTTAGTTTGCAAATGAAATCCAAGCTCAAGATGAGTTCAAGGGCTAAAAAATTTGAAAATGACTTGTGTGCAGTTATTGGGTTAGGTAGAATTCATAACTTCTATCATCATGGTGTTCATAGAATCAGGGCTGACAGAGACCTTGATGGTCTTCTAGTTCAGCGGTCTCCAACCTTTTCAGTTTTGCAGACCGCCAGTGGTGGCAGCGACAATGGCAGGAAAAGAAGGGTTCAATGCAAGCGATGGGCAGGCTTATGTATGAAGCTCTATTTGGCCAAATGGAGTTTTGCATGCTCACCCACTCAACTATCACTTCCGTGGTCTGATTCCCAACCAGGGATTGCACAAATATTGGCAACGCTCTATCAAATCCTGTTCCTAAGAATAGTTGCAATATTTCTCTGAGGCAATGTGATGCAATCATTCTAACTCTATAAATATAGACCTGTGTTTAACACACAAAATCATCTATTGCAATGTCCTTCCTGTTAAAGACTACTTCAGCTTCCATCGCAATAATACAAGAGCAAACAATAGATTTAAACTTAATGTTAACCGTTTCAATCTTGAAAATATGACTTTTGTAACAGAGTTGTTAACTCTGGGACACACTACCTGACTCTGTGGTCTCTTCTCAAAATCCCAAAAGCTTTAACCAAAAACTGTCTACTATTGACCTCACCCCATTCCTAAAAGGACTATAAGGGGCGTGCATAAGAGCACAAAAGTGCCTACCGTTCCTGTCCTATTGTTTCCTTTCATTATATCAAATTAATATAGTTATTGCATATTTTTGCTTATATATATGCTTATATGATGTGTTGTTGTTTTATGTTGATGCTTGTGTATACTGTTGTGACAAAATAAAATAAAAAAATAAAAAGAGAGTTCACGTGCTCGCCCACTGTTAGCGTGACCTGGTTCCCAATAAACCACAGCCCAGGAGTTTGGGACCCCAGTTCTAGTCCACTCCCCTGTCCAATATAGAAGTCCTGATTCCATTCTGGACAAATGGTTGTTCAATCTTTTCTTGAATACCTGGAATACCTACAACTCTGGGAGGCAAGCTGTTCCAATGATGAATCGTTCTCACTGTCAGGAAATTCCTCCTTATTTCTAGGTTTAATCTCCCTCTGACAAGCTTCCATGCATAATTCAATTCAATTCAAGCTTCTTCAGCTCTGACTGGATGGTGGGGAAGGGAAAGATCACCACTACCATCCATGCATTGCTTCTTGTCCTGCCCTCAAGTGCTATGGTAAATAAATTGATGGTCTTTTCTCTGTGATAGCCCTTCAAGAGAAGAGCAACAAGATGATTAGGGGAATGAGGTTGAAACATATTAAGAATGGTTGCTGGAATTTTTTATTTATTTATTTATTATTTATTTATTTTTTTCAAGTACATATTAGATAATATATATAAATATAAGTATGAATTGAATACATAAAGTGAATACAATTAAATGGAACAATAGGACAGGGATGGTAGGCACTGGTGCCCTTATGCACCCCCCTTAGAAACCTCTTAGGAATGGGGTGAGATCAACAATAGACAGTCTTAGGTTAAAGATTTTGGGGTTTTGGGATGAGACCATAGAGTCTGGTAGTGCATTCCAGGCATTAACAACTCTGTTACTGAAGTCATATTTTCTGCAATCGAGTTTGGAGCGGTTCACTTTAAGTTTCTATTGTGTACTCGTGTATTGTTGTGGTTGAAGCTGAAGTAGTCATTGAATTGGGTATGTCTATTTTAATGAAAAGAAGCACTAAGGGTGACATGATAGCAATGTTCCAATATTGCATGGTTGCCACAAAGAAGAGGAAGTCAAGCTATTCTCCAAAGCCCCTGAGGGCAGGACAAGAAGCAATGGGTGGAAACTAATCAAGGAAATAAGTACCCTGGAACTAAGAAGAAATTTCCTGACAATTAGAGCAATTAATCAGTGGAACAACTTGCCTCCAGAAGTTGTGAATGCTCCAACACTGCAACTTTTTAAGAAGAGATTGGACAACTATTTGTCTGAAATATCATAGTTTCCTGCCTGAGCAGGGAATTGGACGAAGACCTCCAAGGTCCCTTCCAACTCTGTTATTCTATGCTATTCTATTCTAAGTATTGGAAGACTACCATCAGTCTCCCCTGAGACATCTCTTCATTAGGCTAAACATACCTAGTTCCCTTAGTTGTGTACTATATGATTTAGTTATCAGATATCTTATCACTGTTGCTTTTTTCTGCATTCATTCTAGGGCTTCCTTGTTTTTGCATCATGGAGACCAGAACTGGATGCAATCCAATGTGGCCTCACTAGTGCAGGAGAGAGCAGTATAATCACTTCCTGTGAATTCTGTTGGTTTAGCCTAGAACCGGGTTGGCTCTTTTGGGCAGCATACAGTTGACTTATATTTCAGTAGTGATCCACCAAGACACTAGATCCCTCTTATAGTTACTGTTGTTGAGACAAGTATCCCCTATTCCATACTTATGCATTTGATTTTCTTGCCTAAGTGCAAGACCTTAACTTTTCTCTCAACTGAGAACATTTGTGAGTTATGAATTGTGAGCTGCATCTTATTGAATAGTGCCCTATTCTCAAGTCTGTCACAATCCTTCTGGATCTTCAGTCTATCTATCAAAGTGTTGGCAATTTTCCCCAGCTTGGTGTCATCAACAAATTTATAAGTTCCCATCCTATCCCCTCACCTACATCATTTATGAAGATGTTGAAGACATCAAGAAATTTTCTAGCCCTTGAACTGATCTCGAAGCTTGGATTTCTTTTGCAAAATAACTGCCTGTTGTAATATATGCTTATTATTTAGCTTGGAATTGTGATTGCTAAATTCCAAGTCAGTTGAGGCCTTCTGGTTTCTCCATATTTCCACACTTTCACATACTGTACACGTTACAACAGACAACTTGAGGTTTCCTGGATACCATTGGTATCTCACCGTTATTCCTGAGCATGAAATTCTCATATTCACATGCTTAATTTCCTTACAAACTTCTTCATTGGTTTCTTCAGTGCTGCACAATATTAAGCTCTAATATTTTTATTCCAGAGTTGTATAACTTTTGGCACCTCACACATTTAGAATGGCTTACCCGTGCAATGACCATTGGATTCCCATTAATATGGCCAAAGGGCCCAGAATGTACTCTTTGATTACATATTGTCACATCTCAGTTGTGTTAATGTATTTCAACTTCGTAAATGACCAAAGTATCCAATATATGGATGTATGAAACAACTTCCAGCAGTGTCAAAGTAGACTTCTTGGTAAAGCTAGAAAAATGTGAGATAGATAGCAGCAGCACCAGATACATTTCGTATTGGCTGACAAACCATATTCAATGAGTAGTCCTTAACATGGAGGGAGATAAGCAGTGGGGTATCACAAGGTTCCATCTTAGGCCCAGTACTCTTCAATATCTTCATAAATGACTTAGATGAGGGAATAGAAGGAGAACTCATCAAATTTGCAGGTGACACTAAAATGGCAGGAATAAACAACACCCCAGAAGACAAGCTCAGGATCCAAAAAGATCTTGACAGACTTAAGCAATGGGCTCTATCAAACAAAATGAAATTTAATGTGGAGAAAAGCAAGGTTTTACACTTGGGCATGAAAAACCAAAGGTCCAAGTACAGACTGGGCAAAACCTGGCTCAAAAACAGTAGCAATGTGCAGCAGCACTCAAAAATGCTAATACAATCTTTGGTTGTATAAACAGAGGCATAGAATCAAAATCACATTACTACCGCTTTATAAAGTCTTGGTAAGCATATATCTGGAATATTGCATTCAGTTTTGTAACTGCATTACAAAAAAAAAAATGTTGAGATTTTGGAAAAAGTGCAGAAAAGTGGAGCTAAAATGATTAAACCCTGGAGACTAAAATATATGAAGAAAGTTTGCAAGGATTTGGGTTTGGCTAGTCTAGAGAGAAGAAGGACTAAGAATGATATGATAGCAGTATTCCAATATTTAAGGGGCTGCCATAAAGAGGAGGGGGTCAACTTATTTTCCAAAGCACAAGAAAGCAGGACAAGAAACAATGGATGGAAACTAATAAAGGAGAGAAGCAATCTGGAATTGATGAGAAACTTCCTAACAGTGAGGACAATTAACCAGTGGAACAGCTTGCCTTCAGATGTTCTGAGTGCTTCATCATTGGAGGTCTTTAAGAAGAGACTGGACAGTCAATAGTGTAAAATGGTATAGGGCAGTAATGGTGAACTGTTTTGCCATCGCATGCCAAAAACGGGGGAGCGTGGGGGGTGGGTGGGTTCTCCGCATGCCAACACCCATAATTCTATGCGTCCCGCACATGTGCATGCAACACTCCTGTGCTGCCCCCATTTTTTGCACTGTGGGCCCAGTAGGCCCGTTTTTTGCTCTCCCCAGGCTCTAGAGCCTTTCTAGGAGCCTTGGGAGAACCAAAATGGCCTTTCCCACCCCCCTGGAGGCCCTGTCGAGGCCAGAAATAGCCCATTTGCCAACTTCCAGTCCCACCATTTCCGGCCTCCAGAGGGCCTCCAGGGGTGTGGAGAAGGCCGTTTTGCCCTTCCCCCGCAAGTTCCTAGAAAGAGTCTGGAGTCTGGGGAGAGCAAAAAATGGGCCTTTTCCACCCCCCAGGCCCTCTAGAGGTAGGAAACAACCTGTTTCCCTACTGCCAGGAAACCTGAAAATCAGCTGGCCAGCACACACATGCACACCGGAGCTGAGCTTGCATGCCATAGCTGGTGACATCATGGGTATAGGTCTTCTGCTTGAGGAGGGGGCTGGACTAGAAGACCTCAAAGGTCCCTTCCAGTTCTACTGATTGAGAGTCTTTCCCAAGGCAACAGAATTACAAGCTTATTATTTTTAGTTTTATTAATAATTGTGATATGACCATTCTACCATAGAATTTATTAGGTTCTGGAGTAAATCGATTACCTGGATCTCTTCCAGTCTGATTGTAACACCATATATGGTACTGATGCCATATTTTGAGGATAACCTGTAGTGAGACTGAGTGCAAGAATTATCACTGCCTTTCCCACCTTTCTGGACCTCCCTCTGGCTTTGATACTATTAATCATGGCATTTTAGTTTCTTTGTGGAATAGGAATGAAAACTTTGTCTTATAACTAGCAAATGCTTGGATATGAAACTCCTGTTTAAATAGCAGCTGGCAGCTAATATGCCAATTATAGCCATTCATGAATCAGAGGTTCCTTCTCCCAGTCACTCATGCTTTTACATAACCAACTGACAACAATCAGCAATTGAGGATTTCTAACCTATCATCCTCTCTCTGGATATGCTTACAGGTACAGATGAAGGCCTGGATCAAATACCCTGAAAATTCTACACCAGCTTGGACTGTCCCAAAGGTGCTTTTCCCAATAGACAACTGGACTTTCTTTTTTTTTTCCTTTAAAAATGTTTGGTTTCCCATCCTAGAAGTTAGCCTGCACTACTGTAACTGAATCAATCCACTTTCAATGAATCACAATAGAGCTGGAAGGGAGCTTGGAGGTCTTGTAGTCCAAGCCCCTGCTCAAGCTGGATATCCTATACCACTGATGGCTAACCTTTTTGCCTTCGTGTGCCAAAAGCAGGGGGAGCATGGGGGGGTTGTGCACATGCGTGCCCACACCCATTCTATGCGCCCGCCCCTGTGCACGACACACACCCCCGCGCTTCCCCGCTTTTGGCACTTGATGGCATGGTGGACCCAGTAGGCCTATTTTTTGCTCTCCCCAGGCTCTAGAGCCTTTCTAGGAATCTGGGGAGGGAAAAATGGCTTCCCCACCCCCCCGGAAGCCAGAAACAGCCTGTCTTCCAGGGGGACCAAAGGCCTGTTTTTTGTTCTCCCCAGGCTCCAGAAGCTTTCTAGGAACTTGGGGAGGGCAATAATGGCCTCCCCCCTGGAGGCCCTCTCCCATTTGCTGACTTCCAGAAGTCAGGAAACAGACTGTTTCTGGCCTCGGGAAGGCTTCTGGAGGGGGGTGGCCATTTTCACCCTCCCCAGACTCATAGAAAGGTTCTGGAGCCTGGGAAGGGTGACAGACAGGCCCACTGGAAGTCGGCAAACAGGCCATTTCCAGCAGCTGGAGGGCCTCCTGTGGGGTGGGGATGGCAAGCTGTTCCAGTGATTAATTGTCCTCACTGTTAGGAAGTTTCTCCTTAGTTCCAGGTTACTTTCCACAGACTGCTTTATCATCAATCCACCCAAAGGCCTTTTGATAATCAATGAGACAAAAAGGGACTACTTTAGAATATTATTTGGCTTCTCAATTATCCACCATACAACAACAGTAATGACTCATGCCCTTGGATTTTTCTAAAGCTAGCTTGAATATCTTGCACTTCTTTTCCCATGTAGAGATGCAATCTTTATTGGATGATCCTAAGGATTATTTTCTCTACATGTGTAGAGAAGGAATGACAGAACCTGGGAGCAGGGTGAAAAGAGGGATCAGACTAAAATTTTGATGTAGCCACAAATGCATTAGGTCCAACTCCTCTTAATGCTGTTGACCCTAACCAGATACTGACTGTTGGGGAGATACCTGTGTAGTCTTTTAGGAATAAATCAGTTTAACTGAATCTTCAAGTATGGACTTGCACCCCTGATATTACATGAAATCAAGGACATTGTCTTTCCTTGATTTTGCTATGTAGGTTGACCTATTTCAATCTGTTGTGCATTGTGCCATTCTCCAGATTTGCTGGCATAGCTTAGAATGTTGACTGATTCTTCTTTTGCTGCTCATCATATTTTGATGGGTATCACAGGAAATCCTCTCACCTTCCCACTTGTTAATGACCTGAGGAGTGATCTAACTTTGCTTCTAGTACTGGAGTTTCCTGTAAATATAAAATATCTTCTAAGATACCTTGGATATTGACGTTCCATCTTCTTTGGAACTCCTTTCAACCAGTTAAGATTTTATGGTTGGAACAGAGAGCTTTCAAAATACTTTCCTTGTTTTCCCTGCTTGATTTCTATTTTTGATATCTCTACATATGATGTTATCATCCTATTTCTAGTATCCCTGAAATACTTCCGTTTTCTTATCGTTCTTATCTTTCTTGGCTTTCATATCTTTTCGTAGCAATTTCCATGGTTTGTTATGACATCCAGTTTGCATTTTTCTCTTTTCTTCTTTTTTTGGCTATCCCTTTAGAGATTCATATTTAATGTCTTCTTTAAGTTGTTTCCAGAATATCTCTGGTTTTCTATATCAATCAGGTTCAGGGCTCCAAAGTGATATGTGGTATTCCCCAGTGATGGATTTCAAAAAATTTTGCTACCTGTTTGGTGGGTGTGGCTAGGTGGGCCCACACCCAGTCAGTCAAATGGCACCCCCCCACACCTAGCCATACCCACAGGAAAAGGTAGGAAATTTTTGGAATCTCCACCTATCTACTCTCACCGTCCCTTTGCCAGTCACCCCCGTTTCCCCTCCTTTAGCAGCTCTGGCCCTAGCCCCACTTTCTCCCCCACCACTGCCTCTTTGTTTGGGCTGCTTACCTTCCACAGCATCTGGTCCAGAGTCCAGAAGGCAAGCTGACCAGACTTTTTGGTGGCCCTCAGCTAGCTGCCACTGCTGGAAAGCAGCTGGCAAAGAAGCCTCGCAGAGAGCCACTTTGTGACTGCGGCGGCTGACTGCAGGCCACTGAAAAGTACCGGAAAAGCTGCTGCCATCACCACCATGTTCTTTGTGCATGCGCATCCCATTGGACTTGCAAGGCAATGTGATGCGCATGCACAAAGAACATGGCGGTGATGAACATGGCAAATGGGGTAAGTGAGCAGCAACCAGGGGACCGGTTCAGAGGCATGGCCAGCCAGTCATCGCTACCGGTTCAGCAACCTTGGCCAAATTTTCACCAATGGTTTGTGTGAACCGGTACAAACCAGCTGAATACCACCTCTGGTGTTCCCCTTAAAGTTGGTGGGATGGGGACTTCCAGTTGATGTCATGGTGAGAATGGCTTGGAAAATAGCAGGCTCCATCGAGCCCCATGAAATCCAGCCAGCAACTGCTGTTGGAAGACCCTACAGGGTCAAAGCTGCTTTGTAGGGGTGGTGAAGAAAGGAGAGGTGCTTCGAGGATCATGAGGAACCCACAATTTCCTCATTAGGTCCAAAGCAAGCTCTCCTGAATGGCAGCAGGGATAATGGCCATTTTTGGCAAGTCACAAGTTGGGGCAACTGGGACCTTAAGAATTGTGCTGGAGCAGTTCGTGGACAGAGCATTGAAACTGGGTGAGATAACTTCCAACTCTTACTCTAAAGATCTAAACTTCAAAAAATAATCAAAAAAGTATTAAGGAAGCGGCAGTTAGACACATGGAGAAGATTAAAGGTTGAAAATTAAGAGGCAAAAGAAATGCCCAAAGGAAGCTTTAAAATACAGAAAACCTGGGAAAAAGCTTAAACAATTTGGAAGATGATTTTTTGGGAGAAACTGTCTTTTTTATTTGTATTTTTAAATCCTCTGGACTTATCGGATAAGCAGCTGTTTTTGACGCAGTCAATACACTGTCCAGAAAATATGCATGGGGTAAAAGGAAAACTGTAAATAAAACATGATTTTTTTTAAAAAAAATGGTGAGATGATGTCATGGAATCTGACACGCTTTCTTCTTCTTTTTTAGTTGAACTTGGTGCGTACATCAGCAATTTTAGTTGTGTTCCACATGCAACACCTGACTAAGTGTTTGATGCTTTAATGCATTTGATTTCTTTATATGCCATCTGGTGGTGTCAATGGAAAGAAATATCATTTTTGGTGATTTGAAGGCAGTGTTAGTTATGAAAAAAATATTGGAGTGGCAGAAAGTGATTGATCAGTCTCCTGCTTTATTTTTCTTTCTAAACCATACAATCCAACTATATTTTCCTTTTCAGTCTTTCCAGCCATGGCATTCAAATGTCAAATCACAAACAAGAATTCTTGCTGGCATATTCTTTCAGTTTTAATTTGAACTTGATCGTAAAACTAGTCCTCCTGATCTGAGAGGCAGTATTTGGCTCTATACCATGCATTACTTTATATTGTTATATTGGATATTGTTAAGCTGTCTATTCATCTGATTTTCTTTCTCAGATAAAGGAGGAGTTTATCATTGCATTCTTCTGGGGAATATGAAATGAGTCTTTTATAATTGTCACTAAAGTGATCATGTTCCTCTAACATTTTCCTATATGGCTACTGCCCACTAAATGTTCCTGCTGACTTTAGCTGGGCTGATGGCAAGACCTTGAATGATCCTGCTGGAATATCCTGGAAACAGTGAAGGATTGGCTATCAGTGCCTCAGCCCAATTCAGGCCTACCAGGTGCTGAACTGCAACCTTGTGGGGGTCATCTGAGCTGGACCATGGCCAGCCTTAGATCCACGGTGCTGCCTCAGCCCTGCCCCATAAAAAACAGAGGAGCTCTGATCAACTATCACAGTACAGTCACAGCTGTGGATGCCCCCACTAAATGCAGGCATGGGATAATCTGAGCCTGGTTTGTTCTCACTCTTTTAAGTGGCTACAAACTACTAGCAAAAATGGCATTTGGTCACAGCAAGGTGGCATCGAGAAATGTTTCCCCTTTTGCATGTGAAGATCAAGAAGGGACAGGAAAGGAGAAAGGGAAAGAGGAAAGACAAAGAAAAAAGAAGGAAAGAGGAGAAGAGAGCAAGGAAGGAAGAAGGAAAGAGGAGAAGGAAGAAGAAAGAAAGGAGAAGGAAGAGGGAAGGAAAATAAAGAAAAGGAAGGAAGGAAGGAGAGGAAAGAAGAATAGGGGGGAGGGAGGGTTCGAGGAAAGTCCTGCCTTAGCACTTGGCCATCAACACCTCTACTGCCCTTTCATCATCCCCTTGTCCCATCTTCCTGACCTCTCCTGGTGATCTCCCATCCTATCACTGATGATGCTTTGGTTACAAAGCCTGGTCTCCTCACATAGGCCTCCTTCTGACCCACACACTTTGCCCTCCCATGCACACCTTGAGCAACCTTGCCAAGGAGAGCGAACACAGCAGCAGCAGCTTCGAGGAGGAGGTAAGTGCAGCCAGGTGGCCCCTTGGGGAAGGCTGGGAAGGGCTGTGCACTTGCTCTCTACTGCCCAGGGCTCCAGGCAGCCTGCACTGCCATCTGGGGGTCCTCCATGTGGCCTGAGAGGGATTACAAGGATCCTCTGGTGGACAAAGGTTTGGCGCTTTCCCTGGTCTTGACTTCCTCTGCTGGAGACAATGGATCTCCCCAGCCCCACCCAGCCATCACAGATGCCCCTGACCATGAGCAACTTCAAGCTGGCCATACACACCTCAGCCACACCCACTCCCACAATCTCCCTTAGGTCAACTGAGGATTTTCATTCTCTATCACCTTAGAACTGAAGGGCCAACAGTAAAATGTTGATAAGTAATCCCAGCTCTTTCTGACCACCAGACTGGACACATGGAATCAGGCTTTTGGCCTTCACAAAGCACTGAAATGACCTTTCCTCCTTAAACATAAACAACATTCCTTAATACTTCTTCACTCCAGCTTCCTAGGAGCTCCCATTTCCTTTCATGGTGAGGCTCCCTAACAGAACTTGGTGAGGTTAAAGTAAAAATTTGATAAATTTATGTCCCAGCTCTTTCTGACCACCTAATCCATTTAGAACAATACACTGAAAAGATGCCTTCCTATCTTGGAAAGGATTATTTCAATAGTAAAGGTGTAAGGACTGGATTAAACATTTTCATTATTAATCCTAATACATGTTAAGTGAGGTAACTGAATTTAGAAGTATTTCTCCATTATTCCTTATTGTTTATCCATTAATTCTTGATTGTTCACTTCCATTGATTCTGACCAATAATTCTATTTATATTATATTTCAGCACAAGATGAAAGATTATGAGGAAAACTATGGATTTATCTAGCCTAATACCCCCGTACCGCTCATTTTCAAATTTTCTAGGCCTTGAATTCACCTTGAGCTTGGATTTCATTTAAAAATCTGTTCTAATGTATGCTTATTATTTAGCTTCAGAATTGTGACTGCTAAATTTCAAGTCAGCTGAGACCTTCTGGTTTATCCATATTTTCACATTCTCACACACAGAGGATCACTGTTGCATCAGAGGACTTGCTAGATATGGTTTGCTAGATACTATTGGTATTATTTCTGAACATGAAATCCTTGTTTCGACATGGCTGTTTTATTTCCTGAAAAAAGACCAGAGTACAGCACTCTTCCACTATATTCTGAACTGAAATATGACTGTTGCTGCCACCTCTCTGTTGTGTTCATGTGTTTCAACCCCCTAATTGAGCAAACTATCCACCAATTTATGGATGAATGAAACAACTTCCAACAGAATCTTTCTATAGGAAATGGAATTAAAGCTTTATTTGGTTTGGCTTTATTAGTAACATGTGATATGGCAAGTATTTCATTTTTACTGGCTTTTTGGAATTTTTTTCCAATAAATAAATATCACAGTCTGTAGCATCTTCCTATATTTGATTCACTGTGGTTAAGGAGATCTATGGTGGCTGTCAGTCATCTAGGTCATGGTTGTCCCAAAGTTGTTTTTGTTTTAAAGGCAACTTACGTTTCTGATTTTTCTTTAAGACATTTGACATTTAAGACATTTGACTTCTCATCCAAGAGGTTTCTTCAGTTCAGAAACATAGTTTGGAAGATAGTTAAGGTGGACACAGGTATATATATATATATATATATAGGTAATTATATATATTTAAAAATATATTTCTTATTATTAATTTTAAATTGGGGTTTTAGTTTTTATATATTTTAAAGTTCTTAGGCTGATTATAATTAGTTTTTTAACTTGCATTTTAAACTGTATATTGTATTGTTCATTTTTTACTTTCGCCTGTACACCGCCCTGAGTCCTTTGGGAGAAGGGCGGTATAAAAATAAAATAAAATAAATAAATAAATAAATAAAGGCAAGCCACTGCTAGTGAAAATTACTTTATGTCCAGAGTAAAGCTAAAGTGGAAACTTCTAGGGAAGTTCTGGGAGAATAGATTCACACCAGGAGTGAAATCTACTCACCTTCCTTACCGGTTCAGAAGTGCACACGTCACGTCAGAAGTGCATCACATGCACATGCAAACCTTCTGCGCATGCACAGAAGATAAAAAACACATTATTTCTTGGTTAAAACTAGGAAGTAATGACACACAGGCAGATGGGCAGAGCTTTGCTCTACCATCACTACCAGATCGCCAAACCCAGCGGCCATGATCCAGGAGCATTTCACCCCTGGTTCACACCTCCAACAATTTAGACTATGGGCTCATTCTTACTACTGTGTTGACTCAAAGGAATCTTTTTCAATAATATTATGGGCTGAATCTGGTAGAACGGAAGATTCTCAATTTTAATGATTAATTCAAAGATTCAGACTACTTTCTAAGATTAGCTTGATCATCTGTGATTTGTATTCCTGTTTTCATGGTTGGTGAAAGCCTCCCATTTTAGTAAGTTTGTTGAGAAATGGCAGCGATTGCAAAGAGTTCTGGAGGAAAATGATTACCTTCGCTTCACTTCGTGGCGAAGGTTGTAGAGAGTATGGTGGCATATCAGTTTCCTCTGCACCTGGATGAAACTGTCTATCTAGACCCATTCCAGTCCGGTTTCCGGCCCGGTTACAGCACGGAGACGGCTTTGGTCGCGTTGGTGGATGATCTCTGGAGGGCCAGGGATAGGGGTTGTTCCTCTGCCCTGGTCCTATTAGACCTCTCAGCGGCTTTCGATACCATCGACCATGGTATCTTGCTGCGCCGGTTGGGGGGATTGGGAGTGGGAGGCACCGTTTATCGGTGGTTCTCCTCCTATCTCTCCGACCGGCCGCAGACGGTGTTGACAGGGGGGCAGAGGTCGGCCCCGAGGCGCCTCACTTGTGGGGTGCCGCAGGGTTCGATTCTCTCGCCCCTTCTGTTCAACATCTATATGAAGCCGCTGGGTGAGATCATCAGTGGCTTCGGTGTGAGGTACCAGCTGTACGCTGATGACACCCAGCTGTACTTTTCCACACCGGGCCACCCCAATGAAGCTATCGAAGTGCTGTCCCGGTGTTTGGAGGCCGTACGGGTCTGGATGGGGAGAAACAGGCTCAAGCTCAATCCCTCCAAGACTGAGTGGCTGTGGATGCCGGCATCCCGGTACAGTCAGCTGAGTCCTCGGCTGACTGTTGGGGGCGAGTCATTGGCCCCGATGGAGAGGGTGCGCAATCTGGGCGTTCTCCTGGATGAACGGCTGTCTTTTGAAGACCATTTGACGGCCGTCTCCAGGAGAGCTTTCCACCAGGTTCGCCTGGTGCGCCAGTTGCGCCCCTTTCTAGACCGGGATGCCTTATGCACGGTCACTCACGCCCTCGTGACGTCTCGCCTGGATTACTGCAATGCTCTCTACATGGGGCTCCCCTTGAGGGGCATCCGGAGGCTTCAGTTGGTCCAGAACGCGGCTGCGTGGGTGATAGAGGGAGCCCCTCGGGGCTCCCGTGTTACACCTATCCTGCGCAGACTGCACTGGCTACCTGTGGCCTTCCGGCTGCGCTTCAAATTGTTGGTGACAATCTTTAAAGCGCTCCATGGCATAGGGCCGGGCTATTTACGGGACTGCCTACTGCTACCAAATACCTCTCACCGACCCGTGCGCTCCCACAGAGAGGGACTCCTCAGGGTGCCGTCAGCTAGGCAGTGCCGTCTGGCGACACCCAGGGGAAGGGCCTTCTCTGTGGGGGCTCCCACCCTCTGGAACGAACTCCCCCCAGGACTTCGTCAACTTCCGGACCTCCGGACCTTTCGTCGCGAGCTTAAAACGCACTTATTCATCTGCGCGGGACTGGATTAGATTTTAAAGTTATTGGTTTTAAGGGTTTTTTTTATTATTTATATTGTTTTTTAAATTCGGCAATAGAATAAGTTTTTTAATTGTTGTTTTTTAATTTGTATTTATATGTATTTTAACTGCCTGTGAACCGCCCTGAGTCGTTAGGGAGATAGGGCGGTATATAAATTTGAAAAATAAATAAAATAAATAAATAAATAAATTACCTGGACTTCTTGCAGTCAGATTGTTCCAAAGGTTCTTTTCCAAAAAGCAACTGGATTTTTCTTTGTTTTTTCCTTGAAGACATTTCACTTCTTATCCAAAAAGCTTCTTCAATTCTGACTGAATGATTGGGGGATGGGAAATATAAAGACTTCTATTCCTTGCAGTCATTTGGTTGTTATCAATCTCTCTGTGAGTTGTTGGGCCACTATGAGTTGCCCTCAGGGTCATCTGAATTAGACCACCAATGGGTGTGAAATCTTCTTGGAACTGCTAAAAGGACTGTGTTGTAAACAGGAGATAGGTGTTGTCATATCCCTCCCCCTCTGTCAACAGTGAGCTGTTCATTTTTAATGTAGATAGACTCTTTGACTGTTTTTCAAGACATAGAGACCAGTGGTCCTCTACATCTAGAATGTGGAGTTTGTTATCTTCAAAAGAGTTCTTTTCTTTCAAATGCAGATAGCCCTCTGAATCCTGTCCTGATGGGTTTTTTTAAAATTTCATTTTGTCACAACAGTATACACAAACATCGACATAAAAAAACAACACATCATAAAAGATATATATATATGTGTGTGTGTGTGTGTGTGTGCGTGTGTGTGTGTGTGTGTGTGTGTGTGTTTTCTGAGGTTTTCGCGGGTGTTTGTATGTAGATCTTTGGTTATTCGGGTTTTCTCCCGCGTAAAATTGGAAGTGTCTTGGCGACGTTTCGATGAAGTCTCATTCGTCATCTTCAGGCTTCAGCTTCGTGCTTCTGGGAGCAATGTGTGATCGCAGCTGTTTCCTCCTTTTAACTGCTAGTGGGGGTTTGAACTGATTGGGTGGGAGCTTGGCTGTGCTCTGATTGGCTGGGGGTTTTTTTGTGCTCTGATTGGCTGGGGGTGTGTCCTGTTTGGGTGGGGGCTTGGTTGTGCTCAATTTAGTCTGTGTTGCAGGGGAATTTGAGCTGGTGAGCTGCATAGCTGTTGTTTGGCTTTGTGGTCGTGCTACATCTTCATAGTGGGTGTCAGTCTGCTGCATGTATGGATTGGAGGGGTTTGAAATGGCTAATGTTGCAGCTGCAGTCTGGCTTCTGGTCCTTGGTCGTGCTTCATGATCAGTGTGGGTTTGGGTCTGCTTTCTGGGTGGATGTGCGGTGGTGACATCCTGTGTGGACCTCGTGAGTGTGGGTCTGGTGTCATTCCTCGTGTTAAGGACTCGTTTGTCAATAAGGGCAGGTTTCCAAATGGCTGGTAGGCGGGAGGTATCATCTCGTTTGTTCATGCTGTGTGGGCGTTTTTCTATCTCAATGGCTTCTTTGATTATTCTGTTGTTCTGTTGTTAACAGAATAATGGATGTGTGGTGGTGACATCCTGTGTGGACCTCATGAGTGTGGGTCTGGTGTTAAAAAGCAGTTAAAAAGGCACTAGCAGTTAAAAAGGAAGAAACAGCTGCAATCACACATTGCTCCCAGAAGCACGAAGCTGAAGCCTGAAGATGACGAATGAGACTTCGTCGAAATGTCGCCAAGAAACTTCCAATTTTACGCGGGAGAAAACCCGAATAACCAAAGACCTACATACAAACACCCGTGAAAACCTCAGAAAACATATATATATATATATATATATATATATATATATATATATATATATATATATATATATATATATATATATATATATATATATGTATATATATATATATATATATATATATATATATATATATATATATATGTATATATATATATATATATATATGTATATATATATGTATGTAAAAGTATGCAACAGCTATGTTAATTTGATATAATGAAGGGAACAATAGGACAGGAATGGTAGGCACTTTTGTGCCCTTATAGTCCTCTTAGAAATGGGATGAGATCAATAGTAGACAGTTTTTGGTTGAAGATTTTGGGATTATGAGTCAGGTAATGAGTTCCAAGCGTTAACAACTCTGTTACAAAAGTCATATTTTCTGCAATCAAGTTTGAAGCGGTTGACATTAAGTTTGAATTTATTGTTTGCTCTTGTAGTATTGTGATTGAAGCTGAAGTAGTCTTTTACAGGAAGGATATTGCAATAGATGATTTTGTGTGTTAAACACAGGTCATGTCGAAGTCGGCAGAGTTCTAAATTTTCTAATCCCAGGATTTCAAGTCTGGTGGTATAAGGTATTTTGTTGTTTTCGGAGGAGCGAAGAACTCTTCTTGTAAAATATTTCTGGATGCGTTCAATTGTATTAATGTCAGAGATGCGGTATGGGTTCCAGACGGATGAGCTGTATTCAAGAATAGGTCTGGCAAATGTTTTGTATGCTCTAGTTAGTAGTGTAGAGTTTTTGGAAAAGAAGCTGCGTAAAATTAAATTTACAACTCTTAGAGCCTTTTTTGCTATGTAGTTGCAGTGGGCTTTGGCATTTAGGTCATTTGATATGAAAACTCCAAGATCTTTGACGGGGTGGGTGTCGTCAGTAAGGTAATGACCATCAAGCTTGTACTTGTTGTTAGGGTTCTTTTTTCCAATATGTAAGACTGAACATTTGCTGGTTGAGATTTGGAATTGCCAAGTTTTAGACCAATCGGAAACAAAGTCAAGGTCTTCTTGAAGGGTAGAAGTATTGTTAGTGGTATTAAATAGTTTGACATCATCAGCAAAGAGAACACAATAACTTGAGATAAGGTCACAGAGATCATTTATGTATAATATGAAGAGCGTTGGTCCAAGAACACTACCTTGGGGAACACCACTTTTGACAGGAACAGGATTTGATAGAGCGTTGCCAATTTTGACCACTTGTTGTCTGTTCGACAGGAAGGCATTTATCCAATTGTGAAGAGGTCCCGAAATGCCATAGGATTTTAGTTTGAAGAGAAATTTATCGTGTACTACTGAGTCAAAAGCTTTGCAGAAGTCTATGTAGATTGCATCTATTGCTTTTCCTTTATCAAGGTTGGTAGTCCATATGTTTTTGCAGTGGAGAAGTTATAAGTTACAAGACAATTTTTTTCTGAAACCAAATTGTTTATTAGAGAGAAGGTTGCTTGTTTCAAGGTGGAGTGTAATGGATTGGTTTATGATAGATTCCATTACTTTGCATGAGACACAACATAGAGAGATAGGTCTGTAATTTGCAACTAGGCTGGGATCTCCTTTTTTGACGATAGGGATGACTGTGGCTAGAGACCAGAGTTTTGGAAGGGAAATAGTCGTGAAGGCTTTATTAAATCTTATGCTTAGGGGTTCAGCTATATTGATTGAAAGTTTTTTTAAAAAAAGTATGCACATAGTCCATCTGGTCCAATAGATAATGATGGTTTTAGATTGCGAAGGGCTTTTTCAACATTACCTTCTGTGAAGTCTATATGTGTTAAGTCGTTGTTAACATTTTTGGTACGATTAAGGAATGTCGGATATGAGCCATCGCTGTTTACAAAGACTGAGCCGAAGAATGTGTTAAAGAGGTTTGCTTTAACTGTTTCGTCAGTACATTCTTTGCCGTTAGGTTCTTTTAGTGGTGGAATGGATCTTGTTTCTTTAAGTTTATTGTTAACAAAATTATAGAAAGCATGATTGGAATTAGTGCATAGAAGGACTTCTTCTTGCTTGGTGTGGTAAATGTTACGTTCTGTTTTTATTTGGTTGCAAATATTTCTGTAGCGGTTTTTGAAGTTTGCTACATAACCCTTTTTGTTTTGTTTTTTCCAGAGATTTTTTTTTTGATTGAAGCTTTTTTATTGATATGGGTAATTTGTTTTTTTTATTTTGGTGGTGATTTGTGGTATGTGTAGTTTGATTATTTTATTGATTTCAAGTAGGAATATTTTATATTCCTATGTAGTGCAATATATATGTGAAGTGGTTATTTTGTTTCTCCAATGAACAAATCTGCACATATACGTAGTTTAAAGATATACTAGGGCAAGGGTGTGAAACTCACGGCCCATGGGCCAGATGCGTCATGCGATGGCCATGCCCACCGCTGGTTTAGCGAAGGAGAAAAAATCATGATACGGTATGTGACAAAAACATGATGCCAAGAATTTCACACTCCTACACTAGGTATCTTCAATTCCACAAGTAGTTTTGCCCTATCAAGAGATGAGGAAAGATGATCTCTCTCCATCTTCAATCTCTTCAATAATCTTCTCTTTAGCAGCTATAGAGACAAGCCTTTTCATTTGCTGGCCATCTTATTAAACTTATCACCCACTTTGAGCTTCCTTAATTGAGTAGGTTATGCAATATATTCCAAAGTTCAAACTATATTTATTTACAAAGACATGTATATACACGGTACATATACATGAATACATAATATAGTAACTAAATAATAATAATAATAAAATAAAATAAAATGATAAAGCTGATGTTTTTAGTCATGTAGCATTAATCATGAAGAGATGAACAAAGCAGAAATTTATGTGTTCCTAAGAATAGCAAAGGGGAGTTTTGGAGGTTCCATGATACAATTTAAAAGTAAGTTATGAAAGTCCTGAATTGCTAGTACTGTCTTTGGAGACACAATTTGATGGGTGGCCTTTAGAAGAATGTTGGAATGAGAAATGTAAGTAAATATCGAAGTATCTCTACTCATCAATGTTCCAATATCTCAGAGGTTGCCACAAAGAAGAGACAATCAAACTATTCTCCAAAGCACCTGAGGGTAGAACAAGAAGCAACGGGTGGAAACTAATCAAGGAGAGAAGCAACTTAGAACTAAGGAGACATTTCCTGACAGTTAGAACAATTAATCAGTGGAAACACATGCCTCCTGAAGCTGTGAATGTTCCAACACTGGACATTTTTAAGAACATGTTGGATAACCATTTGTCTGAAGTGGTGTAGAGTTTCTTGCCTAAGCAGGGGTTTGGACTAGAAGACATCTAAGGTTCGTTCCAACTCCTATTCTATTCTATTCTATTCTATTCTATTCTATTCTATTCTATTCTATTCTATTCTATTCTATTCTATTCTCATTCACCTCTTTCCTCTCTTCCCTTTCCCTTTCAAATGGAATGCCATCAATTCCTGGCTCATTAGAATTGAATTGCCTTGGAGTGTGCTGTAGACAGTAAGAAAACTGTTCCCTAGTAGAGATGCCAGAGATGTAGATTGGAATAATCTGCCTGATATTGTTTGTATTCACAAAGCATTGCAAGACATTGACAGGAATAAGAAAAGGGTTTACAAGGAAATGGGTAGAAAGGAGGGCACGAGAGAATAAGTTCTAGGGTTCAAGGGTTGAAGAAATATTGAAAACCCTTTTTAAATTTTATTTCTAGTGTATAGGAAAAGAATGCCATATCCATCTACCATTCAGGATACTTTCAACACCTGGCCAATGAGTTGACATCATTACCTGCTATCATTTTATCTTATTTTACATAAATCCAAATTGCTGTCTATAAGACTTTAAAATATTTATGAATTGAACTAAGATTTGGAAAATTATCTTTGAAATACAGCTAAATGAGCACTACAGTTGTTGTGTGACTTCTTTAAGAGAGGCTTGGGGAGGCATAGGAATGCATGTATGTATGGGGGTGTGCCATGCCTTTTATATGCCTCTTTGTTTACATTTCAATGTGGAAGACATTTTCCATTCTTCAAGAACATATTATGCCATAAAATCGCATAGTGTCATTCCTTCCCCTTATTTATTTACTGAGTACCTCAGCTTTTAATCACTAAAAAAATTAATATAAAATATACAAATACTAAAGTAATTACTGGTATAAATCTTGGATTAATGGTTTACCACTGTTGTACAAATCCTGCCCAATTATAAGGAATAGAATAGAATCTTTCTTATCTGATTGAAGAAAAACAACCTAAATTTTCTCAGGTTGCCTGAAGCACTGGAGAAGAGAGGAAAGATGATCATTCTCCAAACAATGTTGTAATAAGGGACAATGTAACAGCAGATACAGGATAAACTAAACCTGAACCTTCACCATAAGGTCAGGTTTGAATGGCCATAGGAATATGGTTTGAATATTAACTCATTAATAAATAGGGTTTCCCTATGGTAAATATATTATTTGGCTGACAAAGAGACCTACATGGAAATGATTAACAGCTATTGCCCACCTGAGTGAATTTCTGAAAGTTCCTCTCTCCATTCAAGAACTACTGGATCCTTTGAGCTCTTGGGAAATCTCCTGATATGAAGGACTTTCCATGGAAATGATAAAAAGGCGTTTTAAGGGTTCCTGAACTCTAGACTTTTGAAGGCATCTGCTGATTCAGTTCTACAGAGATCTGTTGATTCAGTTCTAAAGAGGAATTATTGAGTCTGTCATTTGCACCTCTATAACTGTCTGGTTCGGTTCTGCAACCCAACAAGAAAGACACAGACTTCAGAGGATAATTAGAACTGCAGAAAAAATAATTGCTACCAACCTGCCTTCCATTGAGGACCTGTATACTGCACGAATCAAGAAGAGGGCCGTGAAAATATTTACAAATCCCTCACATCCAGGACATAAACTGTTTCAACTCCTACCCTCAAAACGACGCTATAGAGCACTGCACACCAGAACAACTAGACACAAGAACAGTTTTTTCCCGAAGGCCATCACTCTGCTAAACAAATAATTCCCTCGACACTGACAAACTATTTACTAAATCTGCACTACTATTAATCTTCTCATAGTTCCCATCACCAATCTCTTTCCACTTATGACTGTATAACTGTAACTTTGTTGCTGGCAATCCTTATGATTTATATTGATATATTGACCATCAATTGTGTTGTAAATGTTGTACCTTGATGAACGTATCTTTTCTTTTATGTACACTGAGAGGATATGCACCAAGATAAATTCCTTGTGTGTCCAATCACACATGGCCAATAAATTCTATTCTATTCTATTCTATTCTATTCTATTCTATTCTATTCTATTCTATTCTATTCTATTCCATTCTAAGTGCCAAAGCCCACTGCAACTACATGGCAAAAAAAGCTTTAAGAGTTGTAAACTTAATCTTGCGTAGCTTCTTCTCCAGAAAGATTACACTACTAACCAGAGCATACAAAACATTTGCTAGACCAATTCTCGAATACAGCTCGACTATCAGGAACCCACACCTCATTTCTGGCATAAATACAATTGAGCGTGTCCAGAAATATTTTACAAGAAGAGTTCTCCACTCCTCTGATTACAGCAAAATACCTTATGCCACCAGACTTGAAATCCTGGGTCTAGAAAATTTAGAATTCCGCCGCCTTCGATATGACCTGCGTTTAACTCATAGAATCATCTGTTACAATGTCCTTCCTGTTGAAGACTACTTCAGCTTCAATCGCAACAATACACAAGCACACAATAGATTTAAGCTTAATGTGAACCATTCCAATCTTGATTGCAGAAAATATGACTTCAGTAACAGAGTTGTTAATGCATGGAATGCACTACCTGACTCTGTGGTCTCTTCCCAAAATCCCCAAAGCTTTAACCAAAGACTATCTACTATTGACCTCACCCCATTCCTAAGAGGTCTGTAAGGGGCGTGCATAAGAGCACCAGCGTGCCTACCGTTCCTGTCCTAATGTTCCCTTTGATTGTATCCAATTCGTATAGTTATTTCATGCTTATACTTATATATATGCTTATATATCATATAGTTATTTCATGCTTATGCTTATATATACTGTTGTGACAAATAAATAAATAAATAAAAATAAAATACAGAGATTAGAAAACCATTTGTCTAAAGTGGTGTAGGATTTCCTGCCTAAGCTGAGGGTTGGATTAGAAGACGTCCAAGGTCCCTTCCAACTCTGTTATTCTATTCTAATTTAGAAGTAAGCTATGGAAGTCCTGGATTGCTAATACTGTCTTTGGAGACACAATTTGATGGGTGGCTTTTAGGAGAATCTTGGAATGAGAAATGGAAGTAAATATTGAAATATCTCTACTTATCATTCATCTAATTCCTCTTTTCCTTTTCATGGGGGATGCCATCTATTAAGAGGATTTTGTTTTTCCCCTGTCTGTCTTCCTGGCTCCTCCCTCACTGGAACTGAATTGCCCTGGAGTATGCTGTAGACAGTAAGAAAACTGTTTCCTAGCAGAGATTCCAGAGATATAGAGTGGAATAATCTGCCTGATATTGTTTGAATTCACAAATCATTGCAAGACCTTGACAGGAATAAGAAAAGGGTTTACAGGGAAACAATGTATAGGAAAAGAATGCCATATCCATCAACCATTCAGGATATTTTCAACAACTGGCCAATGAGTTGACATCATCACCTGCTATCACTTTATCTTATCAATATGTGTTGTAAATGTTGTACCTTGATGAACGTATCTTTTCTTTTATGTACACTGAGAGGATATGCACCAAGATAAATTCCTTGTGTGTCCAATCACACATGGCCAATAAATTCTATTCTATTCTATTCTATTCTATTCTATTCTATTCTATTCTATTCTATTCTATTCCATTCTAAGTGCCAAAGCCCACTGCAACTACATGGCAAAAAAAGCTTTAAGAGTTGTAAACTTAATCTTGCGTAGCTTCTTCTCCAGAAAGATTACACTACTAACCAGAGCATACAAAACATTTGCTAGACCAATTCTCGAATACAGCTCGACTATCAGGAACCCACACCTCATTTCTGGCATAAATACAATTGAGCGTGTCCAGAAATATTTTACAAGAAGAGTTCTCCACTCCTCTGATTACAGCAAAATACCTTATGCCACCAGACTTGAAATCCTGGGTCTAGAAAATTTAGAACTCCGCCGCCTTCGACATGACCTGAGTTTAACTCATAGAATAATCTGTTACAATGTCCTTCCTGTCAAAGACTACTTCAGCTGCAATCACAACGATACATGAGCACACAATAGATTTAAGCTTAATGTGAACCATTCCAATCTTGATTGCAGAAAATATGACTTCAGTAACAGTTTTGTTAATGCCTGGAATGCACTACCAGACTCTGTGGTCTCTTCCCAAAATCCCCAAAGCTTTAACCAAAGACTATCTACTATTGACCTCACCCCATTCCTAAGAGGAGTGTAAGGGACATGCATAAGAGCACCAACATGCCTACCGTTCCTGTCCTAATGTTCCCTTTGATTGTATCCAATTTGTATAGTTATTTCATGCTTAAGCTTATATATACGCTTATATATCGTATAGTTATTTCATGCTTATGCTTATATATACTGTTGTGACAAATAAAATAAATAAATAAAAAATAAAATACAGAGATTAGAAACCATTTGTCTAAAGTGGTGTAGGATTTCCTGCCTAAGCTGAGGGTTGGATTAGAAGACGTCCAAGGTCCCTTCCAACTCTGTTATTCTATTCTAATTTAGAAGTAAGCTATGAAGTCCTGGATTGCTAATACTGTCTTTGGAGACACAATTTGATGGGTGGCTTTTAGGAGAATCTTGGAATGAGAAATGGAAGTAAATATTGAAATATCTCTACTTATCATTCATCTAATTCCTCTTTTCCTTTTCATGGGGGATGCCATCTATTAAGAGGATTTTGTTTTTCCCCTGTCTGTCTTCCTGGCTCCTCCCTCACTGGAACTGAATTGCCCTGGAGTATGCTGTAGACAGTAAGAAAACTGTTTCCTAGCAGAGATTCCAGAGATATAGAGTGGAATAATCTGCCTGATATTGTTTGAATTCACAAATCATTGCAAGACCTTGACAGGAATAAGAAAAGGGTTTACAGGGAAACAATGTATAGGAAAAGAATGCCATATCCATCAACCATTCAGGATATTTTCAACAACTGGCCAATGAGTTGACATCATCACCTGCTATCACTTTATCTTATCAATATGTGTTGTAAATGTTGTACCTTGATGAACGTATCTTTTCTTTTATGTACACTGAGAGCATATGCACCAAGACAAATTCCTTGTGTGTCCAATCACACTTGGCCAATAAAATTCTATTCTATTCTATTCTTTGAAATACAGCTAAATGAGCACTACAGTTGTGTGACTTCTTTAAGAGAGGCTTGGGCAGGAATGCATGTAGGAATGCATGTATGTATGGGGGTGTGCCATGCCTGTATGTGCATATCTCTTTGTTTACATTTCAATGTGGAAGACATTTTCCATTCTTCAAGAACATGTTATGCCATAAAAATCGCATAGTGTCATTCCTTCCCCTTATTTATTTACTGAGTACCTCAGCTTTTAATCACAAATCACTAAAAAAATTAATATAATACATACAAATACAAAAGTAATTACTGGTATAAATCTCAGATTAATGGTTTATATCCACCCACCACTGTTGTACAAATCCTGCCCAATTTTATGGAATAGAATAGAATCTTCTTTATCTGATTGAAGAAAAACAACCTAAATTTCCTCAGGTTGACCTGAAGCACTGGAGAAGAAATGAAAGATGATCTTTCTCCAAACAATGTTGTAATAAGAATAGAATAGAATTTTATTGGCCAAGTGTGATTGGACACACAAGGAATTTGTCTTGGTGCATATGCTCTCAGTGTACATAAAAGAAAAGATACGTTCATCAAGGTACGTGGGTACCTAAGATACGTTCATCAAGGTACATAAGGGACAATGTAACAGCAGATAAAGGATAAAATAAACTTGAACCTTCACCATAAGGTCAGGTTTGAATGGCCATAGGAATATGGTTTGAATATTAACTCATTAATAAATAGGGTTTCCCTATGGTCAATATATTATTTGGCTGATAAGGAGACCTACATGGAAATGATTAACAGCTATTGCCCACCCGAGTGAATTTCTGAAAGTTCCTCTCTCCATTCAAGATTCTTTGCAGCTCTTGGGAAATCTCCTGATATGAAGTACTTTCCATGGAAATGATAAAAAGCATTTTAAGAGTTCCTGAACTCTAGACTTTTGGAGGCATCTGCTGATTCAGTTCTACAGAGATCTGTTGATTCAGTTCTAAAGAGGAATTATTGAGTCTGTCATTTGCACCTCTATAACTGTCTGGTTCGGTTCTGCAACCCAACAAGAAAGACACAGACTTCAGAGGATAATTAGAACTGCAGAAAAATAATTGCTACCAACCTGCCTTCCATTGGGGACCTGTATACTGCACGAATCAAGAAGAGGGCCGTGAAAATATTTTACAAATCCTCACATCCAGGACATAAACTGTTTCAACTCCTACCCTCAAAACGACGCTATAGAGCACTGCACACCAGAACAACTAGACACAAGAACAGTTTTTTCGAAGGCCATCACTCTGCTAAACAAATAATTCACCTTTCCTAATTGGAGTTCATCAAAAATGGTGAAGAATCAGACCATTTACTTTTCTTAATTGATATGTGGGATGTGACTAAGAACATGGTATGCTAGAATACCCAAAAATAATATTTCATTTGGTTCCGATTAAGTATTTAAAGCAGGTGTTGAGTAGATAGTGCTCTTCATGAAAGTCAGCTGAGTGGCTTGAGATTTAATATTTCAAATCCTGCAACAGAGTTATTATAAATCAAGAATCTTGACGATTGCAACTCCTTGTGAGGGGGCAGCTTAAAAATCCAGGGCTCTTTACACCTCTTTTTTATTTTATTTTTATTTTATTTATTTATTTTTGTCACAATATTATATACAAGCACATATAAAGAAAGAAAACAATAGGACAGGAACGGTAGGCACTATTGTACACTTATGTCTTATAGTCCTCTTAGGACCATCAAATGTTTTCATAAGCAAGGCAGGACTTTTAACTTTCAGTTTGTAAGCTTTTGTTTTTTATTTTTATATGTTAATTGATTGGCTGAATGCTGCTTTATTTCAAACCCCTTCTGGACTATATCTGTAGTTTGTTTTCTTTATTGGGTTGCTTTCACGAATCAAGTTATCTAATTTCTGTATGGAAACATAGCACTTATATTGGATTATATTTTATTGTGGGAATTTGTATTTGACTAACTTAGGTCAAAACAGTCAGAAACTTTATTATTGTCTCTCTTCTCTTTATTTTCCCCTGTTCTGTTAATCGGCTTCACTGAATAACAAAGATTAAATTACAGAGAGAAGGAAGAGGTTGACAATCTGGAGGAAGAGAATCAGAATAGAGCTGAAAGAAACCTTGGAGGACTTGGGAAAAAAGGAAAAGAAACAAAAAAGGACCATGAAGCTCATACTCAGAGCTGGACGAGAAAGTTATCATGTTCAATGGTACAAAAAAGTGCTGAGCATTGAAAATAAAAAAGTGGTAATGCATTCAATCTATCCTGCTCCTACCACAAACTAGCCAAAGTTTCTATCCATGCCATGTCCATCCCAATCTTGATATGAATTCTGATTAAATAAATACATACAAATACAAATAGCAAATACACAAAGACAGTCAAAACTAGTCAAAAGGGTTCAGAAATGAGTAGATTTTGTAGATTTGTGGCTATATTGCAAATTGCTTCCCCAAAGAAGCCCCCAAACATAGTCCCCCCCCCCATCATGTTTTTCATATACTGCCTTCGGTAACAATGTTCAAAGTCCAGGATATCCTGGTGAATGTGCTCACCTTGTTTCTCTGAATAAGTACCCACGTTCTCCTTGAATTTGACAAGACGAGCATCAAGTATATGGACTTTGAGAGACATTCTGCATCCCATTTTGGTATAATTCTTTATGAGAGTCTGAACAAACTGCTCATAGTTTTCAGCCTTGTGATTACACAGAAAGCCATGAACTATTGCAATGAAACTGTTCCAAGACATTTTCTCTACCCTGTTCAGCTTCTGGGTAAATTTGTCATAAAGAATTGAATAGAATAAAATAGAATAGAATAGAATAGAATAGAATAGAATAGAATAGAATAGAATAGAATAGAATAGAATAGAATAGAATAGAATAACAGAGTTGGAAGGGACTTTGGAGGTCTTCTAGTCCAACCCCCTGCTTAGGCAGGAAATCCTATGCCACTTCAGACAAATAGTTATACAACATCTTCTTAAAAACTTCCAGCATTGGAGCATTCACAACTTCTGGAGTCAAGTTGTTCAACTGATTAAATTTTTTAATTGTCAGGAAATTTCTCCTTAGTTCTAAGCTTCTTCTCTCCTTGATTAGTTTCCACCCATTGCTTCTTGTTCTACCTTCAGGTGCTTTGGAGATTAAATTGACTCCATCTTCTTTGTGGGAAGTATATCAGCTGGTAGTTTCCCAGTGGTCTTTGAAAGGATATAGTTCAGTGGTTCTGAGGTCATATCTGCCAAATCCTTCAGAACCTTGGGGTGAATCCATCTGGTTCTGGTGATTTGAACTCATCTAAGGTGGACAGGTGTTCACTTACCATTTTCTTTCCTATTTTAACTTGTGTTCCTAATCTGTTTTTTATGGTACTGTTTTTGGTAGATTGGATTGGTTTGGGTTTTTTTTTCCTTTTTGTAAAGCTTTTTCAAAGATTATGCTTAGGGGTTCTTCTATATTAGTGGAAAGTTTTTTTAAGAAGTATGCACATAGTCCATCGGGTCCAATAGATAGCGATAGTTTTAAGTTATGAAGAGCTTTTCCAGGCCCAATAGATAGAGAAGGTTTCAGTTTGCTAAGAGCTTTTTCAACATTATCTTCTGTGAAGTCTATATGTGTTAGGTCGTTGTACTCATTGTTGGTACGATTGGGGAATGTCAGGTATAAGCTATTACTTTTAAGAAAAACTGAGCCAAAGAATGTGTTAAAGAGATTTGCTTTAACTGTTTCATCATTACATTCTTTGCCGTTAGGTTCTTTTAGTGGTGGGATGGATCTTGAGTCTTTAAGTTTATTGTTCACAAAATTATAAAAAGCACGATTGGAATTTGCTACATAGCCCTTTTTGTTTCTTTTCCAGAGGGATTTTTTTTGGATTGAAGCTTTTTTATTGATATGGGTAATTTACTTTTTTTGATTTTGAACATGGTTTGTGGTACGTATAATTTAATGATTCTATTGATTTCAAGTAGAAAACTTTATAGTGGTCTTCAGCAGTGGTACAGGTAGAGAACAGATTTAGCCAATCAAGAGATGAGAGGTCGTTGCTTATAAGGTCATAGTTAGCTTTTTTGAAATTGTAGTTTGGAATACTATTATTATGACGATTTATGTAAGGGCATATATTGAGACAAAAGTCTATCATGCAGTGGTCGCTGTTGGAAAAGGGTTCTTTTATTTGTAGTCCATAAATTGAGTTTGTGTTGTTGCAGAAGATGAGGTCAAGGCAGTTGTTGAGTCTTGTATTGTTAGTTACTAGCTGTTCAAGACCTAGGTTTGTAACAGCGTTGTATATTGTAGTATGGATCGATCAGTTGTACATTCATTTGTTATCCAGTTAATGGCTACAGGGCCGTGCTGAGGAGTTTGGACAATATCTGTTTGATAAAATCACTCAGATTCGGGAAGGTTTGGACACAGATTGGGTAGATCCGGGCGGGGTGGGAGAGGCAGGTCTTTGGGTTACTATCTGGGATGAGTTTGATTCTGTGGCTCCTGAGGACATGGACAGGATACTGGGGGGACTGAATGCGACCACATGTTTACTGGACCCGTGTCCCTCCTGACTGGTACTGGCCACCCGGGTGGTGACACGAGGCTGGCTCTAGGGAATTGTTAATGCTTCTTTAATGGAGGGTGTCTCCCTACCGCCTTGAAAGAGGCGGTGGTGAGGCCCCTCCTCAAGAAGCCTTCCCTGGATCCAGCTATTTTATCAAATTACCGTCCTGTCTCCAACCTTCGTTTTGTGGCGAAGGTTGTTGAGAGTGTGGTTGCACCCCAGTGCCTGGATGAAACTGTCTATCTAGATCTGTTCCAGTCCGGTTTCCGGCCTGGTTACAGCACGGAAATGGCCTTGGTTGCATTGGTTGATGATCTCTGGAGGGCTCGGGACAGAGGTTGCTCTTCTGTCTTGGTCCTACTAGATCTCTCAGCGGCTTTTGATACATCGACCATGGTATCCTGCTGCGCCGGCTCGGGGGACTTGGAGTGGGGGGCACCGTTCATCGGTGGTTCTCCTCCTATCTCTCCGACTGGTCGCAGATGGTGTTGACAGGAGGGCAGAGATCGGCCCCGAGGCACCTCTTATGTGGGGTGCCGCAAGGATCGGTTCTCTCACCTCTTCTGTTCAACATCTATATGAAGCCGCTGGGTGAGATAATCCGTGGTTGTGGGGTGAGTTGTCATCTATACGCTGATAATACACAGCTGTATATTTTCACCCCTAACCACCCCAATGAGGCTGTTGAAGTGATGTTCCAGTGTCTGGAGGCCGTACAGGTCTGGATGGGGAGAAACAGACTCAGGCTCAATCCCACCAAGACCGAGTGGCTGTGGATTCCGGCAGCCCGGTACAGTCAGCTAACTCCATCGCTGACCATCGGGGGCAAGTCGTTGTCCCCCACGGAGAGGGCTCGCAATCTGGGCGTCCTCCTGGATGTACGGCTGTCTTTAGAAGAACATATGATGGCCGTCGCCAGGGGAGCTTTTTATCAGGTTCGCCTGATACGCCAGTTGCGCCCCTTTCTGGACCGGGCTTCCTTATGTACAGTCACTCACGCTCTTGTTACATTCTGCCTGGACTACTGCAATGCTCTCTACATGGGGTTCCCCTTGAACCCGGAGGCTTCAACTGGTCCAGAATGCGGCTGCGCGGGTGATAAAGGGAGCACCTCATGGCTCCCATGTGACACCTCTCCTGCGCAGTCTGCACTGACTCCCAGTGGTCTTCTGGGTCCAATTCAAGGTGTTTGTTATCACCTTTAAAGCGCTCCATGGCTTAGGACCGGGATACTTATGGGACCACCTACTGCCACCAGTAGCCTCTCATCGACCAGTGCGCTCTCACAGAGACGGCCTCCTCCGGATACTGTCAGCCAAACAATGTCGGCTGGCAACCTCCAGGGGGAGGGCCTTCTCTGTGGGGGCTCCTGCCCTCTGGAACGAGCTGCCTCCGGGGCTTCGTCAACTCCCCTACCTCCGGACCTTCCGCTGCGAGCTAAAGACGCTGTTGTTTCGATGTGCAGGACTAGATTGAACATAGTTTTAAATCGGGGTTTTAAATTGGGGTTTTTTAAATGGGGTTTTAATTGTATTTAAAAAATTTTAGGCCATTTATCGAATTAGTTTTTTATACTGTTTTAAATCTGTATTATATGTATTTTGGTTTTATTGGCTGCGAATTGCCTTGAGTCCTTCGGGAGAAGGGTGGTATACAAATATAATAAATAAATAAATAAATAAATAAATAAATAAATAAATAAATAAATAAATAAATAAATAAATAAATAGATGGATGGATGGATGGATGGATGGATGGATGGATGGATGGATGGATGGATGGATGGATGGATGGATGGATGGATGGTAGATTTAGGTCACCCAGGAAGATGAGAGGATATGGGCAAGAGGTAGCCCATGTTATCAATGTGGTTAACATGTTTGCATGAGTGATGTTGTAGTCGGGGGCTCTGTAGCATAGTAATAATTGAAATGTGGTGTTAAGGGATAGGTCACATACAATAGTTTCAGGAAGAGAAAGTTTATGTGCAACTTGAATATTTTTTAGATTTAGTGACTTTTTGTAAAAGATAGCCACACCACCACCTCTGCGGGTTTCAGGATCTGATCGAAAAACTTGATACTCTTTGTTATTATTATTATTATTTATTATATTTGTATACCACCCTTCTCCCGAAGGACTCAGGGCGGTTTACAGCCAGTAAAAAGACAAAATACATACAATACAAATTAAAAACTATTTAAAAAACTGATTCGATAATGGCCTAAAAATTTTAAATACAATTTAAAACCCCGTTTAAAACCCCTAATTTAAAAACCCTAGATTAAAACTATGTTCAAACTAGTCCTGCACGTCGAAACAACAGCGTCTTCAGCTGGCGGCTTATGTTTGAAATAATGGAATCAGGGAGGGATGAGTTCAGCCATGTTTCACAAACAAATATAATATCAAACGTACCATTGTTTAACAAGACAATAAATTCAGGCAATTTGTTTACAATGCTTCTTGCATTTATTAATTTGCATTTAAGATCTGCAGTGTTTGGTTTTGAAGAGGTAAGGGGTGTGTGTGCCTAATTTTGGATGATATTTGGTTGAGGGTTATGTACAATGGGTGGTTGGAGGATGGTTGATTGAGTAATGGATGGTTGATCATTGGATGGTTGGAGGTTTAGAAGTTGGAGGTTGGTTGGTTGAACGTTGGTTGGTTGAGGGTTCTGTACGACGGATGTTTTGAAGTTTAGTGAGATGGATGGATGGATGCTTTGATTGTCAAATGGATGAATGCCTTGACTGATGGATGGTTGGGTGTTTTGATTGAAGTGAGGTTTTGGTTATTTGATTATAGGTTTTCTTTTATGCAGTCAGACTGAGTCCTTAGCTATAAAATCGGACGGTAGTCAATGTAAAGGTTGGTTTCACCTTCTTCTTGCCAGAGTTCTGTACATAGTTCACGGGATCTAATACATTGCAAGAATGATAGGTCAGGTCTAGCTCTAAGTTTGTTGAGGCTGAGGTTGGTTTTGGCAATTGTGTTTATAGTATGAATGAAATTTCATTTGCTGGTCTCACTTTTGCAGATGACTCTACAGAATTTAGGCACCACTGAGCCATCACTATTTTTGAATGGTCCATCTCTGGAGACTTGGTTATTTCACTAGGATGGAAGCTTCTTGAGGTGACTCTGACATGCACTGTATAATTGGAGCGTCCTCTATTCTTATCCTCTTTGGGTTTAAGGTTCACATTATCATTAATATGTTTTTGGGACTTTAGGCAAACAGGAATCATTAAGCTGTGCAATGAAAGCAAAAAAGGTCTGCACTTTAATTGAGTGCCACAGAAATCTACCAAGGAGGAAAGCTTGTTTTTTTGCAAAGTCCACCTATCAAATTCTGTCTCCAAGAACAAGAGTGAAAATCCAGGAATTCCATCATTTTGTTCTAACTGTATCACAGCTTTCCCTAAACTCTCACCACCAGTGAATATAGCCAAGCATTATTTTTCTTGATTCACAGAGGTTCAGTAGAAATTAAGGAAGGACTTTTCTCTGCCATCTTTGATCCTGGGATCTTTTGAAACCACACCAGGTTAGCCTTCCTACCAAGTCCCACGCTCTTTCTAGGAGTTTTGCAACCCTCAGAATATATATTTCATTGAGGCAGTGTGATGCAATCATTACTACTCTATAAATAGAGAAGTGTGTCCTGTTTCAAGAGTAAGATTTGGTCAGAATCAAATTCAATATGAAGATCTTTTATTTGGTCCTCGCATTCCTTTGCCTTGCAATTCTGCCTGAACCAGGAAAGAAACTAAATTTCAGGTAATTTAGAAAGGGCTGATAACTCACTCCATTCTAAACAAATAGATCTGCACTGAACTGTATTCAGGTTTTTGTTGTTGTAGCTTTCTCTTTCTTTCTTTCTTTCTTTCTTTCTTTCTTTCTTTCTTTCTTTCTTTCTTTCTTTCTTTCTTTCTTTCTTTCTTTCTTTCTTTCTTTCTTCCTTCCTTCCTTCCTTCCTTTGTTTGGTTTTAGGTGTTAGAGTTAAGGATTGATTTTGGTTTACCAAATTATTATCTATTTAGGGAAGAAGAAAGATCCTAATCATTTATTAAACCTATTTGTACTTTATGGAGGGAGGAAGAAAGGAAATAAGACAAAAAATAATAAAAAATTATTAAGAGTAGAGAAATTACCTTCAATAACAACATACCTATAATTATTTTCTTAATAGAGAAAGCAAAACTGCATTTAAAGAAAATCTTTACTCTTTGAGGGTTCTGTACGACGGATGTTTTGAAGTTTAGTGAGATGGATGGATGGATGCTTTGATTGTCAAATGGATGAATGCCTTGACTGATGGATGGTTGGGTGTTTTGATTGAAGTGAGGTTGGGTGATGGTTATTTGATTATAGGTTTTTCTTTTTATGCAGTCAGGACTGAGTCCTTCGGGAGAAGGGCGGTATAAAAATCAAATAAATAAAAAATAAGGACGGTAGTCAATGTAAAGGTTGGTTTCACCTTCTTGCCGTCGTTTGAGTTCTGTACATAGTTCACGGGATCTAATACATTGCAAGAATGATAGTCAGGTCTAGCTCTAAGTTTGTTGAGGCTGAGGTTGGTTTTGGCAATTGTGTTTATAGTATGAATGAAATTTCATTTGCTGGTCTCACTTTTGCAGATGACTCTACAGAATTTAGGCACCACTGAGCCATCACTATTTTTGAATTCGGGTCCATCTCTGGAGACTTCGGTTATTTCACTAGGATGGAAGCTTCTTGGAGGTGACTCTGACATGCACTGTATAATTGGAGCGTCCTCTATTCTTATCCTCTTTGGGTTTAAGGTTCACATTATCATTAATATGTTTTTGGGACTTTAGGCAAACAGGAATCATTAAGCTGTGCAATGAAAGCAAAAAAGGTCTGCACTTTAATTGAGTGCCACAGAAATCTACCAAGGAGGAAAGCTTGTTTTTTTGCAAAGTCCACCTATCAAATTCTGTCTCCAAGAACAAGAGTGAAAATCCAGGAATTCCATCATTTTGTTCTAACTGTATCACAGCTTTCCCTAAACTCTCACCACTAGTGAATATAGCCAAGCATTATTTTTCTTGATTCACAGAGGTTCAGTAGAAATTAAGGAAGGACTTTTCTCTGCCATCTTTGATCCTGGGATCTTTTGAAACCACACCAGGTTAGCCTTCCTACCAAGTCCCACGCTCTTTCTAGGAGTTTTGCAACCCTCAGAATATATATTTCATTGAGGCAGTGTGATGCAATCATTACTACTCTATAAATAGAGAAGTGTGTCCTGTTTCAAGAGTAAGATTTGGTCAGAATCAAATTCAATATGAAGATCTTTTATTTGGTCCTCGCATTCCTTTGCCTTGCAATTCTGCCTGAACCAGGAAAGAAACTAAATTTCAGGTAATTTAGAAAGGGCTGATAACTCACTCCATTCTAAACAAATAGATCTGCACTGAACTGTATTCAGGTTTTTGTTGTTGTAGCTTTCTCTTTCTTTCTTTCTTTCTTTCTTTCTTTCTTCCTTCCTTCCTTCCTTCCTTCCTTCCTTCCTTCCTTCCTTCCTTCCTTCCTTCCTTCCTTTCTTCTTTCCTTCCTTCCTTCCTTTGTTTGGTTTTAGGTGTTAGAGTTAAGGATTGATTTTGGTTTACCAAATTATTATCTATTTAGGGAAGAAGAAAGATCCTAATCATTTATTAAACCTATTTGTACTTTATGGAGGGAGGAAGAAAGGAAATAAGACAAAAAATAATAAAAAATTATTAAGAGTAGAGAAATTACCTTCAATAACAACATACCTATAATTATTTTCTTAATAGAGAAAGCAAAACTGCATTTAAAGAAAATCTTTACTCTTTGGGGTTCTGTGAACAATCTAATGCAGTTCTCTTTCAGAGAAGGACAGAAGTGCTGCGTCCTTCAAACCGTTTTTGAGGGCTCAGATATCCTGAGAGTCCCTCAAAGAAGTCATAACTGGTTTCATAAGCACAGATTTCCAAGAGCAAAGAGCAGTCATAGGAGTTTTTCCTACGTTAAACAAAGAGGGTGAAAGCTGGAGAAAATGTCCTTAAATTCAAAGTACAGTAAGCCTAACTATTCTGACTGAAGGATTTCCCATCCAAAACAAGCAGAGGAAGCAGACATTGTACCTCAGGATTTTTTATAGCACATAAGGATTGATACTAATAGTGGAGAGAACGATGCAGTTCTGGGCTGCTAAACAGAGGGATAGAATCAAGATCACGTGAAATGTTAATACCACTTTATAATGCCTTGGTAAGGCCACACTTGGAATATTGCATTCAGTTTTGGTCGCCACAATGTAAAAAAGATGCTGAGACGCTAGAAAGAGTGCAGAGAAGAGCAACAAAGATGATTAGGGGACTGGAGGCTAAACCATATGAAGAACGGTTGCAGGAATTGGGTATGCCTAGTTTAATGAAAAGAAGGACTAGGGGAGACATGATAGCAGTGTTCCAATATCTCAGGGGTTGCCACAAAGAAGAGGGAGTCAAACTATTCTCCAAAGCACCTGAGGGTAGAACAAGAAGCAATGGGTGTAAACTAATCAAGGAGAGAAGCAACCTAGAACTAAGGAGAAATTTCCTGACAGTTAGAACAATTAATCAGTGGAACAACTTGCCTGCAGAAGTTGTAAATGCTCCAACACTGAAAATTTTTAAGAGAATGTTGGATAGCCATTTGTCTGAAATGGTGTAGGGTTTCCTATCTTGGCAGGGGGTTGGACTAGAAGACCTCCAAGGTCCCTTCCAACTCTGATATTATTATTATTATTATTATTATTATTATTATTATTATTATTATTATTATTATTATTATTATTATTATTATTATTATTATTATTATTATTATTATTATTATTATTATTATTATTATTATTATTATTATTATTATTATTATTATTATATCTCAACAAGGTCTTAATTAGGGAGAATCAGATTGTTTCCTTCCAAATGCATTAATAGGTATATTCATGCCAGCCAATTCTACTCTAGGTCAAGGTTCAGACTTTGCTTGATATGTGATTCCTGCACTTCTGCTGCAGGAAGACAAAAGAAATGGATCTGACTAATCAGATGGAAATACCTGAAGGACTAAGAATCCTCCTATTCTCAGGAGCAGATGGTGTCATGAAAGGAGAAATTTGTATGAATATCAAGGTATCTTTACTCATCATTCATCTGCTTCCTTTTTTTCTTTTCACAGGAAATGCCAACTATGTTTGTAGGCATCGAGGAGGGGGTCTGTGTTCCCTATTACTGTCCTCCTGAACGAAACCTTGGGACATGGGGATGTAATGGGGGATTTACATGCTGTAGAAGGTGAGAAAACTCTCTTTTAATAAAGAGGCCAAGGTGTAGAATTGGATATTCTGCCTGCTTATGGATTTCATTTAAAAAGCATTGCAAGGCATTGGCCTGAAGAACAAGAGATGTTTCAAAGGCAGAAAAGAGGGCAGGAGAGATTGAATTTTGGGAATTAAGCTGGTAGAAAATACATTAAACTTTGTTTAATCCATTATTTTATCTCATTTTTAGAATTTGAAAATAATGAAATCTCCTTGGATATCTTCAAGAGCTGAGTAATGACTTGACATCAGCATTTCCCATCACTTTATTTTTCTTTATCTCAATCCAAATTGCTATCTATGCATAGAAGAAAAAAATTAGCAAATTTCCCTGAAAATATAGCTAAGTGAGCATTGTAGTTGTTGTGTGATTTCTTTAAAAGCAGCTTGGGACAGTACATGTGTGTGACTGCATGAATGGGGAGGGGGCGGCATAGATGAACATGAGCATAAAACGACAAAAGGAAAAAACTTTTCACTCTATCAAAAGCAGTATGTAAAAAAATATATTCCTAATTTGTCTTTTATGGTACTACTTTTGATAGCTTGGACTATTTTAGGAATACAAGTCAAAATAGGTAAGAAAACACCTATCCACTTTAGATCCCCAGACTCAGACAGATTACATCCCAGAGTTCTGAAGGAGCTGGCAGATGTGATCTCACAACCACTCACCATATCTTTCAAAGATACTGGAAATACCAGATGATTGGAAAAGAGCTGATGTAGTTCCCATCTTCAAAAAAGGGGAGAAAAAAGGACCCAGAAAACTACAGACCAATCAGTCTCACTTTTCTTAAAAAGATCCTGGAAAAGATTATCAAGTAATCTTTGGATAATCAAGGATCTGCAGACACTTAGAAACAAGCAAAGCCATCACTGGAATCCAATATGTGTTTGTCAAAAACACATCATGCCAGACAAAACTTATTGCACTCTTTGACAAAATGACTAAATTATGGACCAGCAGACTTGAACAATGGGCCCTATTCAAAAACATGCAGTTCAGTAGTATGATATCTCCTCTGGATGTTGGCTCACTCACGTCTTCCTCAGAGGCCTCAAGGGAGAATGAGAGCATTCTTGGCATGTCTAGTATTGCTGACCCTGAGATGCCGGCAGAACATGCCTTGGCTGGGGAATGGACAATGAGGAAGAGGGGGAAGAGCTGCCAGTGTCGTTTCCCACTCCTCCGCTGACGGCCGGGTCAGGGAAATCCGAATCAGGCTTGCCTCTGCAGCTCTGCCCAAAGTCCTAGCAAAGTCCTCAGAGCAGGCAGGAGACCAGTAAGTGACTTCAGCAAGATAAGTTCGACTTTGCCTGACTCAGAGACTGCCAGAAAGCAGATCCTTTATATAGGCCATGGGGTGTGGCTCCATGACTCAGCACTCATTAAGGCCTGCCCTTCCCTTCCTTCTGTTGCCTCCGCCTATCCAATCTTCTGATGCGAGGGTCACTCCAATCAGCTGTTGTTGGAAGTAAACTTTCCTCAGGCTCACATGCTGTGGAGGAGGGGGAGGGGTCTAGCTGCTCCGTTTGCCTGGAACCAGGGCTGGGGCCGGGGGATGCTCCCTCCTCTGCAGCCTGCTTGGGCATGGAGCCAGGGCTGGGACCGGGAGGTGCCCCCTCCTCTGCAGCTTGTCTGGGCATGGAGCCAGAACTGGGGCCGGGAGGCATACATTCCTCCGTGTTCGGGAGCAGATAAGCAGACCCCGGCTGAGGTGAGAGCGGACAAGACACAACAGCCAGCCTTGGTGGATGCTAGAGTATGCAGGGCAGAGATACCTGGAGATCTAACAGATTGATGGGGAAAAGACCCCATCCTTCTTAATGAGCTGCACCAGGGGGCGCTATTTAGCACAGCAGGCAGAAGGAAGGCCATGGTGGGGGATATGGAAAGAGAGAGGAAAAGTGGTGAAGGAGTCCCCACAGTACCAGGACGGTGGGCAAGGAAGGCGGAGAACTTCCTGGGTGAACACAGCCAGCAGTTGCTGCCCAGCATCCAAACATCCAGCACATATGGTGCAGACTAGGTGCAGCTTCTGGGGGGGAAGTAAAAGATAAACTGGAAGCATGCTGCTCTAGCGCCATTCAGGTTCAGAGGACTTACTGCAACCACCTAACCAAATGGCCCAGCTCCCTGGGAAGGCTCTCTGCATATGTTCAGAGGCATGATCTTTCCCATTCGATAGGGGCATAAATATGTTTGTTCCTCTTCTGTGGAGTTGGAGGATGAGCCCAATGAGAACTCCACTCACTTGGTCTCCCGGTGTTGAGGTGAGGCCATACATAACGTATCAAGGCAAGCGGCCAAGGCAGGCGAGGTGAGTGGGTGAGCAAGGCTCTAGCAAGTGAAAAAAAGAGTGGCTGGAGGGGGAGGGGAGGGGGAGGGGAGCTGGGAAAGGGAGGCCAGAGTGGTGGGATCAGCCAGTTTTCTAAAATGAACAAAAAGTTAGTTACCAGTTCTACTGAACCAATGCGAACCGGATGAATCCCACCACTGATCAAAAGCCACCATAAGTTTAAGAACAGTGTGGATAAATGCACTACCCTCATCTGCCTCTTACCAGAGATCATCAACTATTGTAACTAATACTATTTCTGTCCTATAACTGGACCTGAAATTCTACTGAAAGGAGTCTAGTCTACATTTTATCCAGAGTCTTCTGGAGCTGCAGTGCAACCACCATGCAACACAGCTGGATGAAAATTGTTCAGTAAGTTTGGATTTAATGATAGCTTCTTAGAATAGAATAGAATAGAATAGAATAGAATAGAATAGAATAGAATAGAATAGAATAGAATAGAATAGAATAGAATTTAAAATTCTATTTAAAATTTAAAATTCTATTTAATAGAATTTTAATAGAATTTAAAATTCTATTTAAAATTTAAAATTCTATTGGACCATCACTTCCTTAAAGGGTTTTGGGAAACCGTCCTCCTGCAGTAATTACTGAATATACCTACCCATAAATTACTGTCCTGAAAGTTTCAATAACCAGTAGTGACAAGAATCTAATAAATAAGTGATTGTGCTGGCAGCCCTGAGGATTCTGTCCACTTCCCCAGGTCTAACAGAATCATACAGTTCCAAAATAATATGGCCAGTCTGTTCCCAGGGCATCTCTAATGGATTTGCACTATGCTTGAGCTCCAACTTAGAGCGAATCTGAGAAATTCTAGCTATCAGGTGTCGTACAAACTCCTCCATGTAGCCCTGAAGATGATCATCCAAGTCCTCCTTCCTGAGGAACATCCAAGTGACCTTGAATAGGACCAATGGGTGACCCTCTGGGAATGTACCAAATCCAGAGAAATACTGGTGTTTCATCATTCTTAATGCCATATGGTAGGCCTTAATCACAGTTCTGGCTTATGTTTCATTAGATCTGCTCTTTATTTTCCTCCACCTGTGCCCTTGCTGTCTCTTGGCACTTTTCAACACTCTTGGGTCCCCTGTGAACCCTGGGGACTGTCAGGGCCTATGCACCAGGACAGGCCGCATAGGTGCAATCCTTTCCAGAGCACCTGCCTCTTTCTCATTCCAGGTTGCAGGCAGAGCCTCCACAGGAATATGTAGCAGTGTCCCTGGGAACTTCCTCAGCTTCCTTTGGAATCCGAGCAGGTCCCCCAGTTGCCATTTGGAAAAAAAGAAAGAAAGAAAAGAAAGAGAAAATGGCTTTTGAAAATACTTTCAAAAAAATACTGAGATATAAAAAAGCATTAAAGCAATTCAGTGTGTTCCACTTTGGTGGAGACTTTATGTTATTTTAGAATTATATTTTGGATCTGGTTATACTATGATATTACATGATATTTTTAAGTAAACCAGTGACTGATTATATGCCTAAAATAAGATAATACATTTTGCTCATATTTTTATATTTTTCTGAAGTAAGGATTAATTTACTTTTTTTTAATGTTAGCAGAATCTGAAAATGCAGAAAATTTAAAACATTACAAATTGTGCTGCAAGACTTTAACTTTATACTTTTATAGACATTTTAAAAGATTTACTAAGTCTGATTATTTAAAAAAAAACACCTTTAAAGCGTTGAGTTGGAATAGCTTCTTTTAAAAAAGCAATAACCCTAAAACTTCGTGATTTTTTTCTTATTTTTTTATATGAGCCTAATTCAACAAGAGATTCTTCTTTATGTTTACTGAAACTTCAATGGATTATTGAAAAGTGAGAAATCAATCAGGGATGGGTTTTACTTACCTTCGCTACCGATTCGCAACAGGAGTGCTCATGTGCTCACTTCACTTATGTGCAGCTCTTCTACGTATGCGCAGAGCATCCATGATGATGTCCAGTCGGGTGGGTGGAGCCTCCCACTGCCGTTACTACCAGTTCTAAAAACCAGACTGAACCAGTAGGAACCCACTATGGAAATCACTTCCTGTGTGTAATAAATATAGCTTCTTGGAGTTGACTCTGACATAGAATAGAATAGAATAGAATTTTATTGGCCAAGTGTGATTGGACACACAAGGAATTTGTCTTGGTGCATATGCTCTCAGTGTACATAAAAGAAAAGATACGTTCATCAAGGTACAACATTTACAACACAATTGATGATCAATATATCAATATAAATCATAAGGATTGCCAGCAACAAGTTATAGTCATACAGTCATAAGTGGAAAGAGATTGGTGATGGGAACTATGAAACGATTAATAGTAGTGCAGATTCAGTAAATAGTCTGACAGTGTTGAGGGAATTATTTGTTTAGCAGAGTGATGGCCTTCGGGAAAAAACAGTTCTTGTGTCTAGTTGTTCTGGTGTGCAGTGCTCTATAGCGTCGTTTTGAGGGTAGGAGTTGAAACAGTTTATGTCCAGGATGCGAGGGATCTGCAAATATTTTCACGGCCTCTTCTTGATTCGTGCAGTATACAGGTCCTCAATGGAAGGCAAGTTGGTTGCAATTATTTTTCTGCAGTTCTAATTATCCTCTGAAGTCTGTGTTTTTCTTGTTGGGTTGCAGAACCGAACCAGACAGTTATAGAGGTGCAAATGACAGACTCAATAATTCCTCTGTAGAATTGGATCAGCAGCTCCTTGGGCAGTTTGAGCTTACTGAGTTGGCGCAGAAAGAACATTCTTTGTTGTCCTTTTTTAATGATGTTTTGATGTTAGCTGTCCATTTGAGATCTTGCGATATGATAGAACCCAGAAATTTGAAGGTTTCTACTGTTGATACTGTGTTGTCAAGTATTGTGAGAGGTGGAAGTATGGAAGGGTTTTTCCTAAAGTCTACCACCATTTCTACGGTTTTGAGTGTGTTCAGTTCCAGATTGTTTTGGTTGCACCACAAGGCTAGTCGCTCGACCTCTCGCCTATATGCGGATTCGTCATTGTCTCGAATGAGACCAATCACTGTTGTGTCATCTGCGAACTTCAGTAGCTTAACAAATGGATCATTGGAGATGCAGTCATTGGTATACAGAGAAGAGAAGTGGGAGAGCACACAGCCTTGGGGCCCCTGTGCTAATTGTACAGGTATTTGATGTGATCTTGCTTAGCTTCACCTGCTGCTTCCTGTTTGTTAGGAAGCTTGTGATCCACTTACAAGTCTGTTCCGGTACCTGTAGCTGGTTTAGCTTAGTTAGAAGAATGTCTGGAATGATGGTATTGAATGCTGAACTAAAGTCTACAAAAGGACCCTTGCATAGGTCTTTGGAGACTCAAGATGTTGTAGGATGTAGTGCAGAGCCATATTAACAGCATCATCTGTTGATCTATTTGCTCGGTATGCAAATTGCAAGGGGTCTAAAAGCGGATTCGTGATGGTTTTCAGGTAGGAAAGCACTAGCCTTTCAAAGGTTTTCATGACTACAGATGTTAGAGCAACTGGTCTGTAGTCATTCAGTTCCTTGATGGTGGGCTTCTTCGGCACTGGGATGATGGTAGAGCGTTTGAAGCAAGAAGGAACATAGCACATCTCTAGTGATTTATTGAAAATATGGGTGAAGATGGGGGCCAATTGGTCAGCACAGACTTTTAAGCAAGAAGGAGTTATCTTGTCTGGGCCTGGCGCTTTTCCTGGCTTTTGTCTGTGAAATAGGTCCTGCACTTCCTTTTCTGTGATCACTAGGGGTTGTGAACCCAATGAAATGGGGTCAGTTGTAGGAGGCTTGGCTGTTGTTGCTGTGTCTGAGATGGGGGTTGTGGAGATAGGTGGCTGTAGTTTCCTTTCAAACCTGCAGTAAAACTCATTCAGGTCATCTGCCAGTTGTTGATTACCTTCAGCCTGGGAAGGAGGTTTGCCATAGCCGGTGATATTTTTTATGCACTGTATAATAGGAGCTTCCTCTATTCTTATCCTCTTTGGGTTTAAGGTTCACATTATCATTAATATGTTTTTCGGATTTTAGGCAAACAGGAATCACTAAGCTATGCAATGAAAGCAAAAAGGCCTGCACTTCAACTAAGTGCCACAGAAATCTACCAAAGAGCAAAGCTTGTTTTTCTGCAAAGCCCACTCATCAAATTCTGTCTCCAAGGGCAGGGGTGAAAATCCAGGAATTCCATCATTTTGTTCTAACTGTATCACAGCTTTCCCTAAACTCTCACCACCAGTGAATATAGCCAAGCATTATTTTTCTCGATTCACAGAGGTTCAGTAGAAATTAAGGAAGGACTTTTCTCTGCCACCTTTGACTTGGCAAGCACTGATCCTGGGATCTTTTGAAACCACACCAGGTTAGCCGACCAAGTCCCATGCTTTTTCTAGGAGTTTTGCAACCCCCAGAAATGTTTCAATACAAGAAAGGTGCAGCAATGCCTTATGAAAGAAATATAAACGTTACTCCTGAATATAGTTGCAATATTTCATTGAGGCAGTGTGATGCAATCATTACTACTCTATAAATAGAGAAGTGTGTCCTGTTTCAAGAGTAAGATTTGGCCAGAATCAAATTCAATATGAAGATCTTTTATCTGGTCCTCGCATTCCTTTGCCTTGCAATTCTGCCTGAACCAGGTAAGAAACTAAATTACATGTAATTTAGAAAGAACTGATTCCATTCTAAACAAGTAGATCATATCTGAAAATGGGGTTATATAATACTTGTTGGATCTACCATTTAATCCAGGGCCAAAATTTACCAGAAGCAGAAGAAATAGTTTTCTAGAATTCAACATCTCAATCATTGACACCTTTTAGTTTTACTTTGATTAAATAATTTTGAGAAGTATTGTCTATTAACAATTTAAATTCAAAATCCCTGAAAAATATGCCATTGATATTTTTTCTGCATTAAAACTAAAAATCTAGGATAATAAATGGCATCAAGGAAGGACAGGAAAGCCAATATATTGATTCATTTTTCTGCACTGAATTGTATTCAGGTTTTTATTGCTGTAGCTTTCTTTCTTTCTTTCTTTCTTTCTTTCTTTCTTTCTTTCTTTCTTTCTTTCTTTTCTTCCTTCCTTCCTTCCTTCCTTCCTTCCTTCCTTCCTTCCTTTGCTTGTTTTTAGCTGTTAGGATTAAGGATTGATTTTGGTTTACCAAATTATTATCTATTTAAGGAAGAAGAAAGATCCTAATCATCTATTAAACCTATTTGTACTTTATTTATTTATTTATTTATTTTATTTGCATTTATATCCCGCCCTTCTCCGAAGACTCAGGGCGGCTTACACTATGTTAGCAATAGTCTTCATTCTATTTGTATATTTATATACAAAGTCAACTTATTGCCCCCAACAATCTGGGTCCTCATTTTACCTACCTTATAAAGGATGGAAGGCTGAGTCAACCTTGGGCCTGGTGGGACTAGAACCTGCAGTAATTGCAGGTAGCAATTATTTATGGGGGGAGGAAGAAAGGAAATAAGACAAAAAATAATAAAAAATTATTAAGAGTAGAGAAATTACCTTCAATAACAACATACCTATAATTATTTTCTTAATAGAGAAAGCAAAACTGCATATGTTGCTTAAAGAAAATCTTTACTCTTTGGGGTTCTGTGAACAACCGAGGGGGATATCATCATGCCAGCTTCCGAGGGGGAGGTCAATGGACTTGGCCGGACCTCCGGACCCTTTGGTTGTTTACTGGACCCTCGGGATTTGGGCCGGTCTCTTTGGTCCCACGGATTCCGACGGATTGTGGGTCGGCTTTTTGGCCTACCTTTCTTTTCCATCTACGAGAAGGACAGGGGTGAAGCAGACAATATGGTCGGTCTATGATTCAAGGACCCGATGTTATGGGGCATTGACCCGGGGACTATTATGAGATCTATTGTCCTAGGGGAGACTGAACTTGCCCAAACCGTTTACCATCGTATATCGGGTCTTGATGGACTATCAGAATGAGAGCAACATCTATGCCGGTTAGGGACAGACTCTTTTCTGCCGTTTTATTTGTTATTCTTCCATGAGATACTCGTCTACTGAGCTATTACGGCTGCGAGGTTCCCCCGCCTCGCAGGAATGGCTCTCCAGGTTATCGAGGGCCTACCTTAACGAAGGGTCATGGGACCCAGAGAGGTGGCATGCGGCCAAGAAGAATTTGTGGGGGTTTTTAAATAGGTTTTTAAGGAAGGGTTTTTTAAGGGGGGAGGGATATGACGGGTGGGGGAAAAACCCATCGGGGAGGGGTCCAGTCCCTGCGCTTGCTCGTGGCACTACATCATCTGGTCCGAAGGCAGAGGGGGAGGAGTTTGTTCCAGGTTCAGAGGGTCGTTCTATCGGTATGGTAAGTGGGAGAGGCAGATATGGCGGAAGCGGGGAGCCGTATCAAGTTTTGGGAGCACGTGCGCGCTGTGTAAAAGCGATCACACGCTCCGGCCCCTTGGTCTTTACCCATTCCCCGGGTGGTCATGATCCTCAGGGCTTGGGTCTTTGGCTGATGTTATGTAATGCTCGGTCTGTGGTTAATAAAGCCCCCCTGATTTGCGACCTTATTCAGGGGGAGTCCGCAGACCTTATGGGCATTACGGAGACCTGGCTGGGCTCAGAGGGGGGGTGTTCCCCTTGTGGAGTTGTGCCCTCCGGGTTTCCGAGCATTTCATCAACCGAGAGCCCAAGGTAGGGGTGGGGGGATGGCGGTTGTTATTAGGGAAAGTCTAGAGCTGAGGGAGGCCACTGTTCCTCAGATAGCCGGTTGTGAATCCCTGAGGTGGGGCCATAGGAATCAGTTGGGCTTGTTGATCGCGTACCTGGCTCCTTGCTACGTGACTACAGCCCTACCCGAGTTGTTGGAGGTGCTTGCTGGGGTTGAGAACCCCAGACTTATAGCCATGGGGGATTTCAACTTGCCATCGACCGGCTCGTCATCGACGGCGGCCCGGGAGTTCCAGGTTTCCATGACGGCCTTGGACCTGATTCAAGTAAGTGATGGCCCTACGCACACTGGAGGAGGCACACTAGACCTAATTTATATCTCTGGACAGTGGCTAAATGATCTGGAATTAGATGATTTAGTAATAGAACCGGTGTCATGGTCAGATCATTTTCTCCTTCGCCTGGACTTTCGGACCACCACCCACCACTGCAGGGAGACGGAACCAATGTGTTGGTTCCGTCCCAGGCGCCTGATGGACCCTGAGAGGTTCCTGACAGAGCTTGGGCCGTTCGCTGAGGATCTGGCCCATGGCACGGCTGAAGAACTAGTTATGGCCTGGGAACAGGCCGCGGCTGGAGCTTTGGACCGTGTCGTGCCTTTGTGGCCTCTGACCCGGCGCAGATCTCAGCCGGCCCCCTGGTTTTCCGAGGGGCTGAGGGAGATGAAACGCCGGAGAAGACACCTAGAGAGTACCTGGAGGTCCAGTCATTCCGAAGCTGACCGGACACTAGTTAGGTCTTATTCTAAGACCTACCTAGTGGCAATGAGGGAGGCGAAGCGTTCTTATGCTTCCACCCTCATTGCATCGGCAGATAACCGCCCGGCCGCCCTGTTTCGGGTGACCCACTCTCTCCTTCATCAGGAGGTGCGGGATGACCCTTTGCAGGGACATGTCAAGGAGTTTAGTGGTTATCTATACGACAAAATCGTTCAGCTCCGGGATGGTCTGGATCGAAATTGGGATGATCCAAGTGAGAGGGCGGAGTCGCGTCTTGTCAAGATTGTTTGGGATGAGTTTGACCCTGTGACTCTCGAGAATGTGAACAGGTTGTTGGGGAGGCTTCACGGCACTACATGTTTACTGGACCCGTGCCCTTCCTGGTTGGTGCTGGCCACACAGGAGGTGACACGAGGCTGGCTCCAGGGGATTATTAACGCTTCTTTGTTGGAGGGTGTTTTCCCTGCCGCCTTGAAAGAGGCAGTGGTGAGACCCCTCCTCAAGAAGCCTTCCCTGGACCCAGCTATTTTGGGTAATTATCGTCCGGTCTCCAACCTTCGCTTTGTTGCGAAGGTTGTAGAGAGTGCTGTGGCATGGCAGCTTCCCCAATACCTGGATGAAGCGGTCTATCTAGACCCATTCCAGTCCAGCTTCCGACCCGGATATAGCACGGAGACAGCTTTGGTCGCGTTGGTGGATGATCTCTGGAGGGCCAGAGACAGGGGTTATTCCTCTGCCCTGGTCCTATTAGATCTCTCAGCGGCTTTTGATACCATCGACCATGGTATCCTGCTGCGCCGGTTAGGGGGGTTGGGAGTGGGAGGCACCGTTTATCGGTGGTTCTCCTCCTATCTCTCTGACCGGTTGCAGACAGTGTTGACAGGAGGACAGAGGTCGACCGTGAGGCGCCTTACTTGTGGGGTGCCGCAGGGGTCGATACCCCTCCTGTTCAACATCTATATGAAGCTGCTGGGTGAGATCATCAGTGGCTTTGGGGTGAGATACCAACTGTACGCTGATGACACTCAGCTGTACTTTTCCACGAAGCAGTTGAAGTGCTGTCCCGGTGTTTGGAAGCCGTATGGGTCTGGATGGAGAGAAACAGGCTCAAGCTCAATCCCTCCAAGACGGAGTGGCTGTGGATGCCGGCACCCAGATACAGTCAGCTGCAGCTGCAGCTGCAGCTGACTGTTGGGGGCGAGTCATTGGCCCCAAGGGAAAGGGTGCGCAACTTGGGTGTTCTCCTGGATGGACGGCTGTCGTTCGAAGATCATTTGACGGCCATCTCCAGGAGAGCTTTTCACCAGGTTCGCCTGGTTCGCCAGTTGCGCCCCTTCCTTGATCGGGATGCCTTATGCATAGTCACTCATGCTCTTGTGACCTCTCGCTTGGATTATTTTATTTTATTTTATTTATTTTATTAGATTTTTATACTGCCCTTCTCCCGAAGGACTCAGGGCAGTGTACAGCCAAATAGTAAAAAACCCACAATATACACATTAAAACAAAACTAAAACCAGGCATATTACAAGAATGGCCGAAATTTAAAACAATTTAAGACCCTAAAATTCATAAATAGCCCCAATTAAAAAATTTAATAAAACTTTTAAGCCAGTCCCCCTTGAATAAATAGGTGCGTTTTCAGTTCACGGCGAAAAGTCCGAAGATCAGGCACTTGACGTAAACCAGGGGGAAGTTCATTCCAAAGCTCCAACAGAGAAGGTCCTACCCCTGGGGGCCGCCAGCCGACATTGTTTGGCGGACGGCACCCTGAGAAGGCCCTCTCTATGTGAGCGTACGGGTCGGTGGGAGACATAAGGTAACAGCAGGCGGTCCCGTAAGTACCCGGGCCCTAAGCCATGGAGCGCTTTAAAGGTGGTAACCAAAATCTTAAAGCACACCCGAAAGACCACAGGAAGCCAGTGCAGGCTGTGGGGGATTGGTGTTACACTATTACCCGCGCAGCTGCATTCTGGACTAGCTGCAGCCTCCGGGTGCACTTCAAGGGCAGCCCCATGTAGAGAGCATTGCAATAATCCAAACGGGAAGTGACAAGAGCATGAGGTACCGTGCATAAGGTCACTTGCAATGCTCTCTACATGGGGCTCCCCTTGAAGTGTACTCGGAGGCTTCAGTTAGTCCAGAATGCAGCTGCGCGGGTGATTGAGGGAGCCCCACGTGGCTCCCATGTAACACCACTCCTGTGCAGACTGCACTGGCTACCTGTGGTCTTTCGGGTGCACTTTAAGGTTTTGGTTACTATCTTTAAAGCGCTCCATGGCTTGGGGTCTGGGTACTTACAGGACCGCCTATTGTTACCACATGCCTCCCACCAACCCATACGCTCACACAGAGAGGGACTTCTCACGGTGCCGTCCGCCAAACAATGCTGGCTGGTGACCCCCAGGGGAAGATCCTTCTCTGGGGGGCTCCTACCCTCTGGAACGAACTTCCCCCTGGCTTGCGCCAAATACCTGATCTTCGGACCTTTCGCCACGAGTTGAAAACATATTTATTTACTCGCGTGGGGCTGGCCTAAGTTTTTCTTTTTTTCTTTCCAAATCAATAGATGTCTTGTTAGGCAACTGATAAGATTTTGTCCAGTGTGATAACTGGATTGGTGAATTGTTGAATCCGCAACACAATCATTTGTCTGCATGAAATGGAAACAAAGCAAGACATGAAAAATATTGCACATTTTGAATTTGATGTTGGAGATCTGGAACATTCCACGGACAGCCAAGAAAATATATAAATGGAACAAACAACTGAGAGTTCTCCATTGAAGATCAAATGCCTGGACTTAAATTATTCTATTTGGGGCATTAAATGAAGACCTAACTTTCTGGAAAAGGCTCTAATGTTAGGAAAGTTAGAAGGAAAGATGAGAAGAGAAAACCAGTTGCAAGCTGGCTAGATTCAGTTACAATGATTACTGATGCACCATTAGAATACCTGAAGGAGTAGGTTACATACAAATTGCCATGAAGAAAATCTAAGTGGATGCTAAGAGTTGACACCAATTTGAAAGCACATAATCACTCAATCAATCAGGTTGATCAGGGTCAAGAAATTGGTACAATTGGGTGGACGTTGTAGCCAAGAAATGGGGTTCAAATGAGCCAAGAGAGAGAGTGCACAGCTCCTTCACTCTGAAAGGAGAAAGAAGCGTAGTTATGAAATCAGCATAGTCATATGCTGATTTCAAATGCATATTTCAACTGTTTTTCCCCCACAAACAGTTACTCCCAATTACTCAAGGATTATCAGCATTTTTTTCTTAACGCAAGATTAAGTCTAGAAATGGTTATTGCAATCTACATCCTTGGTATCCTGAAACTTTAGGTGGTATAGAGATTTACAGAATTGCTCTGTATTCATTGTTGCTACAGCAAATGAGGCAACCACCTATCCACCAGCCCAAAATGAAGATGGAAATGGAAACACTTGTTCTGCCTGTTTCTTGTACTGAACAATGCTAGTATTGGCATGAAGACAAACTGTTTTCCAACCAAGGAATAGTCACAACTCCTCAGTCTTAGTGACCTCCTGCTCTCTATTTAAAAGCATGGTCACTCTTTCAACCACTAGCACATTAACAAATTCTATTGCTGTCTGTAATATAGGGATAACACATAATGCAAATAGTATGAGAAGACAAGAATGAATAATAATATATAATTTTAGGTAGTGAGAGAGAGACACTTTGGTGTAAGGGTTAAGGTAGCAGGCAAGAAATTTGGGGACTGTGAATTCTTGTCCTTCCTCAGCCAGCAGGCCAGCAGAGTGACTTTGGGTCAGTTTGTTTGTTTGTTTGTTTGTTTGTTTGTTTGTTTGTTTGTTTATTTATTTATTTATTTATTTGTCACAACAATATACATAAGCATCACACAAAAAGATTATATAGTATATAAACATATATATGAGTAAATATTAGGAGGTTATAAGCATATATATATATATAAGAAGAAAAAAAGAAAAACAATAGGTCAGGAACAGTAGGCACATTTGTGCTCCTATGCACGCCCCTTATGGTCCTCTTAGGAATGGGGTGAGGTCAATAGTAGAAAGTTTTTGGTTAAAGCTTTTGGGATTATGGGAAGAGACCACAGAGTCAGGTAAAATGTTCCAAGCACTGATGATTCTGTTACAGAAGTCGTATTTTCTGCAATCTAGATTAAAGCGGTTAACATTAAGTTTAAATCTATTGGTTGCTCTTGTATTATTGCAATTAAAGCTGAAGTAATCTTTAACAGGAAGGACATTACAATAGATGATTCTATGAATTAAACTTAGGTCTTGTCGAAGGCGACGGAGTTCTAAGTTTTCTAAGGATTTCAAGTCTGGTGGGATAAGGTATTTTGTTGTTTTCAGAGGAGTGAAGAACTCTTCTTGTAAAATATTTCTGGACACGTTCAATTGTATTGATGTCAGAGATGTGGTGAGGGTTCCAGACAGGCGAGCTGTATTCTAGAATTGGTCTAGCAAATGTTTTATATGCTCTGGTTAGTAGTGTAGTGTTTTGGAAAAGAAGTTACGCAAGATTAGGTTTATAACTCTTAGAGCCTTTTTTGCTATGTAGTTGCAGTGGGCTTTGGCACTTAGATCATTTGATATGAAAACTCCAAGGTCTTTAACAGGGTGGGGGTCATCTGTAAGGTAATGTCCATCAAGTATGTACTTAGTGTTTGGGTTCTTTTTTCCAATATGTAAGACTGAGCATTTGCTGGTTGAGATTTGGAGTTGCCAAGTTTTAGACCAAGCGGTTAAATGATCAAGGTCTTTTTTTTTTTTAATTGAAAAAGTTTTTAAAAAACAAAAACATTTTCCCCCTTTTCCCCTCCTCCCAAAAACCCCTTCCCCTCCCCCGGCTTCCCGGGTCAATCACAAGGTATTGTTATACATAAACCAAACATAGAATAAAATTTTCCCTTCCAATCCAATTAACCTCATCCAAAGCTTTTCATCTCCCAACCCCCTCCCCATTACATAAAATAACTTCCTAATTATTCAAAGGCAATCTGATATTTCTTAATCTGATATCTGTTTTGTAGATAATCAATCCATTTTTTCCATTCAATTAAATATCTTTCCTGCGTATTGTCCTTTAAAAAAACTGAGATTTTAGCCATCTCAGCCAAATTAATGACTTTCAGTATCCATTCTTCTATTGTAGTACCTCTTCTTTCTTCCAGTATTGTCCAATCAACAGTCTTGCTGCTGTTATGTCATTTCCTCTAGTTTTTGTTTCTGTTGTATAGACATATTTTTGATTATCACTTTTGTTTTATTCTGATTTATTTTAAATCCTGATACCTTTCCATATTTATCAATTGCTTCCAACAAAAATCTACTTGAATTTATAGGATTTGTTAAAGTAACCACTACATCATCTGCAAAAGCTCTAACTTTGTACTCATATTGTCTAATCTTAATTCCCTCTATTTTCGTTAATTCTCGTATTTTATCTAATAATGGTTCCAGAGTCAAAACAAACAATAATGGTGATAAGGGACATCCCTGTCTCATTCCTTTCGCAATCTTAATAACTTCTGTCAAGCTACCATTTATTATAATCTGTGCTGTTTGCTCTCCATAAATCGCTTTAATTATTCTAACAAAACAATCTCCAAATTGCATTTTCTCTATTAATTTAAATAAAAAATCCCAATGCAATCGATCAAAGGCTTTCTCTGCATCCAAAAAAATAAGTGCTGCTGAAGTATTCTTCTTTTCCAAATATTCCAATATATTAATAATCTGTCTAACATTATTCCTCATCTGCCTCCCTTTTATAAAACCAGATTGATCAGTATGAATTCTTTGTTGTAAAACTAACATTAATCTATTTGCTATTATTTTACAAAATCTTATAATCATTATTTAAAAGTGAAATCGGCCTGTAGTTACCAGGTTTAGAGCAATCTTGCTCCTCTTGGTATCAGTGAAATAAAAGATGTTTTCCATGACGGGGTATTCTACCCTAGTTGTATCTGATTAAATAATTTTTAAGTGGGCCTAATATTTCATCCTGTATTTTTTATAATAAGTTGCTGTAAGACCATCTGTACCAGGGTTTTCCCATTTTAATTGTTTAATTGCCTCCACTATTTCTCCAGTAGCTATCGGCCGATTCAGCTCCTCCTCTGTTCTAATGTTAGAATATTAACCTTATAATCTTTCAAATAATCATAAATGTCCCTATTCAATATTTTGTCTTTTGCATATAGAGCAGTATAAAATTCTGAGAATGCCTTTTAATTTTATCCTGTTGATATATCTCTTTACCTTTATATTCTATTTTTGTATGACACGTGCTTTCTGTTTTTCCTTAAATTATATGCCAACCATCTCCCAGGTTTATTTGCATTACAAAAGGTATTATGTTTAGTATATTGTATATTGCCACCTGGTCTGCCATTAACATATTAAATTGACTCTGTAATATTTTTATAGCCTCTTTAAGTTTGTGATCTTGTGGGTTTTGAATTAATAACTGTTGCTTCCTTTGAATTTCTTCTTCCAAATACCTACGCTGCCTTTGTTTATTATTCCTTTGCCTATTGTCCAAGTAAATCAATATCCCTCTAATAAATGCTTTGCTCGCCTCCCACACAGTTCCTATAGGTGTCCCTTTGTACATATTAAAATCAAAAAATTCTTTCAACTGTTTCTTACAATGATTTACATTATCCTCATATCTAAACAGATTTTCATTCAACCTCCATGTTCTACCACCTTTTTTCCCTTGTAATAATTCCATCCATACTGGGCTATGGTCAGTTAAACACCTCGAAATATCTTCATTTTCTTCACCCTAGAAAGCAAGTCATTAGAAATTAAAATAAAATCAATACGTGAAAAGATTGATGCCTATCGGGAAAAAAAGTAAAATCTCTCTCATCTGGATTCCGTAACCTCCATATATCTCTAAACTCAAAGTCTTCCATCATTTCAAAAAAGGATTTTGGTAGTTTTGCATGTATAGGAATCTTCTTGGAGGAGGTTCTCTTATCCTTCTTGTATCAATTACTCCATTCCAGTCTCCTAATAAAATAAACGAACTATAATCCCAGAGGTCAACCTCTCATGTAACATTTTGTAAAACTTTTCTTGTTGCTGATTAGGTGCATAAATACCTATCAGCAAAGTCTTTTGCATCTATCACCAGTTCAATAGCAATAAATCTTCCTTGAATATCTGCTTCAATTAACTTAGCTGGTATATCCTTCCTGATATATACAACAATTCCATGCTTCTTTTCCAAAGCTGATGCAACAAAATGGTTACCTAATATTGAATTAATTAAATATTTTTGGTCTGATAATTTTATATGTGTCTCTTGCAAACAAATCACATCATTTTTAAATTGTTTCAAGTAGTGAAATATTTTCCTTCTTTTCTGAGCTGAATTCAAGCCATTAACATTCCATGACAAAATTCTATTTGCCATTACTGGCCTCCTGAAGCTTTGTAGCAGACAACGGTAGCTCCCCCTACCGTATCTTCCGTCTAGCTCCTCCCACAGCTTCCATAATGGGATCCTGACTTTTACTTTGAGACTGTTGCTCTTCTTACGCTTAAGAGCTCCTCTTGTCACCCTTTGCTCTTGTGGTTCCTCTAATACTGGCAGCAATGAAGGCTCTTGGATCACCACGCCTTCTTGAATCTCTTGAAGTTTTTCTATCACTTCTATTTCGACTTTCAAAACTGTAGAAAGAAAATCCTTTGCCTTTAAAACAGTGTCAATTCTATATCTCCTTCCTTGATAGAATACTGTCAGTCCAACTGGCACCTCCCATCTGAATTGAATCTGATGTTTTTTAAGTTCTTGTGTAAAAACAAATTCCTTCCTATCTCTTAACATCTTGGAAGGAATCTCTTTCAGCACCTTCAGCTCCTGTTCTCCAATTTTTAAAGTTGTCTGATATGAAACTTGCAGAATCTGATTTCTCATAGTCCTTTTCACAAAATAAACCACAATGTCCCGAGGAAGCTTTCTCTGTCTTGCAATCCAGGAGTTAACTCTATATATTTTATCAATTTGGTAAGCTACCTCTTGGGGTTCCACTTCAATAAATTCAGCCAATGCTTCTGATATAATTTTTCTTAAGTCTTCCTCGCTCTTCTTGCATACCACGGATTCTAAGAGCTCCTTCCATAAGTTTATATTGTAATATCACAACCTGATCTTCATTTTGATCCACTTTTTTCTGAACACCTTTCATTTTGTCTTCTAAATGCTTATTTGACTGAGAGATCTGTTGCATTTCTTCTTCCAATCCTCAATTTTTACTCAGTCCTTGAACTGCCATGAGAATATCTTCTCTTATTTTTGCATTAAAATTCTCCATCATCTCTTTTTGCCTATCTTCAGAAAGTTTTAATTGTTCTTTCAATATTTCCTCAAGACTAGGTTCAGATCCCCTTCTTCCAGAAGGCTTTAAAGGTTTAGCTGCCATTCTGTCTTCAAAAGAATCAGGAATTTAAACTTAACAACTTTCCTTTACTCCTTTCAGTATAAGAGAACTCCGTTTGTAACAATCCACAAGTACTTTGTTGTACTAAAAATTTTACTTTCACTTTCAGACGCCATTTTAAAAGTCAATTAATCAAAGACAAAGAAAGGTTTCAAGTTTCAAAAGGAGTCGGTATACTTGCCGTGTTGATTCTACATCAAAGATCGAACGCTTGTGAAATTCGTCTGCTTAGAAAATCAATCAATTTAATAAGTCCTTTGAGCAGAAATGACCCTACCCTTTTTCCTGAAAAAAACAGGAGCGTTGAAGTCGGAGATAGTGAAGTTCGGTGGGTCATAAATCCAGGAAAATTCGCCTTAAGAGCAAACCCCTGTCTAGATCTGCCCACTCCACAACTCTGCATAAACCCTCTTATGCCCAAAGGGTATGCTAAGGTCAGTGAACAGTGATTTATACTGTTCACTGACTTTTACGATCTTCTAACGCAGAGTGCTCTGTTAGAGCACCCGGCAGGAGCGGTGACGTCACTGGAGCCTTTTTGAATGGTAAATGTATTGTCTGTGGTGTTAAATAGTTTGACATCATCAGCGAGAACACTTATTTTGAGATGTAATCAAAAGATGTTAATGTATAAGATGAAGAGTGTTATCCAAGAATGTTCTTGAGGACGCCACAGACAGGAATTTAATAGAGCATTGCCAATTTTGACCACTTGTTGCCTGTTAGACAGAAAAGCAGATATCCATTTGTGAAGGGGTCCTGAGATGCCATAGGATTTCAATTTTAGGAGAAGTTTATCATGTACTACTGAGTCAAAAGCTTTGCAGAAGTCAATGTAGATTGCATCTATTGTTTTGCCTTGATCAAGATTTGTAGTCTATATGTTTTTACAGTGGAGAAGTTGTAAGTTACATGATAATTTTTTCCTGAAACCAAATTGTTTATTGGAGAGTAGGTTGTTTGTTTCTATGTGGAAGGTAATGGATTGGTTGATGATTGATTCCATAACTTTGCAGGTGATGCAGCACAGAGAGATTGGTCTGTAATTTTCAACTAAACTGGGGTCTCCTTTTTTGAAGATTGGGATGACTGTGGCTAGTGACCAAAGTTTGGGAAGAGAAACTGGTCATGAAAGCTTTCTCAAAGATTATGCTTAGGGGTTCTGCTATATTAGTGGAAAGTTTTTAAAGAAGTATGCACATAGTCCATCGGGTCCAATAGATAGCGATGGTTTCAAGTTATGAAGAGCTTTTCCGACATTATCTTCTGTGAAATCTATATGTGTTAAGTCGTCATACTCATTGCTGGTACAATTTGGGAATGTCGGATATGTGTCATCGCTGTTAACAAAAACTGAGCCAAAGAATATGTTGAAGAGGTTTGCTTTAACTGTTTCGTTATTGCATTCTTTGCCGTTAGAATCTTTTAGTGGTGGGATGGATCTTGAGTCTTTAAGATTATTGTTCACAAAATTATAAAAGGCACGATTGGAATTTGTGCGCAGAAGGTCCTCTTCTTGCTTGGTGTGGTAATTTGTGCATTCAGTTTTTATTTGGTTGCATATATTTCTGTAGCGGTTTTTGAAATTTGCTACATAGCCTTTTTGGTTTCTTCTCCAGAGGGATTTTTTTTTTTTGATTGAATTTTTTTTATTGATATGGGTAGTTTGCTTTTCCTGATCTTGGTGGTCATTTGTGGTATGTAAAGTTTAATGACTCTATTGATTTCAAGTAGGAAAACTCTATAGTGTTGGCTTTTTTGAAGTTGTAGTTAGGAATGCTATTGTTATGATGATTTATGTAAGGGCGTATATTGAGACAAAAGTCAATCATGCAGTGGTCACTGTTGGAAAAGGGTTCTTTAATTTGTATTCCATAAATTGAGTTTGTGTTATTGCAGAAAATGAGGTCAAGGCAATTGTTAAGTCTTGTATTGTTAGTTACAGGTTGTTCAAGACCTAGGTTTGTAACAGCATTGTATAGTGTAGTATGGATTGGATCAGTTGTACATTCATTAGTTATCCAGTTAATAAGAGGTAGATTTAGGTCAAAGGAGAAGATGAGAGGATATCAGAAGTACCATGTTAGCAGTGATTTCAATAGCAGGTCTGGGCATGAGTACAGTTGAGTCTTGTCAGCATAGTGAAAGTTGATTAGAGAAAAGTTTATGTGCAACTTGAATGTTTTTTAGATTCAGTGACTTTTTGTAAAAGACTGTCTCTCAGCATAGGCTGAAGACAATTCCACAGATTTTGCCAAAAGAATTGCAGGAAGTAATCCAGACTATCTCAAAGTGTCACAGTAAATCTGGAATGGAGACTTGGTCCATCATATTGATAAGAATCAATCTCCTTGATAAGACCACTTCACTGTGTGTGTCTTTGCTTGAAAACACTTAACATAGAAGTGATACAAGTAGTGGGGTTTAAATGACACAGGCACAGCATGTTCCATTTTTTCTTCCCATCCCCCATTTATGTATTTTATCATTTATTACATTTTCATCAAATATTGTCCTTATTATAACCTTCCTGATTAAGGAAGCAATACCAGAAAGGGTTTGCCATTACATCCTCCAGTGCAATTTGAAATAACCTTTTTTAATGGGTTATTATCCATTATATGGATTATGAACACAGAGGTTATCATCTGCATCCTGTATCTTTCCATATGATTCCTGCCACCAGGTCTGTTGTTATAACAGTTATAACTTGCACTCCCTTGTTATATTTATTTATTTATTTATTATTTATTTATTATTTAAGTGATCCTTCTCCCGAAGGACTCAGGGCGGTTCACAGCCAGATAAAAAATACACAATAATACAATATAAATACAATTAAAATACAATTAAAAAACTTATTAAATTGGCCAAGATTAAAAAATTAAGATAAAAAACCCATTAAAAACCCATAAATTTAAAAACTAACCCAGTCCAGCGCAGATAAATAAGTGAGTTTTAAGTTAAGCTCGTAAAGGTTCGAGGTCCGGAAGTTGACGGAGTCCTGGGGAGTTCGCTCCAGAGGGCGGAAGCCCCCACAGAGAAGGGCCATGCCCTCGGCGTCGCCAGCCGACACTGTCGCGCCGACGGCACCCTGAGGAGTCCCTCTGTGAGAGCGCACGGTCGGTGAGAGGTATTCAGCAGCAGGTGGTCCGTGGTAACCCGGCCCTATGCCATGGAGCGCTTTAAAGACATTCACCAACACCTTGAAGCGCACCCGAAGGCCACAGGTAGCCAGTGCAGCAGCCTGGATAGAACACGGAGCCCCCAGGGCCTCTATCACCCGCAGCTGCATTCTGACTAACTGAAGCCTCCGGATGCCCTTCAAGGGAGCCCCATGTAGAGAGCATTGCAGTAATCCAGACGACGTCACAAGGCGTGAGTGACTGTGCACAAGGCACCCAGAAAGGGCGCAACTGGCGCACCAGGCTAACCTGGTGGAAAGCTCTCCTGGAGACGGCCGTCAAATGGTCTTCAAAGACAGCCGCTCATCCAGGAGAACGCCCAAGTTGCGCACCCTCTCCATCGGGCCAATGACTCGCTCCCAACAGTCAGCCGTGGACTCAGCTGACTGTACCGGGATGCCGCATCCACAGCCACTCTGTCTTGGAGGGATTGAGCTTGAGCCTGTTTCTCCCATCCAGACCCGGCTTCCAGACACTGGGACAGCACTGATAGCTTCATTGGGGTGGCCCGTGTGAAAAGTACAGCTGGGTGTCATCAGCATACAGCTGGTACCTCACACCAAGCCACTGATGATCTCACCCAGCGGTTTCATATAGATGTTGAACAGAAGGAGCGAGACTACCCGGCACCCCACAAGTGAGGCGCGCGCTAATTCTGCCCCGTCAACACTGCACTGGTCGGAGAGATAGGAGGAGAACCACCGATAAACGGTGCCTCACTCCCAATCCCTCCAACCGCGCAGCAGGATACCATGGTCGATGGTATCGAAAGCCGCTGAGAGGTCTAATAGGACCAGGGCAGAGGAACAACCTCATCCCTGGCCCTCCAGAGATCATCCACCAACGCCACCAAAGCCGCCTCAGTGCTGTAACTGGTCGAAGCCGGACTGGAACAGGTCCAGATAGACAGTTTCCTCCAGGTGCAGGGGAAACTGATATGCCACCATATTTCTACAACCTTCTTAAGGGGTTGAGACAGACATAATTACCTAAAACAGCCGGGTTCAGGAAGGCTTTGAGGAGGGGCTCACCACCACCTCTTTCAAGGCGGCCGGAAAGACTCCTCCAACAATGAAGCGCTTTGTAACGCCTGAGCCAGCCTCGTGTCACCTCCTGAGTGGCCAGCACCAGCCAGGAGGGGCACGGGTCCAGTAAACACGTGGTGGCATTCAATCTACCCAGCAACCTGTCCATGTCCTCAGGAGCCACAGGGTCAAACTCATCCCAGACAATATCACCAAGACCGCCCTCAGACGCCTGCCTGAATCGCCACAATTTTGGTCCAGACCCCTGCTTGAACGATTTTATCGATAGATAACCGTTAAACTCTCAGCACGCCCCTGCACGGGTCATCCCGCCCCTGGTGAAGGAGGAGCGGTCACCCAAACAGGGCAGCTGGGCGGTTATCTGCCGACAATGAGGGAGGAGGCGAGCAACGCCGCTTCCTCAGTGCCACTAGGTAGGTCCTAGTATAGGATCTAACTAGTGTCCGATCAGCCTCTGAACGGCTGGACCTCCAAGAACTCTCTAGGCGCCTTCTCGCGCTTCATCCCCTCAGCTCCTCGGAGAACCAAGGAGCCGGTTGGGATCTGCGCCGGGTCAGAGGTCGCAGAGGCACGACACGGTTCAGCCCCAGCCGCAGCCCGCTCCCAGGCTGCGGCTAGTTCCTCTGCCGTGCCGTGAGCCAGACCTCAGGAAATGGCCCAAGCTCCGTCCGAACCTCTCTGGGTCCATCAGGCGCCTGGGACGGTACCAACGTAATGGTTCCGCCTCCCGCGGTGTTGGGTAGCGGTCAGAAAGTCCAGGCGAAGGAGAGAGTGATCTGACCATGACAAAGGTTCTGTGACTATATCTCTCAAGTCCAGATCCTTCAACCACTGACCAGAGATGGAAATCAGGTCCAGTGTGCCTCCCCCGATGTGAGTGGGGCCATCCACTACTTGAGTCAGGTCCAGGCCGGAATGGAAGCCATGAACTCCCGAGCTACTGTCGATGACGAGCCGGCAGATGGCAGTTAAAGTCCCCATGACTAAAAGTCTGGGGTCTCCACTGCCACCCCGGCAAGCACCTCCAGGAGCTCGGGCAGGGCGGCTGTCACGCAGCAAGGAGCCAGGTACGCGACCAGCAAGCCCTTCTGACATCTATGACCCCACCTCACAAAGAGGGATTCACACCCGGCAATCTGAGATACAGTGGTCTCCCTCGGCTCTAGACTCTCTTTAACAACAACCGCCACCCCCCCACCCCTACCCTGGGCCCTCGGCTGATGGAATGCACGGAAACCCGGTGGGCACATCTCAACCAGGGGCACGCCCCCTTCAGTGCCCAACCAGGTCTCCGTAACGCCTATAATATCCGCGGCACCCCCCTGAATCAGATCATGTATTAGGGGGGCCTTATTGGCCACGGACCATGCGTTGCATAACATCAGACGAAGGCCCAGGCTCTGAGGGTCTTGACCATCCGGGGAACGGGAGAAGTCAGGGGGATCGGGGCACGCGATCGCCTGCAAACATCGAACGCATGACCCCCTAAACCGATACGATCCCCCCCTTCCGCCATATCTGCCCCTCCCACTTACCGTGCAGATGGACTCACCTCACACAAAGGAACACACTTCATAACCTCCGAACCCATTTGATAGTCGCCACGAGCATGCGCTGAACTGGTTTCCTCCCGACGGGCTACCCCATCACCCGCCCTAACCCTCCCACCCCTTAAAAATACCCTGTCTAAAACCCCAAAGGCTCTTTCTTTCGCATGCCACCTCTGTGGGTCCCAAGACCATCATTGAGGCCGCCCTTGGTAGCGTGGGCCATTCCTGAGGCGGGGCACCGTGAGGCGCAAGAGTTCATGTACAGTGTAGCGCATAGAAAAGTGCGAATCGACGAGGGATGCTAAGATGGTAAAATCCCAGAATAGTGAAAATGGTGGATCTTCCAGCGGATGTCCAGTTGGTAGGAGGACAGATGGAGCAGGGACCAGATAACGATGAAAAGCAGGAACAGACAGGCCGGCAGTCTCCATAGTGAGCTTATGGAAAACAATTCTACAATAGTTCTTGATCAAGTAGAAATGGCTATCGGTCTGTCAAAGTCCATAGACCAGTCCAAACTAGTCCAATCCAGTCCAGTCCACTCCAAAACCCGCGGGTGATCGTGCATGACCACCCAGTTTAGGTGACCAAAAGTCCGGTATGGGGGGGGGGAGATGGAAAATACGATGGAGCGAGCCAAGCCACAAAGGGCCATTAGATGACACGTGATGTAAAATGCGATATAACAGGCCAGAAGAGGGGATAAACCTCAGCCTCGGCTCCGGTCTCCTCTCCCACCGAGGCCTCACCACGCCCATCACCGGTGGGGCTGCCGAATACAGGGCGCCGCTGGACAGGCGCCTCGCAGCCCACAAGGCCTCGCCGGGCGCAACCAGCGCCGATGGAACTGGCGGGCCTACCGATAGGCGAAAAAGCGGGCCGGGATTCACGCCAGCTGGAACCAGGCCGAATCCACACCGCGAAGCCGCTGGAGCCAGGCCAGGACCGCCGACGATCTCACGCCGCTGGAGCCTGGCCGGGATCGCCGGGATCGCCGCTGGGGCTGGGCCGGAGTCGAGGCCGGAGCCCGCAGCAAACAGCAGGCCTCCCTCGCCGCCCTCGCGTCCTCGCATCCCCTAAAATGGCCGCCCTCTTCCGGACCGCCGCTCCGTCCCTCGGCCCGTTCTCGGCTGTCGCATATCCGAGAGGATACAAACCTCTCCAGCGGCAGCCAAGAAGATCGTACAGCACGCCGAGGGACCGGAGGAACCTGGTAAGTCAGCCCGAAGTCACCATTTAGGGAAAAGCCGCCACCGCCGATTCAGGCTCCTCTAAACAGCTGCCATTCTCGCGCATGCGCAGAGCCATATACCCTCAGCATACACTCCCAGCTTCTCCACTCCTCCTTCCCATGGGAATCCCTCTCTCCAAATATGATGAGACATCAAAAAAGAAGTAGAGGAGGTAAAAGAGTGACATAACTATAACTGGGAAACATAAAAATAGAAATAAAATGGAACTAAAATATAGTAGTAGTTAAATAAAATAATAGAAGGAATAATAAAACATTTTCGTGTCATGCATTCTCCATCACCTAAGAACTGAAAGTTTGTCAATAAAATTGATCAATTTAAGTCCCAGCTCTTTCTGACCATCAAACTGGATGCACAGAATCAGGTTGTTGGTCTTCATAATGCACCGAAGTGACCTTTCCACAGTAAACACAACCAACAAATAATTAATCTAATAATACATTGAGAAGATGCCACTTGATCTGGCAAACACTGTTAGGAAAGTCTATGGAGATTCTCAGTCATCCAGGTCGTGGTTGTCCCAAAGGTGTTTTTTTCAAGAGGCAACTGGACTTTCTGGTTTTTCTTTGAAGACGTTTTGCTTCTCCTCCAAGAAGCTTCTTCAGTTCTGACTGGATAGTGGGGAATGGAAAGATTTATATTCCTTGCAGACAGCTTGGTCATTTGCATTCTTTTAGAGTTGTTGAGGCCACTTGGAGGTTTATCTGTGTCTTCAGGGTCACCTGAGTAGTGCAGATGGGTGTGATGCAGCTGGTTCTTTTTTTTTAGAACATTTTTTTTATTTTTTTCAAAACACACATACAGACAAACAAACAATACATTTTTTCTGAACAGAGTATTGGCCAAGTCAAAATTTGTATCGCTTTTAGTTTTCTCCGACACAATTAATATATTTCACTTTTTGCCTTAATAGTCCTTCTATTTTTTTTATTTTATTTTCCTTCTCTTTCTTCTGGTATATAAATAATATTACCGTTCGCCCTAATCTCTAATCTTAATCAATTTTTCTTCCCCCGCCCCCCATTACTTTTTTCAAGTTGAAACCTTTAAATTAAAGTCAAACATTTTATTTATTTTTATATAAATAAAGGCACCTCATGTGTGGGGTGCCACAAGGGTCGGTTCTCTCACCTCTTCTGTTCAACATCTATATGAAGCTGCTGGGGAGATCATCCGTGGTTTTGGGGTGAGTTGTCATCTTTATGCTGATGACACTCAGCTATATATTTCCACCCCGAACCACCCCAATGAAGCCGTCGAAGTGATGTCCCGTTGCCTTGAGGCCGTACGGGTCTGGATGGGGAGGAACAGAATCCGACTCAACCCATCCAAGACTGAGTGGCTTTGGATACCAGCGTCCCGATACAGTCAGCTAGTTCCATCGCTGACTGTGGGTGGCGAGTCGTTGGCCCCCAGGGAGACGGTGCGCAACTTGGGCGTTCTCCTGGACGTACGGCTGTCGTTAAAATAGCATTTGACGACCGTCACCAGGGGAGCTTTTTATCAGGTTCGCCTGATTCGCCAGTTGCGTCCCTTCCTGGACTGGGACTCTTTATGCACAGTCACTCATGCCCTCGTTACCTCCCGCCTGGACTACTGCAATGCTCTCTACATGGGGCTCCCCTTGAAGACCACCAGGAGGCTTCAACTGGTCCAGAATGCGGCTACACGGGGGATAGAGGGAGCGTCCCATAGCTCCCATATAACACCTCTCCTGCGCAAGCTGCACTGGTTACCAGTGGTCTTCCGGGTGCAATTCAAGGTGTTGGTTATCACCTTTAAAGCGCTCCATGGCTTGGGACCGGGATATTTATGGGACCTCCGACTGCCACAAACAGCCTCCCATCGACCTGTGCGCTCTCATAGGGAGGGCCTCCTCAGGGTGCCGTCAGCCAAACAATGTCGGCTGGCGGCCCCCAGGGGGAGGGCCTTCTCGGTGGGGGCTCCTACACTGTGGAATGAGCTACCTTTGGGGCTACGCCAACTCCCTGCCCTCCGGACCTTTAAGCGCGAGCTCAAGACTTTCTTATTTCATTGGGCAGGGTTGGCCTAATTGCAATTTTAACATCGGTGGTTTTTATAAGGGTTTATTTAACAATCTCATTTTGGAGTTTTAAAATTTATTGGCTTATTTGAATTAGATTTTTAAAATTGTTTTTAATGTATGTGATGTGTTTATTTTACTTTGGCTGTAAACCGCCCTGAGTCTTCAGAGAAGGACGGTATAGAAATATGAAAAATAAATAAATAAATAAATATTCACCTATTTATTAAATTTGTTTATTGCTCTTCTCACCACAACCTTTCTTCAGCTGGTGGCCAACAATTATAGATGTTCCAGGCAAATGTTGAACAGTCATGTTTAGTTAGGATGTGACACTTGGATGACTAATATAACTAAGTCTGAATATTTTATTTCATGAAAATAGTTTTTAAGTTATGAAGTCACCAGGGGTATCAGAAAATATGCTTCATCTCTAAATCTCTATAGCTGTTGTGACCCAGGCCCAAGTAGGTGGTAATAAACTTAGTCCATGGGGAAAAAAAATTATTCGAACAGCTGGGAATTACTTCATTCCCAGCATCATTCAAATGCCTCCTAAAACAAATGCCTCCCAACACAAATTCCTCAGTTATCCCACAAAGCTTAGTCCAATTAGGCAAACTGCCAAAGGCCCTTCCTGGCAAACGTCCAGAAGCCACAAAAACAAAGACGTATACAAAGCAGAAGACGAAACTGAAGACGCAGCTACAACATTGTTTTCTGGCAAAGGCCAAATGCCGGTGCTGGTCTGCTTTAAGCCTTATGGGAGGGGCCATTCATCTCTTGGCCCTACTCCCGAGTTGTCCTCTCCGCTTGAGCTGCTCTTGCCTTCTGGAAGCTCTTCTCATGTGTGCATTAGGAACAGGCTCCTCTTGTTCCTCTGCCTCACTACTATCAGTCTCTGGAGACTCTGGAGTCTGCACCTCACTTCCCAATGGCCCTGGCCTCACCTCAGCCTCCTCGCTGTCTGACTCGCTTGCCAGCTCTGTAGGCTGCTGATGGACCACAACAATAGCATCCATGGCAACCGGATGCGACACTTCAGAACCCACAGAACTGACAAAATAACTGAGTTGGAAGAGAGCTTGTTCTCTTGATGACACCAATTTTTAAGCCAGTGGTTCATTTCTAAAATCCTTTGCTCCCTTATTGGATGTTGTCCTTTTGTTGGACATATAGATGAAAACACCAATTGTGCTCCTTATTCTTTAACTTTCTTCCCTAGCTGTTTGTAGTTTCTTGTTATTTTCAGATTCATTATTGTGTCGTTCAACCCCAAGTGTAGCAGAAAAAAGGGGTAGTAATCTCTGGAGTTGATTATTTTAGTAAAGTTCTCAGATAGATCTTTGATTTTTCCTCAGGATAGACTACATACCTGCCTAGATTGACTGTCCAGTCTGCAGACTATAGTTTCTGTTTCCCTAAGAACTATATCTCCTATCACCAATATTTGCCCATTTTTCCCCCTAGGGAGTCTGGGATACTATTCTTCCTGTCACAAGAATGCTGGATTGTGCCTCTTTTTTTAGACTCTATTGATGGCTACTCTTTTATAAGTGTCTGCATATTTTCTTCCTTAGGGAGGCTATAAAAATGATTGTTCAGTTCTTTGGAGTGGGCTAGGATAGATAATAGGTGTTTTCCTCTTGGTTGTTGTTTTCTTCTAAAAGTGATGTTTCCATCAACCTTCCTCTTAGGTTCATATATAGCATCATTTTTATAGAAGTTGTTTATTCTCTATTATGTTCAATTTCGATGTATTGGTTTTCTTCTTCGGTTCATATATGGGGTCATTTTTTTTAAAGAAGCTGTTCCCTATTGTGTTTAATTATGGTGTTGTCTTCTTGCTTAGGTTGGCATATCTCGCTTTGTTCATTGAGTTTCAGACTGGCTAGAGTTGCTTCTAGACCCTTTACTTTTTCTTCTAGTAATTCATACCATTTAGATTTGATACATACATAGTTTGGATCTTCTGTGGGCATAAGCTCAAACATATAACATATTTTGCATGTTATTATAATATCAGTCTCTTTTCATTACCTTTTTTTAGTTCTCCAAAAATTAAAAAAATTCTAAAAATTAATATTTTACCTGGTGTGAAGTATCAGTTTACAATATTTACAAAAGTTCTTGTCTTTTTATTCTGTGCCTTGAAAATACACCACTATCTTCCCACTTTTGAAGTATCAGTCTTCTTTTTCTGTGATTCTTTATTTTTTCCCTCTTAGATCATTAAAAATTAAAAAATTCCTAAAGGATTCAAAGGGGTTTTTTTCAATTTTTTTAAAAAAGAAATTGAAAAAAAATTGAAAAATTGAAAAAAGAAATTTCAAATTGAAAAAAGAAAGTGAAAAAAATGAAAAAATGCTTTTTTAAAAAAATTAGAGATTTCAAAAATGACAAAAAAAATATGAAAGTTCTTGGTCCTCTATGAAGTAATATGCATTTCTTTTAGCTGGAAATCTCTAGCTGTTTTGGAGGAGATGTTTGTTCCTTGCCTTGAAAATGTATCCTTTGCCTCCCTTTCCAGAAGTGTTTGTACTTATCCTTTTCCTTTCTGCCTGCTTGCCCCTCAGATGCCTGGCACAGGCAGTGTTTTTGGGTATGATGTGGTAATCTGGGCACTCTTCTCTAATTAGCTGCTGCTCAGCTGGTCCATTGCACTGCTCTCAGCTGCTGATGAGGGCGCTCCACTCCTCTGCCACTTAGCTTTGCACTGCTGCCGCTCAGATGGTCTATTACTGTGCTCAGAGCCACCTAGCTCTGTTTCATTGCTGCTCAGCTGGCCACCATTTGCACTGCACTGCCTCCTAAGTGAAGTAAGTGAAGCTGAAGTAATGACAAATAGCAGCAAGAAACCATGGGACAAATTCCAAAGGGCTCTGAATTAATATGCAGTAATGTTACTACTACATGTAAAAAGAGAAGGAGGGGTGATTTTTGGTCAATTTTCCAAGCATCACAATTTATAACTGTTTTTAAAGTTCATGTTAGGAGTAGGATCCATAGTGCTCCCTGTTAATTTATCCAGAGGGTTTGTCCATATTAGAAATGATTCTTGTATTTTCCTTCTTATGATGATTGTTGTCTTTTTAATCCTTGGAGTGTTCTTATTTGTATTATCCTTCCTATATGGCTCACAAGACTGGGAAAGAGAAATAGAATATCCACAATAATTGAAGAATTATTGATGCAGGGAAGGTAAGTATGGGAGAAGCATTTTTAAAGTATATGCATGAATGAATGGCTTCATTCAGGATGAGTCCCCTGGAATGTGGCAAATTGATTTGATAACCTCCCCACTACTGAAGAGCCATCTTACTTTTTTCTCCCACACTTGTGATTATTCTTTGCTTTGGAAAACAGGCAGGCAAAAGAATGCTGTTCTCCCATAAAAGTAGTAAACAACAACAACAACCACTACCCAAAAAACAGTGCCACACTTTCTATCTGAAATAGGGGTTTTGTGTCTGTATGTGTGATGTTTGTGTGTGATTGCAGTATTTATTTCTACGTCTAATATTGGAATTAACCGTTGATCAGCTGTTCAGTAACTTTTCTGGAAAAAAATATTATTGTAATATAAGAATTTCTATTCTACTTTAATGTCTTTTCTACTCCATTCTCTTCCACAATCAAGAAGCTAGAAAGACAAGGTTAGAGAACTGGCTCTGTGTTTAATGCCATCTGAATTGCTGATGAAACACTTATGTAAGATTTTGTCTTCAAGGAAAGCAGTGAGCTGTCATATATCCCTTAAAATGTATGACCACACAGGTGCCACACTGTTCATACACTGATATGTTTTTTTAAAAATAAAAAACGTGTGGAAAAATTAAAATCAAAGTTTTAATTTTACTATTTATTTTTGCTATTTTGTTATTTATTCAGTTCTGCTATTTTCTCAAGAAAAAATAAAGTCCTTAAAGTCTATGGAGATTGTCAGTTATCCAGCTCATAGTTGTCCTAAAAGTATTTTTTCAGAAGACAACTGGGCTTTATTTTTCCCCCCTTGGACACATTTCACTTCTCCTCCAAGAAGCTTCTTTAGCTTCTCCAGCAAATTGTGGAGGATGAAGGAATTATATTTCTTGGAGTGATCTGCTTGTAAGCATTCTTTCTAAGAGTCCCTAATGCCACTTGGAGGTTTATCTGTATCCTCAGGGTCACCTGAATATTGCAAATGGGCCTGATTCTTTCTTGGAACTGCTAAAAGGATTCTATTGCACTATAAACAGGAGATCTTTAGATTTTATTTAAAACTTATTTCATTAAGATTTGAAAGAAACTCACTCTATGCTGTAAAACCTGAGCTGTGATCAGTTTGCCATTTATTCCGTCACCCATGTCAGTGGATGAGGTCATCGATGTTTTCAGATAGATGTGAAATAAGACTGGAGAAAATACCGAGCCCTGCAAAACCCTGCATTTAGGTACATTCCAGCCAGACTGATTTCATCCTAGCCAAAAATTTAAATCTTCAGGCTAGCAAGTAATTCTAAAAAACAAAAAACACTTTTTTCTTAAGTCTTTCCCATTTCTTCAATTTAGTCAGGTTTGGATGGCTGTTAGAGAATGGCTGCTGGACATCAACTGTCTATCTCAGCATAGTTTAATTATGCCAGATGAAATCAGATAATTATATCAATTAATTAAACTCCCTTTGCTAATTCAGATTATTTCAGGGACATCCTTCCCTCAGAGGATATTTAATGAGGTTCCTAGGGCCAGTCAGAACTGCCCTTGTGCTAAGGGTTCTGGTACATATCATCCTTCATGTGCTGTTATATTGTGCATTTTATTACAATACTTGAAGAAGGTTTATCTTTTCTTTATCTTTCCTTTGTCCACTTTTCCTCCAGGTCAGCCTGAGGAAGTTTATGTTGACATTCTTATGTGGGATGGAGCTTCCACATAAGGAAACTCTATCCCATATCATAGTCAGTTTTTATATAACGGCGGTGAATGTTTGTAAACAATTGGTCTTAGGCATACATTGTTAATTACTATTTGTATTTTAATAAGTCTTTTCAGTGATCTATGATTCATAGCACATATTTTAAGAATTTGTAGGATGATTTGCATCCATGAGGTTAAATTATTTTGTTGTAAGTTGAATATTTTATCCTTTTCTAAATTTAGGCACTGTAACAAAGGAGAATTGGAAAGTAAGGGAACAAGATTTGAGAGGGAAGAAAATTATGCAGGTTCAGACTTCATTTCTGATTGTTATGTATGTTACACTTTTGTATACATTCTGGTTTTGCGAATTATATTCCCCACCATCCCGCAAGGCTGGCCTTGAACCTGACCACCATCCTGGGAACCAAATAGGAACAGTTAGAATACAGAATCTAATCAAATCAAATGACCCCACCAGGTTTACTATCTCTATCTCAAAGGTTCAAAAGGGTATAAAATCATTCCCCATGCCAGGCTGTCAACTGTCCCAGAACCAGTTCTGAGTCTCTTCACTTCTATTCCTAAATAAATGGAGACCTTCTTTCCTGCAGCTTGCTTCCAAATTCATTGGCTTCTGTGTCTTACTCCTGGCTAGAAATCGGACTGGATTTATCTTCCAACACTTTCATGCAGATTTCTTGCTATGACTTCCATTCTTTATCAAGACTCAACCTATGCTGATACTGAGTCACAGACAAGGACATTCTTAGTTTAAGTTGTATCCCACAGTATTTAGCTTGAAAAAATATCTTAAGAGATTCTTAAGTATTATCACTAGCTGGTCTTGTATGTTCCATTGTTGGGGTCATAGTTAATTTCGTTTTGTACTACTTCTGCTCAAGCAATCACATCATCTGGAAGATCTCAGTGGCAAAGTAACTGCTTCAATAAATAAACAGATGGGGAAGAATGAGACTGTGTGACTTTATGGCATAATATGTGGTTGAAGAGCAAGGAACACCTTCCACACTGAAATGTAGTCAAAGAGATATGACACACAAAGAAACACACACATTCACGTAGTTAAATGAATATACTGCTCCCAAATCCCTTTTAAAGAAGTTGCACAACATCTGCAATGCTCATTTAGTTTTAGTTCAAGGAATATTTGCCAAATTTTACTTCAATGCACAAATGTTTTAGAGATTGATAGATAGTAATTTGATTCATGTAAAGAAAGATAAAACAATAGCAGATGGTAATTTCAGGTCATTAGCCATATCTTGAAGATGTCCAAGGTGGTAGATGGAGATGGCATTATTTTCCAATGCGGCTATATAAATGAGATAAAATAATAGTTTGATCATAATAAGTTTAAGGTAAATTCTGTTATCTGAAGCTGAAAATCTCTCCTGCCCTCCTTTCTGCCTTTGAAACACCTGTTCTTCTTCAGGTCAATGCCTTGAAATTCTTTGGAGTACAAACAAGAGTATCCCAAAGTATATCTGTGGCATCTTTATTAGAGGAGTGACTACTTACTGTCCACAGCACATTGATCCCTTTATACAGTCCATTCTCCCAAAGTTCACAGAGTGTTCTGGACAGGGATGGATAACGCAATGTCCTATACGATTACACAGGTGCTGGGCATTACCTACGAAACGAATAAGAGTAGACAGGGGAATAATAAGTAAAGATACTTTGTTATTTAGATAGATTTTTCTTTCTAAGACATCACTTTCTTCTACAGGATTGTAGGATTCCTGGGAATTCAGAAAATTCCCTCTGACCAAGGAATCCATTTTGCTAATTTCCTTCAGCAGCCCCAATATATCATATATCAACCCAGGTTTTAAGCCTGGCCAGATTTGAATTGGCAGGTATGCCTGTATCTATTAAGGTAGTAGAGAGGAAAAACTCTGCTTCACACCAAAGGAAGACCTTACTGTGATTTATTTCTCTCCATTATCACTATGGAACCTTGCTTGCTAGGAAATAAGAAAAGTAAAAAATCCCCCAATCAAGGAAGTGCCCAAAAATTAACAATAAACAGTATAACCAAAAAACTCCCAAGACCACTTCTACCAATACCAACAGGGCAGACCACTAGAATATAAATTGAGAGCAAATTCCACTCTTTGCTAGCACTGATGATGTTACTTAGTTTGGATAATGAAACAACTGCAAGAAAAAATTAAGCTGAAGAGAATACCTAGGATGTCTTCTATTTTACCCAAAACAGCAACCCTGTGAGGTGCTGAGTCCAAACTTACCCAGCAAGCTTTCATGCCAAAGGTGGGACTAGAACAATCTCCAGATTTCTAGCTTCGTGGCTGGACTACTACACCAAATTGGCTCTCTGTTGTCCCCCCTTTAGTCAAATATATCATAATGTCTTTTGTTGAGAATTTAGTAAACCAAAACTAAAATAAACTAACCAATAACCTACAATACATGTAGATAATAGTGAATTAATGAATTGGTTTTCCAGTATATTACACTGGATCTCGAGCTTTAATGCAAAAGGAAAATCAATGGCATATTGTTTCAAATGTTGCAGACTCATGTTGTCAATAGTCCACAGTCCACAGAGTAAGAGAGTAACTTGAATGGGCAAAAGGCTCTGCTTATAGCTTAAATACTTTGGAATGATAAATGTTTGGCCCATTATTGAGTGTCTACAGAGTTGAAATAATTAGTAACTTGCAAATGAATTACTTATCAGGATAGATTAGTGGTTCATGGTTGTAATGAAAGCTACCATCTATTAATATGCTTACTGAGAAATATCTCTCTGTCTCTGTCTCTCTCTCTCTTTTAATTGGACCCAGATGTAGCCAGTGTAATAATTGTTTAATCACATTTTTATTCTTTTTAGTCACTGATTTTATAGTATTGCTTCTATTCCTTCCTTTTTATTATTATTATTATTATTTATTCAATTTTTATATCGCCCTTCTCCCGAAGGACTCAGGGCGGTGTACAGCCAAGGTAAAAACAAACTATACAATATACAATTAAAATACAGATTAAAAAACTTATTATATAGTGGCCTAAAAAACTTTAAAATATATAAAACTAAAAAAACCCTTAAAATTAATAATAAAAAATTTAAAACCAATAAAATTTAAGCCAGCCCCGCGCGAATAAATAGATGTGTTTTCAGTTCGCGGCGGAAGGTCCGAAGGTCAGGTATTTGGCGTAAACCAGGGGGAAGTTCGTTCCAGAGGGTGGGAGCCCCCACAGAGAAGAATCTTCCCCTGGGGGCTGCCAGCCGACATTGCTTGGCGGACGGCACCCTGAGAAGTCCCTCTCTGTGAGAGCGTACGGGTTGGTGGGAGGCATGAGGTAACAGCAGGCAGTCCCGTAAGTACCCAGGCCCCAAGCCATGGAGCGCTTTAAAGGTGATAACCAAAACCTTAAAGTGCACCCGAAAGGCCACAGGCAGCCAGTGCAGTCTGCGCAGGAGCGGTGTTACACGGGAGCTACGCGAAGCTCCCTCTATCACCCTCTATTCCTAACTTGTTTGCTGCTTTTAAAAAGAGAAAGCCCAAGTAGGAGATCCTATTCACAGGTTTCCTTATTGTTAATGCCCATTAACTTCAATCTTTCAGCAATGTATCCACACTCAGTGGCTACACAAGGTATCCAGTTGCCTGAGGTTGGAGATCTTGCTGCTGCTTCTGAGCAAAATCTGTCTGCAATTTCTCAGAGGTTCTCTTCCACTATATGAAGGAATTCTGTTTCTTTATTTTGCTGTCATGATGGTTCAGAATTACTCTCAACTGGTTTTAGTGCTTCTTTTAAGCTTAAATTGGTGAGTGGTATGGTGGCCCGGGGACACGGTAGCTCAGGGGCTAGGACGTTGAGCTTGTCGATCGAAAGGTCGGCAGCTCAGTGGTTCGAATCCCTAGTGCTGCCATGTAATGGGGTGAGCTCCTGTTACTTGTCCCAGCTTCTGCCAACCTAGCAGTTTCGAAAGCACATAAAAATGCAAGTAGAAAAAATAGGGACCACCTTTGGTGGGAAGGTAACAGTGTTCCGTGCGCCTTTGGCTTGAGTTATGCCGGCCACATGACCACGGAGACGTCTTCGGACAGCATTGGCTCTTCGGCTTTGAAACGGAGATGAGCACCGCCCCCTAGAGTCGGCAACGACTAGCACATATGTGCGAGGGGAACCTTTACCTTTACCTTTATGGTGGCCTAGTAGTGAAGATACTTGCCTCCCACTCAGAAGATTAAGAGTTCAATCCCTGGTAGCAGAAGATGTTTCATACTGAGCAAAAAAAAAAAAAAATCAATTGAATTTTATTTTCTCATTTAGAAAATTTATATTGCCCCCAGCCATTTGGAAACCTCTGGTCTAGTCTAATGAACAGAAATTCTAGTGGTGATATGATAGATGTCTTCTAGTACTTGATGGATTGTCACAGAGAAGCACCTGAGGGTGGGACATGAAATAATGGGTGCAGGATCATTAAAGAAAAATCCAACCTAGAGCTAAGGAGAAATTTTAGGACAATGAAAACTATTAATCAATGGAATGGCTTGCCTCTGGAAATTGTGGGTGGTCCATCATTGTAGGTTTTCAAGAGGAGAGTGGATAGTCATTTGTTTGGAATAGTGTTCTCCTGCCATGGTCAGGTGGTTAAACTAGAAGACCTCCAAAATTGTTCTCAGTTTTATGCCACTGCTTTAGCTGTTAACTTCCCTGGCATTCGACAGCAGCAGCTTGAGCTTTCAAGGGTCTGCCAGGATCTGGTCTTGAGCTTTCGGGGCTGAAACACCATTGATTATCAGGGCATTGATTATCAGTCTTCCCCTGAATTGGTCTGCTCTCTGGCTCCTGTTTCTGCCTCTACACAGTACCACTTCCATTGTTTCCCTAACCTAAACATCGTATGTCAAGCAAAAACCAAGCATTTAATAGTGAGTGCCATACCATGTGCACTAATCAAACAGGTGGCAAGAAAGCAGGGACAGTCAGGCACAACACAGTTTATGTAGACAGTAAACACAGGGTCAATCAAAATGGACTCAAATGTCTATACACCAATGCACAGAGTATGAGGAATAAACAGGGTGAATTAGAAATTCAAGTAAATGAGGGCAGATATGATATTGTTGCCATTACGGAAACTTGGTGGGATGAAACTGACAAATACAGCTAGAGGGATATAAATTATTTAAAAGAAATAGACCAAATAAAAGAGGAGGTGGAGTTGCACTATATATAAGAAATAACTACATCTCTACAGAAATAGAGCACAACAATGATGAAAATCATCTTGAATGTATTTGGGTCAATATTAAAGGGGGTGAAAAATGATATTGCCATAGGTTTATACTATAGGCCACCCAACCAAACAGAGGAAGTAGATGAACTTTTTGCTAGTCAGCTAACTAAGGTATGTAGGAAGCACATCACAATAGTAATGGTGGATTTTAACTGCCCTGACAACACCTGGGATACAAACTCTACACCAAGTGGAACATCCAACAGGTTCCTAACAAACCTAGCAGATAACTTTGTTTCCCAAAAAGTAAATAAGGGAACAAGGGGATCAGCCATATTGAACTTAATTGTCACTAAAAGAGATGAAATGATAGAAGGTGTTGAAGCTACAGGAACCTTGGGGACAAGTGATCACGCAATATTGGAATTCAACATTATGCAAACATAAGTAGTAGAACAAAGTCAAACTAGAGTCTTGGACTTTAAGAGAGCTAATTTCAATAAACTTAGAGAGACCTTGAGAAGGATTCCATGGATGAGAATCCTCAAGGGGAAAACAACTCAAGAAGATTGGGAAATTTTGAAAAGTGAGATTATAAAAGCCCACTCTAGCACAATACCAATGAAGAAGAAAAATAATAAATCTCAAAAGAAACCAGATGGATGCATAAAGAACTCTCTGACAAATTGAAAGACAAAAAGGACAAGTATAAAAAGTGAAAAGAGGGGCAAATAACTAAGACAGAATATCAGCAAATAGCCCAAGCTTGTAAAGATGTAGTGAGGAAAGCTAAGGCTCACAATGAACAAAGGCTAGCGACAAAAGTAAAAAATAACAAAAAAAAAGCTTCTTCCAACATGTTAAAAACAAGAAAAAAGTCAAGGAAACAATTGGCCCATTGTTGGAAGAAAGTGGCAAGAAGGTGACAAGCAACAGGGAGAAAGTAGAACTACTTAACTCATTTTTTTGCATCTGTCTTTACACAAAAGGAAAAAACAATCCAACCTATCAAAAAAGCCCCACAAAAAACAGATTAGAAACACAAGTTAAAATAGGGAAGAAAATGATAAGTGAACACCTATCTACACTAGAATAGAATAGAATAGAATAGAATAGAATAGAATAGAATAGAATAGAATAGAATAGAATAGAATAGAATAGAATAGAATTTTATTGGCCAAGTGTGATTGGACACACAAGGATGCGCGTAATGGCGGTGGCGTTTTGAGGCTCGTGAGGGCAGTGTTCCCAGCCGCGATGCCGCTGTGCCGCTTGCCGGGCTGCGGGGACTTCAGCCCCAGGTCGGACAACATGCCAGCAGTCGGGAGCGAGGTCTTTGGACCTCGGTGGTCTCTCGGCTGCCGAGAGCGGGGCCGGAGTCCTGGGCGAGCAGCGGATGGTAGCGGCGGCAATTTTAGGGTTGGGGCGGCCGTCCCGGACTGGCTTTGGAGATCCCCGGCCGTGAGCAGAATGCTGGCGGCAGTGTGGTGGGCCGTTCGGGCCGGAGCTTTGGAGGGCCCGAAGATCGGCCGTTCCTCCCCCCCCCAGCTGACTTTTGGGCATGTTTTGCCCCAGCCGTAGTTTCCAGCAGCGGCAAGATCTTGGGCCGCATTTCTACCAACTGGTGAGTCAGCGGATCAGCAGATGGCGGCGGCCATTTCGGGGTGGGGTAGCCGCCCGGACAGGCCCTGATTCGATCCCTGGACGCGCACAATGTCAGCGGCAGTGTGGTGGGCCGTGCGGGCTTGAGTTTCTTGAGGGCCCGAAGATTGGCCATTCCCCCCCCCCCCCAGCTGACTCCTGGTTAGGCCTAGCCGCGCCATAACGTTTATCAACGGCTTAGGCTTTTTTCATCACCGGCATATTGGCGGCATGCTCAGGATTTCCATCTGCGGCAGGCTGGATCATGAACTTAATATAGATCCAGCGTGACTAATGGCGGCCATAGGAATGGCGGCGGCAGTGACAACATTGGCGGCAATGGTATTACGTGTGGCTTTCCATCTGACCACTGAACTGTACGAGCCCCTTCCCCAGGATGGAGTGAACCCGGGTCTCCGAGGGACATTATGTCATCTTAGTGGTCGGCAACCTAGGAGGATATTATTACCAACTATTAGGAGGGGGGCCATTAGATTTGGCCGGACCTCTGGTCCCCTTGGCTGTTTCCTGGATCATCTGGACTTGGGCCGGTTTTGTTCCCCGGATTTCAAACGGACTGTGGGTTTGGCATTTTGGCCTCCCTTTCTCCGTCTGTGATGAGGATAGGGACGAAATGGACAAGTCTGCGGGTCAGAACTTGACTAACATCTATGCTTAACATCTTGCCTAACATCTATGCCGGCTTGGGATATACACTTTCTGCTGTCTTGAACTTGATATTCTCATGAGATATCTGGCCCACCGACCTATTACAACTGTGGGGTTCCCCCGCCTCGCAGGAATGGCCCTCTAGGCTATCGAGAGCCTACCTAAACGAAGGGTCTTGGGACCCAGAGAGGTGGCATGCGGCCAAGAAGAATTTTTGGGGATTTTTAGATAGGTTTTTAAAAAGGGGTTTTTTAAGGGGAGGGAGGGATACGACGGGTGGGGGGATTAACCCGTCGGGGAGGGATCCAGCCCCTGTGCTTGCTCACGGCACTTCTATATCTGGTCTGAAGGCAGGGGGGGAGGTTCTTGTTCCAGGACTAGAGGGTTGTTCGATCTGTACGGTAAGTGGGAGAGGCAGATATGGCGGAGGGGGGCGATCGAGTGTTGGGAGCACGTGCGATGTCTTAAAGCGATCACGTGCTCCGCCCTCAGTCCCTACCTGCCTCGGTGGCCATGATCCTCAGAGCTTGGATCTTCGGCTGATGTTATGTAATGCCCGGTCCGTGGTTAATAAGCCCCCCCTGATTTGTGATCTTATTCAGGGGGGTCCCCGGACCTCATGGGCATCACGGAGACCTGGTTGGGCCCTGGGGGGGGGTCCCCCTTGGTGAGAAGTGCCCTCCAGGGTTCCGGGCATTTCATCAGCCGAGGTCCAAGGTAGGGGTGGGGGTGGCGGTTGTCATTAAGGAAGATCTAGAGCCGAGGAGGCCACTGTTCCTCAGATTGCCGGCTGTGAATCCTCTATGTGCGGTGGGGCCATAGGAATCAGTTGGGCTTGTTGATCGCGCACCTGGCTCCTTGCTGCGTGACCACAGCCCTGCCCGAGCTGTTGAGGTACTGCTGCTGTGGCGGTTGAGACCCCCAGACTTATTGTCATGGGGGATTTCAACCTGCCATCAGTTGGCTTGTCATCGACGGCAGCTCGGGAGTTCCAGGCTTCCATGACGGCCTTGGACCTGATTCGAGTAAATGATGGCCCTACGCACATGGGGGGGGGCATGCTGGATCTGCTTTATATCTCTGGACAGTGGTTAAATGATCTGGTATTAGATGATTTAGTAACAGAACCAATGTCATGGTCCGATCATTTTCTCCTTCGCCTAGACTTCCGAACCGCCATTCACCATCGCAGGGAGACGGAACCTATACGGTGGTTCCGTCCCAGGCGCCTGATGGACCCTGAGAGGTTCCAGACGGAGCTTGGGCCATTCCTGAGGATCTGGCCCACGGCACGACTGAGGAACTGGTCGTGGCCTGGGAGCAGGCCGCGGCCGGGCCCTGGACCGTGTCGTGCCTTTGCGGCCTCTGACCCGCGAGATCTCGTCCGGCCCCTTGGTTCTCCGAGGGGCTGAGGGAGATGAAACGCCGGAGAAGACGCCTAGAGAGCACCTGGAGGTCCAGTCGCCCGGTTGATCGGACACTAGTTAGGACCTATTCTAGGACCTACCTAGTGGCAATGAGGGAAGCGAGGCGCCCTACGCCCACCCTCATTGCGCCGGCAGATAACCGCCCGGCCGCCCTGTTTGGTGACCCGCCTCCTACATCAGGAGGTGCGGATGACCTTGCAGGGACGAGCCGAGGAGTTTAGTGGTTATCTATACGATAAAATCGCCAGCTGAGGGACGGTCTGGACCGAATTTGGGATGATCCAAGCGAGGGAGAGGAGGCACGCCTTGTTGAGCACATTTGGGATGAGTTTGACCGTGTGTCTCCCGATGACGTGGACAGGTTGTTGGGGAGGCTTCACGGCACGACATGTTTACTGGACCCGTGCCCTTCCTGGCTGGAACTGGCCACTCAGGCGGTGACACGAGGCTGGCTCCAGAGGATTATCAACGCTTTGTTGGAAGGGTTTTCCTGCCGCCTTGAAAGAGGCGGTGGTGAGACCCTCCTCAAGAAGCCCTCTTTGGACCCAGCTATTTTGGGTAATTATCGCCCAGTTCCAACCTTCGCTTTGTTGCGAAGGTTGTAGAGAGTGCCGTGGCGCGACAGCTGCCCCAACACCTGGATGAAGATGTCTATCTAGACCTGCTCCAGTCCGCTTCCGACCCGGATACAGCACGGAGACAGCTTTGGTCGCATTGGTGGATGATCTCTGAGGCCAGGGACAGGGGTTATTCCTCTGCCCTGGTCCTATTAGACCTCTCAGCGGCTTTGATACCATCGACCATGGTATCCTGCTGCGCCGGTTGGGGATTGGGAGTGGAGGCACCGTATCGGTGGTTCTCCTCCTATCTCTCCGACCGGTCGCAGACGGTGTTGACAGGGGGCAGAGGTCGACCGCGAGGGCCTCACTTGTGGGGTCCCAGGGTCGATTCTCTCGCCTTCTGTTCAACATCTACATGAAGCCGTTGGGTGAGATCATCAGTGGTTTCGGGTGAGATACCAGCAGTACGCTGATGACACCCAGCTGTACTTTTCCACCCGGATACAGCACGGAGACAGCTTTGGTCGCATTGGTGGATGATCTCTGGAGGGCCAGGGACAGGGATGTTCCTCTGCCCTGGTCCTATTAGACCTCTCAGCGCTTTGATACCATCGACCATGGTATCCTGCTGCGCCGTTGGGGGATTGGGAGTGGAGGCACCGATATGGGTGGTTCCCCTCCTATCTCTCCGACCGGTCGCAGACGGTGTTGACAGGGGGGCAGAGGTCGACCGCGAGGGGCCTCACTTGTGGGGTCCCGCAGGGGTCGATTCTCTCGCCCCTGCTGTTCAACATCTACATGAAGCCGCTGGGTGAGATCATCAGTGGTTTCGGGGTGAGATACCAGCAGTACGCTGATGACACCCAGCTGTACTTTTCCACCCCGGACCACCCCAATGAAGTTGTTGAAGTGCGGTCCCGGTGTTTGGCGGCTGTACGGGTCTGGATGGGGAGAAACAGGCTCAAGTTTAATCCCTCCAAGACGGAGTGGCTGTGGATGCCGGCACTCGATTCAGTCAGCTGCAGCTGTGGCTGGCTGTTGAGGCGAGTTACTGGCCCCAAAGGATAGGGTGCGCAACTTGGGTGTCCTCCTGGATGATCGGCTGTCGCTTGAAGATCATTTGACGGCCGCTCCAGGAGGGCCTTCCACCAGGTTCGCCTGGTTCGCAGTTGCGCCTTCCTTGATCGGGATGCCTTATGCACAGTCACTCATGCGCCGCTACCTCGCTGATTACTGTAATGCTCTCTACATGGGGCTCCCTTGAAGTGCGCTCGGAGGCTTCAGTTAGTCCAGAATGCAGCTGCGCGGGTTATAGAGGGAGCTACGCATAGCTCCCATGTAACACTGCTCCTGCGCAGCCTGCACTGGCTGCCTGTGGCCTTCCGGGTGCACTTTAAGGTGTTGGTTATGACCTTTAAAGCGCTCCATGGCTTAGGACCTGGGTACTTACGGGACCGCCTGCTGTTACCACACACCTCCCACAGACCCGTACGCTCCCATAGAGAGGGACTTCTCAGGGTGCAGTCCGCCAAACAATGTCGGCTGGCGGCCCCCAGGGGAAGGGCCTTCTCTGTGGGGGCTCCCACATTCTGGAACGAGCTTCCCCCGGGTTTACGCCAAATACCTGACCTTCGGACATTTCGTCGCGAACTCAAGACCCATCTTTTTATCCGCGCGGGGCTGGCTTAAATTGGGATTTTAATGTTAACTTTATTAATTTTAAACGGGGTTTTAGTATGGTAAATTTTAATCATTGGGCTAATTTAAATAAGTTTTTTAAATTGTATTTTAAACTTCTTTATTATATTGTCGGTTTTATTATGCCTGTACACCGCCCTGAGTCCTTCGGGAGAAGGGCGGTATAAAAATTAAATAAAATAAATAAATAAAATAAAATAAGGAATTTGTCTTGGTGCATATGCTCTCAGTGTACGTAAAAGAAAAGATACGTTCATCAAGGTACAACATTTACAACACAATTGATGGTCAGTATATCAATATAAATCATAAGGATTGCCAGCAACAAGTTACAGTCATACAGTCATAAGTGGAAAGAGATTGGTGATGGCAACTATGAGAAGATTAATGGTAGTGCAGATTCAGTAAATAGTTTGACAGTGTTGATGGAATTATTTGTTTAGCAGAGTGATGGCCTTCAGGAAAAAACTGTTCTTGTGTCTAGTTGTTCTGGTGTTCAAATCACCAGGACCGGATGGATTACACCCCAAGATTCTGAAGGAATTGCCAGACGAGATCTCAGAACCACTGAACTATATCTTTCAAAGATCCTGAAACACAGGGGAACTGCCAAAGGACTGGAAAAGAGCAGATGTAGTTCCCATCTTCAAAAAAGGGAAAAAAAACAGATCCAGGAAACTACAGACCTATCAGCCTGACCTCAATACCGGGGAAGATTCTGGAAAAGATAATCAAGCAACGAATCACCGAACACCTAGAAGCAAACAAAGTAATAACCAAAAGCCAACATGGGTTTGTCAAAAACAGATCATGCCAGACTAATCTTATTGCATTCTTTGACAAAGTGACAAAATTAGTGGACCAGAAGAATGCTGATATAATTTACTTGGACTTCAGTAAAGCATTTGATAAAGTAGACCATAACCTACTACTAGATAAAGTAGAAAAATGTGGGTTAGACAGCACCACCACCAGATGGATTCGTAACTGGCTGACCAACCGCACTCAACGAGTAGTCCTCAATGGAACTACAACTACTTGGAGGGAAATATGCAGTGGAATACCCTAAGGCTCTTTTTTAGGCCCAGTACTCTTCAACATCTTCATCAATGACTTGGATGAGGGGATAGATGGGGAATTCATGAAATTTGCAGATGACACCAAGCAGTCAGGAATAGCCAGCACTCCAGAAGATAGGCTGAAGTTACAGAAGGATCTTGACAGACTTGAACATTTGGCACTATCTAACAAAATGAAATTCAACAATGAAAAATTAAAGTTAGGGGAAAAAAACAAAATGCACAGGTACCGTATATGTTGTACCTCGCTCAATAGTAGTAATTGTGAGAGGGATCTTGGAGTCCTAGTGGACAAACATTTAGATATGAGCCAGCAGTGTGCAGCAGCTGCCAAAAAAGCCAACACAGTTTGTTTATTTATTTATTTATTTATTTATTTATTTATTTAAATTTTTATTTAAATGCAGGTTTTTTGTGCAGTTCTGGGCTGCATAAACAGAGGGATAGAATCAAGATCACGTGAAGTGTTAATACCACTTTATAATGCCTTGGTAAGGCCACACTTGGAATATTGCATTCAGTTTTGGTCGCCACGATGTAAAAAAGATGTTGAGACTCTAGAAAGAGTGCAGAGAAGAGCAACCAAGATGATTAGGGGACTGGAGGCTAAAACATATGAAGAACGGTTGCAGAAACTGGGTATGTCTAGTTTAATGAAAAGAAGGACTAGGGGAGACATCATAGCAGTGTTCCAATATCTCAGAGGTTGCAACAAAGAAGAGACAGTCAAACTATTCTCCAAAGCACCTGAGGGTAGAACAAGAAGCAATGGGTGTAAACTAATCAAGGAGAGAAGCAATTTAGAACTAAGGAGAAATTTCCTGACAGTTAGAACAATTAATCAGTGGAACAACTTGCCTGCAGAATTTGTGAATGCTCCAACACTGGAAATTTTTAAGAAAATGTTGGATAGCCATTTGTCTGAAGTGGTGTAGGGTTTCCTGCCTGGGCAGGGGGTTGGACTACAAGACCTCCAAGGTCCCTTCCAACTCTTATTCTATTCTAAACTCTGTGAAGTGGTCTTCTACCTCTAGTCCTGATATCCCTCCCCCCAGCAATATCAACTCTATCAATCTACCAATCATACGCATTCACCCAACCATTCACGGGATATATGGAAGGAGGAATAGTCTAGTGATGGGATTCAAAATTTTTAACTACTGGTTCTTTGGCTTGGTAGGTGTGGCTTGGTGGGCATGGCTTTGTGGGCATGGCAGGGGAAAGATACTGTAAAATCTCCATTCCCATCCCACTCCAGAGGAAGGTTACTGCAAAATACCCATACTTCCCAATCATCTGGGACTCGGGAGGCAGAGAATAGATGGGGGCAGGCTAGCCAGAAGTGGTATTTACCAGTTATCCGAACTATTCAAAATTTCTGCTACTGGTTCTCCAACACTGGTCAGAACCTGCTGAATACCACTTTAGGAATATTCCCATGAGATTGTGACTCTCTGTACTAATGGAAGTCCTCACTCTCCAGAACACCTGCACACACTCAATATACATTTCTCTTGAAGCTGGTCTCTCCCACTGGATGCTATGGAGGGGACAACATTCATATATATCTCACCCATTTCACACCCAGGCAAGAGGTTCACAAAAACTTACTATTCAAGCACTCAGGTGATCCTTCTATGCACACATCCTGGGTTTGAGCAACTATCACCTTGGGGGCTTTAGACATCTGTGTCCTCCCCAACACTCCATCGGCTTCTCCTTCTTAATCTTAGAGGAGGATTGTTGTCACCAATATTCTTCAGGGATTCAATGTCTCCTTCAAGTTGTTGTTGGTTCCTTGGCTGCCCTTCTCTAGGAGATGACCAGACTGAAACAGAGGGAGGGGTCAAACACATCATTAGTCATTAGTACTTGTGTGCCCACAAGAGATCTAAGTCCAGACCTCCTTGAAAAACCTTTTTAACTTTTTTAACTTGACCACTAGTAGTTCAGATTTTTCTAAAGAACTTAAGCTTTACACTCATTTGAACTGCCTGAATTTCCTGATTTCCCCAGCACTTGACACCCTCAGCACAGTGTGAAAAAGTTTCTTGGGAGGATGTCTCTCATATTACCTTTCTTGGGATGTTAATGAAATGTCAGCTGTCATGGATCCTATAGAGCAGGAGTCCCCAATCCTAAACCCCAGACTGATACCAGTCCGTGGCCTACTGTGAACTGGGCTGCACAAGGAGAGGGTGACTGAGCAAATCTTCATCTGCATATGCATGGGATGTAGGTTGCATGTGCAAAACCAATTCCTTTGTCAGTCAATTCCGGACTGTTTGTCAGTCAGTGGAAGACAATTTTTCTACTGAAACTGGTCCCTGGAGCCAGAAAAGTTGGGGACCACTGCTATAGAGATGAAGAAATGCCATACTTTTCACAGTATAAGACACCCTCCCCCCAAAAAAAGTGAGTGAAAATTGCGGTGGTCTTATACATGGAATGTTGCCAAAGCCCCGCCCACCCACCGGCCCCCACCCTTCAGCCTTTTTTGGCCTCCAAGCATTGCGTTTTCAGCGTCTGCATATCCCATTTAGACTCATTCCAGGCTGTGGGGATTGCCACAGCAAATCGCCTCTGATCGCTGCCGATCACCAGCTCCATACATCATGTTTTCGGCCTCCACACATCTCACTTTTGGCCTCAGCACGCCCTATTTTTGGCCTCCACATGTCACATTTTCAGCCAGTTGGTGGGGATTGGCGTTGGTTTGAATACATAGCAGAAAGAGGAGACTTGAGAGTTCATAAGCTTGACGCTGCATGAAACAAAAATGCTAAAAGGGCAAAAAGTATTTGTTCAACTACCTACAATATATAACATCAGTACAATTACAAAGCCAGATTCCCAAGAAACAATTGACAATACTAAAAAATATGTGTCAACAGTAAAATCTATAGAATCATGAGGCTCAGGACAGAAGAAAATGATCCAAACATTGTGTTAAATGAAATTAGTTTCACTTTTCATGTGGCAAGTGAGAGAACTAAGCTTGAAAGGTTCCTTCTCCCAAGCCTAGCCATTAGTCCCAAATAACAAAATGTTATAACTATAAATAATAAATAAAACCTCTGGTCTTTACAAATGCCTCTGCAAAAAATGCTAAACAATATCAAAGGGCTGGGAAGTGGCTCAGGCTGCTAATGCAGCCTGTTATTAACACACAGCTGCCTGCAATTACAATTACTGCAGGCTCGAGGCCCACCAGGCCCAAGGTTGACTCAGCCTTCCATCCTTTATAAGGTAGGTAAAATGAGGACCCAGATTGTTGGGTGGGCAATAAGTTGACTCTGTATATAAATATACAAATTGTCGTGTCCCACTCCTCCGCTGACGGCCGGGTCAGGGAAATCCGAATCAGGCGTGCCTCTGCAGCTCTGCCAAAGTCCTAGCAAAGTTCTCAAGGCAGGCAGGAGACCAGAAAGTGATTTCAGCAAGATAAGGTAGACTTTGCCTGACTCAGAGAATGCCAGAAAGCAGATCCTTTATATAGGCCATGGGGTGTGGCTCCATGACTCAGCACTCATTCCGGCCTGCCCCTCCCTTCCTTCTTATCTAATCTCCTGAAGCGAGGGTCACTCCAGTCTGCAGCTGTTGGTAATTGACCTTCCTCAGGCTCACATGCTGTGTGGGAGGGGGAGGGGTCTAGTTGCTCCGTTTGCCTGGGCATGGAGCCAGGGCTGGGGGTTGGAGGTGCTTCTTCTTCCTCAGCCTGTCTGGGCATGGAGCCAGGGCTGGGGCTGGGAGGCATGCTAGGACATTCCTCAGCGTTCGGAAGCAGATAAGAAGGCCCCGGCTGCGGGGAAAGCGGGCAAGGCACAACACAAATATACAAATAGATGAGACTATTGCCTTACACAACGTAAGCCGCCCTGAGTCTTCGGAGAAGGGTGGGATATAAATTCAAATTAAAAAAAAAAACTTCTCCGCAAATTAAGGCAGCTTCTGTTCGAACAATGCTCCTCAATTATTTTTAAACTCAATTAATTATGTCAGCACTAGTCTCCATATTATATTTCATTATTATTTTTTATTTTTTTTATTCTTTACCTTACTTCACTTGATTACTAAACACCGTCAATTTTTACCCGAGGTTTCCTCATTACACTTGTATTCATAGTACAAGGTAATTGATTATTTTTGGGTAATAGCAGGAGTTCAACATTATTTTATGCTTCAAGGCACTTTTAGAGATGCAGTTGGCTTCCAGAATTTCCTCATTAATTGCTTCCTGTTGCTCTTGAGCAAAGAACCACATTATTAAATATTAACTTCCTTCTTTCCAGAGCTGCCACTTTTACCATTTTCAGTCTCACTGGTCTGCTACTATTTCGTGTATCAAAGCAGGGTGCATGTAATACACAAATTGCTGAGTCTTCAAATAGATTTATTTTCAATCCTTCTTTTGTTCCCTTTTTCCTAGGATCCTTTCTCAGAGCAATTGTATTGCAGATAGGGAAGAGGGGAAAAGCTGGACTATTTTAATATCCCCTGAATGAACCTGAATAAAAATAAAAATAAAAAGAATCAGTGGGAAGAGTGAAAAGAGATTGATAGCTGAGTTCCTATCAAACAGGCAACAAGTAGTCAAAATAGGGAGCGCCCTATCAAATCCTGCACCTGTTAACAGAAGTGTCCCCGAAGGCAGCGTTTTAGGACTCACACTCTTTATACTTTACATAAATGACCTTTGCAATCATATTATAAGCAACTGCGTTCTCTTTGCTGATGATGTAAAACTATTCAACACCACCGACAATGCTGCCACCCCACATCTAGTCTCGCCTAGACTACTGCAATGCTCTCTACATGGAGCTCCCCTTAAAGAGCATCCGGAGGCTCCAGTTGGTCCAGAATGCAGCTGCGCGGGTGATAGAGGGAGCCACTCGTGGCTCCCATATAACACCTCTCCTGCGCAAGCTGCACTGGCTACCTGTGGTCTTCCGGGTGCACTTCAAGGTGCTGGTTACCACCTTTAAAGCGCTCCATGGCATAGGACCCAGATATCTACGGGACCGCCTTCTGTTACCATATGCCTCCCACCGACCGGTGCGCTCCCACAGAGAGGGTCTCCTCAGGGTGCCGTCAGCCAAACAATGCCGGCTGGCGACCCCCAGGGGGAGAGCCTTCTCTGTGGGGACACCTACCCTCTGGAATGAGCTTCCTCCTGGACTCCGTCAACTTCCTGACCTCCGGGCCTTTCGCCGCGAGCTGAAGATGTATTTATTCTTCCGAGCAGGACTGGCATAACATGGGTTTTAAATTGGATTTTAAACGGGGTTTTATATCATGTCTTTTATAGTTTTAATTTGGCCAATGTTGAATAAGTTTTTTAAATGGGTTTTATTGTATATTGTATTGTATTTTTATCTGGCTGTTAACCGCCCTGAGTCCTTCGGGAGAAGGGCGGTATAAAAATTAAAATATTATTATTATTATTATTATTATTATTATTATTATTATTATTATTATTATTATTATTATTATTATTATTATTATTATTATTATTATTATTATTATTATTACAAAGAGACCTTGACTATGTGTCAGGATGGTCAAACAATTGGCAACTCAAATCTCAACCAACAAATGCTCTGTCTTACATAAAGGCAAAATAATCAGAACACAAAATATAATCTGGGTAGCTTGACCTTGTAGACGACCCTCACTCTGTCAAGGACCTTAGAGTACTCATCTCTAATGATCTAAAACTCAGATAGCGAAAAGGTGGCACTGTAACCATATCAGTGGCCACACAAGCTCAGTTTCTGTTTCCATTTTACTTTCACAGCAGCAAGCAGCTTTACTACAGAACAGTTGAGCTAAGCCACAACCAGGCTCCTTCCTATCTCCTTCTTGCTCACAGAGCAAATACCATTTCACTTTCCAGACAGCCCTCTGATGCTAAGGAGTTCCACTCACCATCCTGAAAGGGACTAGGATAGGGGAGGCTTCTGTGGGGCAAGTCTGAGGAAGAGGAGGATAGGATAGGGAGGCTTCTGTGGGGCAAGCCTGAGGAAGAGGAGGATAGGATAGGGGAGGCTTCCCCATTGACTTTGCTTGCACATTACCCCAGGACACTGCAATATAAATAAATATAAACCAGTTGACAAGTATCTTAATTTTGATCATGTGACCGTGGAGATGCTGCAATGGTCATAAGTATGGGAAAAGGTAATAAATCTTTTTTTTAGTACCATTGTATCTTTGGACACTCACTAAATGAATGGCTGTAAGTCAAGGACTATCTGTATGGGTGATTATCTTCCTTGATTGGTTGAGTTTGGTCAGCAATTCAAAAAGTAAATTTCCTTGCCCCATTGGGACATGGCAAGTCCTGGGGCTCAATCTTTTACAACCATAGCAGGTTAGCTGTTCAACAAACTAAGACATCTATTGTCCACATTTCAGTGTGGAAGGCTTTGCCTGCTCTTCAGCAACATATTATGCCATAATGTCACACAGTCTCGTTCTTCCTCATCTGTTTGCTTACTGAGTTTTTCCAGCTGATGTGGTTGCTTGAGCACAAATAGTGGGAAAACCAAATATAAAACTATTATCTAAGATCCCTCAATGAAGCATACAAAAATCTCTTAAGATTTTTTTTCCAAGCAAAATGCTGTGGGATATTCCTTAGAATGTCTTTTCCTGATGACTCAATATCAGAATAGGATGATAAAAGAATGGAAGATGTATCAAGAGGAAACATGCATGAGAGAGAGGTTCTCTTCCTGGACCATCCTTTTTGTTAAATGAACAGATTGACAAATGTATGTTATTAATAGCAATAGCACTTAAGAATTATATACCACTTCATAGTGGTCTCCAGCCTCTAAGTGGTTTGCAGCGTCAGCATATTGCTCCCAACAATCTGGGTCCTCATTTTACCAACTTTGGAAGGATGGAAGGATGAGTCAACCTTGAGCCTGGTGAGATTCGAACTGCCAAACTGCTGGCAGCCGGTGATAGAGGGAGCCACTCGTGGTTCCCATATAACACCTCTCCTGCGCAAGCTGCACTGGCTGCACTGGCTACCTGTGATCTTCCGGGTGCACTTCAAGGTGCTGGTTACCACCTTTAAAGTGCTCCATGGCATAGGACCCAGATATCTACGGGACTGCCTTCTGTTACCATATGCCTCCCACCGACCTGTGCGCTCACACAGGGAGGGTCTTCTCAGGGTGCCGTCAGCCAAACAATGCCGGCTGGCGACCCCCAGGGGGAGAGCCTTCTCTGTGGGGGCACCTACCCTCTGGAATGAGCTTCCTCCTGGACTCCGTCAGCTTCCTGACCTCCGGGCCTTTCGCCGCAAGCTGAAGACGTATTTATTCTTCCGAGCAGAACTGGCATAACATGGGTTTTAAATTGGATTTTAAACGGGGTTTTATATCATGTCTTTTATAGTTTTAATTTGGCCAATGTTGAATAAGTTTTTTAAATGGGTTTTATTGTATATTGTATTGTATTTTTATCTGGCTGTTAACCGCCCTGAGTCCTTCGGGAGAAGGGCGGTATAAAAATTAAAATATTATTATTATTATTATTATTATTATTATTATTATTATTATTATTATTATTATTATTATTATTATTATTATTATTATTATTATTATTATTATTATTATTATTATTACAAAGAGACCTTGACTATGTGTCAGGATGGTCAAACAATTGGCAACTCCAAATCTCAACCAACAAATGCTCTGTCTTACATAAAGGCAAAAATAATCAGAACACAAAATATAATCTGGGTAGCTTCGACCTTGTAGACGACCCTCACTCTGTCAAGGACCTTAGAGTACTCATCTCTAATGATCTAAAACTCAGATAGCGAAAAGGTGGCACTGTAACCATATCAGTGGCCACACAAGCTCAGTTTCTGTTTCCATTTTACTTTCACAGCAGCAAGCAGCTTTACTACAGAACAGTTGAGCTAAGCCACAACCAGGCTCCTTCCTATCTCCTTCTTGCTCACAGAGCAAATACCATTTCACTTTCCAGACAGCCCTCTGATGCTAAGGAGTTCCACTCACCATCCTGAAAGGGACTAGGATAGGGGAGGCTTCTGTGGGGCAAGTCTGAGGAAGAGAGGAGGATAGGATAGGGGAGGCTTCTGTGGGGCAAGCCTGAGGAAGAGAGGAGGATAGGATAGGGGAGGCTTCCCCATTGACTTTGCTTGCACATTACCCCAGGACACTGCAATATAAATAAATATAAACCAGTTGACAAGTATCTTAATTTTGATCATGTGACCGTGGAGATGCTGCAATGGTCATAAGTATGGGAAAAGGTAATAAATCTTTTTTTTAGTACCATTGTATCTTTGAACACTCACTAAATGAATGGCTGTAAGTCAAGGACTATCTGTATGGTTGATTATCTTCCTTGATTGGTTGAGTTTGGTCAGCAATTCAGAAAGTAATTTTCCTTGCCCCATTGGGACATGGCAAGTCCTGAGGCTCCAATCTTTTACAACCATAGCAGGTTAGCTGTTCAACAAACTAAGACATCTTTTGTCTACATTTCAGTGTGGAAGGCTTTGCCTGCTCTTCAGCAACATATTATGCCATAATGTCACACAGTCTCGTTCTTCCTCATCTGTTTGCTTACTGAGTTTTTCCAGCTGATGTGGTTGCTTGAGCACAAATAGTGGGAAAACCAAATATAAAACTATTATCTAAGATCCCTCAATGAAGCATACAAAAATCTCTTAAGATTTTTTTTCCAAGCAAAATGCTGTGGGATATTCCTTAGAATGTCTTTTCCTGATGACTCAATATCAGAATAGGATGATAAAAGAATGGAAGATGTATCAAGAGGAAACATGCATGAGAGAGAGGTTCTCTTCCTGGACCATCCTTTTTGTTAAATGAACAGATTGACAAATGTATGTTATTAATAGCAATAGCACTTAGACTTATATACTGCTTCACAGTGCTTTACAGCCTCTCTAAGTGATTTACAGAGTCAGCATATTGCCCCCAACAATCTGGGTCCTCATTTTACCAATCTTGGAAGGATGGAAGGATGAGTCAACCCTGAGCCTGGTGAGATTTGATCTGCCAAACTGCTGGCAGCTGGTGATCAGCAGAAGTAGCCTGCAGTACTGCACTCTAACCACTGCGCCACTGCGGCTCAATTTTAGTGAGCAGCATAAAACAAACAGAAAAACTACACGATAAAATCAAATTATCAGAAAGTGAGTCATACAGGACCTGATACATTCACACAGCTAAAAATGAGGGATACTATTGTGGACACTATTATATCTATGCAAATAAAGGGTGTGATTGAACCAGGGGTGAAATGCTCCCAGTTCGGACCGGCTTGCCCGATCCGGTAGTGATGGCGGCAGGTGGTTCGGAGACCGGTAGCAAAAATCCCTGCCCCCGCCCCCTGCCCCTGATGAGCTAAGCCATCATCAGAGGGTTTTTTGGTTTTTGTTTTTTACTTTTAAAAGTAGTTTTTCTTCAACCGAAAACATGCCTTTAAAGTAACAAAAAAGCTTTTGATGATCCCGCGGCTCAGCTGAGATCGTCAGAACCCTTTAATAGTTTTTTTTAACAACCTCTTCAGCCGAAGAGGTTGAAAAAAAAAGGTTTTAAGAGGCTCCTCTGGCGATCCCAGGTGAGTTCCTCATCACCAGAACCTTTAAAAAACATGTTTTCTACAAGCTCTTTGGCTGAAGAGCTTGTAGAAAACCTCTTTTTAAGAGGTTCTGGACTGTGATGAAACACTTTTTTTTTGTTTTGTTTACATTTATACCCCGCCCTTCTCCGAAGACTCAGGGCGGCTTACAATGTATAAGGCAATAGTCTCATTCTATTTGTATATTTTTTTACAAAGTCAACTTATTGCCCCCCCAACAATCTGGGTCCTCATTTTACCTACCTACCTTATAAAGGGTGGAAGGCTGAATCAACCTTGGGCCGGGCTCGAACCTGCAGTAATTGCAGGCTCTGTGTTCTAATAACAGGCTTCTCTATTGCCTGAGCTATCCCGGCCCCTTACCCACTTACCTTATTATTGCTCCTTTCCGGCTGGGAAAGCCATGCTTTACATCAGTTGCATCAGCTAGAAAATGAATCTGCCTGGCTGAAATCCATCTCCTCAGTCAGCAATCTGCCTGCTTTGCTGGCTGAGGAACTCTGGGAATTGAAGTCCACAAACCTTAAAGTTACTAAATTGGAGAGCCCTGATCTAAAAAATATAAATATAATAAAATAATAAAATAAAATATTTGTGCAGCTTTCTGAGATTTGGTATGTTTCTGTAGTGTTTCACGCTAACTACACAAACACACAAAATCTCACAAAGCTATATTGTGTGTGTGTGTGTGTGTGTGTGTGTGTGTGTGAGTCAGTTGTGTTGTGTTGTGTTGTGTGTATGTAAAGTGTGAACGTTGGTTATTGAGCTTTTTGTGGCTGTGTGAGGTTCCTGCATGTTGCAGGGGCCATTTTGGGTGAAGTTCAGCTCTTTCACATTGTGTGTGAGTCAGTTGTGTTGTGTTGTGTTGTGTTGTGTTGTGTTGTGTGAAAGTTGTTTTTTGGTACCTCTTATTGTTTTGTATACTTTGTTTATTATTTTTATTATTTATTGTTATTGGGCACACCTACCCAATCATCTGACCATCAAGCCACGCCCACCAATTAAGCCACGCCCACAGAACCAGTAGGGAAAATTTTTAGATTTCACCCCTGGATTGAACAATATACACAGGTGAAAATATAATTTACAAAACCAATATCCACATAACCCTGAACCGATCTAATTCCCCCCCAACTCAAGTTTCAAACACATAGTTCCTGCTTCTTCTTTATTACAGTGTCTAAATTTATAACAGGATGTAATTATTTAACTTGTGACACAAATCATCCTATAAAATGTAAACATCTCGGCTATGAATCAGACTTCACTGAAAGAATTACTAAATTAGTGATTACCAGTGTATAATGTTTGATATTATTAACTGATTATAGATAAAATTGAACAAAGGATTTAATTAAATAACACAAATATTTTAATAAAAATAAGTGAAGATTATGGTGAACAGGTTTTGAGAATAAGTCATAAATATTGTCTGTATGAGTTTTATTATCTGTACTTAATAGAGATTGTACCCAGACAGTATAATATTATTGTGAATATAGAAATTTTATACATAACCAAGAAAACTGTATAATAAATAATAATAAAAAAGAAGAAAAACTAATAAAAACCGAAATAAAAAACAATGAGCTATTTTAAAAAAGAGAAATTACTGAGTTAGTATTTCTGCTAGATTTCCCTGTTCTATTTTTATCCTCATCTCTTATGTTCAGGGTCTTTTCTCAAATCAATTCTAGAACAAAAGATAACAAGGGAGGTGGGATAGTTTAACACACCCAAAATCTTTTTCCATCTTTTCTAGCAGTTCTCATTCAGTTGAATAAAATAGTCCATGGGAAGAGTGTGGAATGCCTATGTAGCACTGCCCCTGAAAGGCTTGCTTGAGTCTGAGTTCCTCTGGCCCTCTTTTCCAGCCAATCAGGTGCCTTCCCCTGCTACAATCTGTCGTTATGGCTGCCAGTCTATACAGTCTATACTGGCACCTCTACTTGCTTGGGTCAGCTGGACTCTGCTGTCTTTCATTCCAGCTGGTCCCTTGTGCTGTCTCCTCTCAGGAGGTAGGTCATGTGGTGGATTGCTGGTCAGTCTCCTCTCAGCTGGCAGGTCATGCTGTGGAGTGATGGTCAGATAGCCAGTTGGCCCTTTTTTCTCTTTCTCTCTCTCTCTGTCTTCTTCTGCTGCTTACTAGCTCTCTCATTCAATTGAATAAAAGAGTCCATGAGAAGATTGAGAAATTTGTACACCTACTAGAACTTTCTGATGATCCAAGTAACCAAGTCTGTTGCTACAGTAGATAAATACATATTTCCCTTAGTTGGCAGCCCATAATTATGTTCCACACAAATGTTGAACAGCCATTTTTAGTTTAGTTTAGTTTCATTCATCATAGAATGAAATCCAAGCTAAGCCAAGTCAAGCCAAACCAAGCTAAGCCGCAAGCTTTAGCATTATTTCCTATGGCTTCTGAAGGTGAAATGATAGCATGTGAATAATTTGTTTTTAGAAAGACACTTCTTTAGTTTTGACCTGGGCTGTATTTGAAGTAATGCTAAGGCTTGTTGTTTGGGCTTGGCTTGGTTTGGCTTGACTTGGTTTAGCTTGGATTTCATTCTATGATTTTTATTTTATTTTTTAATCCTTTTTTGACGTTTTGGGTAATCAATTTGCTGTCACATAGTTTTTCATTAAACACATTTGGGAAACTATTAAACAAATGTGGTTTCCTATTTATGGTGTTCTCTTCACATTCTCTGCATTACAATGTGAATAATCAGGGATCAAATTCAAACAGCTTTGTGAGAGATTTGGAGGAAGAAGCATGAGACCTATAAAACTGTCATCTTCTCAAACAGAGAAGAACCACAAATTCTTCTCAGTGCCAGAGAGGAGGTTAACTTGACTGATTTAAAAAAAAAAAATTCGGGTTAGGGCAGGGGTGAAATGCTGCCGGATCGGACAGGCTCATGCGATCTGGTAGCAATGGCGGCTGCTGGTTCAGAGGACAGGTAGCAAAAATCCCTGCCCCTCCCCCTTCTCTGCTGAGCCGCACCATCAGCAGAGGGTTTTTTTTTACTTTTAAAAGAAGGTTTTGCTTCAGCCGAAACCTGCCTTTAAAAGTAAAAAAAAGCCTTTGAGGATCCCGCCCCTCAGCTGAGATCGGCAGCCTTTAAACTTAAAAAAAAAATTAAAGGCTACTCTGGGGATCTCACCTGAGTTCCTCATCAGAAGAACCTTAAAAAACATGTTTTCTGTAGAAAACATGTAGAAAAACTTTTTTTAAAAGAGTCTAAGACACTTACCTGATTACTGATCAACCTCATGGCTTTTCTCACAGCTGGAAAGCCCCAGTTTCGCTTTTAGCACCAGACTGAACTAATCTAAACTTAGCTAATCTATTTCATCACTGAGTGATTAATGCTGTCTGGCTGAGGAACTTTGGGAATTGAAGTCCACAATAAAATAAAATAAAATAAAATCATAAAATAAAATATTTGTGCAGCTTTCTGAGATTTGGTGTGTTTCTGTAGTGTTTCACTCTAACTACACAAACACACAAAATCTCAGAAAGCTGTATGTGGTATTTTGTGTGTGTGTGAGTCAGTTGTGTTGTGTTGTGTTGTGTGTGTGTGTAAAGTGTGAAAGTTGGTTTTTGAGCTTTTTGTGGCTATGTGAAGTGTGAAGTGCAGCTGCTTTTACATTGTGTGTGAGTCAGTTGTGTTGCGTTGTGTTGTGTGTGTGTAAAGTGTGAAAGTTGTTTTTGGTACCTCTTATTGTTTTTTATACTTTGTTTATTATTTTTATTATTTATTGTTATTGATTGGCCACGCCCACCCACTCACCTGACCACCAAGCCACATACCACCAATTAAGCCACGCCCACAGAACCAGTAGGGAAAATTTTAGATTTCACCACTGGGTTAGGGTTAGGATAGTAGAAGTAGAGGTGGCTTTGGACTCCCTGCATGGAAGACCTATTATAAAGCAGCAAGTTTGGTTTGGGTTAGGGAACGGATAAATTTAAAGAACAAGAGAATTTTAACATTGGAAGGACACAACCTCCAACCTATATTTCTACAGACATACATTGCGAGATTCATTGATACAGACTTGGGTAGGAATCAGGAAGAAGCACTATCTTAAAATACCGGCTGGCTATCCACTATGGAAGCAGTAATACACCCGAATACAATAGAAATTGGTAAAATAGTAAAATAGAACGAAATTTTGAATAACAGGGGAAGATTAAAATCCAACCAAGAACTAAAGGAGCAGGGAATAATGATAGACTGGTGTCCGTATCTCCAGATACAATTGAGATACAAAAAAAACTTAGAGGAATTTGGATTTGAATCAAATTTAACACAGCTAGACAAATTACTAACAGGCCCGGAAGAGAAATATATAAAATATATAATTATTTATTAAATTTTGTTCTGGAAGAGGAAATCGTAAAGGGGCCAATGATAGCATGGGCTAAAAATGTGGGACATAATATTGAGTTAGAAGATTAGGAAAGAATTTGGAAGAAAAACTACACATTAATAAAATCCGCAGCATATAAAGAAAATCAGTATAAAATGTTTTATCAGTGGCAGCTAGCCCCAACAAGACTTGTAAAAATGTATCCCAACCTAAACTCCAATTGCTGGAAATGTAAACAAGTGCAAGGCACCTTTTTCCATGTATGGTGGCTTTGCCCAGAAATTAAAAAAATATTAAACTAAAATATAAAAATGGTTAAATGAAATTACGCATTGCCAAATAGAATTGAAGCCTGAAATGTTTCTTCTGGGGATTATCAAAAGAAAATATTCCAAAAATATTAAATATCTGATTATTCATATTACTACAGCAGCAAGAATTGTACTCGCACAAGGTTGGAAAATATCCACTATACCGACAGACTGTGTAATAATCTGGACAATTTTTGAGTGTGCAGAAATGGAAAAATTTACTATGAAATTAAAAAATAAGAAAGACTCAAAATATTATTCAGCTTGGGAGAACTGGTATCAATGGATAGAAAATAAAAATAGGAAATATATAGCTCAAAATAAGACATAAACTGTGTATATATTTCATCAAGTAGGAATATGTGAGAATATATGAATAGAGTTAGGATTTGTGTAGTGTCAGAACGACGTTGAACTGTACAATTAATATGGATGTATTTTCGTTATAGAAGTATTTGTATTAGTAGAGATTGAATGCTACCACGTGTTTACTGGACCCGTGCCCCTCCTGGTTGGTACTGGCCACTCAGAAGGTGACACGAGGCTGGCTCCAGGCGATTACGAGCGCTTCTTTGTTGGAGGGAGTCTTTCCGACCGCCTTGAAAGAGGCGGTGGTGAGGCCCCTCCTCAAGAAGCCTTCCCTGGACCCGGCTGTTTTAGGTAATTATCGTCCGGTCTCCAACCTTCGCTTCGCGGCGAAGGTTGTAGAGAGTATGGTGGCATATCAGTTTCCCCTACACCTGGAGGAAACTGTCTATCCGGTTCCAGTCCGGTTTCCGGCCCGGTTACAGCACTGAGACGGCTTTGGTTGCGTTGGTGGATGATCTCTGGAGGGCCAGGGATAGGGGTTGTTCCTCTGCCCTGGTCCTATTAGACCTCTCAGCGGCTTTTGATACCATCGACCATGGTATCCTGCTGCGCCGGTTGGAGGGATTGGGAGTGGGAGGCACCGTTTATCAGTGGTTCTCCTCCTATCTCTCCGATCGGTCGCAGACGGTGTTGACAGGGGGGCAGAGGTCGGCCCCGAGGTGCCTCACTTGTGGGGTGCCGCAGGGGTCAATTCTCTCGCCCCTGCTGTTCAACATCTATATGAAGCCGTTGGGTGAGATCATCAGTGGCTTCGGTGTGAGGTACCAGCTGTACGCTGATGACACCCAGCTGTACTTTTCCACACCGGGCCACCCCAACGAAGCTATCGAAGTGCTGTCCCGGTGTTTGGAGGCCGTACGGGTCTGGATGGGGAGAAACAGGCTCAAACTCAATCCCTCCAAGACGGAATGGCTGTGGATGCCGGCACCCTGGTACAGTCAGCTGAGTCCACGGCTGACTGTTGGGGGCAAGTCATTGGCCCCGATGGAGAGGGTGCGCAACTTGGGCGTCCTCCTGGATGAACGGCTGTCTTTTGAAGATCATTTGATGGCCGTCTCCAGGAGAGCTTTTTACCAGGTTCGCCTGGTTCGCCAGTTGCACCCCTTTCTAGACCGGGATGCCCTATGCACGATCACTCACGCCCTCCTGATGTCTCGTCTGGATTACTGCAATGCTCTCTACATGGGGCTCCCCTTGAGGGGCATCCGGAGGCTTCAGTTAGTTCAGAATGCGGCTGCGCGGGTGATGAGGCCCCTCGTGGCTCCCATGTGACACCTCTCCTGCGCAGACTGCACTGGCTGCCTGTGGCCTTCTGGGTGCGCTTCAAGGTCTTGGTAACTACCTTTAAAGCACTCCATGGCATAGGGCCGGGCTATTTACGGGACCGCCTGCTGCGACCGAATACCTCTCACCGACCCGTGCGCTCTCACAGAGAGGGACTCCTCAGGGTGCCGTCAGCTAGGCAGTGCCGTCTGGCGACACCCAGGGGAAAGGCCTTCTCTGTGGGGGCTCCCACCCTCTGGAATGAACTCCCCCCAGGACTTTGTCAACTTCCGGACCTCCGAAACTTCCGTCGCGAGCTTGAAACACATCTATTCATCTGCGCAGGACTGGATTAGATTTTAAATTTTATATTGGTTTTAATGGGTTTTATTATTTATATTGTTTTTAAAAAATTGGGCCATGTAGAATAAGCTTTTTAACTGTTATTTTATTTTGTATTTATATGTACCTTTTTTATTTGCCTGTGAACCGCCCTGAGTCCCTAGGGAGATAGGGCGGTATACAAATATGATAAATAAATAAATAAATAAATAAATAAATAAATAAATAAATAAATAAATAAATAAATAAATAAATAAATCTGTACCTCAGATTGCCGGGTGTGAATCCCTCTTTGTGAGGTGGGGTCATAGATGTCAGATGGGCTTGCTGGTCGCGTACCTGGCTCCTTGCTGCGTGACAGCTGCCCTGCCCGAGCTTCTAGAGGTGCTTGCCGGGGTGGCAGTGGAGACCCCCAGACTTTTAGTCATGGGGGACTTTAACCTGCCATCTGCTGGCTCGTCATCGACGGTAGCTCGGGAGTTCTTGGCTTCCATGACGGCCTTGGACCTGACTCAAGTAGTGGATGGCCCCACTCACATCGGGGGAGGCACACTGGACCTGATTTTTGTCTCTGGTCAGTGGTTGAGAGATCTGGACTTAAAGGAAATAGTCATTGAACCTTTGTCATGGTCAGATCACTCTCTCCTTCGCCTGGACTTTCTGACCGCTACCCAACACCGCAGGGAGACGGAACCATTACGTTGGTACCGTCCCAGGCGCCTGATGGACCCAGAGAGGTTTCGGACGGAGCTTGGGCCACTACCTGAGGTCTGGCTCACGGCACGGCAGAGGAACTAGCTGCAGCCTGGGAACAGGCTGCGGCTGGGGCTTTAGACCGTGTCGTGCCTTTGCGGCCTCTGACCCGGCGCAGATCCCAACCGGCTCCTTGGTTCTCCGAGGAGCTGAGGGGGATGAAACGCCGGAGAAGACGCCTAGAGAGTTCCTGGAGGTCCAGCCGTTCAGAGGCTGATCGGACACTAGTTAGATCCTATACTAGGACCTACCTAGTGGCACTGAGGGAAGCGAGGCGTTCCTCCGCCCCCCCCCCCATTGCGCCGGCAGATACCCGCCCAGCTGCCCTGTTTCGGGTGCCCCGCTCCCTCCTTCACCAGGGGGAGCGGGATGACCCGTTGCGGGGACGTGCTGAGGAGTTTAACGGTTATCTATACGATAAAATCGTTCAGCTTAGGGACGGTCTGGACCAAAATTGTGGCGATTCAGACGGGGTGTCTGAGGGTGGTCTTGGTGATGTTGTTTGGGATGAGTTTGACCCTGTGACTCCGAGGACATGGACAGGTTGCTGGGTAGATTGAATGCCACCACGTGTTTACTGGACCCGTGCCCTCCTGGCTGGTGCTGGCCACTCAGGAGGTGACACGAGGCTGGCTCCAGGGATTACGAGTGCTTCCTTGTTGGAGGAGTCTTTCCGGCCGCCTTGAAAGAGGCGGTGGTGAGGCCCTCCTCAAGAAGCCTTCCTGGACCCGGCTGTTTTAGGTAATTATCGTCCAGTCTCCAACCTTCGCGGCGAAGGTTGTAGAGAGTATGGTGGCATATCAGTTCCCCCTGCACCTGGAGGAAACTGTCTATCTGGACCCGTTCCAGTCCGGCTTCCGGCCCGGTTACAGCACTGAGACGGCTTTGGTCGCGTTGGTGGATGATCTCTGGAGGGCCAGGGACAGGGGTTATTCCTCTGCCCTGGTCCTATTAGACCTCTCAGCGGCTTTTGATACCATCGACCATGGTATCCTGCTGCGCCGGTTGGGGGGATTGGGAGTGGGAGGCACCGTTTATCGGTGGTTCTCCTCCTATCTCTCCGACCGGTCGCAGACGGTGTTGACGGGGGGGCAGAGGTCGACCCCGCGGCGCCTCACTTGTGGGGTGCCGCAGGGGTCGATTCTCTCGCCCCTTCTGTTCAACATCTATATGAAGCCGCTGGGTGAGATCATCAGTGGTTACGGTGTGAGGTACCAGCTGTACGCTGATGACACCCAGCTGTACTTTTCCACACCGGGCCACCCCAATGAAGCTATCGAAGTGCTGTCCCGGTGTTTGGAAGCCGTACGGGTCTGGATGGGGAGAAACAGGCTCAAGCTCAATCCCTCCAAGACGGAGTGGCTGTGGATGCCGGCATCCCGGTACAGTCAGCTGAGTCCGCGGCTGACTGTCGGGAGCGAGTCATTGGCCCCGATGGACGGGGTGCGCAATCTGGGCGTCCTCCGGGATGAGCGGCTGTCTTTTGAAGACCACCTGACGGCCGTCTCCAGGAGAGCTTTCCACCAGGTTCGCCTGGTGCGCCAGTTGCGCCCCTTTCTAGACCGGGATGCCTTGTGCACAGTCACTCACGCCCTTGTGACGTCTCGTCTGGATTACTGCAATGCTCTCTACATGGGGCTCCCTTTGAGGGGCATCCGGAGGCTGCAGTTAGTCAGAATGCAGCTGCTGGTGATAGAGGAGCCCTCGTGGCTCCCGAGTGACACCTATCCTGCGCAGACTGCACTGGCTACCTGTGGCCTTCCGGGTGCGCTTCAAGGTGTTGGTGAACGTCTTTAAAGCGCTCCATGGCATAGGGCCGGGTTACTTACGGGACCGCCTGCTGCTACCGAATACCTCTCACCGACCCGTGCGCTCTCACAGAGAGGGACTCCTCAGGGTGCCGTCGGCGCGACAGTGTCGTCTGGCGACACCCAGGGGAAGGGCCTTCTCTGTGGGGGCTCCCGCCCTCTGGAACGAACTCCCCCCAGGACTTCGTCAACTTCCGGACCTCCGAACCTTTCGCCGCGAGCTTAAAACTTACTTATTTATCTGCGCTGGCCTGGGTTAGTTTTTAATTTTATGGGTTTTTTAATGGGTTTTAGTCTCAAATTTTAATTGTGGCCAATTTTAATAAGTTTTTTAATTGTATTTTAATTGTATTTATATTGTATTGTCTATTTTACTTGGCTGTGAACTGCCCTGAGTCCTTCGGGAGAAGGGCGGTATACAAATTTAATAAATAAATAAATAAATAAATAAATAAATAAATAAATAAATAAACAAGACCAATGGCTCATGTCCCTACAACCACAACAACCCAATAACTATCAATTGACAATCCCAACTACCCAACATCCCAACAACCAACAATCAACAATCTCAACACTCCAACATTCAAAACTAGGCATGCATGCCTCCAAGGTCATCCAGGTTCACTGCTACAGACCTTAAATGCAAACTACTCAATGCAAGAAGTCTCACAAACAAAATGCTAGAATTGCTTCTTTTACTAAATACAGCTCAATTTGAAATTATATTTGTCTGTGAAGTGTTAAACCATTCCTTTCTTGATTCCATTACTACTACAAGTGACTACCATGAATAGAGTTAGGATTTGTGTACTGTCAGAATGACGTTGAACTGTACAATTAATATGGATGTATTTTCGTTATAGAAGTATTTGTATTAGTAGAGTATTTTAATATTTTAAACTTTCATAAAGGTTTTTTGAAAATTAAAAAAAATAAAAATGTTTTTCAGGGATTATAGAGTGGAAGCAGGATTTATGAAAATGTGCTCATGAAACTTTGCACTAAATTACATCTTTTGAATGATAAAAGACTCAAGATAGTAAAAATGCTAAAAGCGCAAAAGTACTTGTTGACCGTCATCTATTGCCTATATGACATCAGTGCAATTAGCAAGCCAATGTATGACTTTATGGCATAAAGTGTGATTGAAGAGGAGGGAACTGTAGGGAAAGTGATATGACACACAAACAGAGACATTGACAAAGTTAAATGAATTTACTTCTCCCAGGTCCCTCTTAAAAAGTTGCACAATATCTGCAATGCTCGTTTAGCTTTATTTCAAGGAATTTGACAAATTTTACTTCAATGCATAAATATTTTCAATTTTGATAGATAGCAGTTTGATTCATGTAAAGAAAGAAAAAGCGATAGCAGGTAGTAATCTCAGGTCATTGGACATATCTCGAAGACATCCAGGGTTGTAGATGGAGATGACATCATTTTCCAATGAGGCTATACAAATGAGATAAAATAATTGTTTGATCATAATAAGTTTAAGGTAAAATCTGTTATCTGAACCTGAAAATCTCTCCTGCCCTTCTTTCTGCCTTTGAAACAGGTCAATGCCTTGGAATGCTTTGGAATACAAACAAGAGTATCCCAATCTACATCTTTAATACAGGAGTGTTTATTTACTGTCTACAGCATATTAATCTCTGTCTACAACCCTGTCTCCCAATATTCTCAGTATTTAGTGGACAGGGAAAAAAATAGCAGAATCCTCTTTGTCCATGACATCGATTCTGGGCATTACCTGTTAAAAGAAAAAGGGTAGACAGAGGAATGATGTAAAGATACTTTGCTTTTTAGATTTTTTTTCCTTCTAATACATCACTTTTTTCTACAGAATTACAGGAGTCCTATGAATTCAATAACTTCCCTCTGACCAAGGACTCCATTTTTGCTAATCTCCTTTCAGCAGCCCCAATATATCTTATATCAACCCAGGCTTTATGTCTGGCCAGAGCTGAATTGGCAGGTATGCCTGCATCTGTTAAGGTTGTATGGAGGAAAAAAATCTGATTCACACCAAAGAGAGACTTTGCTCTGCTATATTTCTCTCCATTATTTCTATGGATCATAGCTTGCAAGGAAATCATCCTGAATTATTGTGACTGGTTATGCTGGGTGTTTTTGATGAAGAACTTGAGTGAGAATGGTTAACTTCCTTTGAACTTCAGAACCTGGTTTTCCTTTGGCTTTCTTCTTCTTCTCTTAATGTTTCTAACGGTGCTCTTCTCTGCTCTTGAAAAGCAGAACATTTGTGACATTTTGCTGCAATAGCTTCTCTTTTTTTACAAATTAAATATCAATAGATTCACTAGATAATGAATATTTATTTTTTATTTAGTGTTATCTCAACTTCATTTCTTAAAATAACTCAAGGTGGCAAATGTATATAATATTCCTTTCTCCTATTTCCATGAACACCAAGCAGCAGTCATAAGACATGATGAAAACTCTTTAAATTCACAACACATGGACAGATTTAAACATACTTTCAACTGGGGAACTGTGACCATCGTAGATCAAGCCAAATCCAAAAGCACTAGAGAATTCCTGGCAGCCTGGCACTCTGACAAATTAGCTATCAATGGGCACATAGACATAAGCAATATGTACCTACTTTGCAAAATGAATAAACAAAAAAGGGAACAAAAAGACCAAAACATCTCCCCACCAGCAATCAACACCCAGATTATTTTATATTAACACCAAATTTAACATCTGACCAATAAACAAGAAGTAAATAATACCCCAATCAAGGAAGTGACAAACAGTTAACAATAAACAGTATAAAACAAAACAAAACCCCAAGACCACTCCTAACCAATACTAATTGGGCAGACCCTTAGAATATAAAAAGAGAGCAAATTACATTCCTTTTCGATATTACTTAGTTTGGTCATGAAAGAACTATAAGAAGGAAAAAAACAACCTGAGAGAATACAACCTGATTTGCTTCAGTAAAGCACGTGAGTAGAGTGGCTGCTTTAAGGAGTAGTGGGGGTGGAAAATTCCTGCATTTCTTCCTGATTTGCTTCAGTAAAGCACGTGAGTAGAGTGGCTGCTTTAAGGAGTAGTGGGGGTGGAAAATTCCTGCATTTCTTCCTGATTTGCTTCAGTAAAGCACGTGAGTAGAGTGACTGCTTTAAGGAGTAGTGTGGAAAATTCTGCATTTCTTCCTGATTTGCTTCAGTAAAGCACATGAGTAGAGGGCTGCTTTAAGGAGTAGTGGGGTGGAAAATTCCTGCATTTCTTCCTGATTTGCTTCAGAAAAGCACGTGAGTAGAGTGACTGCTTTAAGGTAGTGGGGTGGAAAATTCCTGCATTTCTCCTGATTTGCTTCAGTAAAGCACGTGAGTAGAGCTGCTTTAAGATAGTTGGAAAATTCCTGCATTTCTTCCTGATTTGCTTCAGTAAAACACGTGAGTAGAGCTGCTTTAAGGTAGTGGGGTGGAAAATTTGCATTTCTTCCTGATTTGCTTCAGTAAAGCACATGAGTAGAGTGACTGCTTTAAGGAGCAGTGGGGTGGAAAATTTGCATTTCTTCCTGATTTGCTTCAGTAAAGCATGAGTAGAGTGGCTGCTTTAAGGAGTAGTGGGGTGGAAAATTGCATTTCTTCCTGATTTGCTTCAGTAAAGCACGTGAGTAGAGCTGCTTTAAGGAGAAGTGTGGAAAATTCTGCATTTCTTCCTGATTTGCTTCAGTAAAGCACGTGAGTAGAGTGGCTGCTTTAAGGAGCAGTGGGGTGGAAAATTTGCATTTCTTCCTGATTTGCTTCAGTAAAGCACGTGAGTAGAGTGGCTGCTTTAAGGAGTAGTGGGGTGGAAAATTTGCATTTCTTCCTGATTTGCTTCAGTAAAGCACGTGAGTAGAGCTGCTTTAAGGAGAAGTGGGGTGGAAAATTCTGCATTTCTTCCTGATTTGCTTCAGTAAAGCACGTGAGTAGAGTGCTGCTTTAAGGAGTAGTTAAAATTCTGCATTTCTTCCTGATTTGCTTCAGTAAAGCACGTGAGTAGAGCTGCTTTAAGGAGTAGTGGGGTGGAAAATTCTGCATTTCTTCCTGATTTGCTTCAGAAAAGCACGTGAGTTTGAGCTGCTGCTTTAAGGAGTAGTGGGGTGGAAAATTCTGCATTTCTTTGATTTGCTTCAGAAAAGCACGTGAGTAGAGCTGCTTTAAGGAGTAGTGGGGTGGAAAATTCCTGCATTTCTTCCTGATTTGCTTCAGAAAGCACGTGAGTAGAGGGCTGCTTTAAGGAGTAGTGGGGTGGAAAATTCTGCATTTCTTCCTGATTTGCTTCAGAAAGCACGTGAGTAGAGGGCTGCTTTAAGGAGCAGTGGGGTGGAAAATTCTGCATTTCTTCTGATTTGCTTCAGTAAAGCACGTGAGTAGAGTGCTGCTTTAAGGAGAAGTGGGGTGGAAAATTCTGCATTTCTTCCTGATTTGCTTCAGTAAAGCACGTGAGTAGAGTGGCTGCTTTAAGGAGCAGTGGGGTGGAAAATTTGCATTTCTTCCTGATTTGCTTCAGTAAAGCACGTGAGTAGAGCTGCTTTAAGGATAGTGGGGTGGAAAATTCTGCATTTCTTCCTGATTTGCTTCAGTAAAGCACGTGAGTAGATCTGCTTTAAGGTAGTGGGGTGGAAAATTTGCATTTCTTCCTGATTTGCTTCAGAAAGCACGTGAGTAGAGCTGCTTTAAGGAGAAGTGGGGTGGAAAATTCTGCATTTCTTTCTCATTTTTAAACTAACAAACAATCTAATCTAATCACTATAAATCAAAAATAGCAATAATATATTCAGGGTTGGTCCACTTGAGATTGTGATTTTATTCTATTCAAAATGACTGGCTTAGTTCAGTGCAATACTTGTTTTGCAGCTGTCTTCATAGTACCCTTTTCAAATTTGGGTACTGTCCTCTTTGTAAACAAATTAGCAGTCTACGTGGACAGATTACATATCTAGAATCTCTAATCTATGCTCCAAGCAGAAATTAGGTACCCAATTCAGCCATTCCAGCTGCTGAGCCATCAGCCCTCTACCACAAAGATCCTGCAGGACAAGGGCTGTATGGACAACCGTGGGATCTGGCAGGGTGAGAGCTGTGAACCATAAACACAAAGCTTTTACAGTGTCCCAGTATAACAGATATAGTGCCCTTGCTGACCTAAATAGGAACACTAAAGTGACAGATCAAGGTAGTTGTGATACTGATAACTCAAACAATCAAGGGATTATGGTTCAAGATGAAGAACTTACTTTGGAAAAGTGTGAACCTACTTTGGAAAAGTGTGTATCAAGTATTACAGATCGGTCACACAAGAAGAGCAAGGTATCCAAAAAGAGAAGCCACCTTCTGATTGGTGATTCAATTGTAAGGGATGTAAATTTAGGAAAGGATATGGAGGTTTTGAAAGACGCCAGGTGTCTACCTGGTGCTACTGCCAGCAGAGATATTCTTAAGATAGTCAAGAATGCCAGTAAGGATTCTGATGTTGATGCTATTATACATCTTGGCACAAATGATCTGTCCCAAAAGGATGTGCTTTCTGTGCAGAATGATTTCCAGAGCTTAGGGTATGAACTTAATAGCATAGGTTGTAGGCTTAACTTTTCAGAGGTTTTACCAGTACATAAGGAACAAAAAGGTAAAGGCCAGCGTGTAGTGGAGTTTAATGTGTGGCTAAAGGAGTGGTGTAAAAGGGAAGGCTTTGGTTTTATTAGTCATGATGTCTGCAACTGGTCCAATGAAAATTGTACAAAGAGATGGATTGCATCCATCAAAGAAAGGGACTGAGTTACTTAGCAATACATTCACAGATTTTCTGGATAAACATTTAAACTGAACAGTGGGGACAGAGAATTAACTGATATAGAAAATTTCTGTCCCCAGCAATCGAAAACTAAAAGGGTTATCAGTGCATGTAACATAGATGTCTGTATGGGTAAGACTATCAACCATGCTATCAAGCAAAACAAAGCATTTAACAGTGAGCGCCATACCATGTGCACTAAACCAACAGGTGGCAAGAAAGTAGGGCAGTCAACACAGGTTATGTAGACAGTAAACACAAGATCAATCCAAATGGACTCAAATGTCTATACACCAATGCACAGAGTATGAGGAATAAACAGGGTGAATTAGAAATCCAAGTAAATGAGGGTAGATATGATATTGTTGCCATTACGGAAACTTGGTGGGATGAAACTGACAAATGGAACATACAGCTAGAGGATATAAATTATTTAAAAGAAATAGACCAAATAAAAGAGGAGGTGGAGTTGCACTATATATAAGAAATAACTACATCTCTACAGAAATAGAGCACAACAATGATGAAAATCATCTTGAATGTATTTGGGTCAATATAAAAGGGTGAAAACGATATTGCCATAGGTCTATACTATAGGCCACCCAACCAAACAGAGGAAGTAGATGAACTTTTGCTAGTCAGCTAACTAAGGTATGTAGGAAGCACATCACAGTAGTAATGGGGATTTTAACTACCCTGACATCAACTGGGAAACAAACTCTGCACCAAGTGGAAGATCCAACAGGTTCCTAACAAACCTAGCAGACAACTTTGTTTCCCAAAAATAGAGAAGGCGACAAGGATCAGCCATATTGGACTTAATTCTCACTAACAGAGATGAAATGATAGAAGGTGTTGAAGCTACAGGAACCTTGGGGCAAGTGACCACGCAATATTGGAATTCAACATTAAGCAAATACAAGTAGTAGAACAAAGTCAAACTAGAGTCTTGGACTTTAAGAGAGCTAATTTCAATAAACTTAGAGAGAGCTTGAGAAGGATTCAATGGATGAGAATCCTCAGGGGGAAAACAACTCAAGAAGCTTGGGAAATTTTGAAAAGTGAGATTATAAAAGCACAGTCTAACACAATACCAATGAAGAAGAAAATAGTAGATCTCAAAAGAAACCAGCATGGATGCATAAAGAACTATCTGACAAATTGAAAGACAAAAAGGACAAATATAAAAAGTGGAAAGAGGGGCAAATAACTAAGGCAGAATATCAGCAAATAGCCCGAGCCTGTAAAGATGAAGTGAGGAAAGCTAAGGCTCACAATGAACAAAGGCTAGCGACAAAAATAAAAAATAACAAAAAAAGCTTCTTCCAACATGTTAAAAACAAGAAAAAAGTCAAGGAAACAATTGGCCCATTGCTGGGAGAAAGTGGCAAGAAGATGACAAGCAAGAGAAAGCAGATCTACTTAACTCATTTTTTGCATCTGTCTATACACAAAAGGAAAAAACAATCCAACCTATCAAAAAACAGCACCACAAAAAACAGATTAGAAACACAAGTTAAAATAGGGAAGAAAATGGTAAGTGAACACCTGTCTACCCTAGACGAGTTCAAATCACCAGGACCGGATGGATTACACCTCAAGGTTCTGAAGGAACTGGCAGACGTGATCTCAGAACCACTGAACTATATCTTTCAAAGATCCTGGAGCACAGGGGAGCTGCCAGAGGACTGGAAAAGAGCTGATGTAGTTCCCATCTTCAAAAAACAGATCCAGGAAACTACAGACCTATCAGCCTGACCTCAATACCGGGAAGATTCTGGAAAAGATAATCAAGCAACGAATCACCGAACACCTAGAAGCAAACAAAGTAATAACCAAAAGCCAACATGGGTTTGTCAAAACAGATCATGCCAGACTAATCTTATCGCATTCTTTGACAAAATGACAAAATTAGTAGACCAGAGGAATGCTGTTGATATAATTTACTTGGACTTCAGTAAAGCATTTGATAAAGTAGACCATAACCTACTACTAGATAAAGTAGAAAAATGTGGGTTAGACAGCACCACCACCAGATGGATTCGTAACTGGCTGACTCAACGTGTAGTCCTCAACGGAACTACATCCACATGGAGGGAAGTATGCAGTGGAGTACCCCAAGGCTCTGTTTTAGGCCCAGTACTCTTCAACAACTTCATCAATGACTTGGACGAGGGATAGATGGGGAACTCATCAAATTTGCAGATGACACCAAGCTGGCAGGAATAGCTAACACTCCAGAAGATAGGCTCAAGTTACAGAAAGATCTTGACAGACTTGAACATTGGGCTATCTAACAAAATGAAATTCAACAGTGAAAAAGTAAGGTTCTACATTTAGGCCAAAAACAAAATGCACCAGTACCGTATATGTGGTACCTTGCTCAATAGTAGTACCTGTGAGAGGGATCTTGGAGTCCTAGTGGATAACCATTTAGATATGAGCCAGCAGTGTGCAGCAGCTGTTAAAAAGCCAACACAGTTCTGGGCTGCATAAACAGAGGATAGAATCAAGATCACGTGAAGTGTTAGTACCACTTTATAATGCCTTGGTAAGGCCACACTTGGAATATTGCATCCAGTTTTGGTCGCCACGATGTAAAAAGATGTTGAGACTCTAGAAAGAGTGCAGAGAAGAGCAACAAAGATGATTAGGGACTGGAGGATAAAACATATGAAGAACGGTTGCAGGAACTGGGTATGTCTAGTTTAACAAAAGAAGGACTAGGGAGACATGATAGCTGTGTTCCAATATCTTAGGGGCTGCCACAAAGAAGAGGGAGTCAGGCTGTTCACCAAAGCACCTGAGGGTAGAACAAGAAGCAATGGGTGGAAACTGGTCAAAGAAAGAAGCAACTTAGAACTAAGGAGAAATTTCCTGACAGTTAGAACAATTAATAAGTGGAACGACTTGCCTTCAGAAGTTGTGAATGCTCCAACACTGGAAATTTTTAAGAAAATGTTGGATAACCATCTGACTGAGATGGTGTAAGGTTTCCTGCCTGGGCAGGGGGTTGGACTAGAAGGCCTCCAAGGTGCCTTCCAACTCTGATGTTATGTTATGTTATGTTATAATACCAAGGATGCCTTCGCCTATTTTATCACAACAGCAATCCTGTGAGGTGCTTTGTACTGCACAAAGTCCAAACGTATCCAGCTAGCTTTCATGCCAAAGGTGGGACTAGAACAGTTTCCAGATTTCTATCTTGGTGCTTCGACCACTAGATGAAACTGGCTTTCTGTTGTCCCTCAAACACATCATTCATAATGTTTTTTGTTGAGAATTTGGTCTACCAAAACTAAAATGAACCAACAAATAACCTACAATAATAAAATGTCCAGTTAAGCTTTGTAGAGAATAGTGAATCAATGAATTGGTTTTCCAGTCCCTTCTTGATGCCATATATCTCCCTGGATCAAAACTCCAGCTCATGCTGCTTCATCTGTTGGGAACCAATTGAGGATGACAAGAGTTCAATAAAGTGCTCTCTTTGCGGCATGTATGCTCACCACAAATGCATGAAATTAACCAAAGCCATAGCACATTTCATACAAGAGGCCTCACTCCCATCCTCCAATTTCTCACTCCCACTTCCCTGCCAATCTTGCATTTCAAAACTAGACAATGCCAATGTCCTGCAAGAAAGGGTAAACTCTTATTGAATCTCATTTAGCATCCCTGAACACCACTGAAGTGCAATTAAAATCCCTTAACACTATTGTAGCATCCCTCAAAAAAGATGATATAAAGCAGAAAAGTGAAGACCCATCATCTCAAAACCTACCCCATCTCAACAACCTCAGCCTCAGCCTCAACCTCATGGAACTAGCTACACTAATACTGATATCTCAATCCTCATCAAAGATGCACTTGAACATGAACAGAAGCGTCCAAACGCCATCTTATTTGGATTTGAGTACATCAATGAAATAGATGAATCACTAAGGTTCGCAGCAACAGCAGCAACTTTCCGGCATCCATCTCTTCTAATGAAATTATTGATATCTCCCGTGACAGCCCTGAATACAAAAGCAATGACGGCACAATGGCTTCACGCTTCTGCAGAGTCATTTGCAATAGTGAGGCCAGTAAAATTCATCCACTCAATAAACACACTTACCAGAAACCACACCAACCATAATAAACTACGTTCATGGCCTGACTTATCCATATTACAGCATGCATGAGCTCCACGCAAAGCTCAAAAGATGCCTGGATTGTGGAGAGACTGACTTTTACATTGATTACTGTGCCAACTGTATCAAACATAAGACCAATGGCTCATGTCCCTACAACCACAACAACCCAATAACTATCATTTTACAATCCCAACTACCCAACATCCCAACAACCAACAATCAACAATCTCAACACTCCAACATTCAAAACTAGGCATGCATGCCTCCAAGGTCATCCAGGTTCACTGCTACAGACCCTAAATGCAAACTACTCAATGCAAGAAGTCTCACAAACAAAATGCTAGAATTTCTTCTTTTACTAAATACAGCTCAATTTGAAATTATATTTGTCTGTGAAGTGTTAAACCATTCCTTTCTTGATTCCATTACTACTACAAGTGACTTCCATGTCTACTGGTCTGACTGTAAAATCCAAAAAGGAGGTGGTGTTGCCATCTTCTATAAAAAGTCCCTAGATCTGAAAAATATTCAAGTAACACAAGAGCTTGTTCTTCCTGGGACCATTATTTGCAATCTATCACTAAATGCCACAATTCGCTCCCTATTATGTTACAGAGCCCCTGATTATGACCTTGATCATGCGAGCAAACAGTCTACATTACTAACGTGGGCAGCCTCATGCTCACAACCCATTATCTTTCTTGGTGACCTCAATTTACCTCTTATTAATTGGGCCCTAAATAAGTGTTCAATTGAAACAATACATACGACCCCATATAATGTCGTCACTGCTTTAGGATTTGATCAATTGATAACTATCAACACTAGATTCAACAACTGCCTCGATCTAATCTTCTGCAACAGTTTAAACATAATTTATGACCTTCATATCAAAGAACCTTTTTCCATCAGTGACCACAGCATGATTGAATTTTGTCTAAATTTACATCCATACAAAAAAATCTCATAATAGGACTCCTAAATACAACTTCAAAAAAGCAAACTACGATCTCATAGCTGCCGACCTCTCATCTCTAGATTGACAAATCCTATTCAATGACTGCAACATTACAGATGACTATTATAACACTTTTCTACTTGAAGTTCAAAGAGTCATTAATCTATATGTACCTTTAGTAACACCCAAAGCCAAAAAGAACAAATTAGCCATATCAATAAGGAAACTCCAATCCAAAAAAAAATAATCCCTTTGGCGGAAAAATCAAACTGACCATGTAGCTAACTTCAAAAACCAATATAAAACCTTATGCCACCAAATAAAAACAGAATGTATCAATTACCACTGCAAACAGGAGGAAGAGCTATTACACACGAAATCCAATCATGCATTCTATAATTTCGTAAACTTAAAGACTCAAAAACCATCCTACCTCTAAAAGGGCAAAATGGTGAAGATTGTAACGATGATGCGATTAAGGTTAATCTCTTTAACACTTTTTTCAGTTCAGTCTTTGTCAACAGCAATGGCATCTCCCCTCATTTCCTAGCCATACCAACACCGATTGCAATGGCCTAATCCACAGTGATATTATTGAAGATACTGTCAAAAGGGCACTACACAAACTAAAGCCATCTCTATCTATTGGTTCCAGTGGAATATCTGCCTACTTTCTAAAAAAGCTCTCCTTCACCATAGCTGATATGAAGTATCTTTTGGAATGAGCTCCTTGCCTGACATATGGTCATTAGCAACAGTCATACCTATCTTCAAAAAAGGTGACCCCGGCCTTGTTGAGAATTATAGACCAATTTCCCTTTGCTGTGTCACCTGTAAAGTCATGGAATCCATCACCATCCACTTAGTGTCAAATAACCTACTCTCTGATAAGCAATTTGGTTTCAGGAAAAATTTGTCATATAATCTGCAACTCATACACTGCAAAAACATTTGGACCTCTCAACTCGACCAGGGTAAAGCAGTAGATGCAATCTAAATAGACTTCTGCAAAGCCTTTGATTCAGTGGTACATGAAAAACTTCTGTTACAATTAAGTTCTTATGGCATTTCTGGATCTTTGCACATGTGGATAGCTACATTCCTATCAAAATAGGCATCTAGTAGTTAAAATTGGAAACACTATATCAAACTCTGCACCAGTTAACAGTGGTGTTCCCCAAGGCAGCATTCTAGGACCAACATTCATTCTGCTTTATATTAAAAAGCTTTATGATCGTATTATAAGCAGCTCCATCCTCTTTGCTGATGATGTAAAACTATTTAACACCACAGACAATTCTACTACCCTACAAAACGACCTAACATAACATAATAACAGAGTTGGAAGGGATCTTGGAGGTCTTCTAGTCCAACCCTCTGCCCAGGCAGGAAACTACACCATTTCAGACAAATGGCTATCCAACATTTTCTTAAAAATTTCCAGTGTTGGAGCATTCACAACTTCTGCAGGCAAGTTGGTCCACTTATTGATTGTTCTAACTGTCAGGAAATTTCTCCATAGTTCTAAGTTGCTTCTCTCCTTGATTAGTTTCCACCCATTGCTTCTTGTTCTACTCTCAGGTGCTTTGGAGAATAGTTTGACTGCCTCTTCTTTGTGGCAACCCCTGAGATATTGGAACACTGCTATCATGTCTTCCCTAGTCCTTCTTTTCATTGAACTAGACATACCGAGTTCCTGCAACCGTTCTTCATATGTTTTAGCCTTCAGTCCCCTAATCATCTTGGTTGCTCTTCTCTGCACTCTTTCTAGAGTCTCAACATCTTTTTTATATTGTGGCGACCAAAACTGAATGCAATATTCCAAGTGTATAATGCCTCGGTAAGTGTGGCCTTACCGAGGCATTATAAAGTGGTATTAACACTTCACGTGATCTTGATTCTATGCCTCTGTTTATGAAGCCCAGAACTGTGTTGGCTTTTTTGACAGCTGCACACTGCTGGCTCATATCTAAATGGCTGTCCACTGGGACTCCAAGATCCCTCTCACAGTTATTATTTTTTTTTCATTAAAAAAGTTTTATTTTTACAATCATATCAAACAGCTCATCCAATGTACAGTTATATACAATTAGTCGGGCTTGCCCAGTCACCACCCCCCTTTTTAACACTCTTCCCTCTTCTACCTTCTTCTACTTTCCAGACCTTCCTCTCCTTCTCTTATCTACATCCTCACCTCCCTCCACCCTACACCTTCCTTCTCCCTCTTCTACCCCTCTTCCTTCCTCTTCTCCTCTTTCCTACCTCCTACTCTCTCTTTCTCCTCCCACCAAAATGGTAACTGGGCAGACCCGACCCTACATTAATTATATTTATACGTCTTCAATAATCCCTGTACATTAACCATCACTCCATCCTCTACCCTCAAATCCCCAATTCCTCCCCTTACCCCCACCCCGACTTCCCAGAACAAAATGCAGGGTATCAAAACTAACAATCATAATCCAAAATAATTCCTAAATTATAATCTCTAGTCACTCCACACATAATCACACTCTCAATTCCCCTCTCCTTCAGAAATATATCTAATACAAAATATTTCCTAAATTTACTCATATGCTATTCGATATTTTTTTATCTGATACTTATTTTGAATATAATCAATCCACATTTTCCATTCTAAAATATATTTTTCTTGTGTATAGTCTTTCAAGTAAGCAGAATTTTTTGCCATTTCTGCCAGATTTGATACTTTGAGTGTCCATTCTTCAATTGTAGGTAATTCTTCTTTCTTCCAATATTGAGCAATCAAAAGTCTCGCAGCTGTTATTAAGTTCAAAATCAATTTAGTCTCTATAGCTGTACAATCCATAATTATTCCTAGTAGAAAGAACTGTGGAGTAAACTTAATCTTCTTTTTCAAAATATTCTGCATGATCCACCATACTTTAATCCAAAATGCTTTAACTTTTTTACAAGTCCACCATATATGGTAATAAGTGGCATCTTCACAATCGCATCTCCAACATTTAGCCTGTACATTAGGATACATACATGACAACTTTTTGGGGTCTAAATGCCATCTATAAAACATCTTATAAAAATTTTCTCTCATATTTTGCGCTTGTGTAAATTTAACATTCCTCACCCAAATTCTTTCCCAAGTTTCCAACATTATTGGTTGCTGAAAATTTTGTGCCCACTTAATCATACAATCCTTAACTAATTCAGTCTCTGAGTCTATTTCTACTAATACATTATACAACCTCTTAATATGCTGTTGGCCTTGATCTCTCATTTGTTTTAACAAATGATCCTCAGTTTGCTTAACACCTATTTTTTGATCTAATTTCCTCTCACAGTTATTACTATTGAGCAAGGTACCACATATACGGTACCTGTGCATTTTGGTTTTTTTGCCTAAATGTAGAACCTTACTTTTTTCACAGTTGAATTTCATTTTGTTAGTTAGCGCCAAATGTTCAAGTCTGTTAAGATCTTTCTGTATCTTGAGGCTATCTTCTGGAGTGTTGGCTATTCCTGCCAGCTTGGTGTCATCTGCAAATTTGATGTGTTCCCCATCTATCCCCTTGTCCAAGTCATTGATGAAAATGGGCCTAAAACAGAGCCTTGGGGTACTCCACTGCATACTTCCCTCCATGTAGATGTAGTTCCATTGAGGACTACTCGTTGAGTGCAGTTGGTCAGCTAGTTATAAATCCATCTGGTGGTGGTGCTGTCTAACCCACATTTTTCTACTTTATCTAGTAGTAGGTTATGGTCTACTTTATCAAATTCTTTACTGAAGTCCAAGTAAATTATATCGACAGCATTCCTCTGGTCCACTAATTTTGTCATTTTGTCAAAGAATGCAGTGAGATTAGTCTGGCATGATCTGTTTTTGACAAACCCATGTTGGCTTTCGGTTATTACTTTGTTTGCTTCTAGGTGTTCAATGATCCGTTGCTTGATTATTTTTTCCAGAATCTTCCCTTGTATTGAGATCAGGCTGATAGGTCTGTAGTTTCCTGGATCTGTTTTTTTTTTCCTTTTTTGAAGATGGGAACTACATCAGCTCTTTTCCAGTCCTCTGGCACTTCCCCTGTGCTCCAGGATCTTTGAAAGATATAGTTCAGTAATTCTGAGATCTCATCTGCCAGTTCCTTCAGAACCTTGGGGTGTAATCCATCCGGTCCTGGTGATTTGAACTTGTCTAGGGTAGACAGGTGTTCACTTACCATTTTTTTCCTTATTTTAACTTGTGTTCCTAATCTGCTTTTTGTGGGGTTGTTTTTGATAGGTTGGATTGTATTTTCCTTTTGTGTAAAGACAGATGCAAAAAATGAATTAAGTAGATCTGCTTTCTCCCTGTTGCTTGTTACCTTCTTGCCACTTTCTCCCAGCAATGGGCCAATTGTTTCCTTGACGTTTTTCTTGTTTTTAACATGTTGGAAGAAGCTTTTTTGTTATTTTTTACTTTTGTTGCTAGCCTTTGTTCGTTGTGAGCCTTAGCTTTCCTCACTTCATCTTTACAGGCTCAGGCTATTTGCTGATATTCTACCTTAGTTATTTGCCCCTCTTTCCACTTTTTATACTTGTCCTTTTTGTCTTTCAATTTGTCAGATAGTTCTTTATGTATCCATGCTGGTTTCTTTTGAGATCTATTATTTTTCTTCTTCATTGGTATTGTGCTAGACTGCGCTTTTATAATCTCTTTTCAAAATTTCCCAATCTTCTTGAGTTGTTTTCCCCTTGAGGATTCTCATCCATGGAATCCTTCTCAAGCTCTCTCTAAGTTTATTGAAATTAGCTTTCTTAAAGTCCAAGACTCTAGTTTGACTTTGTTCTACTACTTGTGTTTGCATAATGTTGAATGCCAGTATTGCCTGATCACTTGCCCCAAAGGTTCCTGTAGCTACCTAGATTATGTATCTGAATGGTCAAACAATTGACAACTCCAAATCTCTGCTAACAAATGCTCAATCCGGCACATTGGCATTAAAAATCAGAACATCAAATACAAGCTGGGTGGAAATGATCTAAAAGATGACCCACACTCTGTCAAGGACCTAGGAGTACTTATTTCAAAAGATCTAAGCCCCAGAGCTCACTGTAATAACATTGCTAAAAAGGCATTAAGAGTTGTCAACCTAATTTTACAAAGTTTTCTCTTTGGTAACACTAGGGCATACAAACTAGGGCATACAAAACTTTTGCCATACCTATCCTTGAATACTGCTCACTTGCCTGGAACCCACACTGTATTTCAGATATTAATACATTAGAGAGAGTCCAGAGGTATTTTACAAGATTATTCATCTCCTGTGCTCATGATAAAATTCCTTATACCACCAGGCTTGAAATTTTAGGCCTGGATAACCTTGAACTACACCGTCTACGTTCTAACCTAAGTTTAGTACACAAGATTATCTACCTTAACGTCCTACCTGTTAATGACTACTTTAACTTCAACTGCAATAACACAAGGGCTATCAGTAAATAAAAATTAAATGTAATTTGCTCTAATCTTGATTGCAGAAAATACGACTTCACCAATAGAGTAGTAAATGTCTGGAACACTCTTTTTATTATTATTATTATTATTATTTATTTTATCACACAGTATATATAAGCATAAGCATGAAATAACTATAGAATATATAAGCATATATATAAGCATGAGTATGTAATAACTATATTAATTGGATATAACGAAAGGAAACAATAGGACAGGAACGGTAGGCACAGTTGTGCTCTTATGCACACCTGATCCTGTTGTTAGTTTCTCTAGCCCCCATACCTTTCACCTTAAACTGTCTACCGGGGACCTTACACATTTCTTAAGAGGTCCCTAAGGGGGTGTGCATAAGCACACCAACGTGCCTATCGTCCCTGTTCTACTCTCTCCATTTATGTGTAGTCATTTTATCTGTTTATGGCTTTGTTTTGGCTATTTATATCCATTTATTTGTGCCATTTTTATCAAGTGTCCATGTCTATGTCTATACTGATATTTGTTTCCTTGTACTTGTTGACAGACAAACAAACAAACAAACAAATAAATAAATAAATAAAATGCTTTTTGTTGAGAATTTGGTAAACCAAAACTAAAATGAACCAACAAATAACCTACAATAATAAAACATCCAGTTAAGCTTTGTAGAGAATAGTGAATCAATGAATTGGTTTTCCAGTCCCTCCTTGATGCCATATATCTCCCTGGATCTTGAGTTTTAATGCAAAAGAAAAATCAATGGCATATTTTTCCAATGTTTGAAGGCCCATGTTGTCAATATTTATTTATTTATTTATTTATTTATTTATTTATTTATTTATTATTCAAATTTTTATACCGCCCTATCTCCCGAAGGACTCAGGGCGGTTTACAGCCTTATAAAAACATAAAAAACATAAGAATAAATACAAGTTAAAACAACATTTTAAAAAACTTATTACATTAGGCCAAATTTAAAAATATCGATTAAAATAGTACAAAACCCCATTTAAAACTAATTTTTAAAAACTAAACCCTAGGCCAGCCCCGCACAAATAAATAGATGTGTCTTAAGCTCGCGGCGGAAGGTTCGAAGGTCAGGAAGTTGGCACAGTCCTGGGGGGAGCTCGTTCCAGAGGGTGGGAACCCCCACAGAGAAAGCCCTTCCCCTGGATGTCGCCAGTCGGCACTGCGGCACTAAGGAGTCCCTCTTTGTGGGAGCGTACGGGTCAGTGGGAGGCAGGCGATGGCAGCAGGCGGTCCCGTAGATAACCCGGCCCTATGCCATGGAGCGCTTTAAAGATGGTAACCAAAACCTTGAAGCACACCTGGAAGGCCACAGGTAGCCAGTGCAGTCTGCGCAGGAGAGGTGTCACATGGGAGCCACGAGGGGCTCCCTCTATTACCCGTGCAGCTGCATTCTGAACCAACTGAAGCCTCCAGATGCTCTTCAAGGGGAGCCCCATGTAGAGAGCATTGCAGTAATCCAAGCGAGATGTGACGAGCACATGAGTGACTGTGCATAGGGCACCTCGGTTTAGGAAGGGGCGCAACTGGCGAACCAGGCGAACCTGGTGGAAAGCTCTCCTGGAGACGGCTGTCAAATGATCTTCAAAAGACAGCCGTCCATCCAGGAGGATGCCCAAGTTGCGCACCCTTTCCATTGGGGCCAATAACTCGCCCCCAACAGTCAGCTGCAGCTGCAATCGACTGTACCAGGGTGCCGGCATCCACAGCCATTCCGTCTTGGAGGGATTGAGTTTGAGCCTGTTTCTCCCCATCCAGACCAGTACGGCTTCCAGGCACCGGGACAGCACTTCGATAGCTTCATTGGGGTGGCCCAATGTGGAAAAGTACAGCTGAGTATCATCAGCGTACAGATGGTACCTCACCCCAAAGCCACTGATGATCTCACCCAGTGGCTTCATATAGATGTTGAACAGGAGGGGCGAGAGAATCGACCCCTGCAGCACCCCACAAGTGAGGTGCCTCGGGGACGACCTCTGCCCCCCCGTCAACACCGTCTACGACCGATCGGAGAGATAGGAGGAGAACCACCGATAAACGATGCCTCCCACTCCCAATCCCTCCAACCGGTGCAGCATGATACCATGGTCGATGGTATCAAAAGCCGCTGAGAGATCTAATAGGACCAGGGCAGAGGAAAAACCCCTATCCCTGGCCCTCCAGAGATCATCAACCAACCCAACCAAAGCCGTCTCCGTGCTATAACCGGGCCGAAAGCCAGACTGGAATGGGTCCAGATAGACAGTTTCCTCCAGGTACCGGGGTAATTGACATGCCACCACACTCTCGACAACTTTCGCCACAAAGCGAAGGTTGGAGACTGGACGATAATTTCCTAAAACAGCCGGATCCAGGCTCTTTCAAGTCGGCAGGGACGACCCCCTCCATCAAAGAAGCATTTATAATCCCCCGGAGCCAGCCTCGTGTCACCTCCTATGTGGCCAGCACCAATCAGGAGGGACACGGATCCAGTAAACATGTGGTGGCATTCAACCTCCCCAGTAACCTATACTCCCCAGTCAATAGTCCACAGTGTTCAAAGCTATTTCTTTAACAGAAACTAAAAGAAGATATTAAAGATTATCCTGCTTTCAGTGATAATCATCCTTGCTTAGAAAGTAGTGTTATCAGTTTTTTCAAAATTATCAATAATTTGGTTTCTTACCTGGTTCAGACAGGAATGCAAGGAAAAGGAATGCGAACAGCAGATAAAGGATCTTCATGTTGGGATTGGTTCTGGACCAAATCTTACTCCTTGGAGAGACACAGCTCTCTATTTATGCAGTTATAATAATTGCATCACACTGTCTCATTGAAATATTGCAACTATTCTTAAATGTTATTGGCACTGTTGTATTTCCTTCTATAGAAACACTCCTGTGGGTTAACTGTTGCAAACGCCGTTGCAAGAGCAAGAGAGTTCGTTGAATAGTTACATGGTTCTGCTTATAGCTAAAATACTTTGGAATGATAAATGTTTTGCTCCATTATCGAGTGGTGTGCAAAGTTGACATAACTAGTTACTTGCAAATGAATAACTTATCAGGGTAGATTAGTTATGTGTAATTTTAATGAAATGTATATGCCATCTAATAATATGCTTACCAAGAAATTCTCTCTCTCTCTCTCTCTCTCTCTTCTTGGAACTGCTAAAGGGATTGGGTTAGGGTTTAAAACAGGAGATAGGTGGTGTCCTTAAACTTTTATTTAAAATGTTTATATCTATCTATCTATCTATCTATCTATCTATCTATCTATCTATCTATCTATCCATCTATCATCTATCTAGATTTGAAAGAAACTCACCCAGTGCTGTAAAATCTGAGATGTGATCAGTTTGTCATTTCTTCCCTTGCCCAGAATAATGAATCCCTGTGAGATCCTGCATTCAGGTACATTCCAGCTGGACTGATTCCATCCTATCCAAAAATTTAAATCTTCAGGCCAGTAATTCTAAAAACAATCCATTTGTCTTAAGCCTTTACCATTTCTTCAATTTAGTCAGGCTTGGATGCTGTTAGAGAATGTTCTGCTAGACATCAATTGTCTATCTCAGCACAGTTCAAGTATGCCAAATGAAATCGGATAATTATATCAATTCATTACACTCCCTTTGCTAATTCAGATCGTTTCACAGCCAGATTCAACATCCTTCCCTTAGGCATATTTAGTTAAGTTCCTAGGGCCAGTCAGTCCTGCCCTTGTGGTAAGGGTTCAGGTTCATATCATTCTTCATGTGCTGTTTCATTGTGCATTTTATTACTACACCTTAAGAAGGTTTATCTTTCCTTTGTTCCCTTTTCCTTCAGGTCAGCCTGAGGAAGTTTATGTTGACTTTCTTCTACTTAAATGGAATAGAACTTCCACTTACAGAAACTGTATCCCATATAATAGCCAAGTTTTGTATGACAGAGGCAAATGTTTGTAAACAATTGGTCTTAAATATACTTTGCTAATTAGTATTTGTATTTTAATAAGTCCTTTCAGTCATCTATGATTCATAGTTAAGATTTTAAGAATTTATACAATGATTTGTGTCAATGACATTATATTACATTGTTGTAAATTAAATATTTGTATTTTTTATTTATTTGTCAAACACAACAGTATATATAAGTATAAGCATGAAATAACCATACAAATTGGATACAGTCAAAGGGAACATTAGGACAGGAATGGTAGGCATGCTGGTGCTCTTATGCACACCCCTTACAGACCTCTTAGGAATGGGGTGAGGTCAATAATAGATAGTCTTTGGTTAAAGCTTTGGGGATTTTGGGAAGAGACCACAGAGTCGGGTAGTGCATTCCAGGCATTAACAACTCTGTTACTGAAGTCATATTTTCTACAATCAAGATTGGAGCGGTTCACATTAAGTTTAAATCTATTGCGTGCTTGTGTATTGTTGCAATTGAAGCTGAAGTAGTCTTCGACAGGAAGGACATTGTAGCAGATGATTTTATGAGTTATACTCAGATCAGCCGAAGGCGGCGGAGTTCTAAATTTTCTAAACCCAGGATTTCAAGTCTGGTGGCATAAGGTATTTTGTTGTGATCAGAGGAGTGGAGAATTCTTCTTGTAAAATATTTCTGGATACGCTCAATTGTATTAATGTCTGAAATGAGGTGTGAGTTCCAGGCAGGCTAGCTGTATTCGCGAATTGGTCTAGCAAATGTTTTGTATGCTCTGGTTAGTAGTGTAATCTTTCTGGAGAAGAAGCTACGCAAGATTAAGTTTACAACTCTTAAAGCCTTTTTGGCAATGTAGTTGCAGTGGGCTTTGGCACTTAGATCGTTTGATATGAAAACTCCAAGGTCTTTGATGGGGTGAGGGTCATCTACAAGGTAATGTCCATCAAGCTTGTATTTAGTGTTCTGATTCTTTTTTCCAATGTGTAAGGCTGAGCATTTGCTTATTGAGATTTGGAGTTGCCATTTTTTTGACCATTCCGACACAAAGTCAAGGTCTTTTTGAAGGGTAGCCGCATTGTTGGTAGTGTTAAATAGTTTAACATCATCGGCGAAGAGAACACAATTACTTATAATATGGTCACAGAGGTCGTTAATGTATAATATGAAGAGTGTTGGTCCTAGAACGCTGCCTTGGGGGACACCACTATTGACAGGAGCAGGATTTGATAGGGCACTGCCTATTTTGACCATTTGTTGTCTGTTTGACAGGAACACTGTTATCCAATTATGGAGGGGTCCGGAGATGCCGTAGGATTTTAGTTTTAGAAGAAGTTTGTCGTGTACCACTGAGTTAAAAGCTTTACAGAAGTCTATGTAAATTGCATCTATTGCTTTGCCCTGATCACCTACTGAAATGTAGGGAAAGAGATATGACACACAAACAGACACATTCACATAGTGAAATGAATATAGTGCCCCAGGTCCCTCTTAAAAAGTTGCACAATATCTGCAATGCTCATTTAGCTTTATTTGAAGGAATATTTGCCAAAAAAAATTTCAATGCATAAATGTTTTTGAGTTTGATAGATAGTATTTTGATCCATGTAAAGAAAGATAAAATGATAGCAGGCGGTAATCTCAGGTCGTTAGCCATATCTTGAAGATGTCCAGGGTTGCAGATGGAGATGTTATTATTTTCCCCGGAAGCTACACAAATGAGATAAAATAATAGGTTGATCAAAGTAAGTTTAAGGTAAATTCCGTTATCTGAACCTGAAAATCTCTCCTGCCCTCCTTTCTGCCTTTGAAACACCTGTTCCACTTCATGTCAATGCCTTGAAATGCTTTGGAGTACAATCAAGGGTATCCCAAAGTACATCTGTGGCATATTTATTAGAGGAGTGGTTCCAAGTGACACCCCCCAATGAAAGAAGACTCCAAGGTTTGAAGTTTCCTTACGGTAGACAGCAGTTCAATCCATATTTACAGTCCAATTTCCCAAGGACCACGGTGTTTTCTCTACATCGATGAAAGCAGCATCCTCCTTTACCATGACACTTGGGCTGGGCATTACCTGTGGAAAGAAAAACAGAAGACAGGAAAATGATAAATGAAGATACTTTTTTATTTAGATTTTTTTTTCCTACTAAAACATCACTTTCTTCTACAGAATTGCAGTATTCCTATGAATTCAGGAAGTTCTCTCTGACCAAAGAATCCATTTTTGCTAATCTCCTTTCAGCAGCCCCAATATATCATATATCAACCAAGGTTTTAAGACTGGCTTGAGTTGAATTGGCAGGTGTCCTGTCGTATTTTTAGAAGCAACCTGGTCTACCCAAATATGGGAAGGAGCATACTGCTTCCTTTTCGCCTTTCAGCCCCAATCCAGGAGCCCTCCCAAGCAATCACTTTCACAACAAACTATTTTGTGTTAAATTTATACTTGCTGATAAAGAAATAAAGGGAGACTAGTATAGATCTATTTCAAGCTATTTATCTCTCATTAGCTAGCCTTACCCTTCTGGGATTCAAACCTGGGCTTGGTTGCATATTAGGCAGATGTATCCCTCGCATCCTGGACATAAACTGTTTCAACTCCTACCCTCAAAACGACGCTATAGAGCACTGCACACCAGAACAACTAGACACAAGAACAGTTTTTTCCCAAAGGCCATCACTCTGCTAAACAAATAATTCCCTCAACACTGTCAGACTATTTACTGAATCTGCACTACTATTAATCGTTTCATAGTTCCCATCACCAATCTCTTTCCACTTATGACTGTATGACTATAACTTGTTGCTGGCAATCCTTATGATTTATATTGATATATTGATCATCAATTGTGTTGTAAATGTTGTACCTTGATGAACGTATCTTTTCTTTTATGTACACTGAGAGCATATGCACCAAGACAAATTCCTTGTGTGTCCAATCACACTTGGCCAATAAAAAAATTCTATTCTATTCTATTCTATTCTATTAACCACTAACCTCTACCCATATTTGAGTAGACCAGGTTGCTTCAATAGAAAACCTACTTAATCTCTTTCCTGGTACAGCCGACAAAGCAAGGAGAACCTGTGTCTTAGAGGTTAATACATCTGCCTAATATGCAAGCAAGCCCAATTCTTGAATACAGCTCGTCTGCCTGGAATCTGCACTGTATATCAGATATTAATACAATTGAGAGAGTCCAGAGGTATTTCACGAGAAGAGTCCTCCACTCCTCTACTCACAACAGAATACCTTATGCCTGACTAGGTGGCTCAGTGGCTAAGACACTGAGCTTATTGAGCAGAAAAATCAGCAGTTCGGCGGTTCGATCCCTAGTACAGGTCTCCTGGGTGAGCAGGGGGTTGGACTAGATGACCTCCAAGGTCCCTTTCAACTCTGTTACTGTTACTAGGCTTGAAATTTTGGGCTTGGACAACCTAGAACTATGCCGCATACAGTCTGACCTAAGTGTAGTACACAAAATTATCTGCTACAATGTCCTACCTGTCAATGACTACTTCAGCTTCAAACACAATAATACACGAGCACACAATAGATACAAACTGAAGGTAAACTTGATTACAGAAAATATGACTTCAGCAACAGAGTGGTCAATGCCTGGAATGCACTACCTGACACTGTTGTTACATTTGCAAACCCCCATAATTTTAACCTTAAACTGTCTACTGTGGACCTTAGCCCATTCCTTAGAAGTCTGTAAGGGGCGTGCATAAGAGCACCAGCATGCCTACTGTCTTCATTTATTCATACCCATTTAGTATGTTCATATTTATGTTTATACTTATACCTGTTACCTTTTACATGCTTGACAAACTAAATAAATAAATAAATAAAATATTTCTCTTCATTATTACTATGGATCCTTGCTTCCTAAGAAATAATCCTGAATTAACATGGCTGGTTCTGCTGGGAATTTTGGATGGAGATGTTGAGTGAGAATGGTTAACTTCCTTTGAAGTTCAGGATCTGGTTTACCTTTGGCTTTCTTCCTCTTCTCTTAATGTTTCTAACGCTGCTCTTTTCTGTTCTTGAAAAGTTGTGCATTTGAGGCATTTTGCTGCACTGTCATTTTTGCAAATTGAATGTCAATACATCCACTAGATAATTAATATTTAGTTTTTATTTATTTTTATCTCATCTTTATTTCTTAAAATAACTCAAGGTGGCAAATGTATCTAATACTGCTTCCTCTTCCTCTTCCTACTTCCATGATGAAAACCACCAAGTAGAACTCATAAGACATGATGAAAACTCTTTAATTTCACAACATATGGACATATTTAACTATATTTTCAACTGGGGAACTGTGACCATCATAGATGAAGCCAAGTCCAAAAACACTAGAGAATTCCTGGCAGCCTGGCACTCTGACAAATTAGCTATCAATAGACACATAGACATAAACAATATGTACGTATTGTGCAAAAGAGACAATCAACAAGCCAAAAAGGGAACAAAAAGATCAAAACATCTCCCCATCAGCAATCAACATCCAGATGTTCTTATAGAATCTAACCCTAACCCTAAGCTTAACATCAGAACAGCAAACAAGAAGTAAACCATACCCCAATCAAGGAAGTGCCAAAAAGTTAACAATAAACAGTACAACCAAAAAACTCCCAAGACCACTCCTACAAATACTAACAGGGCAGACCATTAGAATATAAACTGAGAGCAAACTCCATTCCTTACTGATGTTACTTAGTTTGGTAATGAAACAATATCAGCCCTGTCAGGTGCTTCATGCTGAGAAGTCCAAGTTCGTGAGAAGTTCGTGCTGAGAAGGCAGCTTTCATGCCAAAGGTGGGACTAGCAATAGGAATAGCAATAGCAATTAGACCAATACTGGTTCCATTTCCTGTCATTACCAGTTCATTCGTGGGTGCACTTGCACCCATATGCAATGCTTCTGCACATGCCCAGAAGCCTCTGCGCATGTGCAGAAGTGTCTGGGCAGGTGGGCAGAGCCTCCCCCGCTGCCACTCCTGGTTCGCCCGATCTGGGGCAAACAGGTAGCAACAAACCACTGACTTAGATTCATATACTGCTTCATAGTGCTTTTACAGTCCTCTCTAAGCAGTTTTACAAAACAGTCTCCTGATTTCTAGCTTGGTGCTTTGACCACTAGACCAAGTTGGATCTCTATTGTCCCTCAAACACATCATAATGTCTTTTGTTGAAATTTGGTAAACCAAAACTAAAATGAACCAGCCAATAATTTACAATAATAAAACCTCCAGTTAAACTCTGTAAAGAATAGTGAATCAATGAATTGGTTTTCCAGTCTGTACTTGATGCCATATATCTCCCTGGATCTTAAGTGTTAATGCAAAAAAATAATAATCAATGGCATATTTTTCAAATGTTTGAAGGCTCATGTTGTCAATAGTCCAGAGTGTTCAAAGCTATTCTTTAACATAAACTAAAAGAAGATGTTGAAGATTATCCTGCTTTCAGTGATGATCATCCTTGCTTAGAAAGTAGTGAGTTATCAGTCATTTCTAAATTATCAATAATTTGGTTTCTTACCTGGTTCAGACAGGAATGCAAGGAAAAGGAATGCGAATAGCAAATAAAGGATTTTCATGTTGGGATTGGTTCTGGACCAAATCTTACTCCTTGGAGAGACACAGCTCTTTATTTATGCAGTTATAACGATTGCATCACACTGTCTCATTGAAATATTGCAACTATTCTTAAATGTTATTGGCATTGTTGTATTTCCTTCTATTGAAACACTCCTGTGGGTTAACTGTTGCAAACGTCTTTGCAAGAGCAAGAGAGTTTGTTGAATACGTTAGTTAAATGGTTCTGCTTATAGCTAAAATACTTTGGAATGATAAATGTTTGGCTCCATTATTGAGTGATCTGCAGAATTGACATAACTAGTTACTTACAAATGAAACACACACACACAGATTTAATAAATAAAAATAAAATGTATTCACCTGGCAGAGCAACAGAGTTACCACCATTCAGTGTCAGAATTTCACATTCTTCACATTGGCTCTCTTATTCAACTAAAAGTGCTCTATAAAAGAGACAACATTTCAGGCTGTATTAGACTAGTCCCTCTTTTTCTCTCCTCCCTATCTGTGATACAGTTGCTCTGAGAAAGGATCCTAAGAGTGAGGGATCAGGACAAGAATGGAAAATAAATCTACTCCGAAATACAACAATTTCTGTATTACATGGACTTTGCTGATGAAACTGGCATGAGCAATCAAGATGCAAAAAATTGCTGCAGTGGAAAGGCATACTGAGGCATCCTTCATGGATTTAAGCATTGAGACTGGTCATTGTGGGCAATGGAAAGGATATGGGTTATTGATAGTTTCACCACAATGAATGGAAAAGATAGTTATCAGCCACATCTCCCATACTTTGCCTTGAGGGTGGAGCCCATTTCTTTGGCCTATAGATGATTCCCCCTGCCCCATAGCTTTGCTCCAGACCTTCATGAAAGATGAACATGCAAAATCAGAAGTTAATTAACTACAGGCACATTAGTAGACCTGTGAGGCTGAAAAGGGTAAAATTGGCAGCTCTAGAAAGAAAAAAGTCAACTTAATATTATAGTCAACATTTAATAATGTAGCTGTTTGCTCAAGAACCATAAGTAGAAGGTGATAAAGAAACTGTGGAAACCAACTTTATCTCTAAAAATACCTTGAGACCTAGAAACAACAATCTTGTTGTAATATTGCTGTAATCCAAGAAATGGTCAATTACCTTATGTAATGAGTGTGTGCAGCAAGGGTAATGAGGAAACCTCAGGGAGAAACTGACTCGATGTTTAGAAATCACATTAAATAAGATAATGAAAGTGAATCCATGGTATAAGAGGACCCAATGTTTGGATAGTTTTCTTCTCTATCAGGCTTCATGATTCCATATATTTTATTGCTTTTTTAGTATTAGCAATCCTGTCCTAAGGAATCTGGCTTCATAATTGGACTGTGATAACACAGAGGTAACAGATAAAAATGATTCAACAAGTCCTTTTTGCTTTTCACATTTTTATTTTCTTGAGTTTTTAATCATTCAAAAGATAGAACTTAGTGTAAAGTTTCATGGTGACATTTTCACATATCCTGTTTCCACCCGCAACCCCTCACATTTCAATCCACCAAGTTACCATTTTCTCTTCACTCTCTGCAGTACTGAGAAGATGTTGTTGCCCTTCTTTGTACAAGAAGGGGGCAGTTTTACACTGTTCATGTTTCTCCTTCCAAATTTCTTGTAAGACCAATTGATTTTGATCTCTGATTATTCATCTGCAATGAACATGAAGAGGAGACTGTAAAACTATCAGTGCTGAAATATTCTTCATCCATTTAACCTATTCCAATTAATCAGTGCATTCCTTTAGTGCAGGGGTGTCCAAACTACGGCCCGCGGGCCAACTGCGACCCGCGGGTCAGTTTTTATTGGCCCGCAGCAAATTCTGAAAGTATAATTGAATATGGCCCTTTTCGGCCGCCTCCCGGTGCTTGCCCGGTGGTTCGCTGCGAGGCTCGCGGCTCCTCCCCATGGGCGGGGAATAATGAAGGGAGGGGGCGGAGGAGGCAGCGAGCGGGAAAGAGGCTGCTGGCCGTGCCTGACCCCAGCAGTTCTACCCTCGCCTTCCTCGGGCCGCCTGGCGAGGCTCCTCGCGCCTCCCCATGTCGGACACGCGTGGCGGCAGTGACAGCCATCGAGAAACAGGTGAGGAGGCGGCGAGCGGGAAAGAGGCTGCTGGCCGTGCCCGACCCCAGCAGTTCTACCCTCGCCTTCCTCGGGCTGCCTGGCGAGGCTCCTCGCGCCTCCACCCCTTGGACAGGGAATAATGAAGGGAGGGGGCGGAGGAGGCAGCGGCGAGCGGGAAAGAGGCTGCTGGCCATGCCCGACCCCAGCAGTTCTACCCTCGCCTTCCTCGGGCCGCCTGGCGAGGCTCCTCGCGCCTCCACCCCTTGGGCAGGGAATAATGAAGGGAGTTTCAAGTTCATACCAAATACAAAACAAAAGCAAAGATCAGGGGTGTCCAAACTTGGTCTCTTTAAGACTTGTGGACTTCAATTCCCAGAGTTCCTCAGCCACACCCCAAAATAAGCCACACCCACAGAACTGGTACGAAAAAAATTAGCCCTTCTCCCCCCCCACCCCCCGTTCAATGGTGTGGCCCGGGCCTTTGCTTATTTTTCTGTATTTGGCCCTCACCAAAAAAACTTTGGACACCCCTGCTTTAGTGGTTTCTAAAAAAGCTCTGATAGAAAACTGGTTATCAAAACAGTGTGACAGAACTCACACTGAAAACCACAGAATGCAAAAATGTAACCAAATTGTCTCTCCTCAACACTGGGTACTCTTTCCCCCTTTTTCTGAGAGCCATTCCTTGTGCTGGAGAGGCCCTAAATCAAACTTGCGTTTAAGAGTGACTTTTATTAAGACTTATGAGCTCTTCAAAGTAGACCAGACTAGGAAGCAGACACCCAATACAATACAACTTGAATTATAATTTATTTATTTACATACTACCTTTATTATTTTTACAGATAACTCATGGCAGCAAATATACAATATTTGATACAATTTCCTCCTATTTTCCCCACAATAAGAAGCCTGTGAGATTGGTTGGTATGAGAGAGTAACTGGCTGAAGGTCAACCAGCTGGCTTTTATAGTTATAATGGGACTAAAGCTCACAGTCTCCCACTTTCTAGCCTGTTGCCTTAATTGCCAGATAAATCTGGCCCTCCAGAATGAAAAGAAATCAAGTTGCATAACATTATTTGAAGAGACTAAAGATCAAGATTGTTAGAAGTAAAAGGAAGGAACATAAAGTTGGCTGTTGTTTTTTTTAATCAAGATTAAAATGACAACCCTTTGTTGGCTTTTGCTGATATCAGGACTGAAATAACATTTTATAGATTTGTTTATAGATAAGAAATGTGGTGGTAAAAGCCTAGATTCAAAAGGTCCTAAAAATGAAAACCACTCAATCTTGTCTGGTTTCTGAGTGACCTCATCCTTCATGTGCTAGTACATTGCCTATTTGTAATAGTATATGAAGAAAGTTCATTTTTCTTCTGTTCTCTTATGCTTCCAGTTGGTCTGAGGAATTTTATGTTGACTTTCTTCCACCAGGAAAAGAAAGCTCTATCTAATATAACTATTTAATGTGTGACAGACAGAGACAAGGACAGAGACAGAGACAGAGACAGAGACAGACAGAAAGAGAGAATTAGTGATCTCATTCCCTAACCTGATTTCTGCAGTGCATTTTCCAGGGTCCTCCATAGATATTGAGTCATCAATTGAGGCATACTTATTTTTAGTAGTATTCCATGGGCTAATACATTTATTTATGTATTTATCTTTTATGTTTCATTGAAAGGTCTTAATATTTTAGGATTTGTTTTGTATTATTTCTTCCCAGTGAGTCCTACCTTCTCATTAGGTGGCCAAAATATCTCAGTTTCATCTTCAGGATATGGCCTTCTAAAGAGCAGTCAGGGTTGATCTCCTCTAGGATTGACTTGTTTGTTTGCCTTGCAGTCCAAGGGACTCACAGGAGTCTTCTCCAGCACCAGAGTTCAAAGGCCTCACTGGAGAAGAGCCTAATGCTGGGAAATTTGAGGGCAAAAGAAGAAGGGGATGGCAGAGAACGAGGGGGCTGGATGGAGTCACTGAAGCAGTAGGTGTGAGATTAAATGGACACGAGAGGATGGAGAGGATAGGAAGGCCTGGAGGAACATTGTCCATGGGGTTGGACGATGGGTTGGACACGACTTCACAACTAACAACAACAACAATTTCTTCCCAAGGAGAGATGGGCTGCTGCTGGTTTGCACCAGTTTGGGCCAAGATTCCGCGCAGTTTGGTGAGCCAGCAAATCCCACCACTGGCTGGCCCTGCCCCCACTTGTTTTTTGGCTTGTTTTCCGGGCCATTTTTGGGGGGTCAAAAATGGCCTGAAAATGGCAAAAAAAAAACTGGCCAAAAAACAGCCCGAAAAGCTTCAGGTTCAGTGGTGGGATTAGCTGCAACCGGCTGAATACTACTTCTGCCTTTGAGGCAAGTGGCTAGGAAGCAGGGCTGAGTATGATGAGTGACATCACCCACCCATCGTCACATGACCAACCAGCCACAGCTACCCAGCCTGGGAACCAGTTGTTAAGTTATTCAAGTCCCACCACTGGTCATGTCCCCTGGCCATGCCCACCCCAGCCACGCCCACCTTGACCCCACCCACCCAGCCAGTCATTAGGGCAGACAACCGGTTGTTAATTTATTTGCAGTCCACCACTGTTCCCAAGCAACTACATCAGCCAGAATATCTTTTTTTTATTATATTTGTTTCTTTCTTTTTGTCTTAGTGCTACTCCTTTTTATTTTTATTTTTGGATTTTGGATTTTCTTTATCAATTAAAAAGAAAGTATTTATTTATTTTAAAAATTCTCACAGGAAACTGGACTTCCTTGAGAATGTTTCACTTCCCATCCAAGAAGCTTCCTCAGTTTTGACTGAATGGTTGGATTCCACAATGGAGCTCAATGGCAATGTAATTACTTCAGTAAATTAACAAATAGAAAGAGAAGAGACATTCTTGTGTCTTTATGGAACAATGTAGAATAGAATAGAATAGAATAGAATAGAATAGAATAGAATAGAATAGAATAGAATAGAATAGAATAGAATAGAATAGAATAGAATTCTTTATTGGCCAAGCGTGATTGGACACACAAGGAATTTGTCTTTGGTGCATATGCTATCAGTGTACATAAAAAGACAAGATACACTTGTCAAGAATCACAAGGCACAACACCCAGTGACAGTCATACGGTACAATAAGCAGTCAAATCATACTAGGAAAAATCAATATCAATATAAATCACAAGGATACAAGCAACAAAGTTACAGTCCTGCAGTTACAAGTGGGAGGAGATGGGCGACAGGAACGATGAAAAGACCAATAGCAATAGTAATGCAGCCTAATGTGAATAGTTTGACAGTGTTAAAGGAATTATTTGTTTAGCAGAGTGATGGCATTTAGGAAAAAACTGTTCTTGTGTCTAGTTGTTCTGGTGTGCAGTGCTCTATAGCATCATTTTGAGGGTAGGAGTTGAAACATTTTATGTCCAGGATGCGAGGGGTCTGTAAATATTTTCACGGCCCTCTTTTTGACTCGTGCAGTATACAGATCCTCAATGGAAGGGAGGTTGGTAAAAATTGTTTTTTCTGCAGTTTTAATTATCTTCTGAAGCCTGTGTCTGTCTTGTTGGGTTGCAGAACCGAACCAGACAGTTATAGAGGTGCAGATGACAGACTCAATAGTTCCTCTGGTATAGTTGACGAGCAGGAAATGTCTTTCAAACTGAAATGTATTCAGAGGGATATGGATGCACACATGCATGCACACACATTCTTGTAGTCACGTGAATCTAATACTCCAAGTCCCTCTTATAGAAGTCACACAACAACTGTGATCTTCATTTAGCTGTTTGTCATGGGAAATTTGCAAAATTTTAAATTTCATTTTAAAGAAAATTAAAGCTATAGCAGGAAGTGAGCTTGTCTTCAGGGGTGTTGGCTATTCCTGCCTATGTAGTGTTATCTACAAATTTGATGAGTTCCCCTTCCATTCCCTCATCCAAGTCATCCAAGTCATCCAAGTCAGCTGGTTGATTTTCAGCCAGTTACTCTCTCTCAGACCAATCAATCTCAGAGGCTTTTTGTTTTGTGGAAAATAGGAGGAAATTGTGTCAGATATTATATATTTGCTGCCATGAGTTATTTGTAAAAACAATAAAGGTGGTAAGCAGTGGTGGGATTCAAATAATTTAACAACTGGTTCTCTGCCCTAATGACTTCTTCCAACAACCAATTCACCAAACTGCTCAGAAAGTTAACAACCGGTTCTCCCAAAGTGGTGCAAACTGGCTGAATCCCACCACTGGTGGTAAGTAAATAAATTATAATTCAAGTTGCCTTGCCTATCTGCTTCCTAATCTGGTCTACTTTGAAGAGCTCATAACTCTTAAATGCAAGCTTGATTTAGGGCCTCTCAAGCATAAAAAATGGCACCCAGAAAAAAGGGGGGGGGAAAGTACACAGTGTTCAGGAGAGATCATTTGGACACATGTTTACCTTCTGAGGTTCTCAGTGTGAGTTCTGCTATACACTCTCCTATATGTTAATTGGATAAAGAACGTTTCAGCACTGATAGGTTTACAGTCTCCTCTTCATGTTCTCTGCATTGCAGATGAATAATCAGAGATCAAAATCAAACGGTCTTACGAGAAATTTGGAAGGAGAAACATGAACAGTGTAAAACTGCCCCCTTCTTGGACAAAGAAGGGCAACAACGTCTTCTCAGTACTGCAGAGAGTGAAGAGAAAATGATAACTTGGTGGATTGAAATGTGAGGGATTGCAGGTGATAATGGAACATGTAAAAATGTCCTCAAGAAACTTTATACTAAGTTCCATCTTTTGAACTTTTAAAAAGTCAAGATAATAAAAATGCTAAAAGCAAAAATGACTTCTTGACTCACTTTTAAAATACCTTATCCCACCAGACTTGAAATCCTAGGCTTAGAAAACTTAGAACTCCGTCGCCTTTGACAAGACCTAAGTTTAACTCATAGAATCATCTATTGTAATGTCCTTCCTGTTAAAGACTACTTCAGCTTTAATTGCAATAATACAAGAGCAACCAATAGATTTAAACTTAATGCTAACCGCTTTAATCTAGATTGCAATCTAGATACTCAGCTGTACATTTCCACCCCTAACCACCCCAACGAAGCTGTCGAAGTGTTGTCCCAGTGTCTGGAGGCCGTGCAGGTCTGGATGGGGAAGAACAGGCTTAAACTCAAACCCTCCAAGACTGAGTGGCTGTGGATGCCAGCATCCCGGTACAGTCAGCTGCAGCTGCTGCTGACTGTTGGGGCGAGTCATTGGCCCCAATGGAGAGGGTCCGCAACTTAGGCGTTCTCCTGGATGGACGGTTGTCTTTTGAAGAACATCTGACGACCGTCTCCAGGAGAGCTTTTTATCAGGTACGCCTGATCCGCCAGTTGCGCCCCTTTCTAGACCGGGATTCCTTATGCACAGTCACTCATGCCCTCGTCACTTCTCGCCTGGACTACTGTAACGCTATCTACATTGGGCTCCACTTGAAGAGCACCTGGAGGCTCCAGCTGGTCCAGAATGCAGCTGCGCAGGTGATAGAGGGAGCTACTCGTGGCTCCCACATAACACCTATCCTGCGCAAGCTGCACTGGCTGCCTGTGGTCTTCTGGGTGCAATTCAAGGTGTTGGTCACCACCTTTAAAGCACTCCATGGCTTGGGACTGGGGTATTTACGGGACCGCCTGCTGCCACCGTTTGCCTCCCATCGACCTGTGCGCTCCCATAGGGAGGGCCTCCTCAGGGTGCCGTCAGCCAAACAATGTCAGCTGGCGACCCCCAGGGGAGAGCCTTCTCTGTGGGGGCACCTACCCTCTGGAATGAGCTTCCCCCAGGACTTCGATAGCTTCCCGACCTCCGGACCTTCTGCCGCGACCTGAAGATGTACTTATTTTTCTGTGCAGGACTGACATAAAATTGAAATCTAGAAATTTTAATGGAGTTTTTTATGGTTGTAATGTGTATTTTAATCAATGGGCCAAATTGAATAGGTTTTTTAAAATTGGTTTTTTTAATTGTATATTGTATGTTTTCATTGTGTTTTACTTGGCTGTAAACCGTCCTGAGTCCTTTGGGAGAAGGGCGGTATAGAAATTAAATTATTCTTTTATTCTAAATTCATTCTGCAGAAAATATGACTTCTGTAACAGAATCATCAGTGCTTGGAACACTTTACCTGACTCCGTGGTCTCTTCCCATAATCCCAAAAGCTTTAACCAAAAACTTTCTACTATTGACCTCATCCCATTCCTAAGAGGACCATAAGGGGCATGCATAAGAGCACAAACGTGCCTACCGTTCCTGTCCTATTTTTCTTCTTTTTTTTTCATATATATATATGAACACTTTAACAACAGAATAATCAGAGAAGCCATTGAGATAGAAAAACGCCCACACAGCATGAACAAACGAGATGACACCTCCCGCCTACCAGCCATTTGGAAACCCGCCCTTATTGACAAACGAGTCCCTAACACGAGGAATGACACCAGACCCACACTCACAAGGTCCACACAGGATGTCATCACCGCACATCCACCCAGAAAGCAGACCCAAACCCACACTGATCATGAAGCACGACCAAGGACCAGAAGCCAGACCGCAGCTGCAACATTAGCCATTTCAAACCCTCCAATCCATTCATGCAGCAGACTGACACCCACTATGAAGATGTAGCACCACCACAAAGCCAAACAACAGCTATGCAGCTCACCAGCTCAAATCCCCTGCAGCACAGACTAGACTGAGCACAACCAAGCCCCCACCAACACAGGACACACCCCAGCCAATCAGAGCACAGAAAACCCCATCCAATCAGAGCACAGCCAAGCTCCCACCCAATCAGTTCAAACCCCACTAGCAGTTAAAAGGAAGAAACAGCTGCGATCACACATTGCTCCCAGAAGCACGAAGTTGAAGCCTGAAGATGATTTAATGAGACTTCGTCAAACGTCGCCAAGACACTTCCAATTTTACACGGGAGAAAACCCGAACAACCAAAGACCTATATACAAACACCGTGAAAACCTCAGAAAACAAATATATATATATATATATATATATATATACATATACATATACAATATGTATGTATGTATGTATGTATGTATGTATGTATGTATGTATGTATATATATATGCTTATACCTCCTTTATTTCCTCATATATATGTTTATATACTATATAATCTTTTGTGTGATGCTTATATATATTGTTATGACAAATAAAATAAATAAATAAAATACTTCTTTGTTATCATTCCAATTATCAAGCCAGATTCCTTTGGAAAGGATTGCTAATACTAAAAAAGCAATAAAATATATGGAATCATGAAGCCTGATAGAGAAGAAAACTATCCAAACATTGGGTCCTCTTATACCACTTTCCATTATCTTACTTAATGTGATTTCTAAACATTGAGTCAGTTTTTCCCTGCAGTTTCCTCATTACCCTTGCAGCACACACTCATTACGCAAGGTAACTGACCATTTCTTGGATTTCAGCAATATTATAACAAGCATGTTGTTTCTAGGTCTCAAGGCACTTAGAGATAAAGTTGGCTTCCACAGTATTTTTAATCACCTTCTTCCTATGGTTCTTGAGCAAGCAGCTACAATATTAAATGTTGACTATAATATTGATTTTTTCTTTAACATTTCTATTAATGTGTATTAATGTCTGTAGTAAATTAACTTCTGATTTTGCATGTTCATCTTCCATGAGGGTCTGGAGCAAAGCTATGGGGTAGGGGGAATCATTTATAGGCCACAGAAATGGGTTCCACTCTCAAGGCAAAAGATGGGAGATGTGGCTGAATAATTACCTTTTCTACTCACTGCAGTAAAACTATCAATAACCCACGTCCTTCCCATTGTCCGCAATGACCAGTCTCAATCATTGACTCCATGAAGGACCTTCTCAGATGCCTTTTCACTGCAGCAATTTTTTGCATCTTGATTGCTTATCCCAGTTTCATCAGCAGAGTCCATGTAATACAGAAATTGTTGCATTTTGGAATAGATTTATTTTCCATTCTTGTCCTCATCCCTCACTCTTAGGACCCTTTGTCTAAGAAACTGTATCACAGATAGGGAGGAGAGAAAAAGAGGGACTAGTCTAATACAGCCTGAAATGCTGTCCCTTTTCAGAGCACCTTTCTTGTAGTTGAATAAGAGAGCCAATGTGAAGAATGTGAAATTCTGACACTGAATGGTGGTAACTCTGTTGCTCTGCCAGGTGAATACATTTTATTTTTATTTATTAAATCTGTGTGTCACCCATCTCACAACAATATTCCTTCAGCTGGCAGTCCACAGCTATAGATGTACCAAGCAAATATTGAACAGTATAATTTTATAACTAACCCTGAATTTAGTATTGTGTGACAGTTACTAGGTCAATGGAGGTATGGAAAAATGTCTTGCGTTTCACTTTGAAATCATCTCTACATCTTTATAGCAGCCATGACAACTGACATTTAATTCACATCCCAAATGAGGTAATATCACGGGCCTCCTCCCAAGAGGCTTTTTCAAACTGAGCTGAGGGGCACCCAGGGAGGCTTCAGAACAATGGAAAGATATGTGAGAAAAACCTACCCAAGAGTGTTGCCAGAAAGGCTGCGTGCCTTCTATGTATTTTTCATCTTCCATGCATTCTCATTGTTACTCCTGGTCAAGCTTCATACAAACACAGCATAATGTAAACTCCCTGTATGCTAAGCAGTTAACTATGCAAAATACCCATGGAAATGACTCAGCTTTTGTGTCCGTTTACAATAATGAAGCCATATGATTAAATATATAGAAGATTTGTTCACCATTTTTAACATAGTCTATTGATTTTCTTTTCTGCCATAAAACTGCAGATTTTATATCTGTTCTGACCTTGATAGAAGGGGTTAATGACTGAGGTGACCAGGCTTCTAACAATGTGTTTTATTTATAACTGCAACTAACAAGGCGACCCTGGAACGAAAAGCGGAGCCGAAAAACAGCTGACAGTCCTTTTATATCGGCTGTCAGAACAGCTCAGCCAATGGGAGACCAGGAAAACTCCCGCGCCGCGAACCAGCCATTCAGGAGCGTTGCGTCATTTGTTGTTAGGGAAACATGCCAAACTCAACACCCCTTCCTTCCTGGATTGAGCAAACATAGTCCTTTAAGTACACCGGGAGCCGGCGGACCCGCCCCGAACGGCATAGCTCAAGTGTGGCAGCAGGCTGGGAAGGAGTTGGATTGGATGGTGGATCTGCGGATGACCCTGCAGGAGGCATGTCTGGCAAGACGGCAGTTTCCAAAGGATCGGCTTCTTCTGGTAACTCTGGTGGCAGGGTTTTTTCTCCAGGGGCGTGCGTTGCTTGGGTCTCGGATTCCAGGCTGTTTGCATTCCTGTCTGGTGTGGCCAATGGGGGTTCAGTTCCGCTGACTGGGAGGCGTGTTAAGAAACACCCCCTTATTTGGTCCAGATGCCGCCGCCAGATTCGGCCATCCTCTAGTTGGATCCTGTAAGAACAGGGACCTGTGATGTGAGTAATGGTACCTGGCAGCCACCGTGGCTCACCCCCAAAATTACGAGCATAGACCTGGTCCCCCTCATTAAATGACCTGGAGTTGCAACTAAGGTCCAGATGGTTGTCTGCCACATAATTGGGGTGCAGATGATCAAGGGTGGTGCACAGCCGGCGGCCCATGAGCATTTCCACAGGACTTCGGTTGGTAGATGAGCAAGGTGTAGTGTGTTGGGCCAATAAGTATGTAGAGACCCTTTCCTGCCACCCCCTTGGCCCTAGCCTGGACAGAGGCTCTTTCGGCCAATCCATTACCAGCAGGATGAAACAGAGCCACCAACGCCTGATGGATCCCTTGGTTGGCCAGGAACAGCTGGAATGCTAGGCTTAGAAAACTTGGAACTCCTTCGCCTTCGACAAGACCTAAGTTTAACTCATAGAATCATCTACTGTAATGTCCTTCCTGTTAAAGACTACTTCAGCTTTAATTGCAATAATACAAGAGCAACCAATAGATTTAAACCTAATGTTAACCGCTTTAATCTAGATTGCAGAAAATATGACTTCTGTAACAGAATCATCAGTGCTTGGAATACTTTACCTGACTCTGTGGTCTCTTCCCATAATCCCAAAAGCTTTAACCAAAAACTTTCTAATATTGATCTCACCCCATTCCTAAGAGGACCATAAGGGACATGCATAAGAGCACAAACGTGCCTACCATTCCTGTCCTATTGTTTTTCTTTTCTTCTTCTTATATATATATATGCTTATTCCTCCTATTATTTACTCATATATATGTTTATACACTATATAATCTTTTCTGTATAATACTTATATATATTGTTGCGGCAGAAGTCAGCTGTGGCCCATTGTCCGACACAACATCTGGAATGCCGTGTGTGGCAAAAAGGCGAGTAAGCACATGGATGACGGCCTCAGAAGTGGTGGAAGACATGAGTTCTAATTCTACCCATTTAGAGTACGCATCTACCACAATAAGGAAGGTGCGACCACAAAAGGGGCCCGCAAAGTCTATATGCAGCCGTGACCATGGGGCTTGGGGATTCTCCCACTCCCTGGGTGGGGCGGCTGGGGCAGCTGGCCTGGATGACTGGCATCTCTGGCATTTAGAGACCCATTCTGTGATGTCCTTATCAATGTTGGGCCACCAGACATAAGGGTAGCCAGACCCTTCATCCTTACAATACTAGGATGACTGTCATGTAGACGTTCCAATATAGGGAGCTGAAGCCTGGGGGGAACCACTACCTTATTACCCCAGAGGAAGCATCCTCGCAATGCAGACAGCTCATGCTGCCGGGTTCAGAAAGGCAGCAAGAGGTCAGGCACTGGACCCGACGGCCAGCCTCTGCCCACCCAATCAAGAACCTGCAACATGAGGGGGTCCTTAGCAGAGTGTGTTGCAATATCAGCCGCAGAGATAGGGGCATGCAGTTCCTCTATCAGGAGGACAGAAGGGGCCAGAGCAGGGTCAAGAACAGATTCAGGTAAAGGACAGCGACTAAACTCATCAGCATGCGCAATCAGCATGCTGATCAAACTCATCAGCATGCGGCCCCTCGGCGGCCCGGCAGCTCCCTCGGCGTCTCCCCACCTTCCTTGGGGTGGTGGCCGTGGCCATGGCGGGCGCTGCGGGCCTTTGGGTCTGGCGGCGGTGGCGGCGGCGGCGGCCCCCCCCAGGGGCTAGGGTTTTTTTTCCAACAGTGCTGGATGGGACTTGGCCGGACTTTTCTCCCTTGGAGCCTGGCGTTTTCCTCGGCTTACCCTTGGACTTCTGTCGGGGCCTGCTGGGCCTCTGGCTGGGGTGATGGCCACGGCGACCGCGCTTGGCTTCCGGGTATCGGCGGCGATGGCAGCGGCGGCAGGTGGCCCCCCCACTCCCGAGGACTGAGGGTTTTCAACAATGCCTGAGAACGGTCTTTCCATCAATGCCAGGGAGGAGGAGAGACGAGAAGATCGATCGCTGAGTGGTAGTGGCGGAGGGTCAGATGTAGCCATCTGAGGGTTTCGCCTCGGAGGAGGACTCGGAGGTGTGGCTGGCCCTCTTTAGACCCTCGGCAGCTCGGCCTAGGATTGTTCAATCTGGCCTGGAGTGTCGGAGCAACTGGGTATGGAGCCCTGACATCAAGGCCTATATTGACTTTAACACCAATTGATTGACTTGACGGAGAATGGCTAGTCATCTGTACCTGGGGCAAGTGAGACCGCTTTGGGTTTGGGGACAGAATAACGGCCCCATGGAGCCCTGAAGTCCACGGTTCATCTCGCCAGCCAGGAGCCTAACCTTGCTATAATAACCGCTACAATAACACCTTGACATTTTCACCGCCTGGATGGACTGCTGACCGCTTTGTATTTGTATTTTTATTTACCTATGCGAAGATTTTCAATCATGACCTTCTTGCCCTGCGAGACTCTCTCTCGAGGTCTGGCCTCCACATTATCGAGGGCACATCTTGAGGACGGGTTTTGGAACCCCGAGAGATGGCATGCGAAATCTAGGAGGCTTAGGGGATTTTTAATGAACTCTTTTAGTCGTTTTTTATTAGGGGATTTTAAGGGAAATTTTAAGGGGGGAAGGGAAAGGGCGGGAGCTGGGGGTAGCCCGTCGAGGGTGGGGCCAGTCACTGCGCATGTTTGCGGCGGAGTGTTATTAGGTCCGAAGGTTCCGGGGGAGGGTGATGTTCCAGGTGACAATTGTGGTTCCATCTGTGTGGTTAGTGGGAGAGGCAGATATGGCGGAGGGGCGTATCGAGACCTGGGAGCACGTGTTCGATGTTTGAAGGCGATCACGTGCTCCGGCCCCTCAGTTCCTACCCGTTCCTCAGGAGGCCATGATCCTCAGAGCTTGGATCTTCGGCTGATGTTATGTAATGCCCGGTCCGTGGTTAATAAAGCTCCCCTGATCTGTGATCTTATTCAGGGGGAGTCCGCGGACCTTATGGGCATTACGGAGACCTGGTTGGGCCCGGAGGGGGGGGTGCCCCTTGTTGAGTTGTGCCCTCCAGGTTTCCGAGCATTTCATCAGCCGAGGGCCCAAGGTAGGGGTGGGGGGGTGGCGGTTGTTATTAAGGAAGATCTAGAGCCGAGGGAGGCCACTGTTCCTCAGATTGCCGGCTGTGAATCCCTCTATGTGAGGTGGGGCCATAGGAATCAGTTGGGCTTGTTGATCGCACCTGGCTCCTTGCTGCGTGACCACAGCCCTGCCCGAGCTGTTGGAGGTACTCGCTGCTGTGGCGGTTGAGACCCCCAGACTTATAGTCATGGGGGATTTCAACTTGCCATCAGTTGGCTTGGCATCGACGGCAGCTCGGGAGTTCCAGGCTTCCATGACGGCCTTGGACCTGATTCGAGTAAATGATGGCCCTACGCACATGGGGGGAGGCATGCTGGATCTGATTTATATCTCTGGACAGTGGTTAAATGATCTGGTATTAGACGATTTAGTAACAGAACCAATGTCATGGTCGGATCATTTTCTCCTTCGTCTAGACTTCGAACCGCCATTCACCACCGCAGGGAGACGGAACCTATACGGTGGTTCCGTCCCAGGCGCCTGATGGACCCTGAGAGGTTCCAGACGGAGCTTGGGCCATTCCCTGAGGATCTGGCCCACGGCACGACTGAGGAACTGGTCGTAGCCTGGGAGCGGCCACGGCCGGGCCCTGGACCGTGTCGCGCCTTTGCGGCCTCTGACCCGGCGAGATCTCGTCCGGCCCCTTGGTTCTCCGAGGGGCTGAGGGAGATGAAACGCCGGAGAAGACGCCTAGAGAGCACCTGGAGGTCCAGTCGCCCGGTTGATCGGACACTAGTTAGGACCTATTCTAGGACCTACCTAGTGGCAATGAGGGAAGCGAGGCGCCCACGCCCACCCTCATTGCGCCGGCAGATAACCGCCCGCCGCCCCAGCTGGGTGACCCGCCTCTCCTACATCAGGAGGTGCGGATGACCCTTTGCAGGACGAGCCGAGGAGTTTAGTGGTTATCTATACGATAAAATCGCTCAGCTGAGGGACGGTCTGGACCGAATTTGGGATGATCCAAGCGAGGGAGAGGAGGCACGTCTTGTTGAGCACATTTGGGATGAGTTTGACCCTGTGGCTCCCGAGGACGTGGACAGGCTGTTGGGGAGGCTTCACGGCACGACATGTTTACTGGACCCGTGTCCTTCCTGGCTGGTACTGGCCACTCAGGCGGTGACACGAGGCTGGCTCCAGAGGATTATCAACGCTTCTTTGTTGGATGGGGTTTTCCCTGCCGCCTTGAAAGAGGCGGTGGTGAGACCCCTCCTTAAGAAGCCCTCTTTGGACCCAGCTATTTTGGGTAATTATCGTCCAGTCTCCAACCTTCGCTTTGTTGCGAAGGTTGTAGAGAGTGCCGTGGCGACAGCTGCCCCAACACCTGGATGAAGATGTCTATCTAGACCCGTTCCAGTCCGGCTTCCGACCCGGATACAGCACGGAGACAGCTTTGGTCGCATTGGTGGATGATCTCTGGAGGGCCAGGGACAGGGGATATTCCTCTGCCCTGGTCCTATTAGACCTCTCAGCGCTCGATACCATCGATCATGGTATCCTGCTGCGCCGGTTGGGGGATTGGGAGTGGAGGCACCGTATATCGGTGGTTCTCCTCCTATCTCTCTGACCGGTCGCAGACGGTGTTGACAGGGGGGCAGAGGTCGACCGCGAGGGGCCTCACTTGTGGGGTCCCACAGGGTCGATTCTCTCGCCTGCTGTTCAACATCTACATGAAGCCGCTGGGTGAGATCATCAGTGGCTTCGGGGTGAGATACCAGCAGTACGCTGACGACACTCAGCTGTACTTTTCCACCCCAGACCACCCCAATGAAGTTGTCAAGTGCTGTCCCGGTGTTTGGAAGCTGTACGGGTCTGGATGGGGAGAAACAGGCTCAAGCTTAATCCTCCAAGACGGAGTGGCTGTGGATGCCGGCACTCGATTCAGTCAGCTGCAGCCGCGGCTGGCTGTTGGAGGCGAGTTATTGGCCCCAAAGGATAGGGTGCGCAACTTGGGTGTCCTCCTGGATGATCGGCTGTCGCTTGAAGACCATTTGACGGCCGCTCCAGGAGGGCCTTCCACCAGGTTCGCCTGGTTCGCAGTTGCGCCTTCCTTGATCGGGATGCCTTATGCACAGTCACTCATGCGCCGCTACCTCTCGCTGGATTACTGTAATGCTCTCTACATGGGGCTCCCTTGAAGTGCGCTCGAGGCTTCAGTTAGTCCAGAATGCAGCTGCGCGGGTTATAGAGGGAGCTACGCGTAGCTCCCATGTAACACCGCTCCTGCGCAGACTGCACTGGCTGCCTGTGGCCTTCCGGTGCACTTTAAGGTGTTGGTTATGACCTTTAAATCGCTCCATGGCTTAGGACCTGGGTACTTACGGGACCGCCTGCTGTTACCACACGCCTCCCACCGACCCGCACGCTCCCATAGAGAGGACTTCTCAGGGTGCCGTCCGCCAAACAATGTCGGCTGGCGGCCCCAGGAAGGGCCTTCTGTGGGGCTCCCACACTCTGGAACGAACTTCCCGGGTTTACGCCAAATACCCGACCTTCGGACATTTCGTCGCGAACTCAAGACTCATCTTTTTATCCGCGCAGGGCTGGCTTAAATTGGGATTTTAATGTTTAAATTTATTAATTTTAAACGGGGTTTTCTTAGTATGGTAAATTTTAATTATTGGGCTAATTTAAAATAAGTTTTTTAAATCGTATTTTAAACTTGTATATTGTATTGTCGGTTTTATTATGCCTGTACACCGCCCTGAGTCCTTCGGGAGAAGGGCGGTATAAAAATCAAATAAAATAAAAATAAAAATAAAAATAAAATCAACTTACCCGGGCAATAGATCAGGGTATAGTCATAGGCAGCTAAGAAAACTGTCCAGCGGGACATTCTGGGGGAAAGAATAAGGGGGGTTTGTTGATCCCCAGCCAATAAACCCAAGAGAGGCTGATGATCGGTCACTAACTCAAAACTGCGGCCATAAACATAATCGTGGAACCGCTTGACAGCGGCCACAGCAGCTAGGGCCTCCCTATCAAATTGACTGTAGTTACATTCTGTGGAGGACAGAGTTTTTGAGTAAAATGCGATAGGAGCCTCTGAGCCATTTGGAAGCCTGTGGCTCAAAACAGCCCCAATCCCGTAAGGGGAGGCATCTGCGGTCAAAACCAGTGGAAGATGAGGACCGTATTGTACGAGTACGGAAGAGGACACCAACAATTCCTTAACTGCTTGGAACACCTTGGAGTATGAGGACCCCCATGACCAGGGGGTATTCTTGTCAAGGAGCCTATGAAGTAGCTCGGCAACCGAGGCCTTATGGGGCAGGAAAACACTGTAAAAGTTTAAAAGCCCTAAAAAGGCCTGAAGCTCAGTTTTGCAAGAAGGGGCAGGGGCATGCCTAATGGCAGCTACTTTAGAATGGGTAGGGTGAATGCGTCAATTAGGTACCCTAAAAATTCTACCTGGGGCACCCCAATGACACACTTGGACTTCTTCAACTTCAGTCCTGACTCTCGGAAATGCTTAAGGACGGCCCTCACATGTTCGATGAGTTCACTGCGACAAGACGCGGAGATGAGAACATCATCGAAGTATGGCACAACAATGGGTAACCCATGGAGAAGGCGCTCCATCAAATTTTGAAACAAACCCGGGGCAATACTAATTCCAAACTGGAGGCGGCGACACCTGAAAGCACCCCGGTGGGTGACAATAGTCTGTGCTTCAGCTGAAGCATCATCCACCGGGAGCTGCTGGTATGCCTGAGCTAAATCCAGCTTGGCAAAAATAGATCCTGGACCTAGAGAATGAAGCAAATGTTGAACAACCGGGACAGGATATGGATTGGCTTGCAAGGCTCTGTTGAGGGTGCATTTAAAATCTGCACAGATGCGAATAGAGCCATCTGGTTTGATGGGAATAACAATAGGTGTTTCCCAGCATGAGTGGTCAGTGGGCTCAAGGATCCCCTGGCTCAGTGGTTCCCAACCTTTTCTTGTTTGAGGCACCCTTGGAAAACCTTTCAAAAGTTCCCGGCACCCTTATAAGGAAATATCCTTCTTTTTCGACGCTGTCAGATAAGATACTTATTTATTTATTTATTTATTAATCGAACTTATATACCGCACCATCTCCCGTAGGACTCAGGGCGGTTCACAGGCATATTAAAACAATACAATAAATCAATATTAAAACCCAATTAAAACTAGATAATATCATGGCCTGATCACTAAAAAATAAAAAACCTATAAAAACCCCATTAAAATATGTTAAAAGTCATTTGGATAACTGCTGAGCAAAACCCCCAAAGACAAAACTACCCTGTTCCAAAGCAAATAAACCGAGTGAGAGTGAGTCACAAACCAAGTGCAGAGCCCAGTTCCCTTCAGCAAAATAAGAGAAGCGCTTTATGAGCTAGTTTTAAACCTTTTGCCTTTCTTTCCCCCGCCCCCCCCAACGCAACCCCCCCCCCAATCTGCCTTCAATCTCAAGAGTGCGTCAAAACAGAGATCTCAAGTCCAAGTGGGCTGAATGCTGCTCAAACCAATGACTCCCCACCAGCAGGAATGAATGGGAGCCGAGTGAAAGGGTTTGTTTTAATTCTATAACTCGGGCGGATCGCAAAGGCATGATAAAATCAGCTTGGTATTCCGAAAGTAATCACAGACACAAACTCTAGGTAGGAGAAGGGAAAAAAAACACCCTTTCTTCCACAGTTCTGAAAAGGAACCGAAAAAAACTTCTTGCCATCCCCGATCCCCCAATAATCCCTCCAACCCCAGCCCCTTCCTCTCTCCTAAGGATTTAACGGCGACAAGCGAGCGAGAGAGCTTCCGAGAGAGGCTGGGTTGTTTTGTTTGCTCGGCGGATCAGCAAATCAGCAATCCCGGGAGGGCTTTCGAGGCTTTTCAACAGGTGGAGCCACCCTTTTGTGAAAAGGAGGGGACCGAGAACGGAGCGGGAGGGGGAGGAAAACTTACCCAAGTTGGAAGGCTTTGAGGAGGAGCCGAGCCGGGCACGCCTTTGTGTGCGCGGCTCTTCTCTTCGCCTTGCAAGCGCCGCCGCCGCCGCCCGGCACTGGAGCCGCGCTTTCCCCCCCGACTGGCTGCACGTCAACCGAGCAGCTCCCGGAGGCAGCTCAAAAGACCGGTAGGAGTCGCCGCGCTCAACGGACTGTCCATGCTGCGAGGAGGCAGCCACAGCCTCGTCCTGGTGGAAGCCAGACAGCCGCCTCCACAAGTCGGACCAACAGCGGCGGCTTCCACGAAAGAAAGAGAGGGGGGAAAAAAAGAAGAAGAAGGACGGACGGGCGGGCGGGAATGAGGCACGCCGCCAGGGAGAGAGCCAGGGGCTCATCACATGATGCGCCGGAGCGCCCGCCTCTGCCCGCGCGTCAATCCACAACCTTTGGCGGCACCCTCAAAAGATCTCACGGCACCCCTTAGTGCCGCGGCACACCGGTTGGGAACCACTGCCCTGGCTGATCAGTTTGTCCAACTCAGCAGCCACCTTGGGGCGGAGGGCAAAAGGAACCCTGCGGGGCTTCAGCCTGATAGGAGCTACCTGAGGGTCCAGATTCAGGGAAATAGGGGAACCAACATATTTGCCCAGGGATTCGCTGAATACATCAGCGAATTCCTGATACAAATATTCCAAGTTGGTGGCCTACGTGGAATGAATGCCAGAAATGCCAAGACCCAGAGAGCTGAACCAATCCAACCCGAGGAGACTAGGAAGGGACCCTCCCACAACAATTAAAGGAAGCCGGCCAGCGAAACCATCTTTCTCAACCAGGAAATGGCCGTGGCCAATAATTGGAATAGAATTTCCCTGATAATCATGCAGTCTCACTGGACAGGGTCGCAACTGACTTTTCTGTAATGATGGAATCCGCTTTTTTATGGTGGCCCAGGATATTACTGTTTTCGTGGAGCCCGTGCCAGCATCCATCAGGCATGACATCCCCTCAATCTTGACTGTTAAGGTTAATTTGTTCTGAGTATCATGCCCCACTGGTCCGGCAGTCACTTCAGCAACCCTTCGGCCTTTGCAAATGGCAAAACACTTCTCACATGCAGTTGGAGGCTTGGCCGAAAAACGCCTTGGTCGTGCTTCTGGGGGTGCTGGCTTGTTAGAGCAGCAGACTTGAGCAATATGGCCAGATTTTCTGCAGAGACAGCAGGTAGCAGAGCGGAAGCGGCATGTTGAGCGGAGATGCGGGTCACCACAGCTGAGGCAGGAAGCAAAAGGTGTCTTCTTGTCACGTCTTTTCCGGGTGCCAGAAACCTACAGATGGCTAATTTCAGCCTCCTCATCTGTGTTCCCCTCAGCCGAGAGGGATTCCTCATAATGAACAGCTGCGGTTTGGCCAGCAGGGGTGTGGAACCGCCGAATGTCAGCAGTCGACTTGCTGGACATCTCTGATGCCTGAGCTTCCTCTAGGGCTGCCTGGAGAGTCAATTCTTTCTTCGCTAATAGCTGCCTCTGCAGTCTCATATCATTTACCCCGCAAACTAATTGTTCTAACAAAGAGTCTTCCAGATCTGGAAACTCGCAATCAAGAGCTGTGGTTCTGAGGGTAGCCAGGTATTGGTTTACTGACTCCCCCTCCTTCTGGAGCATCTGCCTGAATTTAAAACGGCGGGCAATCCGGGATGGGGCAGGTGAGTTATGCCCCCTCAACTTCTCTCTCAATGTCTCCCAAGGTGTTGTGTGGACATGCTGAGGGGCAAGCAATGCCCTGGTGGTGGCAAATACCTTAGGGCCACAGGAATTTAAAAAATTCGCCCACTTCCGTCTGCTGAAGAGATCAGTGAAATTGTTTGCTTCTAGGTAGCATTCAAATCTCTCCATGTATGCCTCCCAAGTTTCTTCAGCAGCATCAAAAGGCGCAAAAATAGGTGGTGCCATTTTGACAGCCGGTACAATGCTTCAGGAAGGCTTGTCACCCTTGACTTTAAAAAAAAAACCTATTAGCTCAGCCGCTCCCTTTTCAGCTCATTGATCGCCTCAGTATCCCACCCTCGTCTGCCAGTGTTCTGACCTTGATAGAAGGGTTAATTACTGAGGCAACCAGGCTTCTAACAATATGCTTTATTTATAACCGCAACTAACAAGGCAAACCTAGAACGAAAAGCGGAGCTGAAAAACAGATGACAGCCCTTTTATATCGGCTGTCAGAACGGCTCAGCCAATGGGAGACCAGGAAAACTCCCACGCCGTGAACCAGCCAATCAGGAGGGTCGCGTCATTTGTCATTAGGGAAACATGCCAAACTCAACAATATCAATATCCACATTTCACAGAAACCAAATCTTTATATAATCCAAAGCTCTAAGGCAGCAGTCACCAACTGGTGGTCCGTGGACCACTGGTGGTCCATGAGAAAATTTTGGTGGTCCCCAGAAAAATTATTTGCATTTTTTATATTGCACTGAATCAGGGGTCCTCAAACTACACCCCCTTGGCCGGATATGTGCAATGAACATTTGTGTTGCTGCAGAGAGTTTCCCCCTTTGGGGTCTTTTTGTGCAGGTTTTTTTTTTTTTTACATTTATATCTCGCCCTTCTCCGAAGACTCAGGGCGGCTTACATTGTGTAAGGCAATAGTCTCATTCTATTTGTATATTTATACAAAGTCAACTTATTGCCCCCCCAACAATCTGGGTCCTCATTTTACCTACCTTATAAAGGATGGAAGGCTGAGTCAACCTTGGGCCTGGTGGGACTAGAACCTGCAGTAATTGCAGGCAGCTGTGTTTAATAACAGGCTTCTTATAGCCTGAGCCACACCGCTGGAGGGGGGCAGAAATTCCAACTTGGGTCTGCTTTAGCCTCCTGGTGTGGGTTTTGGGCAAAGGCTGGGGGGGAAGCGCCACTGGTGGCAAGGAGCCAGAGGGCCTTGTTCCAGTGGGACTGCATCATGGCCGGGAACTGGCTAACCATCCTAGTCCATTCAGGCACCAGTACCTGGCCTTGCACTCCTGCAGGTCTTGTGTCTGCTTGGAAAGACTATGCTCATAGTCCTCTGTGAGGTGTTTCTTCGGAGCCTCCTTCTCGGTCAGATCCAATTTGAACTGAACTGTTTTGCAAACTCTTTCTCATAGTGGCTGTTTAGCTCCAGCAACTGCTTCCTGTTGGGGCCCTAAGGAGCCGGGCAGGGAGGTGAGGAGTGGCCTCATCTCATGAGTGACATTGAGTTGGCCATGCCCACACAGTCACATGGCCACCTTTTCCACGCCCACCCAGCAGGTCATTAGGCAGATCATATTAGTGGTCCGCAGGATTTAAAATTATGAATTTAGTGGTCCCTGAGGTTTGAAAGGTTGGTGATCCCTGCTCTAAGGCATTGAAATCCTGAGGTTTTCTCCATCCTTCTTTCCAAGCCAATGTAAGGAACCTGATCTATGTTTATTCTCCAGTTTTTTGCATTTGGAGTGGACATTCAGCCCTCTATTCTTATGTTGATAAGAACATCTGAATGACCCACTTCACCATGTGAGTCTTCTCTTGATAACACATAATATAGAAGTGATACATAGAGAAAAGTGTGAAATCAATCATATAGTATAACATTTTCATTCTCCCCATCCCCAATATCTCTTCTTATGCCAGATGAACTTTGCCATTGTAAGTGAAGACCTTAAATCTCCTATTTGTATGTGTGTGAGAGAGAGGGGGGGAAGAGAGAGAATTTCTCGCTAAGCATATTATTAGATGGTAGCTAAATTTCTTTACAACCACACATATCTAATCTACCCTGATAAGTTATTCATTTGCAAGTAACTAGTTATGTCAACTCTGCAGACCATTCAATAATGGAGCCAAACATTTATCATTCCAAAGTATTCTAGCTATAAGCAGAACCATTTAACTATTCAACTAACTCTCTTGCTCTTGCAAAGACGTTTGCAACAGTTAACCCACAGGAGTGTTTCAATAGAAGAAAATACAACAATGCCAATAACATTTAAGAATAGTTGCAATATTTCAATGAGGCTGTGTGATGCAATTGTTATAACTGCATAAATAGAGAGCTGTGTCCTATCCCAGGAGTAAGATTTGATCCAGAACCAATCCCAACATGAAGATCCTTTATCTGCTATTTGCATTCCTTTTCCTTGCATTCCTGTCTGAACCAGGTAAGAAACCAAATTATTGATAGTTTAGAAATAACTGATAACTCACTACTTTCTAAGCAAGGATGATCATCACTGAAAGCGGGATAATCTTCAACATCTTCTTTTAGTTTATGTGAAAGAAATAGCTTTGAACACTGTGGACTATTGACAACATGAGCCTTCAAGTATTGGAAAAATATGCCATTGATTTTCCTTTTTCATTAAAACTTGAGATCCAGTGTAATATAGGGCATCAAGGAGGGACTGGAAAACCAATTCATTGATTCACTATTCTATACAAAACTTAACTGATGGTTTTATTATTGTATACTATTTGTTGGTTTTAGTTTTGGTATACCAAATGCTCAATAAAAAACATTATGAATGATGTGTTTGAGGGAAAACAGAAAGCCAGTTTGATCTAGTGGTCAAAGCACCAAGCTAGAAATCTGGAGACTATTCTAGTCCCACCTTTGGCATGAAAGTTGGCTGGATACGTTTGGACTTGTTCCTTCTCACAGGATTGCTGTTGTGATAAAATAGGAGAAGGCATCCTTGATATTCTCATCAAACTAATGTTGGAAGAAATATCCATCTGGGTTCAGTTCCAAGTGGGGACAAAGACACTGGAAACATGGAGGCTGCTTGGAAAGATGGTTTAATGGTGGTCAGGATCACATGGCTTGAGTTCCTGAACAGAAAAGGGCTGAGATCCTGTGTGCTCCCTGGCTTTATGCTTTTTCTGAGCTTTGAACTTTCTGGGGCACAGGAAGAGTATCCTGATTGGTTGTCAGACTCCCAGTGGGTGGGGGTCTTAGCTAGCCTTGCTGGCTGATGTAATCTCCCCAGGTGCCATGTGGTGAGTTTCTGTTCTAGATGGGTTCTATTATGTTGCAGATGATGATGGCCCATTGAGAAAGGTGGGGAGAATGAGTGAGCTTAGCTGAGGCTTTTAATGGCCCATTGACAAAGGTGGGGGGGAGTCAGGAAACTGCTTTGTCTTTAAAACATGTTTCTCCATTTCTCATCCAGGGAAATATATTCTACCTTTTTAAATATTTTCTAAAATATTTCATTCTTCTAGGAGGGGGGTGGGTGCTAAATTCCTACACTAAGTAATATCAAAAAGGAATGGAATTTGCTCTCTGTTTATATTCTAGGGGTCTGCCCAATTAGTATTGGTTAGGAGTGGTCTTGGGTTGTTTTTTTTATTATTTTATTTTGTCACAACACTATACGCAAACTTTGACATAAAAAAACAACATATATATAAGCAAAAAAACATATACCGTATATACTCGAATATAAGCCGATCCGAGTATAAGCCGAGGTCCCCAATTTTACCCCAAAAACTGGGGTAAACTGGGGACTCGAGTATGCGAGGGTGGAAATGAGGCAGCTACCGGTCGGGAAATCCTCCTCCTCAGCTGAGAAGGCTGGCGGCTCCCCGCCCGCCTCTCACTGCACCGCAGGGCTTCAGTCCGTAAAATGTGAAAAGAAAAAACTGAGTATAAGCCGATATACTGAGTATGCCGAGGCTTAAAAAAAACTTGAGTATAAGCCGTATAGACCCGAGTATAAGCCGAGGGGACGTTTTTCAGCACAAAAAATGTGCTGAAAAACTCGGCTTATACTCGAGTATATACGGTATATAAGCAAAAGTATGCAATAACTGTATTAATTTGATATAAAGAAAGGCAACAATAGGACAGGAAGGGTAGGCACTTTTGTGCTCTTATGCACGCCCCTTATAGTTTTGTTTTGTTTTGTTATATACTGTTATTGTTAACTTTTTGTCACTTCCTTGATTAGGGTATTGTTTACTTCTTGTTTATTGGTCAGATGTTAAGTTTGGTGTTAATATAAAATAATCTGGGTGTTGATTGCTGGTAGGGAGATATTTTGGTCTTTTTGTTCCCTTTTTTGTTTATTCATTGTCTCTTTTGCAAAGTACCGTATATACTCGAATATAAGCCAATCCGAGTATAAGCCGAGGTCCCCAATTTTACCCCAAAAAACTGGGGTAAACTGGGGACTCGAGTATAAGCCGAGGGTGGGAAATGAGGCAGCTACCGTCGGGAAATCCTCCTCCTCAGCCGAGAAGGCTGGCGGCTCCCCGCCCGCCTCTCACTGCACCGGCAGGGCTTCCCGCGTTAATGCAAAACCCCGCCAAGTTGGCGCCATCCGGTATAATGTGAAAAAAAGAAGAAAAAAAAAACTCGAGTATAAGCCGTATATACTCGAGTATAAGCCGAGGGGACGTTTTTCAGCACAAAAAATGTGTTGAAAAACTCGGCTTATACTCGAGTATATACGGTAAGTACATATTGCTTATGTCTATGTGTCCATTGATAGCTAATTTGTCAGAGTGCCAAGCTGCCAGGAATTCTCTAGTGCTTTTGGATTTGGCTTGATTTACGATGGTCACAGTTCCCCAGTTGAAAGTATGTTTAAATCTGTCCATGTGTTGTGAATTTAAAAAGTTTTCATCATGTCTTATGACTGCTGCTTGATGTTCATGGAAATAGGAGGAGAAAGGAGTATTATATACATTTGCCACCTTGAGTTATTTTAAGAAATAAAGTTGAGATAACACTAAATAAAAAATAAATATTCACTATCTAGTGAATCTATTGATATTCAATTTGTAAAAAGAGAAGCTATTGCAGCAAAATGTCACAAATGTTCTGTTTTTCAAGAGCAGAGAAGAGCACCGTTAGAAACATTAAGAGAAGAGGAAGAAAGCCAAAGGAAAACCAAGTTCTGAAGTTTCAAGGAAGCTAACCATTCTCACCATTCTCACTCAAGTTCTTCATCAAAAACACCCAGCATAATCGTCAGTGACGATAATTCAGGATTATTTCCTAGCAAGCTGTGATAATGGAGAGAAATATAGCACCGCAAGGTCTCTCTTTGGTGTGAATCAAATTTTTTTCCTCCATACAACCTTAACAGATGCAGGCATACCTGCCAATTCAGCTCTGGCCAGACATGAAACCTGGGTTGATATAAGATATATTGGGGCTGCTGAAAGGAGATTAGCAAAAATAGATTCCTTGGTCAGAGGGAAGTTACTGAATTCATAGGACTCCTGTAATTCTGTAGAAAAAAGTGATGTATTAGAAAGAAAAAAAATCTAAATAACAAAGTATCTTTACATCATTCCTCTGTCTACCCTTTTTCTTTTAACAGGTAATGCCCAGAACCGGTGTTATGGACTAGGAGGATTCTGCCATTTGGGTCGCTGTCCACAAAAGATTGAGAATATTGGGAGACAGGGTTGTAGACGGAGATTTATATGCTGTAGACGGTAAGTAAACACTCCTCTAATAAAGATGTCACAGATGTAGATCGGGATACTCTTATTTTTACTCCAAAGCATTTCAAGGCATTCACCTGAAGAGGAACAGGTGTTTCAAAGGCAGTGATAGATCGTTCTCCGTATGGGTTCGAATTTCCCGGCTGGGAACTCCTCTCCAGCAGATTGGAGCGTTGCCGAAGTATTAGAAGGAATTGAGATCGAAGCGAGCTGCGTGAAAGCGAGGTTTCTTTATTTTTCAGGAAGACGAATCCAGCAAGCGCAAGGACCGCGTTCCTGGGTGAGCTGACAACCATATACAGTAAGTGTACATTTTTTATACTCTTTTTCCCTTTACATTTCTTTGTTTTGGGAGTACTTGATGGGATTTCCCTTTGTGTGTGTGCTTGCTAAGTTTTCTGTGTTTTGTCTTTCTGATTATGTTAATGTGGGTGGGTTTCGTGTTCGGGCGTGCGTTCCGGTTTAATCTGTTCTTTCTAACGATTTGATTTCCTTAAGTGTTCTCCCTTCCGTTAGTTGTTTTCCATATGTTTTGACTGAAGTTAATCTATTCAGGCTTGTGATTGAATCTTGTCCTGATCTAATCTATTCCTTTATTTGGTCGGCTATGTCTGTGTGACCTAATTATTTCCTTTCCTGTATTTCTTGGTATTGTCTTTTAAATAGCCTTGAGGTTTGTGGGTTTTTCCCTGGCCAGATTTAATTCTGAGCCAGTGTCTTTTGTTATTATGATGTGCCCTTGCTTGGTTTCCTTTTGCTCAACACTGCCTGGGTGAAGTTCCCTTCCTACAGCAGAAAGAAGGGCAGGAGAGATTTTCAGGTTCAGATAAGAAACTTTACCTTAAACTTATTATGCTCAAACTATTATTTTATCTCATTTGTATAGCCACATTGAAAAATGATGTCATCTTCATCTACAACCCTGGATGTCTTCAAGACATGTCCAATGACCTGAGATTACTACCTGCTATCGCTTTTTCTTTCTTTACATTAATCAAATTGCTATCTATCAAAATTGAAAACATTTATGCATTGAAGTAAAATTTGGCAAATATTCCTTCAAATAAAGCTAAATGAGCAGTGCAGATTTTGTGCAACTTTTTAAGAGGGACCTGGGAGCAGTATATTCTTTGACTATGTAAATGTGTCTGTTTGTGTGTCATATCACTTTCCCTACAGTTCCCTGCTCTTTAACCACGCATTATGCCATAAAGTCACACACTCATTCTTCCCCATTTTTTTATTTGTTGAAGCAGTTATTTTGCCACTGAGGTCTTCCAGCTGACGTGGCTGCTTGAACAGAAGTAGAACAAAACAAAAATTATTAACTAAGACCCCACAATGGAAAATACAAAACTCAGACTATTCTGATACTTAAGAAACTCTTAAGATTATGTTTTTCAAGATAAATACTGTGGGATACTACTTAGAATAAGAACGCTGTTGTCTGTTAACTCAGTATCAACATAGTTTTGGCTCTTGGTAAAAGAATGGAAGATGTAGCAAGAGAAAATTTGCATGAAAGAGATCTCTTCCTGAACCATTTTGTTCGTTAAGTGCAGAGACCAAAAGACATATTCTATTAATTTCACTCACCAGCATAAAACAGAAGGGAAAACTATAATGAAAAAAAAAATCAGAGTGTGCATCAGGTAGGATCCCTTATAAACACAGACACAGGAAGAGAGGGAGAGGGAGGGAAGGAGAGTGGCGGGGAGGAAGAGGGAGAGAGCACAACCAAATGAGGGATATTACTGTGGACACTGTTATACCTATGCTCATGAAGGGATGCAATTTACTGTAATGATATGCACAAGTGAAAATATAATTTGCAAAACCAGAATGTATGTAAAAGTTTAAGAAACATAATAATCAGAAATCAAGTCTGAACCTTCCTAATTTTCCTCCCTCTCAAGTTTTGTTCACTTATTTTCCAATTCTCCTTTACTATAGTTTCTAAATTTAGAAATAGATACAAATATTCAACTTAACAACAAAATAAACATTGGGTGACATCAAACACTGCCATGAGTGAGGAAAGACATGGCAAACTGATCACAGCTCAGGTTTTACAGCATAGAATAAGTTTATTTCAAATCTTTATTTTATTTATTTTTATTTATTTTATTTGTCACACAGTATATATAAGCATAAGCATAAGCATGTAATAACTATACAATATATAAGTATATATATAAGCATGAGTATGTAATAACTTAGGACCGGGTTATCTCTGGGACCGCCTACTGCCACCAATAGCCTCCCACCGACCTGTGCGCTCCCACAGAGAGGGCCTCCTCCGGGTACCATCAGCCAAACAATGTCGGCTGGCGACCCCCAGGGGGAGAGCCTTCTCTGTGGAGGCTCCTGCCTTCTGGAATGAGCTACCTCCGGGGCTTCGTCAACTCCCCGACCTCCGGACCTTTTGCCGCGAGCTAAAGACGCTTTTGTTCCAGCGTACAGGGCTAGCTTAAATGTAGTTTTAATTGGGGTTTTTAAATTGGGGTTTTTAAACGGGGTTTTTAATTGTATTCTAACTTTTAGGCCATATATTGAATTAGTTTTTTATACTGTTTTTAACTTGTGCTATATGTATTTTTGTATTTTATCGGCTGTGAACCACCCTGAGTCCTTCGGGAGAAGGGAGGTATACAAATTTAAAGAATAAATAAATAAATAAAATAAATAACTATATTAATTGGATATAACAAAAGGAAACAATAGGACAGGAACGGTAGGCACGCTTGTGCTCTTATGCACGCCCCTTTATAGACCTCTTAGGAATGGGGTGAGGTCAATAGTAGACAGTTTTTGGTTGAAGCTTTGGGGATTTTGGGAAGAGACCACAAACTCAGGTAGTTTATTCCAAGCATTAACAACTCTGTTACTGAAGTCATATTTTCTGCAATCAAGATTGGAGCAGTTAACATTAAGCTTAAATCTATTGTGTGCTCATGTATTATTGCAATTGAAGCTGAAGTAGTCTTCGACAGGAAGGACATTGTAATAGATGATTCTATGAGTTAAACTCAGGTCATGTCGAAGGCAGCGTAGTTCTAAATTTTCTAAACCCAGGATTTCAAGTCTGGTGGCATAAGGTATTTTGTTGTATTCAGAGGAGTGGAGAACTCTTCTTGTAAAATATTTCTGGACACGTTCAATTGTATTGATGTCAGAAATGTGGTATGGGTTCCAGACAATCGAGCTGTATTCAAGAATTGGTCTAGCAAATGTTTTGTATTCTCTGGTTAGTAGTGTAGAGTTTTTGGAGAAGAAGCTACGCAAGATTAGGTTTAGAGCTCTTAAAGCCTTTTTTGCGATGTAATTGCAGTGGGCTTTGACACTTAGATCATTTGATATGAAAACTCCAAGGTCTTTAGCAGGGTGGGGGTCATCTGTAAGGTAATGTCCATCAAGCTTGTACTTGGTGTTTAGATTCTTTTTTCCAATATGTAAGACTGAGCATTTGCTGGTTGAGATTTGAAGTTGCCAAGATTTAGACCATTCAGATACAAAGTCAAGGTCTTTTTGAAGGGGAATTGTATTGTTGGTGGTGTTAAATAGTTTGACATCATCAGCAAAAAGAACACAATTACTTGTAATATGGTCCCAGAAATCATTAATGTATAATATGAAGAGTGTTGGTCCAAGAACGCTGCCTTGGGGAATGCCACTTTTGACAGGAATAGGATTTAATAGAGCATTGCCAATTTTGACCACTTGTTGTCTGTTTGGGGGAAAGCTGTTATCCAATTGTGGAGGGGTTCTGAAATGCCGTAGGATTTTAGTTTTAGCAGAAGTTTATCATGTACTACTAAGTCAAAAGCTTTACAGGAGTCTATGTAGCTTGCATCTATTGCTTTGCCCTGATCAAGATTTGTAGTCCATATGTTTTTGCAGTGAAGAAGTTGTAAGTTACATGATACATTTTTTCTGAAACCAAATTATTTATTAGAGAGTAGGTTGTTTGTTTCTAGGTGGAGGTTAATGGATTGGTTGATGATAGATTCCATTACTTTGCAGGTGATGCAGCATAAAGAGATTAGTCTGTAATTTTCTACTAGGCTGGGGTCTCCTTTTTTGAAGACAGGGATGACTGTGGCTAGTGACCAAAGTTTGGGAAGGGAACTGGTCATGAAAGCTTTCTCAAAGATTATGCTTAGGGGTTCTGCTATATTAGTGGAAAGTTTTTTTAAGAAGTATGCACATAGTCCATCAGGTCCAATAGATAGAAATGGCTTCAGTTTGCGAAGAGCTTTTTCAATATTATCTTCTGTGAAGTCTATATGTGTTAGGTTGTTGTACTCATTGTTGGTACGATTGGGGAATGTCGGGTATGAGTCATTACTGTTAACAAAGACTGAGCCAAAGAATGTGTTAAAGAGGTTTGCTTTAACTGTTTCATCATTATATTCTTTGCCATTAGATTCTTTTAGTGGTGGGATGGATCTCGAGTCTTTAAGTTTGTTGTTCACAAAATTATAAAAAGCACGACTGGAATTTGTGCACAGAAGGTCTTCTTCTTGCTTGGTGTGGTAATTGGTGCATTCAGTTTTTATTTGGTTGCATATATTTCTGTAGCGGTTTTTGAAATTTGCTACATAGCCCTTTTTGTTTCTTCTCCAGATGGATTTTTTTTTTTGGATTGGAGCTTTTTTATTGATATGGGTAATTTGTTTTTTTTTAAATTTTGGTGGTTGTTTGTGGTATGTAAAATTTAATGACTCTATTGACTTCAAGTAGGAAAATTCTATAGTGGTCTTCAGCAGTAATACAGGTTGAGAACAGATTTTGCCAGTCAAGAGATGAGAGGTCATTGTTTATAAGGTCATAGCTGGCTTTTTTGAAATTGTAGTTTGGAATACTATTATTATGACGATTTATGTAAGAGACAAAAGTCTATCATGCTATGGTTGCTGTCGGAAAAGGGTTCTCTTATTTGTAGTCCATAAATTGAGTTTGTGTTGTTGCAGAAGATGAGGTCAAGGCAGTTGTTGAGTCTTGTATTGTTAGTTACTAGCTGTTCAGACCTAGGTTTGTAACAGTGTTGTAAAGTGTAATATGGATGGATTCAGTTGTACATTCATTTGTTATCCACTTAATAATAAAAGGTAGATTAAGGTCACCCAGGAAGATGAGAGGATATGGGCAAGAGGTGGCCCATGTTAGCAGTGTGGTTAACATGTTTGCATGAGCGATGTCGTAGTCAGGGGCTCTGTAGCATAGAAAGAATCGAAGTGTGGTGTTAAGGGACAAGGGACACAATAGCTTCAGGAAGAGAAAGTTTATGTGGAATTTGAATATTTTTTAGATTCAGTGACTTTTTGTAAAAGATAGCCATTCCACCTCCTCTGCGGGTTTCACAATCTGATCGAAAAACATGATACTCTTTGTTTGAAATAATGGGGTCAGGGAGGGATGAGTTGAGTCATGTTTCGCAAACAAATATATTTATTTATTTTATTTATTTATTTATTTATTAAATTTTTATACCGCCCTTCTCCCGAAGGACTCAGGGCGGTGTACAGCCAAAGATAAAACACAATACATAAACAATTAAAACTGTTGTGTCTTGTCCGCTCTCACCGCAGCCGGGGTCTGCTTATCTGCTCCTGAACACGGAGGAATGTATGCCTCCCGGCCCCAGTCCTGGCTCCATGCCCAGACAAGCTGCAGAGGAGGGGGCACCTCCCGGTCCCAGCCCTGGCTCCATGCCCAAGCAGGCTGCAGAGGAGGGAGCATCCCCTGGCCCCAGCCCTGGCTCCATGCCCAGGCAAACGGAGCAGCTAGACCCCTCCCCCTCCTCCACAGCATGTGAGCCTGAGGAAAGTTTACTTCCAACACCTGCTGATTGGAGTGACCCTCGCATCAGAAGACTGGGTAGGCGGAAGCTACAGAAGGAAGGAAGGGGCAGGCCTTAATGAGTGCTGAGTCATGGAGCCACACCCCATAGCCTATATAAAGGATCTGCTTTCTGGAAGTCTCTGAGTCAGGCAAAGTCGAACTTATCTTGCTGAAGTCACTTTCTGGTCTCTTGCCTGCTCTGAGGACTTTGCTAGGACTTTGGGCAGAGCTGCAGAGGCAAGCCTGATTCGGATTTCCCTGACCCGGCTGTCAGCGGAGGAGTGGGACACGACATCTTGCCTGATTCCCACACATCTACAAGATGGATCAGCAACAGCTGGCGCAGATTGTGCAGCAGCTACAAGCAGATAACCAGCAACTGCAACAGTAAGTCGCCCACCTGACTGCTCAACTGGCTGCTGGGAATGCCCCAGCAGTCCAACCTCCTCCTCCTCCTCTTCCTCAGCGCCACAGCCCGGCACCAGTGCCGGAGAAGTTCTCAGGACAGATGGAGATGTTCCCGGCCTTCATGGCCCAGTGCCAGACCTACCTGGCAATGCGGCCGGGGGACTTTCCAGATGACCGGGCCAGGGTGGCCTTCGTGATGAACCTGTTGTCTGGCCAGGCTGTGCAGTGGGCCATGCCTTTGGTGCTCAGGGACAGCCCCTTGCTGGCGGACTACCAGGGGTTCTGGGGGCAACTGCGCCTAATGTATGAAGACCCCGTGCAGGCCCAGACGGCTGCCTGGCGCATGGGAGAGATCCAACAAGGTCCCCGCCCCCTCCGGGAGTACATCGCGGAATTCCGGTTGCTGTGCCATGATTCGGACTGGAACGACACGGCACTAGCAGACGTGTTCAAGAGGGGCCTTTCGGAAGAGCTCCAGGACGAGCTGGCTCGGGTGGAGGCGCCGCGGACCCTCATTGACCTGGTGCCCCTCTGCCTGCGCCTTGACACCCGTCTCCAGCAACGCCCGTCCTGTCGCCGCCAGCGACATCAAAGACCGTCGCCCTCCCTCGACCCGTGCCGACCCGCCCCGGCCGCCCGCGCCGTGGCCGCCGAGGAGCCCATGGAGTTAGGAGCGGCCAGGCCTCGCCTGATGGCCCAGGAGCGGAGCCGGAGGCGCCAAGGGGGGCTGTGCTTGTACTGTGGGGAGCCGACGCATGCCCCAGGAAGGGCGGCGGAGCACGTACGCCCGTCCCCGAATCCCAGCCTGGCCAGTCGGGAAATGGGGCAGGCCCGGCCCAGGGGAAACCCTAGGTCGGGCCCGGACCAAGCCCCCGCCAGACATGGCCGACGTGGACCCCGGGCCCCCTCGGCACCTGATTTTGGACACCCGGGTGTGGGTGGGTGACCGGCCGGAAAGGATCCCGGCGCACACGCTGCTGGATTCGGGGGCCACCACGAACTTTATGGACCGGGCCTTCGTGGACCATTTTGGTGTCCCCTTGGTTCCGGTAGACCCTCCGATGAGCGTCGAGACCATCGACGGGAGGGAGCTGGTGGCTGGACCCATTAACTTCGCCACGCAGCCCTTGCGCCTCGCCATCGGGGACCACGAGGAGGCGATTCGCTTCTACGTGACGGCGGACCTCCACTTCCCAGTGATCCTCGGACTGGCCTGGCTGCGGACGCACGACCCTCAGGTGGCCTGGTCGCGGAACGCCATCTCGTTTCCCAGCCTGCAGTGTGTCGACCACATCCGCCACACCTGCGCCGGCCAGGACATCTTCACCCCGGCCGTCGCCGTGCCCCCTGAGCTGCAGGACTTCGCTGACGTCTTCAGCGAAAAGGAGGCGGACCGCTTACCCCCGCACCGGCCCTACGACTGCCCTGTGGACCTGCAATCCGGCATCCCGCTGCCAACGGGACGCCTGTATTCCATGTCCGAGCCCGAGTTGGCCGCCCTCAGGGACTTTCTGGACAAAAATCTGGCCCGAGGGTTTATCCGGCCTTCCAAGTCCCCTCTGTCGGCCCTGGTCCTCTTCGTAAAGAAGAAGACGGGGGATTTGCACCTGTGTTGCGACTACCGCCGGCTGAACGCCATCACGGTGCGGAATCGCTACCCCCTGCCGCTCATCCCGGAGCTGATGGACTGGCTGCGGGAGGCCTCCATCTTTACCAAGCTCGACCTCCGGGGGGCCTACAACCTGGTGCGGATGCGTGAAGGGGACGAGTGGAAGACGGCATTCGGCACCCGGTACAGACACTACGAGTACACGGTCATGCCGTTTGGGCTGACCAACGCCCCCGCCGTCTTCCAACATTTTATGAACGATGTGTTCCGGGACATGTTTGATCGGTTCGTGGTGATCTACCTGAACGACATCCTGGTCTACTCCCGGTCCAGGGAAAGTTACCTCCAGCACCTCCGCCTGGTCCTGCAGCGCCTGCTGGAGCACCAGCTCTACGCCAAGCTGGAGAAGTGCTTTTTCCTCCGGCCGTCCATCGAATTCCTCGGGCACATCCTCTCACCCGAGGGGATCACCATGGACCCGCGCAAGGTGGAGGCCCTGAGCAGCTGGGAAGCCCTGCGTCAGGTGAAGGATGTCCAGCAGCTGCTGGGCTTTGCTAATTACTATTGGACCTTCATCCCAGGCTTCGCCACGCTGACGGTTCCGCTCACCCAGCTCCTCCAGAAGAAGGTCCCGTTCCGGTGGGGTCCCCCGCAGGAGGAAGCCTTCACGGCTCTCAAGAAGGCTTTCGTCACGGAGCCCATCCTGCGACATCCTGACCCACACCGGCCTTTCGTGGTGGAGACGGACGGAGCCACACCCCATGGCCTATATAAAGGATCTGCTTTCTGGAAGTCTCTGAGTCAGGCAAAGTCGAACTTATCTTGCTGAAGTCACTTTCTGGTCTCTTGCCTGCTCTGAGGACTTTGCTAGGACTTTGGGCAGAGCTGCAGAGGCAAGCCTGATTCGGATTTCCCTGACCCGGCCGTCAGCGGAGGAGTAGGACACGACAAAAACCAACAATTAAAACCTAGCAAATTACAAAAGGCTGATACTTAAAAATTTAAATTTAAAATTATAAAAAAATTTAAAAACCCAATAAAAACCCCAGTTTAAGATTAAAACTATTAAAACCATTATGCCAGTCCAGCTTGAATAAATAAAAATGTTTTTAGCTCACGACGGAAGGTCCGAAGATCAGGCACTTGACGTAGGCCAGGGGGAAGTTCATTCCAGAGCGTCGGTGCTCCAACAGAGAAGGCCCTACACCTGGGGACCGCCAGCCAACACTGTTTGGCGGACGGCACCCTGAGGAGACCTTCTCTGTGAGAGCGTGAAGGGACGAGTGGAAGACGGCGTTCGGCACCCGGTACAGACACTACGAGTACACGGTCATGCCGTTCGGGCTGACCAACGCCCCCGCCGTCTTCCAACATTTTATGAACGATGTGTTCCGGGACATGTTGGATCGGTTCGTGGTTATCTACCTGAACGACATCCTGGTCTACTCCCGGTCCAGGGAAAGTTACCTCCAGCACCTCCGCCTGGTCCTGCAGCGCCTGCTGGAGCACCAGCTCTACGCCAAGCTGGAGAAGTGCTTTTTCCTCCGGCCGTCCATCGAATTCCTCGGGCACATCCTCTCACCCGAGGGGATCACCATGGACCCGCGCAAGGTGGAGGCCCTGAGCAGCTGGGAAGCCCCGCATCGGGTGAAGGATGTCCAGCAGCTGCTGGGCTTTGCTAATTACTATCGGACCTTCATCCCAGGCTTTGCCACGCTGACGGTTCCGCTCACCCAGCTCCTCCAGAAGAAGGTCCCGTTCCGGTGGGGTCCCCTGCAGGAGGAAGCCTTCACGGCTCTCAAGAAGGCTTTCGTCACGGAGCCCATCCTGCGACATCCTGACCCGCACCGGCCTTTCGTGGTGGAGACGGACGGAGCTACACCCCATGGCCTATATAAAGGATCTGCTTTCTGGAAGTCTCTGAGTCAGGCAAAGTCGAACTTATCTTGCTGAAGTCACTTTCTGGTCTCTTGCCTGCTCTGAGGACTTTGCTAGGACTTTGGGCAGAGCTGCAGAGGCAAGCCTGATTCGGATTTCCCTGACCCGGCCGTCAGCGGAGGAGTAGGACACGACAAAAACCAACAATTAAAACCTAGCAAATTACAAAAGGCTGATACTTAAAAATTTAAATTTAAAATTATAAAAAAATTTAAAAACCCAATAAAAACCCCAGTTTAAGATTAAAACTATTAAAACCATTATGCCAGTCCAGCTTGAATAAATAAAAATGTTTTTAGCTCACGACGGAAGGTCCGAAGATCAGGCACTTGACGTAGGCCAGGGGGAAGTTCATTCCAGAGCGTCGGTGCTCCAACAGAGAATACCCTACACCTGGGGGCCGCCAGCCAACACTGTTTGGCGGACGGCACCCTGAGGAGACCTTCTCTGTGAGAGCGTACGGGTCGGTGGGAGGCATAGGGTAACAGCACGCGGTCTCGTAAGTACCCGGGTCCTAAGCCATGGAGCGCTTTAAAGGTGGTAACCAAAATCTTGAAGCCCACCCGAAAGACCACAGGAAGCCAGTGCAGACTGCGCAGCAGTGATGTTACATGGGAGCCACTCGCGCAGCCTCATTCTGGACTAACTGTAGCCTCCGGGTGCACCTCAAGGGCAGCCCCATGTAGAGAGCATTGCAGTATGGTAATTGCAGTATGGTAATTGCAGTAATTGCAGTATTTACCATCTTTATAACATCCCTACCATCGTGCCTCTCCCCTTTCTTCCTTAGCCCACCCCAGGTCGTTTGTATGGGGTGGTGAACTGACTGAGTCAGCGGTTTTGTCATCTACCGCACATGGATTATCTCGAACTATTTCCCATCAGGACAGACTGGTCATGGTCATTTTATCATCTGTTATGACTTTTGCTGCCAACTTGACCAGCCCAGGATGGGCCTTGCCCGGACCGTCTCAGTGATGCGAACATTTACTGCGGCTGACCTTCTTGCCCTGCGAGATGCCCTCTCATGGGTCTGGCCTCCAGATTATCGAGGCCCACCTTGAGGACGGGCTTTGGAGTCCCGAGAGGTGGCATAAAAATAGGAGGCTTAGGGTTTTTAATTGGCTGTTTTAATAGATTTTTAAGGGAGTTTTAAAGGGATTTTAAGGGGAAGGAAACCGACGGGCTTGGGTTGGGGGTGGGAGGAAGGGGTGGGTGTTGGGGTAACCCGTCGGGGAGTCCAGTTCCTGCACATGCTCGTGGCGGGGTTGGTGGGTCCGAGGTCATGGGGAGTCGGTGTTCCATTGGTGGAGGGTGGTGCTATTTCCACGGTAAGGGGGAGGGGCAGATATGGCGGAAGTGGGGGCTCATATCGTGTTAGGGGGGTGCGCGCTCGATGCTTACAGGCGATCGCGCGCCCGAGCCCTCAAACTTCTCCTGCCTCGGATGGTCAGGATCCTCAGGGCCCTGGCCTTCGCTGATGTTATGCAATGCACGGTCCGTGGCCAATAAGGCCCCTAATTCACGATCTTATTCAGGGGTGCCGGACCTTATGGGCGCATGGAGACCTGGTTGGGCCCAGAAGGGGCGTGCCCTTGTTCAGATGTGCCCACCGGGTTTCCGAGCATTTCATCAGCCGAGGGCCAGGGTAGGGGTGGTGGGGTGGCGGTTGTGATTAGAGAGTCTAGAGCCGAGGGAGACCACTGTACCTCAGATTGCCGGGTGCGAATCCTCTTTGTGAGATGGGGTCATAGATGTCAGATGGGCTTGCTGGTCGCGTACCTGGCTCCTTGCTACGTGACAGCTGCCCTGCCCGAGCTCCTGGAGGTGCTTGCTGGGGTGGCAGTTGAGACCCCCAGACTTTTAGTCGTGGGGGACTTTAACTTGCCATCGTCCGGCTCGTCATCGACGGTAGCTCGGGAGTTCATGGCTTCCATGACGGCCTTGGACCTGACCCAAGTAGTTGATGGCCCTACTCACGTTGGGGGGGGCAATCTGGAGTTGATTTTGTCTCTGGTCAGTGGTTGAGAGATCTGGACTTAAAGGAAATAGTCATTGAACCTTTGTCATGGTCAGATCACTCTCTTCTTCGCCTGGACTTTCTGACCGCCATTCACCACCGCAGGGAGACGGAGCCGACACGTTGGTTCCGTCCCAGGCGCCTGATGGACCCGGAGGGGTTCCGGACGGAGCTTGGGCCATTTCCTGAAGGTCTGGCTCACGGCTCGGCTGAGGAACTTGTTGCGGCCTGGGAACGGGCCGCGGCGGGGGCCTTAGACCGGGTCGTGCCTTTGCGGCCTCTGACCCAGCGCAGGTCCCAACCAGCCCCTTGGTTCTCCGAGGAGCTGAGAGGGATGAAGCGCCGGAGAAGACGCCTAGAGAGTTCCTGGAGGTCTAGCCGTTCAGAAGCTGATCGGACACTAGTGAAGTCCTATACTAGGGCTTACCTAGTGGCAATGAGGAAGCGGCGTACCTACGCCTCCTCCCTCATTGCATCGGCAGATAACCGCCCAGCCGCCCTGTTTCGGGTGACCCGCTCCCTCCTACATCAGGGGGAGCGGGATGACCCGTTGCAGGGACGTGCTGAGGAGTTTAACGGTTATCTATACGATAAAATCGTTCAGCTTCGGGATGGTTTGGACCAAGATTGCGGTGATACGGGTGAGACGGCTGAGGGCGGTCTTGGTGACATTGTATGGGATGAGTTTGACCCTGTCGCTCCCGAGGACATGGACAGGTTGTTGGGGAGGCTAAATGCCACCACATGTTTACTGGACCCGTGCCCCTCCTGGTTGGTGCTGGCCACGCAGGAGGTGACACGAGGCTGGCTCCAGGCGATTACGAGCGCTTCTTTGGTGGAGGGAGTCTTTCCGGCCGCCTTGAAAGAGGCGGTGGTGAGGCCCCTCCTCAAGAAGCCTTCCCTGGACCCGGCTGTTTTAGGTAATTATCGTCCGGTCTCCAAACCGCCATGGCGAAGGTTGTAGAGAGTATGGTGGCATATCAGTTTCCCTTGCACCTGGATGAAACTGTCTATCTAGACCCGTTCCAGTCCGGTTTCCGACCCGGTTACAGCACGGAGACGGCTTTGGTCGCGTTGGTGGATGATCTCTGGAGGGCCAGGGATAGGGGTTGTTCCTCTGCCCTGGTCCTATTAGACCTCTCAGCGGCTTTCGATACCATCGACCATGGTATCCTGCTGCGCCGATTGGAGGGATTGGGAGTGGGAGGCACCGTTTATCGGTGGTTCTCCTCCTATCTCTCCGACCGGTCGCAGTCGGTGTTGGCAGGGGGGCAGAGGTCGGCCCGAGGCGCCTCTCTGGGGGGGTGCCGCGGGGTTCGATTCTCTCGCCCCTTCTGTTTAACATCTACATGAAGCCGCTGGGTGAGATCATCAGTGGTTTCGGTGTGAAGTACCAGCTGTATGCGGATGACACCCAGCTGTACTTTTCTACACCGGACCACCCCAACGGTTATCAAGTGCTGTCCCGGTGTCTGGAGGCCGACGGGTCTGGATGGGGAGAAACAGGTTCAAGCTCAATCCCTCCAAGACAGAGTGGCTGTGGATGCCGGCATCCCGGTACAGTCAGCTAAATCGCGGCTGACCATCGGTGGCGAGTCACTGGCCCCGATGGAGAGGGTGCGCAACTTAGGCGCCCTCCTGGATGAGCGGCTGTCTCTAGAAGATCATTTGACGGCCGTCTCCAGGAGAGCGTTCTACCAGGTTCGCCTGGTGCGCCAGTTGCGCCTTTCTGGACCGGGAGGCCCTATGCACGGTCACCACGCCTCGTGACGCCTCGCCTGGATTACTGCAACGCCTCTACATGGGGCTCCCTTGAAGGGCATCCGGAGGCTACAGTTAGTCCAGAATGCGGCTGCGCTGGTGATAGATGGAGCCCTCGTGGCTCCCGTGATAACACCCATCCTGCGCAGGCTGCACTGGCTACCTGTGGCCTTCCGGTGCGCTTCAAGGTTTTGGTGACCACCTTTAAAGCGCTCCATGGCATAGGGCCGGGTTATTCACGGGACCGCCTACTGCGACCAGATACCTCTCACCGACCGTGCGCTCTCACAGGAGGGACTCCTCAGGGTGCCGTCAGCTAGGCAGTGTCGTCTGGCGGCGCCCAGGAAGGGCCTTCTCTGTGGGGCTCCCGCCTCTGGAACGAGCTCCCCAGGACTCCGCCAACTTCCGGACCTTCAACCTTCCGTCATGAGCTCAAGACACATTTATTCATCTGTGCAGGACTGGCTTAGATTTTAAATTTTATAGGGGTTTTAAATTGATTTTAATATTTATATTTCTATTTTTAATGATAGGGCATTGGAATAAGTTTTTTAAAGATTATTTTAATTTTGTGTATCGATGTTTTATATGCCTGTGAACCGCCCTGAGTCCTTTGGGAGATAGGGCGGTATATAAATTTAAATAATAAATAAATAAATAAATAGTAATCCAACCGAGACGTGACCAGAGCGTGAGTGACTGTGCATAAGGCATCCCGGTCAAGGAAGGGACGCAACTGGTGGACCAAGCGAACTTGGTAAAAAGCCCTCCTGGAGACGGCCGCCAGATGTTCATCAAAGGACAGCCGTCCATCCAGGAGGACGCCCAAGTTGCGAACCACCTCCTTTGGGGCCACTAACTCGCCCCCAACAGTCAGCTGCGGCCACAGCTGACTGTACCGGGGTGCCGGCATCCACAGCCACTCCGTCTTGGAGGGATTGAGCCTGAGTCTGTTTTTCCCCATCCAGACCCGTACGGCTTCCAAGCACCAGGACACCACTTCAACCGCTTCGTTGGGGTGGCCCGGGGTGGAAAAGTACAGCTGAGTATCATCAGCGTACAGATGATAACTCACCCCGAAACCACTGATGACCTCGCCCAGCGGCTTCATATAGATGTTGAACAGGGTAGGCGAGAGAATCGACCCCTGAGGCACCCCACAAGTGAGGCGCCTCGCGGACGACCTCTGCCCCCCTGTCAACACCGTCTGCGACCAGTCAGAGAGATAGGAGGAGAACCACCGATAAACGGTGCCTCCCACTCCCAATCCCTCCAACCGGCACAGCAGGATACCATGGTCGATGGTATCAAAAGCTGCTGAGAGATCTAATAGGACCAGGCCAGAGGAGCAACCCCTGGCCCTGGCCCTCCAGAGGTCATCCACCAATGCGACCAAAGCCGTCTCCGTGCTATATCCGGGCCGGAACCCGGACTGGAACGGGTCTAGATAGACAGCTTCATCCAGGTGCCGGGGAAGCTGCCATGCAAGCACACTCTCTACAACCTTCGCCACAAAGCGAAGGTTGGAGACTGGACGGTAATTCCCCAAAATAGCTGGGTCCAGGGAAGGCTTCTTAAGGAGAGGTCTCACCACCACCTCTTTCAAGGCGGCGGGGAAAACCCCTTCCACCAAAGAAGCACTTATAATCCCCTGGAGCCAGCCTCGTGTCACTTCCTGGGCAGCCAGCACTATCCAGGAAGGACACGGGTCCAGTAAACATGTAGTTGCATGTAACCTCCCCAGCAACCTGTCCACGTCCTCGGGAACCACAGAATCAAACTCATCCCCAAATAACTTCAACAAGACGTGTCTCAGTCATCTCGGTCGGATCATCACAATCTTGGTCCAAACTATCCCGAAGCTGAATGATTTTATCGTATAGATAACCATTAAACTCCTCAGCTCGTCCCTGTAAAGGGTCATCCCGTCCCTCCTGATGAACGGGCGGCCTGGCAGTTATCTGCCGATGCAATGAGGGTGGAAACGTAAGAACGTTTCGCCTCCCTCAATGCCACTAGGTAGGTCTTAGTAAAAGACCTAACTAGTGTCCGATCAGCCTCAGAACAGCTGGACCTCCAAGAGCTCTCTAGGCGTCTTCTCCGGCGTTTCATCTCTCTCAGTTCCTTGGAAAACCAGGGAGCCAATTGAGATCTACGCCGGGTCAGAGGCCGCAAAGGCACGACATGGTCCAAAGCCCCAGCCGTGGCCCGTTCCCAGGCCGCAACCAGTTCTTCAGTCGTGCCGTGGGCAAGGTCCTCAGGAAACGGCCCAAGCTCCGTCAGGAACCTCTCCGGGTCCATCAGGCACCTGGGACGGAACCAACGTATTGGCTCCGTCTCCCTGCGGTGGTGAGCGGCGGTCCGAAAGTCTAGGCAAAGGAGAAAATGATCTGACCATGACATCTATTTTGTCACTATATCTCCTAAATCCAGATCATTAACTCACTGACCAGAGATAAAAATCAAGTCTAGTGCACCTCCCCCAATGTGTGTAGGGCCATCAGTTATTTGAACCAGGTCCAAGGCCGTCATGGAGGCCTGGAACTCCTGAACCACCGTCGATGACAAGCCAGCCGATGGCAAGTTGAAATCTCCCAAGACCAAAAGTCTGGGAATCTCAACCGCCACGCCAGCAAGCACCTCTAGTAGCCCAGGTAGGGCTGTAGTCACGCAGCAAGGAGCCAGGTATGTGATCAACAGCCCCATCTGATTCTGATGGCCCCACTTCACAAGGAGGGATTCACAACCAGCTATCTGAGGAACAGTGGACTCCCTCAGCTCCAGACTCTCTTTAATCACAACCGCCACCCCCCCCACCCCTACCTTGGGCCCTCGGCTGATGGAATGCACGGAAACCCGGAGGGCACAGTTCAACCAGGGGTACACCCCCCTCTGTGCCCAACCAGGTCTCCGTAATGCCCATAATGTCCGCGGACTCCCTCTGAATAAGATCACAAATCAGGGGAGCCTTATTAACCACGGATCGGGCATTGCAAAGCATCAGCCAAAGACCCATGCTCTGAGGGTCCTGACCATCCAGGGAACAAGTGAGGACTGAGGGGCCGGAGCATGTGATCGCTTTTAAACATCGAACACGTGCTCCCAAAGAACGATGCGGCCCCCTGCCTCCGCCATATCTGCCTCTCCCACTTACCGTACAGATGGAACAACACTCTCTGCTCTGCTCATTCCCCTCCCCACCGTCTTCAGACCGGCTGGAATAATGTCGTGAGCGCACGCTGGGACTGGACATACCCTCCCCGATGGGTTACCCCCAACACCCGCCCTTACCCTCCCCCCCCTTAAAAATTCCCTATTTAAAAACCCCCAAAGGCTCTTTCTTGACGCATGCCACCTCTGTGGGTCCCAAGACCCGTCATTGAGGCCGGCCCTAGGTAATGTGGCGAGCCATTCCTGCGAGGCAGGGGCACCTCGCAGGCGCAAGAGTTCATGTACGGAGTATCGCATGTTGAAAGAAGAGACAGCGAGAGAAAGTCAAATCCTCAGGATAGGCAAGGCAAGTCATTGATGATCCGTCCAATGGGAGGCCAATTTGTCCGATGGTAAATCAAAAGGGCCAATAATCCCATATGGAAAATAGGTGAGTAGCGTTATCATCCCCTCCATCGCTGGCAGTGTTAGTTCCCGGAAAAGAAAAGTCCCCCGGTAGATCTGCAAAACCGGGCAGCCGCCCCTCACCTGTCCTCTTCCAGAAGGGCTGGGGGGGGTCCAACGTACCGTCGAAAATAGTAATGACTCAGCAATGGAGGATAGTAATCGGGACCATAAAAAGGCGCTGATCTCCCAGCTCACCATCCCGCGGCCTCATTCCCCGCCGCGGTCACGCCACGCTTCGAATGCCGATAATAAGGGCAGACGCCGATGTAAACAAAGCGAACCAAGCGCCGATGGACAAATGCAGGTTTGGGCCGTGGCCTTCCACATATCGCCCAACGGCCTGCAACAATGGCCGCCATTTGCAACCTCCCTTCCAGCCCGTTCTTCATGTCCCCAACCTCCATGATGGACACATACCTCAGCAGCCCCAAAAACCACCAAAGTCCACTCCCGGGCTGCTGGGACGATGGAGGGCGATCCGATGTCAAAGACGCCGATGTCGGAGTCGCCGAATGGTACATATCAAATGTACCATTGTTAAACAAGAGTATAAATTCAGGCAATTTGTTTACAATGCTTCTTGCATTTATCAATTTGCATTTAAGATCTGCAGTGTTTGGTGTAGAAGATGTAAGGGGCATGCGTACCTAATTTTGGATGGTAGTTGGCTGGGGGTTATGTACGACAGGTGGTTGAAGGTTGGATGGTTGAGCAATGGTTGGTTGAACAATGGATGATTGAACATTGGATGGTTGGAGGTTTTGTACGGGTGGTTGGTGGTTGATTGGTTGAACAATGGTTGGTTGAGTTTAAGCTATCTCCTTTTTTAAATACAATCCTTTTAGCAGTTCCGAGAAGGCTCCACACCCATTTGCAATATTCAGGTGACCCTGAGGATACAGAAAAACCTCCAAGTGGCATCAGTGACTCTTAGAAAGAATCCTGACAAGCAGATCACTGCAAGGAATATAAATCCTTCATTCTCCACCATTTGGTCAGAGTTGAAAAAGCTTCTTGGATGAGAAGTGAAATATCTCCAAGGGGAGGGGGCGGGTTGATACAAAGTCCAGTTGCTTTCTGAAAAAGCACTTTTAGGACAAATATGGCCTGGATGACTGAGAATCTTCATAGACCTTGAGGACTTTATTTTTTTCTAGAGAAAATATCAGAACTGATTAAATAGCAAAATAGCAAAAATAAAAAGTAAAATTAAAAAAAACTTTTAGAAGTCCAAATTATGTACTGATTAAGGATCCAGATTAATTTAAAATATCACTTTAGAATTAGTTATAAAGAATTAAATCCATAGGAAAATGCTTTTCTTTTGAATTTTATAAAAATAAAAAACACATAAGAATTCAACATTTAAATGTTAGTGTTCACCTTTCAAGACCTACATGGCATGGAGACAAGTTAGTTGACCTCCTCTTCCCAATTACATCTGTCCATCCATCAAGTCAGGCAGGAAGGACATGTTAAGGGTTCCAACTGATAGGCGTCAACTCTATCAACCTTCTGGAGATATCTGAAGTCATTGTATTTCCAGTAAGCTTAGGAATCCTTGGGATCAGGAATCCCTCAAGATGGCTCTATTATATCTGAGTTTTTACCCACTCTCTCGTGTTATCTACATGTTACTTATTTCTACTGTTTATATTGTTTAGTTTTTATGCCCATTCATCAAATGACTGGCTATAAATGTGACAAATACTGAAATGTATATTTAATATAGTGCGGTCAAGCTCTTAACTCTCTTTTGGCCAATCTCAAGCATTGGATATGAATTTTCAGGTAAGGAGCCGTGCTCTGATCAAACTACTTTGCACAATTTCATTGATTTATAACTTGGCTAAAGATATAGCTGAGAATCTTAAGAGAATTTAGCTGTGACTAGTTTTAAAGTCCCATGAATATATTCTCCATCATTCCTGTGTGAAAAACATGACAATGGATGAAGGGCTTTATCAGGCCTGCAAGACCACGTAATCAATGAACTCCGGCCTCTGTCTTAAAATATCTCACCTAAATATTGTAAAACCCTTACTCAATCCTTTCATTCCCTATTATACATTGGAGCTTCCAGGCTCCCTTGTTTTGATTTTCTGATCATTTACCATAAGCTGACTGTTCCTATTAGCATGCTAAGGTGTTAAGGGTATATTGAAGGCTAGTTGTGGTTCCAGATATAATGGGTCAATTTTCTGCATAAAATAATAGTGGATCATTCACATGAGCAGTAACTTAGGGGAGCAGAATGCCAGATCATCACATCATAGCCAAAAACCCAACAAAGGTCTAGAAGGCAGGGAGGAAAATTACAAAAAATACTGGACAGGGAGAAAAAGGATAGATTTTGAAGGCAGGGAGTAGAGGGTTAAGAGCAAAGCATCTCATAAAAAACAGCCAGAGATTTCCAGCCAAAAGAAAAGAATATCACTTCATAGAGGGCCAAGAACTTTCATAAATTTTTAAAATATAATTTTTTAAAAAAATCAATTTTGAAAAAAATCCAATTTCTTTTTTAAAATTTAAAATTTTAAAATATAATTTTTTAAAAAAATCAATTTTGAAAAAAATCCAATTTCTTTTTTAAAATTTAAAATTTTAAAACCTTTTTTCACTATTTTAATCTTTTTCAATTTTTTTCACTTTTTCAAAAATACTTTTTTCAATATTTTAGTATTTTTTGCAATTTTCTTTTTCAATTGCAAAATTTGAAAAAACCGTTAATTTTAATTCTTTAGAAATTTTTAATTTCAACTAGCTGGCTGAATTTTGACCTGTCTTTTGTCTGTCTCTCTCTGTCTCTCTCCCCCTCCCTCCCTCCCTCTCTCTCCCTCTCTCTCTCTCCCCCTCCTTCTCCCTTTCCCCCTCCCTCCCCAAATGTTCTCACAGTCTTGGTGCTTTGGAGAAAATAGGAGGAGGAAAGAGAGATGACATGTCAGCAAAATGTCACAAATGCATTGCTTTTCAAGAACAGAAAAGAGCAGTGACTGAAAGATTAAGAGAGAGGGAGAAAGCCAAAGGAAAACCAGGTCCTGAGTCTAAAGGAGTTAAAATTCACATACAACATCTCCATCCAAAACATCCAGCAGAATCAGCCATTCTAACTTGGATTATTTCTTAGCAAACAAGAATCCATAGTAATAATGGAGAGAAATATATCTTGGTGTGCAGTGAACCTTATCTTAATAAGTACAAGCATATCAATTAAAACAATTCTAAGCCAGACTTCATATTTGATTTCAGATCAGATTTATTTGGACTGCTGCAGGAAGACCAGCAGAAATGGATTCCTCTGCTTAGAGGAAATCAGGAGTGAAATACTCGCGTTTTGGACCGGATCACCCCATCCGGTAGCGATGGCGGCCGGTGGTTCAGAGAACTGGTAGCAAAAATCCATGCCCCCACCCCCATGCCCAGCTGAGCCACGTAATCATATGAGGTGGGGTTTTTTTTTACTTTTAAAAGCACTTTTTCTTCAGCCGAAAAAATGCTTTTAAAAGTAAAAAAAAAAGCCTCTGAGGATCATGCGGCTCAGTTGGGATCGTCAGAGGCTTTTAAAAGCATTTTTACAACCTCTTCGGCCAAAGAGGTTAGAAAAAATGCTTTTAAAAGTAAAAAAAAAGTTGGCCATGCCCATCCAGTCACATTACCTCCCCGCCCCACCAAGCCATGCCCACAGAACCGGTAGTAACAAATTTTACATTTCACCACTGAAGGAAACTCCCTGAAGTCATAGGAATCCTGCAGTCTAGAACCAATTCTTTACACATATCCATTCTCTATCTGCCTTTTTATTGCAGCATTTTTACAACATAGGCAGGATAGATGTAACACAGAAATTACTGAGTTAGTACTTCAGCTGATACTTCAGGGGGCAGAGAGAGAGGCCCATCAATTTGTTGAATAGAAAGAATTTAAATTCAATTAAACAATGAGCATATTAGAGTGGTTACATCAGAGGTTGATCAGCAGGGTTGGCCAATGGTTTCAATTGTGTTCCAAAGAAAAGATTTATTTATTTATTTATTTATTTATTTATTTATTTATTTATTTATTTATTTATTTGTCGTAACAATATATACAAGCATTGCATAAAGGGTTATATAATATATGAACGTATATATGAGGAGAAACGAGGTACTATAAACATATATATACATAGGGGAAGAAGCAATAGGACAGGAACGGTAGGCACATTTGTGCTCTTATGCACGCCCCTTAGAGTCCTCTTAGGAAAGTGGTGAGGTCAACCGTGGACAGTTTTTGAGTAAAGCCTTTGGGGTTATGAGAAGAAACCACAGAGTCAGGTAATGCATTCCAAGCATATACAATTCTGTTACAGAAATCGTGTTTTCTGCAATCTAAACTGGAGCGGTTGACATTGAGTTTAAATCTGTTGATAGCTCTTGTGATATTGTTATTGAAACTAAAAAAGTCATTGACAGGAAGGACATTACAACGGATGATTTTATATGCTAAACCCAGATCCTGTCAAAGGCGACGAAGTTCCAAGTTTTCTAGATCCAGGATATCAAGTCTGGTGGAATAAGGTATTTTATTGGTTTCGGAGGAGTGGAGAATTCTTCTCGTAAAATACCTTTGGACACGCTCAACTGTGTTGATGTCAGATATATGGTATGGGTTCCAGACAGGAGAGCAGTAATCAAGAATTGGCCTAACAAATGTTTTATATGCTCTGGTCAGTAGCGTGGTTTAGGCCTGAAAATCCAGCATCTCTCAGTGCGGTGCAGTCCTAGGGTGAATTAACAGAGGGATAGAATCAAGATCACCTGAAGTGTTACCGTGTGTCCCTGAAAATAAGACTGAGCCTTATATTACTTTTTGCTCCAAAAGATACATTAGGGCTTATTTTCTGGTTATGTCTTATTTGGGGGAAAATACGATACTAATTGTGTCTTCCTGGCTGATAATCTTAACTGGGTCTTATTTTCAGAAAAACAGGGTTAGTACCACTTTATAAGATCTTGGTAAGACCATACTTGGAATACTAAATCCAGTTTTGGTCACCACAATATAAAAAAGATGTTGAAACTCTGGAAAGAATACCAGAAATGATGATTAAGGGTCTGGAGGCTAAAACATATAAAGAACAGTTGCAGGAATTGGTTATATTTACTCTAGTGAAAGAAATGATAGGAGTATATCAATATTTTGAGAGGCTGCCACAGAAAAGAGGAATCAACTTATTTTCCAAAGCACCATAAGAAGCAATGCTTGGAAACTAATCGAGGAGAGAAGCAACATTGAACTAAGGAGAAATTTTCTGACAGTGAAAACAAGAAACTAATAAAGTTGTGGGTGCTCCATCACTGGAGGTTTGTAAAAAGAGACTTGACAGCCACTTCTCTGAAATAATAGGTTCTGCCTGAGCAGAGATTTGGACTAGAAGACCTCCAAGGTCACTTCAAATTCTGCTATTCTGTTATTTTTCTGTTGTTCGGTCATTTAGAAAATCACTAAGGCGGCAACATCTGTTTCCAGCATCAGGTAGAAACAATACAAATCACCTTGTAGTACAAAACGCTTGACAATCTAGAAAAACACATGTCTCTTTTGTCAAATTGCTACAAAATACTGTGTTACATTCTCAATCCAAGAACTAAACCCAAAGCATCCCCAATGAAACTGCAGATGTCTATGGCAATTTCAGTAGGATGGTGTTGCCAGAAAGGCCGGATGGCCTCTATGCTTTTTGCCTCCTCCTTAACTTTTCAGGCAAAAGAAAAGAATTGTACCCTCTCTGTTTCTCCTCATCAGGTTTCATACACAGAGATAATAATGAAAGCTCCCTATATACTTGACACCTATTGGGTAACTCTGCAAAATACTCATGGAGTTGACATGGCTAAATGAATACTTTTACTGCAGAAAAAGACGATTGCATGTGCTGAAGAGTAATTCACTCTGATGTATTTTGCTTATGCCATAGGTCTCAAGAACATTTGAAAAATAGTCTGTTGGTTTTCCTTTCTGCCATAAAATTGCAGAAGATATTTTTTACATTTCTTAGAAAGTAAAACCCTTATATAATTCAGGGTTTCAAGACAGTGAAATTCTGGTTTTCTCTTCTTGCAAAAAAAAAAAAAAAAAGCCAATGCAATCCTAAATTACATTAACGGAGGCATACAATCATGATCAAGTGAAGGACTAATACCATGCTATAAAGCCTTAGTAAGACCACACCTAGAATAGTACATCCAGTTTTAGTCACCACACTATAAAAAAAAAAAGTTGAGATTCTAGAAAGAGTGCAGAGAACAGCAAACAAGATGATTAGGGGACTGGAGGCTAAAACATACAATGAACGGTTACAGCAACTGGGCATGATGAATTTGGTGAAACAAAGTATCACGAGAGACATGATACCAGTGTTCCAATATTAGGGGGGTTGACACAGAGAGGAAAGTGTCAAGCTATTTTCCAAAACACCTGATGGCCAGAAAGGGATAATGGATGGAAATTGAACAAGGAGAGATTCAACTTGGAAATAAGGAGAAATTTTCCACTTACCGACAAATAATCTACTCTCTGATAAACAATTTTGTTTCAGGAAAAAATTGTCATGTAATCTGCAACTCATACACTGCAAAAACATCTGGACCTCTCAACTTGACCAGGGCAAAGCAATAGATGCAATTTACATTGACTTCTGTAAAGCCTTTGATTCAGTTGTGCATGACAAACTACTTCTCAAACTTAAATCTTATGGCATTTCTGGACTCGTACACAGTTGGATAGCTGTGATCCTATCAAACAGGCAACAAGTGGTCAAAATAGGCAGCACCCTATCAAATCCTGCACCTGTCAACAGTGGTGTTCCCCAAGGCGGCGTTCTAGATCCAACACTCTTTCTGCTTTATATCAACAACCTTTGCGATCAAATTATAAGCAGCTGTGTCCTCTTAGCTGATGCTGTTAAACTATTCAACACCACAGGCAACTTTGCTACCCTTCAAAATGACCTTGACTATGTATCTGAATAGTCTAACAATTGGCAATTCCAAATCTCTGCTAACAAATGTTCAGTCCTGTACATTGGCAGTAGAAATAAGAGCTTCAAATATTTGCTGGCTGGTAATGATCTAAAAGTTGACCCACACTTTGTCAAGGACCTAGGAGTACTCATTTCTAAAGATCTAAGTCCCAGAGCTCACTGTAACATCATTGCAAAAAAAAAAAGTTGAGATTCTAGAAAAAGTGCAGAGAACAGCAAACAAGATGATTAGGGAACTGGAGGCTAAAACATACAATGAACGGTTACAGCAACTGGGCATGATGAATTTAGTGAAACAAAGTATCACGAGAGACATGATACCAGTGTTCCAATATTAGGGGGGCTGACACAGAGAGGAAGGTGTCAAGCTATTTTCCAAAACACCTGATGGCCAGAAAGGGATAATGGATGGAAATTGAACAAGGAGAGATTCAACTTGGAAATAAGGAGAAATTTTCCACTTACCGACAAATAATCTACTCTCTGATAAACAATTTGGTTTCAGGAAAAAATTGTCATGTAATCTGCAACTCATACACTGCAAAAACATCTGGACCTCTCAACTTGACCAGGGCAAAGCAATAGATGCAATTTACATTGACTTCTGTAAAGCCTTTGATTCAGTTGTGCATGACAAACTACTTCTCAAACTTAAATCTTATGGCATTTCTGGACTCGTACACAATTGGATAGCTGTGTTCCTATCAAACAGGCAACAAGTGGTCAAAATAGGCAGCACCTATCAAATCCTGCACCTGTCAACAGTGGTGTTCCCCAAGGCAGCGTTTTAGATCCAACACTCTTTCTGCTTTATATCAACAACCTTTGCGATCAAATTATAAGCAGCTGTGTCCTCTTAGCTGATGCTGTTAAACTATTCAACACCACAGATAACTTTGCTACCCTTCAAAATGACCTTGACTATGTATCTGAATAGTCTAACAATTGGCAACTCCAAATCTCTGCTAACAAATGTTCAGTCCTGTACATTGGCAGTAGAAATAAGAGCTTCAAATATTTGCTGGCTGGTAATGATCTAAAAGTTGATCCACACTCTGTCAAGGACCTAGGAATACTCATTTCTAAAGATCTAAGTCCCAGAGCTCACTGTAACATCATTGCAAAAAAAGGCTTTATGAGTTGTAAATCTTATTTTACAAAGTTTTCTCTGTATTCCAAACTAGGGCATATAAAACCTTTGCCAGACCTATACTTGATGACTGTTCATGTGCCTGGAACCATCACTGTATTTCAGACAACATCACATTAGAGAGGGTCCAGTGATATTTTACGAGGAGAGTTCTCAAATCTTCTGCTTGAAATAAAATTCTCTATACCACCAGGCTTGAAATCTTAGGTCTAGAAAGCCTCAAATTACGTTATCTACGTTTCGAACTATGCTTAGTTCATAAGTTTATTTACCAAAATGTTCTACTTGTAAATGAATACTTTAATTTCAACCATAATATTACAAGGGCCATCAATAGATTTAAACTCAATGTAACTCGCTCTAATCTTAATTGTAGGAAATATGACTTTTGCAATAGAGTACTAAAGGTCTGGAACAAACTACCTGATCCTGTTGTTAGTCTCTTTAATCCCCATATCTTTTATGTAAACTGTCTAATATGCACCATTCATGTTTCATAAGAGGTCCCTAAGGGGGCATGCATAAGCGCACTAGCGTGCCTACCATCCCTGGTATATGTAATCATTCTATGTGTTTATGGCTATGTTTTGCCAATTTCTATCCTTTTTTTTGTGCCAAAAAATTTTCATGTGTCCATGAGTGTCTACTCTGTTACTTGTTATCTTGTATTTGTTGACAAATAAAATAAATGAATAAATAAATAAATAATAAACAAGTATCATGAGAGACATGATAGCGGTATTCCAATATTAGGGGAGCTGACACAGAGAGGAAGGGGTCAAGCTATTTTCCAAAATACCTGATGGCCAGAAAGAAATAATGGATGGAAACTGAACAAGGAGAAATAAGGTGAAATTTTCTGACAGTGAGAGCAATTTATCACTGGAACAGCTTGCCTTCAGAAGTTGTGGGAGCCTCATCACTGGAAGCTTTCAAGAAGAGATTGGACTGCCACCTGTCAGAATTGGTGTAGGGTCTCCTGCTTGGGTGGGGGATTGGACTAGATGACCTACAAGGTGCTTTCCAACTCTGTAAATCTGTTCATCTGTTACTGTCTAAGCACCTCCATCCCTTTGGACAGTCCAATTTCCTAAGGTTTTGATAGTGAGTATAACACTGAATGGAAACAATTGGTTTGTGTCCATGGGGTTAAATTATTCTGTCATGAGTTGAATATTTACACCCCCATTCTGGAAGTCCCTTGGCATAACCCTCTCACCAATGAGGAAATTATGCAGCAGAGTCCATTCAGAAAGTTGCAGGCCATTGTGATGGAATGTTCAATGCATCTAGCAGGCCAAATTCTTTGATTGCCAAAACAATGATACCCAATATTATCAGATCATCCTCCTTTATTAGCATAGGTATAAAAATATGCAAAACAGCATCCCTCATTTGTTGGCTGTGTGTGTGTGTATATATATCATGTCCTATCTGACTCACCCTCTGATAATTTGATTTTTGTGTGTGTGTAAAAAAAATAATTTCTACTGTAATATGCTGGTGCCTAAAATTAATAACATACATTTGTCGGTCTGTCCATTCAACAAAAACAATGGTCCAGGAGCAGATCTTCTTTCTCATGCAGATTTCCTCTTGCTACATCTTCCTTTCTTTTATCAAGACTCATCCTATGCTGATACTGAATTACCAGACAAAGTCATTCCTATTCTAAGTAGTATCCCATGGTATTTAACTTGAGAAAAATATCAGCTTAAAAAAATATTTTCTGCTCCTTTCCATGGTTTTAGCTAATAGCTTAAATTTGATTTTATACTACTTCTGTCCATGCAATTATATCAGCAAGGAGACTTGCTACAAGTAAGCAGAGGGGGAATAATGAGACTGTGTGACATTAATGCATAATATGTGGTTGAAGAGCATGCTGAGAGGGTCCTTCAGGGAATCGGGTATTGAGCCTGGGTAGTGGTGGGCAATGGATAGGAAGTGGATTAAGGATGAAGTCCTGGCAATGAATGGAAAAAGTGTAGCAGAGCAAGTGAGACTGAAAATGGTAAAATTAACAGCTCTGAGGAAAAAGGAAATCAGCATTTGATTATGTGGTTCTTTGCTCAAAAACCACAGGAAGCAGTTAATGGGGAAACTGTTTAAGTCAGTTGCATCTCTAGAAGTGTCTTGAAACCTCTAAATAATATTGAACTCCTGCTATTACCCAAGAAATGGACAATTACCTTAAGTAATGAGAGGTGTGGAATGAGGAAACCACAGATACAAACTGTCTTGGTATTTGGTAATCAAGTTAAGCCATGTAAAGAATAAGAAAATAAATGAAGACTATTATTTCCATTTAGGTTTAGAAATAATTTAGGAGCCTGTTTAAAAAGAAGCTGCCTACTTTTCTGTGTGAAGAAATATTATATAGATATTATTCAGCAGTTGTTAGAAAGGCATTTGAAGTGACCAGGTCATTTACTTGTTATTCATGCTGATGGCTTTTTGTTGTTTGGGACTAATGGTTAGGCTTGAGAGATGGAACCTTTCAGTTTCAGTTATCTCTGTTAACTTGCCCCATGGAAAGTGAAGCCAGAATACAACATGCCATAATGTTTGGACAGTTTTCTTCTGTACTAAGACTCATCATAGCTCATCATAGGGCCGGAATAGCTCAGGCTGTAAGGAGCCTGTTATTAGAACACAGTAGCCTGCAATTACTGCAGGTTCAAGCCCGGCCCAAGGTTGACTCAGCCTTCCATCCTTTATAAGGTAGGTAAAATGAGGACCCAGATTGTTGGGGGGGCAATAAGCTGACTTTGTAAATATACAAATAGGATGAGACTATTGCCTTATACACTGTAAGCCGCCCTGAGTCTTCGGAGAAGGGCGGGATATAAAAGTAAAAAAAAAAAATCATTACATACATTTTACTGCTGAGACAGATTTTTTTTCAATTTTGGCAATTGTTTCTTGGGAATTTGGCTTATTAATCATAGCAATGTTATATAGGCAATAGATGAAGGTATTTCAAGAAGTATTTTGTGCTGATAGCATTTTATATTATCTTGAGTTTTTTTATCATTCAAACGATGGAACTTAGTGCAAAGTGTCATGAGGACATTTTCATAAATCCTGTATCCACCCTGTTATCCCTCAAAGACATTTTTAAATCAACCAAATTAACCTCCTCTGTGGTACTGAGAAAAATTCTCTGTCTGAGGAGAGGGCAGTTTAATATGTTTCATGCTTCCTCCTCCACTCCTTCCTCTCTCACAAAGCTGTTTGAATTTGATCCCTGATTATTCACACTGTAGAGATGTGAAGGGAACACCAGAAAGTGTTCATACCTGACCAATAGGAAACTGCATTTGTTTAGTAGTTTCCCAAATGTGTTTCATGAAAAACTATGTGACAGCAAGTTGAATCTCTATGGAGATTCTCCATAGCAAGTTTAAAAAAAAGATAAGACATAGAATGAAATCCAATGTAGGCCAAGCCATGCCAAGTCAAGCCAAGCCACAGCTTTAGCATTATTTCAAAATAAAATCCTATGGCTTCTGAAGGTGAAATCATAGCATGTAAATAATTTTTTTTGAAAGGCACTTCTTTAGTTTTTACCTTGGCTGTATAATCCTGACTGACTAGAAAGTTTAATTAGAATTGGCTTTGATTAATACTTGGATGATGGACTGGACCTTAGTATTCACACATTGCTGCATATATGATGAAAAAGATATAGGAATAGGAATAGGAATAGGAATAGGAATAGAATAGAATAGAATAGAATAGAATAGAATAGAATAGAATAGAATAGAATAGAATAGAATAGAATAGAATAGAATACAGCTGGAAGGTATCTTGGACGTCTTCTAGTCCAGCCCCTTGCTCAAGCAGCAGAACCTATATTATTGCAGATAAGTAACTGTCTAGTCTCACAAAGTATGCTGAGACTTTGGAAAAAGTCCAGAGAAGAGCAACTAAGATGATCAAAGGCCTGAAGACTAAAATATATGAAAAACTGCTGCAGGATTTGGGTCTGGCTAGTGTAAGGAAAAGAAGAATTAGGAGTGGACTTTGGAATCCTAATGGATGATCATTTGAATATGAGCCACAGTGTCCAGTAGAAGCCAAAAAAGCTAATACAATCCTGGGTTATATAAACAGAGGAATTGACTCAAGACCACATGAAGTATTAGTACCGCTTTATAAAACCCTAGTAAAACCACACCTGCAAACAAATTTGGTCACCATATTACAGAAAACATGTTGAGACTTTGGAAAAAATTCAGAGAAAAGCAACTAAGGTGATCAAAGGCCTGAAAACTAAAACATATGAAGAATGACTGCAGGATTTGGGTCTGGCTAGTGTAAAGAAAAGAAGAATTGGGAGTGACATGATAGCAGTATTCCATTATTTGAGGGACTGACAGAAAGAAGAGGGGGTCAAATTATTCTACAAAGCACCAGAAGGGAGGACAAGAAACAATGGTTGGAAACTAACCAAAGAGAGAAGCAACCTGGAATTAAGGAGAAATTTCCTAACAGTGAGGACAATAAACCAGTGGAACAGCTTGCCTTCAGAAATTGTGGATGCTCCATCACTGGAGGATTTTAAGAAGAGACTAGACAGTCTCTTCTCTGAACTTTTTCCAAAGTCTCAACATTCTTTTTGTATTATGGTAACCAGTATGGTGGTAATACTCCAGGTGTGGTCTTACTAGGGTTTTATAAAGCAATAGTAATACTTCACATGATCATGATTCTCTGATCATCCACTAGGACTTCAAAGTCCATCTCACAGTTACTGGGGTTTTTTTATTTGCATTTATATCCCGCCCTTCTCCGAAGACTCAGGGCGGCTTACACTATGTCAAGCAATAGTCTTCATCCACTTGTATAATATATACAAAGTCAACTTATTGCCCCAACAATCTGGGTCCTCATTTTACCTACCTTATAAAGGATGGAAGGCTGAGTCAACCTTGGGCCTGGTGGGGCTTGAACCTGCAGTAATTGCAGGCAGCTGCTGTTAATAACAGACTGTCTTACCAGTCTGAGCCACAGAGGCTCAGGCTCCCCTAATCTATACTTATACTTTTGATTTTTTCTGCCTAAATGTAAAGCTTTGCTTTTCACCGCATTAAAATTCATTTTGTTGGATAGAACCCGTTGTTCAATCCTGCAAAGACCATTTGCCTTTCATCCTCTCCTCACAGACTTTTGATCTTGCCACTGCTGGTGGGATTCCCACACCAGCTTGGCCAGCCAATTGTGCTCCATCAGCTGGGGCTGCACTGGGCTTGGCAGCAGCCTCCCCTTTCCTCCCCACCTTAAAATCTTCCCTGAGTCCTCTCTGTTTTCCCAAAGTGACCGGGTAGGGGACAAGGGTTCAGGACCCTTTTTCCAGAGCAAAGTTTATTAGAGTTAGTTTAATATCAAGGTTCCCACTAACAAACCCAAACAAATCAGAATTCTGACACTAGAATCTTCATCAAAGAACTCCTTTATTGGGTACATCATATTAGCACAATTAAATGCAAAACCAACTCCCACGGTTTCAGTATAATAAAAGTAGTAAATGATCTCCTCCCTAAGTGTCACAGGTCACATTGCCCAATTAGGTTAATTGGCCGGTCGTCAGGCACTCCTCTGTGTCTTCATCTGACACCTGTGGGGTGACCTTGGTCTGCACACGACAGTTCTGTGTTATGCCTGGCAGGGTATTCCATCCTCCCCCCCTCCCCCAATACTGTGTGGCAACTGAAAAACAACAAAATGGCTTCTGCCAAGTTTGGTTCAAAGTTCACATAAGAGCAAATAAAGTAGTCAAGAAATTCCATGATAAAAAAAACCCCAAAGCCAAAAGATGTCAGTGTTCCAGAAAAAAACCCCAACTCCAAGTAAAAATTCTGAGGCAAACATCTTTCAAAGTTCTATTTACTAGGATAGGTAAACTGGCACATCTGGGAAAACCCGAATCTGAGAGGTCCAGGTTTTCCCTCAGTAAATCAAAACCCTCCAAAACAATCCTAACATCCATGTCACAGATTACAGACAGGATAGGTAGGTAGACAGACAGACAGACAGACAGACAGACAGACAGACAGACAGACAGACAGACAGACAGATAGATAGATTTTTTAGTGTATGTTTTATTTTTATTCATAAACATTTTGAATACAGTGTATTGTCAGGGTATATCATTTACGAAAAGCAGAAAAATAAACGGAAGTATCAACATATATACTAATAACAATAATGATAATGTAACAAAATTATTTTAACTAAATTTCTTTGTATTAGCTTATTTATAGTTCTATTAGTTATATCAAGATGTTTATAATTATCAACCCGCTTTGTATTTAATTCATACATAACAATAATCTTTCTTCACCTGATTTCTACCTCTTATCTCTAACCACTCATAGAATCTGTTCCATGTTAAGTAATATTCTGTGTCTTCTTTCTCCTTTATTTTTAATGTCAATGTATCCATCTCTGCACAGTCTAGTAGTTTCTGAATTACATCGTCATCTGATGGGCTGTTCCCATTTTTCAAATATTGTGCAAATACAATCCTTGCAGCTGTCAATACATGCAAAACTAAATATACAGTACACTCCCTTTATCATATCCTTCTGGCCTTATACCCAACAAAAATATTTCTGGTTTCAAATCTATGTGTTGCTTAATCATCTTTTCCAATCATGTGTGAATTTTTGTCCAAAATTTTCTTGGTTTTATACAAGTCCACCATATATGAAAATAGGTACCCGGGGTTTGTTTGCACTTCCAACATTTGGTCAGTAGTGGGTTTCAATTTAGTTTGCTACTGGTTTGCTCATGCGCGCGCAATACTTCTGTGCATGTGCAGAAGCATCCGGGTGGGTGGGCGGAGCCTCCCATTGCCACTGCTATCGGTAGCAACCCAACACTGCATTTGGCAGACATGTTGAAAATATTTTTGCCAATCATGCTGGTGGCAAATGCCACCCATAAAACAATTTATAAAGATTTTATTTCTATGTAGTAACCATTGTCAGTCAGTTCCTATCTCACAGCTTTTGCCACTTGTCAGGTTCTATAGTATAACCACATTTTTTGCCCATATAATCATTCTTTCTTTGACTTGTTCCGCTTCCATTTTATAACTTAATAGATAGTTATATATTTTTAATCAGTTTTTTACCCGTCCCTAATAATATCTTATCAAGTACAGTTGGTTCTTTTTAGAAACCCCATGTTTTTGCATCTTTCTCATATCTTTTGCAAATATGGCCACCATGCTAAGTCCACCACTTGGTTTTGTAATTGTTGTTGTAAAAGTTCACCATTCTCATTTAAAATGTCTTTATAAAGTACAACTTTTTCCAAATTGATAACATTTGGATGTATCAATGCTTCCATTGTGGAAAGCCAGACTGGTATTTTTATGCAATTTTGTGATTTAATTTTTTCCCAAACCTGAAGTAAAGCAATTCTCACATGATGACTTTGAAAATATTTATGTATCGTACTCCTTCCATACCATAAGAAAGCTGCAATTCTAATTGAAGAGCATGTTCCTCCGATAGTAATAATCTTCTATGCTTCAAATTTATCCATTCCTATACCCATGTAAGTACAAATACCAAATATTATATTGTTTGACATTAAAAAAGTAGTTTCAGTAGTATATTCAGTTTTATAGTGGCCATTCTCCCTATCAAAGATAGTGATAGATAGATAGATAGATAGATAGATAGATAGATAGATAGATAGATAGATAGATAGATAGATAGATAGATAGACAGACAGACAGACAGATAGATGGATGGATGTTGGATGGATGACAGACAGATGATAGATAGATAGATGAGAAGAGACAGAGAATTTTTTGTAAGCACATTAATAGATGGTACCTACATTCCATTACAACCACACATAACTGTTGTGTGGTCAATTGTGCAGGCCACTCAATAATGGAGCCAAACATTTATCATCCCAAAGTATTTTAGCTATAAGCACAACCTTTTAACTATTCAACTAATTCTCTTGCTCTTTTGCAACAATTAACCCACAGGAGTGTTTCAATAGAAGAAAATACAGCAATGTCAGTAACGGTTAAGAGTACTTACAATATTTCACTGAGGCAGTGTGATGTAATCATTATACCTGCATAAATAGAGAGCTGTGTTCTATCCCAGGAGTAAGATTTGGCCCAGAATCAATCCCAACATGAAGATCCTTTATCTGCTATTTGCATTCTTTTTCCTTGCATTCCTGTCTGAACCAGGTAAGAAACTAAATTATTGATAATTTAGAAATTACTGATAATTCACTATTTTCTAAGCAAGTACGATCATCACTGAAAGCAGAATATTCTTCAACATCTTCTTTTAGTTTATGTTAAAGAAATAGCTTTCAACACTGTGAATTATTGACAATATGAGCCTTCAAACATTTGAAAAATATGCCATTGATTTTTCTAATGCATTAAATTTAATGCATTAAATTAGGGCATCAAGGAGGGACTGGAAAACAAATTTATTGATTCACTATTCTCTACAAAGCTTAACTCAAGGTTTTATTACTGTAGGTTATTGGTTGGTTCATTTTAGTTTTGGTTTACCAAATTCTCAACAAAAATGTTTGAGGGACAGTAGAGAGCCAGTTTGATCTAGTGGTCTAAGCATCAAGCTAGAAATAAGGAGACTATTCTAGTCTCATCTTTGGCATGAAAGCTGACTGGGTAAGTTTGGACTTCACTCAGCACAAAGCAGCTCACAGGATTGCTGTTATGGTAAAATAGGAGAAGGCATCCTTGGTATCTTCTCAGCTTGTTGTGTTTTTTTTTACAGTTGTTTCATGACCAAACTAACATCAGTAAGGAATGGAATTTCTCTCAATTTATATTCTAGTGGCCTGCCCTGTTAGTATTGGCTAGGAATGGTCTTGGGAGGTTTTTTTTGTTGTTGTTCTGTTTATTGTTAACTTTTTGGCACTTCTTTGATTGGGGTATTGTTTACTTCTTTTTTATTGGTTAGATGTTAAGTTTGGTGTTAATATAAAATAATCTGGATGTTGATTGCTAGTAGGGAGATATTTTGGTCTTTTGTTCTCTTTTTGGCTTGTTCATTGTCTCTTTTGCAAAGTAAGTACATATTGCTTATGTCTATGTGTCTATTGATAGCTAATCTGTCAGAGTGCCAGGCTGCCAGGAATTCTCTAGTGTTTTTGGACTGGCTTGATCTACAATGGTCACACTTCCCCAGTTGAAAGTATGTTTAAATCTGTCTATGTGTTGTGAAATTAAATAGTTTTCATCATGCCTTATGGCAGCTGCTTGGTGTTCATGGAAATAGGAGGAAGAAGTAGTATTATATACATTTGCCACCTTGAGTTATTTTAAGAAATAAAGATGACATAAAAATAAATAAAAAATCAATATTCATTATCTAGTGAACCTATTGATATTCAATTTGTAAAAAAGAGAAGATATTGCAGCAAAATGTCACAAATGTTCCCCTTTTCAAGAGCAGAGAAGAGAACCATTAGAAACATTAAGAGAAGAGGAAGAAAGCCTAAGGTAAACCAGATCCTGAAGTTCAATGGAAGTTAACCATGCTCACTCAAGATCTTCATCAAAAACACCCAGCATAACCAGCCACGATAATTTAGGATTATTTCCTAGCAAGCAAGGGTCCATAGTAATGAGAGAAATATAGTACAGTAAGGCCTTCTTTTGGTGTAAATCAAACTTTTTCCTCCATACTACCTTAATAGATACAGGCCTACCTGCCAATTCAACTCTGTAACTTCCTGAATTCACAGGAATCCTGAAATTCTGTAGAAGAAAGTGATGTCTTAGAATGAAATATCTAACTAAATATCATTTCCTTTCTTATCATTCCTTTGTCTACTCTTTTTCTTTTCATAGGTAATGCCCAGCGCCGGTGTCGTAGACAAGGACGAAGATGCTTTCGTTACTGTCCAAAAAGCTACAAGAATATTGGGAGAATGGACTGTAGATATCGATGGACATGCTGCCAATAGTAAGTAAACACTCCTCTAATAAAAATGCCACAGATCTAGATTTGGATACCGCTCTTTTCCTTCCAAAGCATTCCAAAGCATTGACTTGAAGAGGAACAGGTGTTTCAGAGGCATAAAGGAAGACAGGAGAGAGGTTTTGAGGTTCAGATAACAGAATTTATCTTAATCTTACTTTTATCAAACTATTATTTTATCTCATTTGTATAGCCTCATTGGAAAATAATGCCATCACCATCTACCACCCTGGATGTCTTCAATGTCCAATGACCTGAGATTGCTGCCTGCTATCGTTTTATCTTTCTTGAATCAAATTGCTATGTATCAAACTCGAAAACATTTATGCATTGAAGTAAAATTCCTTCAAATAAAGCTAAATGAGTATTGCAGATATTGTGCAACTTTTTAAGACTTTGTGAATGTGTCTGACTGTTTCTGTGTCATATCTCTTTGCCTACATTTCAGTGTGGAGGGTGTTCCCTCCTCTTCAACTACACATTATGCCATAAAGTCACACAGTCTCATTCTTCCCCATCTATTTATTTATTGAAGCAGTTATTTTGCCATTGAGGCTTTCCAGTTGATGTGGTTGCTTGAGCAAAAGTAGAACAAAACAAAAGTTAAACATTACGTATTAACTAAGACCCCACAATGAAACATACAAGACCTAACCCAGGGGTGAAATGCTCCCAGTTCGCACCAGCTCGCCCGATTAGGTAGCGATGGCAGCTGCTGGTTCGGAGGACTGGTAGCAAAAATCCCTGGCCCTGCCCCCCTGCCTCTGCTGAGCCGCACCATCAGCAGAGGTGTTTTTTTTTAATTTTTAAAAGTTTTTCTTCAGCCGAAACATGCCTTTAAAAGTAAAAAAAAAACCTCTGGTGATCACGGGGCTGAGCAGAGATCATCAAAACCCTTTAAAAGTTTTTTTTAAAAAAAACCCTCTTCAGTCGAAGGGAAAAAAATACAAGAAAAAAAACGAGGTTTTAAAAGCCTCCTCTGGCGATCCCAGAGGAGTTTCCTGATCCTCACAGGCTTTTAAACTCACTTTTTAACAGAACCCACTTACAAGAGCCCCCACCCATGCCCAACCAATTCCCCCTCCTCACTTACCTATAATTAAGCTCTTTCGGGCTGGCAACGCCATGCTTTCTTCAGCTACTGAAGAAAAAAAAAAGCTTGCTTTGACTTCCTGCTTTGCTGGCTGAGGAACTCTGGGATTTGAAGTCCACAATAAAATAAAATAAAATAATAAAATATTTGTGCAGCTTTCTGAGTTTTGGTATGTTTCTGTAGTGTTTCACTTTAACTACACAAACACACAAAATCTTAGAAAGCTGTATGTGGCATTTTGTGTGTGTGTGTGTGAGAGAGAGAGAGAGAGAATTGTTTGTGTGTAAAGTGTGAAAGTTGGTTTTTGAGCTTTTTGTGGCTGTGTGAAGTGTGAAGTGCAGCTGCTTTTACATTGTGTGTGAGTCAGTTGTGTTGTGTTGTGTGTGTGTGTGTAAAGTGTGAAAGTTGGTTTTTGATACCTTTTATTGTTTTTTATACTTTGTTTATTATTTTTATTATTTATTTTATTGGCCACGCCCACCCAGTCATCTGACCACCAAGCCACGCCCACCAATTAAGCCACGCCCACAGAACCGGTAGGGAAAATGTTTAGATTTCACCCCGCCCCAACCTATTCTGATACTTATGAATCTCTTAAGTTTATTTTTTTCAAGATAAATATTATTAGATATTACTTAGAATAAGAATCTCATCAGTTAACTTAGTATCAGCATAGGCTGAGTTTTGTTAAAATAATGGAAGATGTAGCAAGAGAAAATTTGCATTAGACAAATCTCTTCCTGAATCATTCTGTTTGTTAAATGGACAGAAAGGCATAAAACAAATAGAAAAACTACAATAAAATAAAAGTATCAGAGAGTGCATCAGTAGGATCTGTTACTAACACACACAGAAATACACACACAGGAAGAGAGGGGGAGGGGGAGGGGAAGAGAGAGAGAGAGAGAGAGAGCAACCAAATGAGGGATACTATTATGGACACTGTTATACCTATGCCCATAAAGGGATGCAATCTACTGTAATGATATGCACAAGTGAAAATATAATTTGCAAAAGCAGAATGTACACAAAAGTGTAAGAAATATAATCATCAAAAATCAAGTCTGAACCTTCCTAATTTTCCTCCCTCTCAAGCCTTGTTCACTTACTTTCCAATTATCCTTTATTACAGTGCTTAAATTTAGAAATGGATACAAATATTCAACTTACAAAAAAATAATTTAACCTCATGGACAAAAAATCAACCCATAAATTCTTAAAATACGAGCTATGGATCATAGATCACGGAAAAGACTCATTAAAATACAAATACTAATTAACAATGAATGCCTAAGACCAATTTTTTACAAACATTCTCCTCTTTTATACAAAACCTGGCTATTATACACGATAGAGTTTCCTTCTGTAGAAACTCCATCCCATATAAGAAAGTCAACATAAACTTCCTCAGGCTGATCTGAAGGAAAAGGGAACAAAGGTAAGGTAAATCTCTTTCAGGTATTGTGATGAAATGCAGAATGTAACAGCACATGAAGGATGATATGAACCTGAACTCTTAGCACAAGGGCAGGGCTGACTGACCCTAGGAACCTCACAAACTATCCCATATATACAAGTGCTGAGGGAAGGATGTTGAATCTGGCCCTGAATCAATCTGATTTAGCAACGGAAGTTTAATGAATTGATATTATTATCTGGTTTCCTTCAGGGATAATTAAACTATACTGAGGTAGACAGTTGATGTCCAGAAGCTATTCTCTAATAACCATCGAAGCCTAACTAAACTGAAGAAATGGTAAAGACTTAAGAAAAAGGTTTTTTTTTAATTACTTGCCAACCTGAAGATTTAAATTTTTGGATAAGATGGAATCATTCTGGCTAGAATATAGCGATCCTTAAACCTAAATGCAGGGTTTTGCAGGGATCGGTATTCTCTTCATTCTTTTTTCACGTCTATCTGAAAACATTGAGTGACATCATCCACTGACATAGGTGTTGGAAGAAAAGGCAAACTGATCACTGATCAGGTTTTATAACATAGCATAAGTTTCCTTCAAATCTTAGTGAAATAAGTTTTAAATAAAAGTTTAAGGACACCACCTATCTCCTGTTTACAGTACAATTGGCGGTGAAATCCTCTGAAGTCTGCTACTGGTTCTGTGAGTCTGCTACTGTAATGGCCTCAGATTACTCCACAAGGGGGCTCCCTCTGGTATGGAAGATTGGTTCTTAAAAACAAAAACAAAAACAAAAAGCCCTAAACCCCCAGCTTCAAAGAAGGCAAGTTGTCAGGGGAGGTGCCTGTTAATGCAGATAATCACCTCAAAGGCTGTTCCCTGTAGAATTTTTCTCAGGCTATTGGCCAGGGCAGTTAGGCCTCACTACAGTGAGTAATGGCTTTTCCTGTCTAATACAGGATTGGGCAATGCCGGGTCATCAGCTAGTTAGTTATATAGAATTCTTTCCATGGAAAAATGGTGGGTTGTTTTTTTTGTTTTGTTTTTTTGAATTCTATAAAAATAATAAAACACATAAAAATTGAACATTTATATCCTAATGTTCACCTTTAAAGCCCTACATAGCATAGAGGCAGGTTATTTGAGGGACCACTTCTTCCCAATTATATCTGTCCATCCATCAAATCAGGCAGGAAGGACATTTTACATCTGACAGGTGTCAATGCTATTAACCTTCTGGAGATGTCTGAAGTCATTGTATTTCCAGCAAGTTTAGGAACGGCTCTGTTATGTCTGAACTTTTAACCACTCTCTTCTGTTATCTACATGTTACTTATTTCTACCATTTTTATTGTTTGGTTTTTATGCCCATTCATCAGGTGAATGGCTATAAATGTGACAAATACTGAAACATATATTTAATATAGCTCTTAACTCTGTTTTGGTCAATCTCAAGCCTCACATTGGATATGAATTTTCACATAAGGAGCAGATAAAAAGCAGTTCTCTGATCAAACCACAATTCTATTGACTTGGGTAGGGTTATAAATAAGAATCTTAAGACAACTCAGCTGGGACTAGTTTTAAATTCACAGGAATATATTCTTCATCTTTCCTATGGGAAAAACATGACAATTGGTGAAGTGCTTTATCAGGCCTGTAAAACCACATTATCAATGTACTCCGTGTCTTAAAATATCTCACCCAAATATTGAAAAACCCTCATTTACTCAATCCTTTCATTCCCTATTATACATTGGAGCTTCCAGGATCTCTTAGCAAATATCATTATTTTTATTTTCTAATCATTTACCATAAGCTGATTTTAGCATGCTAAGGTATTGAAGCCATATCTAAGGCTACTTGAAGTTCCAGATATAATGGGTGAATTCTCTGCATAAAGTAATAGTGGATCATTCACATTTGGACTTTGGGGTAGAAGAATTATAGATTGTGTCTGAAATAGGAAAGGAACATGTTTGTCTAAATTCCCTATGCACAAGAAGTCTTTGTCTTTGAAAGTGCACCACACCCTCCCTGTCCTCCATTGTCTCATGGAGCTTGCACAAATTCTTGTGGAATTGGAACAAATAAAGTTTGTGTCAATGACACTAAGTAATCATCTCATTCTCTGTCTTCCCCTTCTTCTTTTGCCTTCCATCTTTTCTAACATCAGGGTCTTTCCCAATGACTTGGGATGGATTACACCCCAAGGTTCTGAAGGAACTGGCAGACGTGATCTCAGAACCACTGAACTATATCTTTCAAAGATCCTGGAGCACAGGGGAGCTGCCAGAGGACTGGAAAAGAGCTGATGTAGTTCCCATCTTCAAAAAAGGAAACAGCTGCTGCACACTGCTGGCTCATATCTAAATGGTTATCCACTAGGACTTCAAGATCCCTCTCACAGGTACTACTATTGAGCAAGGTACCACATATACGGTACCTGTGCATTTTTATTTTTTTTTTGCCTAAATGTAGAACCTTACTTTTTTCACTGTTGAATTTCATTTTGTTAGATAGCGCCCAATGTTCAAGTCTGTCAAGATCTTTCTGTAACTTGAGCCTATCTTCTGGAGTGTTGGCTATTCCTGCCAGCTTGGTGTCATCTGCAAATTTGATGAGTTCCCCATCTATCCCCTCGTCCAAGTCATTGATGAAGATGTTGAAGAGTACTGGGCCTAAAACTGAGCCCTGGGGTACTCCACTGCATACTTCCCTCCATGTGGATGTAGTTCCGTTGAGGACTACACGTTGAGTGCGGTTGGTCAGCCAGTTACGAATCCATCTGGTGGTGGTGCTGTCTAACCCACATGTTTCTACTTTATCTAGTAGTAGGTTATGGTCTACTTTATCAAATGTTAATGTCTACTTTATCAAATATTATATAGTGACATGTAAAGTATGTCATACAGATTTTATTTTCCTGGGCACCAAGATCACCGCAGATGGGGACTGCAGCCAAGAAATTAAAAGACGCTTGCTCCTGGGGAGGAAAACTATGGCAAATCTAGACAGTGTACTAAAAAGCAGAGACATCACCCTGCTAACAAAAGTGCATATAGTCAAAGCTATGGTTTTCCCAGTTGCAATGTATAGCTGTGAAGGTTGGACCATAAGAAAGGCTGACCACCAAAGAATTGAGGCCTTTGAAGTCTGGTGCTGGAGAAGACTCCTGCGAGTCCCTTGGACTGCAAGGCGAACAAACAAGTCAGTTCTACAGGAGATCAACCCTGACTGCTCTTTAGAAGCCAGATCCTGAAGATGAAACTGAAATACTTTGGCCACCTAATGAGAAAGAAGGAGTCACTGGAGAAGAGCCTAATGCTGGGAAAGATTGAGGGCAAAAGAAGAACGGGACGACAGAGAACCAGGTGGCTGGATGGAGTCACTGAAGCAGTAGGCATGAGTTTAAATGGACTCCAGAGGATGGTAGAGGACAGGAAGGCCTGGAAGAATGTTGTCCATGGGGTCGCGATGGGTCGGACATGACTTCGCAACTAACAACAACAAAGTATGTCATATGTTTGAGCTTATGCCCACAAAATGAAGACATAAACTACGAATGTACATGAAATACTAGAAGAAAAAGTAAAAGATCTAGAGGCAACTCTAGCCACTCTGAACAAAGTGAAATACCCCAGCCTAAGCAAGAAGACCACACCATAGTTAGACACAACAGAAAACAGTTTCCTTAAAAAAAAACACCCTGTATATGAACCTAAAGAACAAAACTGATACACTCAAATTGAAGACAAGAGAGAACAAACAGCTTCTGTAAAAATGACCCTATATATGAACCTAAGGAGGAAGAGCAATGGAAACATTTCACTTTTAGAAGCAAACAACAACCAAGAGGAAAACTCCTACTATCTAAACTAGCCCACTCCAAAGAAGCTTCTCTGGAACTGAACAATTATTTTCATAGCATCCCTCTGGAAGAAAACATGCAGACACCTATAAAAGAGCAGTCATCAAAACTTTCTGGAAAAAGAGATACAACTCAGCATTCCTATAGCAGGAAGAAAAGTATCCCAGACTTCCCTGGGGAAAAATAGTGAGGATTGGTGATAGGAGATTAAATTTTTAAGGGAACAGAAACTATAGCCTGCAGACCAGATAGTCAATCTAGAAAGGTATGTTTTCTCCCTGGAGCAAAAATCAAAGACGTTACTGAGTACCTTTCTAAAATAATCAGCTGCACCAATTACTATGCCTTTCTTCTCCTACAAGGAGGAAGAATGACTGAACAATGAATATGAAACAACAGCTTACAAACAGCTATGGAAGAAAGTTAAAGAATGAGGAGCAAAAGTGGTGTTTTCATCTCTACTTCCAACAAAAGACCAACATCCAATGAGGGAGCAAAGGATTTTAGAAATGAACCACGGGAGCTTCCGGTTGACATCACGGCGATACAGATACAAAGGAATGGATCTCCATGTTCCCTCTGCTGAACTCTTCATGTTTGTGGGCTCCAGAGAGAGCCAAAGCTGCCCTGAAGGGGTGGTAAAGCAAATTCCCACAACACTGTCAAATTATTTACTAAGACTGCATTACTATTACCCTTCTCATCCTTAGTAGTATCTATCTCTTCCCACTTATTACTATAACCATGTTGCTTATATCTTTACAATTTATATTATTTTGTTTCCTAGTATGATTTGATTGCTTATTAGTAACCTATGACTATCACTAAGTGTTGTATCTTATGATTCTTGAGGAATATATTTTATTTTTTTATTTACACTGAGAGCATATGCACTAAAGACAAATTCCTTGTATATCCAATCACACTTGGCCAATAAAGAATTCTATTCTATTCTATTCTATATAGATTGGGATACTCTTCCTGATCTTGTTTACATTCAGAAAACATTTCAAGGTTTTGAAATGAACAGGCAGAGCATTTCCAGGGAAATACAGTATAGAAAGGAGGGCAGGAGAGAAAGGGTTTTGGGTCAGGTGGCGGGAAAGGGATCTAGAAGTTTTTGACTCAAATCCTTGGCCCTGACTGTTTCTTCTCCAGTTTCTTGCCTCTGCATTATTATCACCCACAAGCTTTGTTCCTCAGCTGGCCCTCCCCCATTCTTTTACCCTGGCACATGGGCCATGGCCCCTCCATCCCAGTCCCTTCACCGCAGCCCATTCGTCAAAGTACAGTTCACATCAGGTGTTTGGGCTCCCAGGACAGTTCACAGCCAGCCAATTAGTATAGGAGCTCAGGGGCTTTGGGAGAGGTGCTGCAGGGGGAGGTAAGCACAACAGCAATTCAGAGGGAGGCTCAGGAGGGCTACCAACAGCCTCCCTTTTAAGGGTGGAAGAATAGCCACAGTTCAGTCCTTCCTGATGAAGCAGACCCACCAGTCAGGCCCCTCACACCTCCCTTTCTTTTGTGGCCACCCTCATCCAAAGTGCCTGAGACAAGAGCTAGTTCACATTTCTTTGCCGCAAAAGACAGGGGGAGAGGAGCTGTAGTGGGTGAGGGATCCATCAGGTGGGGTTCCCAGGAAATTTCCTAAGGAAAAAGTTTGTTTCTAATGGGTACCTGTGTCTTTTTGATAAGCTAAGTAAGACCAGGGGTGGGGGAGTAAGAGCCCTTCCAGTCCTTTGCCAAAGATCCCTTCCCTGCAAGGGCATGGAGTGCCCATTCTTTCCATGGACTTCAGTGGGAAGTCTGGCTGGCATGCTGGAGGGAGGTCCAGCAGGCCACCAAACTTGTCAGCCAGGCTCCTTGTTGAATTCCAGAGAAAGACTTTCCACCCTGACCAGGGGCTCTAGCCTTCCCAGGGAAGTTTGGGGAAAGGAACGTGAGCAGAGAAAGAGAAAAGGATAAGCAATTGGAATTAGTGTTACCCCTCACTCCTCTTTATTTTCATCTGTAAAGTTCAATAATAATACATTTAAGCTCATAAATGCCAAACAAGAAACTTAAATGGAGGCTACACTTCAGATAAGGTATAGCACCTTTTTATACAGTCAGAAACGTCATAAAATAACATCCTGGCTTCCTAATTAGATTTGTGTATTCCTGCAAAATGGATAGAATACTCATCATTAGCCTTATCAGTCTTATTTCTTTCTTTTGTTCTCACTATTGACCATTTGGCCCTGGTGTGAAGGGAACAGATCAAAGGTGAGATAAGGGGAAGGCTCTGATCAAAGGTGAGATGTGTGTTTTGACAAATGCCAGGTACTTCACTCCCAGAAACCTGGGAGAAGCAGAGAGGGAATGAAGAGGTGGGGATGGGGGTTAGAGGAGAGCAAGGCTCTTGGAACAGGTGGATCTTCAGAAACCAGAAGAAAAAAAAGCAAAGATCAGGCCAGCCATTCCCACCTGCTAGTTACAAAAGCCCAGTGCCAGCCCCAACCTCTGGCCTGTGAAGAGGAGCCCTAGCCTGGGTCATTTGCAGGGCGGTGGCCGGGGGGGTCCAATTTTTTTTTACTATCGGTTCTGTGGGTATGGCTTATTTGGTGGGTGTGGCTTGGTGGTCATGTGACTGAGTGGGTGTGGCCAACTTGAAGTCACTATGGGCAAGGTGGAGCGGCACCTTGCTGTGACATCAAGTTGCCCATGCCCATTCAGTCACATGACCAATGCTGTAGAGACAGGGCGATTTCTCCTGAAAGACCAGGGAGGATCCCAGCTGAAGTTGCTTAATCGCAGCCCAGAACCTCTTAACTCAGCTGGGATCGCCAGAGGAGCTTTTTAAAACCTTTTGTTTTTGGCCGAAGAGGCTGTTAAAAAAAAACTTTAAAGGGTTCTGATGATCCCTGCTCAGCCACACGATCATCAGAGTGGTTTTTTTTTTTACTTTTAAAGGCCTTTTTTGGCTGAAGAAAAGATGCTTTTAAAAGTAAAAAAGAACACAAACTTCTGATGATCGGGGAACAGATTCGGGGGCGTGGCCAGCCAGCCATTACTACCAGTTCTCCAAACACCAGCAGATTTTTACTACCGGCTCTCCAGAACTGGAGCAAACTGGGAGCAACCCACCACTGGCGGTGGGGATGGAACATAGAAACCTAGGGCCAGAAGGGACCTTGGAGGTCTTCTAGTTCCAACCCCTGCTTAAGCAGGAGACCTTACATCCCCTGTCTTTTGTGGCAAAGAGATGCAAACCAGCCCTTATCTCAGGCACTTTAGATGGGGGCATCAGCAGAGGAGGCCACAAAATAAAGGGAGGAGGGAAGAGGCCTGACTGGTGTGTCTGCTTCATCAGGAAGGACTGAACTGAGAGACCGGAAGCATTGCGGCCAGACTGGCCGGGAAAATAATGAGCCTGGTGAAACTGGAACATAAAGTTGGAAATTGGAAAATATAAAAAACTTAGAAGAAAAAGAAAAAAAGTTAATTGGACTCAATATACAAAACTGGATATTTTGTTAAATTGTTGATTTGGAATTTGTGGATTCTAGAGAGCCATCTACTGGCAGAAAAAAAGCACTACACTGAACACTTTAAATATTGGAAATTTACTGCATCCTTGAGGAACGAGCCATGAGAGTTTGTAAGGAGGATTTGTTTGACTTTTCAACAAGTGAACATTTATAATACAAGAGGCAGAAAATAAGTTTTAAATTGGAGTTAAACAGTAACTAGAACATCAAAATGTGGCAAGAATTAATCAAGATAGTTCAAATGGTATGTTTATCATTTGATGTGAACAGAGAAAAATCAATAATTTTTCCAGAGCATAGTCTATGAGATGAACAAGCTACTAATGAGAAGCAAGGAAATAATACTGAAGACAAAGACACTGATGAGAAATTAAATGATTACATTGGGAATAACTGTGAAAAAAAGAGTGAATAATAGTTTTAAATGATTACGCTGAGATTAAAAGTGTGAAAAATAGAGAGGTCAGAAAGAAGCAGGGAGGAAAAAAGTGTAAAAGATCAGCTGAGAATAGAGGGCAATCTAGGCAAGAAATGTTTTTTTTAACGATTACACTGGGATTAAAAATGTTAAAAATAGAAAATTCAGAGGAGAAAAATTAGGATTAACGGTGAAAAAACAAAGAAGAGAGGAGAAAAGGGGAATAGAACAGAAGACAGGATAACTATAAAATGAAGAAAAAGAAAAAAAGAAAATGGATGGTATAGAATAGAATAGAATAGAATAGAATAGAATAGAATAGAATAGAATAGAATAGAATTTTTTATTGGCCAAGTGTGATTGGACACACAAGGAATTTGTCTTGGTGCATATGCTCTCAGTGTACATAAAAGAATACCTTCATCAAGGTACAACATTTATAACACAAATGATGGTCAATATATCAATATGGATCAGGAGAAAATGGTTAAAGGGAGTAATTAATGGATAGGAAGAAGGGTAATATGAAATATATGTAAAGTAATAATTTTATTAACAATGGTATTAGGATTAATGTTGCTAACCATATTATTTGAATAAGAGGAGATTTGGTAAATGAAATGGAAATGAATAAAATAAAAAATACTAGGTTTTATGATTTATTTAAGGGGAAATTATTGGATTGTAAAATTGAATTATATAAAATGAAATATAAAAATAAAGGTGAAGGATTGTATTGTTTCTGGTGTTAGATATATTTAAAAGGGATTAAAATATTGAAATTTAAATGAAATGGACATGAATAAAATTAAAAATATTGGGATTGTTAAAATTGAATTTAACTGTTAAAATAATTGATTTGGATAAAATGATCTATTTAGAAGGGGAAATTATATACAAGTGTAATAATAGTTTTATTAATAATTGTGTTAGAAGTAATATTGATGATTATATAATTTGAATAAGATGAAGTATATTTTATAACCCTGAAAATGAAAAGGAATTGTATCAATAGCGGGATTGTAAAAAATTGAATTATAAAAAAGGAATTATTTGAAGAAGAACGTTGGAATGAATTTGAAATGGAAATTAGGTTTACTTAAAAAGGGGGTTATAAAAGTAAATGGGAAGAATTGTATTGTTTCAAGTAAAGTAAAGTAACAAATAAAAATAATTAATTTTTAGATAAAGATGATGTAAACAAATATAAAGAAATATATGTTTAAAAGGGTAAAATAATGGATAAAGTCGTAAGATAGGGAAAACTTGGTCCATCTTTGGGAAAAATTGATACTAAAGAAATAATTGTAAAAAATTAAATGTTTGAATGACTGTGCTTAAAGTAAAGGATTTCAATAGATTAAAAAATTGTGATAGGAGAAGATAAACAGATGAGGGCAGATGGTAATATTAATTTATACTTATAAAAAATATAGAAAAAAGGGGGAAAGTAGAATATTGGCAGAAATTGGAGTATATATAGTAAATATGGAGAAAATAAGCTGTATGAAATTTTGATTCGGTCAACACTCTGTTAAGAAATTATGTATTTTATGTTTGTGTGTCTGAAAAAAATAAAAAATTTGTTTTTAAAAAAAGGAAGGACTGAACCACGGGAGGGTGGGGTGTTGGTGGCCCTCCTGAGCCTCCCTCTGAACTGCAGCTGTGCTTATCCCACCCCCGCTCTTCCACCCCCTCCCATTCCTTCTCCTAACGCAGCACCTCCCCCTGCAGCACCTCCCCCCAAGCAGCACCTCTCCCAAAGCCCTCAAGCCCCTGTATCAATTGGCTGGCTGCGAACTGTCCTGGCCGCCCAACGCCCAACGCGAACTGTACTTCGACGAATGGGCCACGGCAAAGGGACTGGGACAGAGGGGCCATGGCCCATGTGCTGGGGTGAAAGAATGTGGGATTTATTTATTATTTAAATTGGCCAGCTGAGGAGAAAACCTTGTGGATAATAATGCAGAGGTGAAACCCTGGAGGAGAAATAGTCAAGGCCAAGGGTTTGAGCTAAAAAGTCCCATTCTGGCGGAAAAGACCTTATACCCACTTTGAACAACCTATTGTTTTATATCATTTCTGTGCCAGCTGGAGAAAATAATGCTCTTTCCATCTACCACCATGGAGATCTTTAAGAACTGGTCAATGACCTGACATCACTGCTTGGTTTTGCTCTATTTTTCTTTGTATAAATCAAACTACTATCTATCAAATCCCACATTTATGAACTGAAGTAAAATTTGGCAAATATTCCTTGAAATATTCATGGGACCGAATGAAGATGTGTGTGTGAGAGAGAGAGAATATGTGTGTGTGTGCATGCCTGCGCGTGTGTGTGCATACGTCTTTGCTTATATTTCAGTATGGAATGTATTCCATGTCCTTCAAAAACCAAACTAAAATGTTCCTTCTCTCAGGCCTAACCATTAGTCCCAAACAACAAAATGCCATAAGCATGAATAATAAGTAAAAGCCCTGGTCACTTCAAATGCCTTTCTAATAATGGCTGAACAATGTCAACTTCTTCACAACGAAATTTAGGCAGCTTCTTTTCAAAGAGTGCTCCTCAATTATTTCGAAACCTAAATGTAAGCAACAGGCTCTACTTATTTATTATTCTTTACTTTACTTAATTTGATTACCAAATACCAAGTGAGTTTGTGTCTGTGGTTTCCTTATCACAATTGCTGTACCCACTCATTACATAAGGTAATTCATCATTCCTTAGATAATAGCAGGAGTTCATCATTATTTAGAGATTTCAAGGCACTTACAGAGATGCAATTGACTTCATTAACTGCTTTCCGTGGTTCTTGAGCAAGCAACCACATTGTTAAATACAGTTTATCTGTCTTTCCAGAGCTGCCAATGTTACTATTTTCAGTCTCACATGGTCTGCTACTATTTAGTGTATATGCAGTTAATTGATTTCTAATTTTGCGTGTTCATATTTTATGAGGTCCTAGAGCAAGGCCATTCAAAGGGGAGGGGATCACCTGTAGTCCACAGAAATAGGCTTCCACCCTCAACCAGCAAATGCTCTGTCTTACACATTGGAAAAAAGAATCTAAATACTAAATACAAACTCGATGGGCATTACCTTACAGATGACCCCTATCCTGTTAAAGACCTTGGAGTTTTCATATCCAATGATCTAAGTGCCAAAGCCCACTGCAACTACATCGCAAAAAAGGCTTTAAGAGTTGTAAACCTAATCTTACATAGCTTCTTCTCCAGAAAGATTACACTACTAACCAGAGCATTCAAAACATTTGCTAGACCAATTCTCGAATACAGCTCACCTGTCTGGAATCCATACCACATTTCAGACATCAATACAATTGAACGTGTCCAGAAATATTTCACAAGAAGAGTTCTCCACTCCTCTGAATACAATAAAATACCTTATGCCACCAGACTAGAAATCTTGGGTTTAGAAAACTTAGAACTTATTTAACTCATAGATTCATCTATTGCAATGTCCTTCCTGTTAAAGACTACTTCAGCTTCAATCACAACAATACAAGAGCAAACAATAGATTTAAACTTAATATTAACCGCTTCAGTCTTGCTTGCAGAAAATATGACTTCTGTAACAGAGTTATTAATACTTGGAACACACTACCTGACTCTGTGGTCTCTTCTCAAAATCCCCAAAGCTTTAACCAAAAACTCTCTACTATTGACCTCATCCCATTCCTAAGAGGTCTGTAAGGAGCGTGCATAAGAGCACAAACGTGCCTACCGTTCCTGTCCTATTGTTTCCTTTCATTATATCCAATTAATATAGTTATTACATACTTATGCTCATATATATGCTTATATATTATATAGTTATTTTCATGCTTATGCTTATATATACTGTTGTGACAAAATAAATAAATAAATGAATAAATAAAAATAAATTAATTAATTAATTTAAAAAAGTGTGGCCAATAACCACCTTTTCCACTCATTGCCAGGAATGTATCTTTAATCTACTTCCTATCCATTTCCCACCACCAACCAGGCTCCATATTTGACTCCATGAAGGACCCTCTCAGTATGCCTTTCCAGTGCAGCAATTCTTTGTGTCTTGACTGCTCACCCCAGTTTTATAGGCATGGTACATGCAATACAGAAATTGTTATGTTTTGAGTAGGTTTCTTTTCTATTCTTCTCATCCCTCATTTTTAGGATCCTTTCTCAGAGCAATTGTACTGTAGATAGGGAGAAAAAAAATATGGATACACCCTCCAATATTTTCCCTTTACAATAGCAGTACTCTTGCAATTGAATAAAAGAGTCGGTGGGAAGAATACATGAATATATTTTATTTTAGTTTTCACTTATTTATTAAATTTGTTTGAACAATATTAACTTTTGAAACTAGGATGGCTATATAACTAAGTCTGAATAGATTTAGTTTTCTGAAAAGAGATTTTAAGTTACTATGTCACCCAGGATATGGGAAAATGGCTTGTGCTTTACTTTGAAATCATCTCTAAATTTCTATAGCATCCATGGCAACTAGATGGGACACTTCCAAAACAACAGAACTTACAGAATAACCAAGTTGGAAGGGACCTTCTAGTCCAATCCCCTGATCAAGCAGGAGACCCTATACAATTCCAGACAAATCACTTTCCAAACCATTCTTAAAAACCTCTAGTGAGAGAGCACCCAAAATGTCTGGAGCCAAGCTGTTTCACTAGTGAATTGTTTGCACCCTCAGGAAGTTTTTCTTTTGTTCTAGGTTGGAATTCTTTCTGATATGTTTCAATTCATCTTTCCCTCAGTTCTTTGGATGTTAGGATGGCCTGCCTCTTCTCTCTGACAGCCTCTCAAATATTGGAAGACAGCTATCATGTCACCCCTAGTTCTTCTCTTTATTATACTGGACACAGCCAGTTTCTGCAACAATTCCTCCTATGTTTTAGCCTCCAGCCCTCTAATCATCTTTATTGCTCTTCATTGCACCCTTTCTAAAATTTCTATCATGGTAACCAAAACTGGATACAGTATTCTAAGTTTTTAATTACCAAAACAGTATAAAATGGAATTAACATTTCATGTGACCTTGATAAAATCTCTCTGTTGATGCAGCATTGGGTTTTTGGGTATTTTGGTACCTGCACCACACTTCTGGCTCATATGTAAGTGGCAGTTCACTAGGAGTCTGAAATCCCTCTCCCAGGTTGAGCCACATAGCACCTCTTCTTTACTTGTGCATTTCGGATTTTAAGGCATATTGTTTATCACCACTGAAATTTAGAGATACGTAAAAAAGTATGGCCCCCTGAGATTCTTTGTAGCTGAAGCAGCAGGAAGCATTCAATATAACCAACACTCACAGAACATACAGCCTTTAGAACCCAGCTCTCCTTCTCAATTTCAGGTAATTTCTATGTCCCACAGGACTCCTAATAACTCTTGATTAAGGCTACAGGAATATTTCCAACTCTAGACTTATTCTCTGTCTTCATGAAAATAGAAACCATTTCCCTGAGGAAGGAATACCACAATGAAAGCCATATAAGTCTGTGCTTCATCTGGGTGCCACAAACATTCACCAAAACAATAGATTTAAACTCAGTGTTAACCGTTTCAATCTTGATTGCAGAAAATAAGACTTCTGTAACAGAGTTATTAATACTTGGAACACACTACCTGACTCTGTGGTTTCTTCTCAAAATCCCCAAAGCTTCAACCAAAAACTCTCTACTATTGACCTCACCCCATTTCTAAGAGGTCTGTAAGGGGCGTGCATAAGAGCACAAAATGTGCTTACCATTCCTGTCCTATTGATTCCTTTTATTATATCCAATTAATATAGTTATTACATACTTATAATTTATATGCTTATATGTTATATAGTTATTTTCATGCTTATGCTTATATATACTGTTATGACAAAATAAATAAAATTAAAATAAAATAAAAATAAAATAATGCTATCTCCATCTACCACCTGGAATGTCTTCAAAATATGGCAGAATACATGAATCAAATTGCTATCTATCAAACTCAAAAACATTTATGCATTGAAGTAAAAATTGGCAAATATTCCTTGAAATAAAGTTAAATGAGCATTGCAGACATTGTGCAACTTCTTTAACTGGGACATGGGGCATTAAATTCCTATGAGAGAGAGAAGGAGGCAGAGAGAGTGAGGTGGAGGGAGGGAGAGACAGAGGGAGGGGGAAAGAGGGAGGGAGGCATCTCTTTGCCTACATTTCAGTGTGAAAGGTGTTACCTGCTTTTCAACCACATATTATACTATAATTTCACACAGTCTCGTTCTTCCCTTTCTGTTTACTTATTGTAATGGTTACTTTGCCACTGAGGTTTTCCAGTTGATATGGCTGCTTGGGCAGAAGTAGTATAAAATCAAATTTAAGCTATTACCTAAGACCTCGGAAAGGAGCAAAAAAAAAAGAGCTACTTAAGTTTATATTTTTCTCAAGTTAAATACTTTGGGACATTACTTAGCATAAGAATAACTTTGTCTGATGACTCAATATCAGCATAGGCTGATAAAAGAAAGGAAGATATAACAAAAGGAAATCTGCATGAGAGAAAGGATCTTTTCCTGTACCATTCTTTTTGTTAAATACCAACAGAAATTATAAAATTTAATTTAGTTACCAGGATAAACAAATAGATAGACTGCACAATAAAATCAAATGATCAGAGGGTGAGTCAGATAGGACCTGATGCAGACAAACACACACAGCCAACAGGTGAGGGATAGCATTGTAAATACTGATCCTAATAAAGGGGTGTGATCAGTGGTGGGATTCAGCCAGTTCGCACCACTTCGGGAGAATGGGTTGTTAACTTTCTGAGCAATTTGGCAAACTGGTTGTTGGAAGAAATCATTAGGCAGAGAATCAGTTGTTAAATTACTTGAATCCCACCACCGGGTGTGATCTAAGAATATACATAGGTGAAAATATAATTTAACATAGTAACAGAGTTGGAAGGGACCTTGGAGATCTTCTAGTCCAACTTCCTGCCCAGGCAGGAAACTACATCATTTCAGACAAATGGCTATCCAATATTTTCTTAAAAATTTCCAGTGTTGGAGCATTCACAACTTCTGCAGGCAAGTTGTTCCACTTATTAACATAACATAACATCAGAGTTGGAAGGGACCTTGGAGGCCTTCTAGTCCAATCCCCTGCCCAGGCAGGAAACCCTACACCATCTCAGTCAGATGGTTATCCAACATTTTTTTAAAAATTTCCAGTGTTGGAGCATTCACAACTTCTGAAGGCAAGTCGTTCCACTTATTAATTGTTCTAACTGTCAGGAAATTTCTCCTTAGTTCTAAGTTGCTTCTTTCTTTGATCAGTTTCCACCCATTGCTTCTTGTTCTACCCTCAGGTGCTTTGGAGAACAGCCCGACTCCCTCTTCTTTGTGGCAACCCCTGAGATATTGGAACACTCCTATCATGTCTCCCTTAGTCCTTCTTTTTGTTAAACTAGACATACCCAGTTCCTGCAACCGTTCTTCATATGTTTTATCCTCCAGTCCCCTAATCATCTTTGTTGCTCTTCTCTGCACTCTTTCTAGAGTCTTAACATCTTTTTTACATCGTGGCGACCAAAACTGGATGCAATATTCCAAGTGTGGCCTTACCAAGGCATTATAAAGTGGTACTAACACTTCACATGATCTTGATTCTATCCTCTGTTTATGCAGCCCAGAACTGTGTTGGCTTTTTAACAGCTGCAGCACACTGCTGGCTCATATCTAAATGGTTATCCACTAGGACACCAAGATCCCTCTCACAGGTACTACTATTGAGCAAGGTACCACATATACGGTACTGGTGCATTTTGTTTTTGGCCTAAATGTAGAACCTTACTTTTTTCACTGTTGAATTTCATTTTGTTAGATAGCACCCAATGTTCAAGTCTGTCAAGATCTTTCTGTAACTTGAGCCTATCTTCTGGAGTGTTGGCTATTCCTGCCAGCTTGGTGTCATCTGCAAATTTGATGGGTTCCCCATCTATTCCCTCATCCAAGTCATTGATGAAGATGTTGAAGAGTACTGGGCCTAAAACAGAGCCTTGGGGTACTCCACTGCAAACTTCCCTCCATGTGGATGTAGTTCCGTTGAGGACTACACGTTGAGTGCGGTTGGTCAGCCAGTTACGAATCCATCTGGTGGTGGTGCTGTCTAACCCACATTTTTCTACTTTATCTAGTAGTAGGTTATGGTCTACTTTATCAAATGCTTTACTGAAGTCCAAGTAAATTATATCGACAGCATTCCTCTGGTCTACTAATTTTGTCATTTTGTTAAAGAATGCGATAAGATTAGTCTGGCATGATCTGTTTTTAACAAACCCATGTTGGCTTTTGGTTATTACTTTGTTTGCTTCTAGGTGTTTGGTGATTCGTTGCTTGATTATCTTTTCCAGAATCTTCCCTGGTATTGAGGTCAGGCTGATAGGTCTGTAGTTTCCTGGATCTGGTTTTTTTCCTTTTTTGAAGATGGGAACTACATCAGCTCTTTTCCAGTCCTCTGGCAGCTCCCTGTGTTCCAAGATCTTTGAAAGATATAGTTCAGTGGTTCTGAGATCACGTCTGCCAGTTCCTTCAGAACCTTGGGGTGTAATCCATCCGGTCCTGGTGATTTGAACTCGTCTAGGGTAGACAGGTGTTCACTTACCATTTTCTTCCCTATTTTAACTTGTGTTTCTAATCTGTTTTTTGTAGTGCTGTTTTTGATAGGTTGGATTGTTTTTTCCTTTTGTATAAAGACAGATGCAAAATATGAGTTAAGTAGATCTGCTTTCTCCCTGTTGCTTGTCATCTTGCCACTTTCTCCCAGCAATGGGCCAATTGTTTCCTTGACTTTTTTCTTGTTTTTAACTTTTTTTCTTGTTTTTATTGATTGTTCTAACTGTCAGGAAATTTCTCCTTAGTTCTAAGTTGCTTCTCTCCTTGATTAGTTTCCACCCATTGCTTCTTGTTCTACCCTCAGGTGCTTTGGAGAATAGTTTGACTCCCTTTTCTTTGTGGCAATTTGTACAACCAATATCCATATAAGCCTGGACCTATTTAATTTCCCCTACTCCCCACAAGTTTCATTCACACACTTTCTGCTTCTCCTTTATTACAGTGTCTAAATTTATAATGGAATGTAAATATTTAACTTGTGACACAAATCATCCTATAAAATGTTAAAAATCTCAGTTATGAATCAGACTTCACTGAAAAGAATGATTAAAATACAAATAGTAATTACCGGTGTAAGTCTAGGACTAATAGTTTACACATATCCATTCTTTATTTGCCTTTTTTACTGCACCATTTTTTACAACAGCAGGGTACACATAACACAAAAGTTACTAAGTTAGTACTTCAGCTGGATTTCCCTTTTCCACTTTTATCCTCATCCCTCAAGTTTAGGGTCCTTTCTCAAATCAAATCTATTGCAGCATGAAGTTTAAAGGGGGTGGGATAGTACACCTCAAAATGTTTTTTCCATCTCTTCTAGCAATTCTCATTCACTTGAATAAAAGAGTCCATGGGAAGAATGTGGAATTCCTATAACTACTGAATCTTTCTGATGATTCAGGTAACCAAGTCTGTTGCTACAATAGGTAAATACATACTTCCCTCAGCTGAAAGCCAACAATTATGTTTCAGGTAAATGTTGAAATGTCACATTTAGTATGGATCGAAGACTAGGTGAATTGCATAACTGGATCATAATATGGTTGTAATATGGTGAATATTATTTTACTCTTTACCTTTTTTTCACTTTATTCTAAACAACTTGTCAGTTTGTTCCTGAGATGTCCTCATTGTCCTTTCTGCACACACTCATTGCACAAGATCATTTCTGGGGTAATACCAGGAGCTCAAATGATTTCTAGAGTTCAAGGCACTTTCAGAAATACAGTTGGCCTCTACCTATTTCCTGTGATTCTTGAGCAAAGAACTACACTATTCAACATCGACTTTCTTTTCAGAGCTGCCAGTTTTGCCATTTTTAGTCTCAGTGATATTCATTGTGTGTGTTGTTAATTCACTTCCGTTTCTGCCTGTTCATCTTTCATGAGGGCCTGTGGCAATGTTGGCAGGGGGTAGTCCACAGAAATGGGCTCCACCCTTAAGGCAAAGAGTCCTTTGCAGGACCAATTCTATCACAGGCAGGGAAGAGAAAGGAGGTTTAGGTCTAATAAACCCTGAAATGTTCTCTTATCTTCTATAGCACTTCTCATTCAGCTGCATAAAAGAGTCCAATGGAAGAGTGAAAAATTCTTATACCTACTGGATCTTCCTGTTGATCCAAGGAACTAAGCCTGCTTCTACAGTACATAAATACATACTTCCCTCAGCTGCCAGCCCATAATTATGTTCCAGGCAAATGTTGGAGAGGTTTATGTAAATTGAATCTAAGACTACATTGATTGCATACGTTGAAAGGCCACTAAGGGCATGGGGGAATGTCTTGTGTTTTACTTTGAAATCATCTCTCTGACTCTATAAAATCCATGGCAGGTGACACTTCAGTCCCATCCCAAGTGAGATAAAATGAGGGATCTCCTCCTAAGGGGCTTTTCCACACTGGGCAGAAGGGCACCTAGGGAGGCAAAATTATCGAAAGGTATTTAAAAGAAAGCCACAAAACCAGCAGTAAACCTCACCCTAACCCATTGCTATTTCCAATCAGAATGGTGTTTTAAACCAACACAAGAGTATTTTGAGAGAAAATCTTTCATTTCTTAAGAAAACTACCTCTTCTTATAGCAAAAGGAAACAACTGAGAAATTGCAAGAAATTTTTTTTTTACTAATGTAACTCTGGTACTGTCAGTTGAGATGAACACCATTCAATTGTTAGCTGCTCGTTTCCTCCTCCTGCTCAAGATCTCATACAGCATAGAATAATAGAGTTGAAAGGGACCGCTGAGGTCTTCTAATCCAACCCCCTGCTTGAGCTGGAGAATCTATACCATTTCAGACAAATTGTTTTCCAATCTCTTTTGAGAGCCTCTAGTGATGAACGCTCACAACTTCTGATGGCAAGTTATTCCATTGGAGAGTATTGGGCCTAAAACGGAACTTTGGGTTACCCCACTACTTACTTCCCTCCATGTGAATGTAATTCCATTGAGGACTATACTTTGTGTACAACTTGTCAACCAGTTCCAAACCCATCTGGTGGTGGGGCCCTCTATCCCACATTTTCCTAGCTTGCAAAGAAGTAGGTTGTGGTCTACTTCATCAAATGCTTTGCATGATGAAAACCAAGTATATTATGTCCACCACATTTTGCTGATCTACTAATTTGGTCACTTTTTCAAGGAATGAAATAAGATTTGTTTGGTATGATCTGTTTTTGATAAACCTATTTTGGTGTTTGGTTATAACCTTGTTTGCTTCTAGGTTTTTACCAATTTATTGCTGATTATCTTTCCCAAGGTCTTCCCAGGTACAGAGGAAAGGCTGATTGGTTGGTTATTTCTGGGATCATTTTTTTTTCTCTTTTTCGAAGTTCAGGACCATCTCAGCTCCTTTCCGGGCCTCAGGTAGTTCCCTGGTGATCTAAGAACTTTGAAAAATATGTTTCAGTGGTTCTGAAATCATGTCTCACAGTTCCGTCAGAACTCTAGGATGTAGTCCATCAGGACTTGGTAATTTCAATCCAGCTAGAGCTGGCAGGTATTCTCTTATCTTATTTTTGCATATTTTAATTTGCATTTCTAACCAGTCATTTATAGTTCTGTTTTTGTTAAGTTGGGTAGTGTTTTCTTTTTGCGCAAAGATAAATGTGAAGTATGAATTAAGCAGTCATGTTTTTCAGAGTTTTCCAAACTTCTGAATAAAGTTTTATATATGTCTATGGAGATTCTCAGTCATCCAGGTCATGGTTGTCCCAAAGGTGCTTTTTAAAGAGGCAACTGGACTTTCTGGTTTTTCTTTGAAGACGTTTCACTTCTCAACCAAGAAGTTCCCAGGAGAGCTTTTTATCTGGTACGCCTGATTCGCCAGTTGCGCCCCTTTCTAGACCGGGATTCCCTATGCACAGTCACTTATGCTCTCGTCACTTCTCCCCTGGACTTGTCGTGTCCCACTCCTTCTCTGACGGCTGGGTCGGGGAAGTCTGTATCAAGCGTGGCTACAGAGCCTCTGCAGCTTTGCCAAAGTTCTGTCAGAGTTCTCAGGGCAGGCAGGAGTCCAAGATGTGACTTCAGCAATCCAAATTAGACTTTGCGTGACTCAAAGAATGCCAGAAAGCAGATCCTTTATATAGGCCATGGGGTGTGGCTCCATGACTCAGCACTTATCCAGGCCTGCCCCTCCCTTCCTTTTGCTGACGTTGCCTCTCCATTCTCCGGAAGCATGGATCTTTGAGACAACCTCATAGGACATATCTGCTCCCTTCTTTTCTCCACTTCTGAGACTTGGAATGTGTGTAATATTCCTCTGACTGCTCCAGTTGTTCAGGTGGTGCGTATTTTTTATTAGCCTCATGTGATTCCTGGCTTGGTGTCTCCTGATGCTGTCATTCCACAGATTCTCCTGGAGTGGCTACCTCAACATTAGATTCAGAATCTGAGGCTGGGCATGGGCCAGGATCATGATGGGAGGTGGAACATGTCTGAAATAGTGCAAGGGAGGTAGGTGAGTAAAAGAGCCTCTAAGGACTTTTCACTGGATACCTGGAAGCCCTGATATTGTGTGTGTGTGTGTGTGTGTGTGTGTGTGTGTGTGTGTGTGTGTGTGCGTGTGCGTGCACGCATGCGCGCAAAGGGAAAATTCTGTGTGCTAAAGTCTGGATGCTGCAGAGAAGACCAGGATTTGAGAGATCATAGCCTGTGCCTGAATGTAGAAGTGCAGACTTTTGCTGCTTCTGCCTTTCGGGGCTAATCAGATATTTAAAAAGAATTCATTACTTACAACATTGTCAAATGTTGTTATGACTCCTCTTCTGCTAGAATGTTCCCACCAGTGAGGGACTCTTAGAGGCAGAGATTGCCTGTGAGGGCAGAATAGGGGCAAGGTGGACACGGATCCTGAAAGGTTAGTTTTGGAGGTAAAATTTGGGGGGAGTATTGAAAATGGAGGTCACTATTTCTTGGGTGGTGGAATGTTGAGGAGGCCACCCCACTTGCCTAACCACCCTGAAACTGTCCTGGAATCTTAGAAAATCGTGAATCCATTGACTCAATACTGGGCTGCCCTCAAAGGACCCAGAGATTGTACTTCTAGGAATGCCTACTATCAGATTAAATGGCACTGTTTAGGATTCTACAAAAGCTTCTCTACGAGGCAATATGTCATATCACTGTTATATCTTGATCACAATAAATTCCTCATTTATTATTTGTACTGTCCCTTCTATCATATCCAGGTATGTTTTGCTAGCTAGCTTTTGGGTTGGCACAAAAGAAGCAGTGCTTGGAAACTAATCAAGGAGAGAAGCAACATCGAACTAAGGAGAAATTTCCTGACAGTGAAAACAATGAACCAGAGGAATGTCTAGCCTTCAAACGTTGTTGGTGCTCCATCACTGGCGGTTTTTAAAAAGAGACTGGACAGCCACTTGTCTGAAATAATAGGTTCTGCTTGAGCAGAGATTTGGACTAGAAGACCTCCAAGGTCACTTCAAATTCTGCTATTCTGTAATTTTTCTGTTCAGTAAATCACTAAAGTGTTTTGTCGGCATCAGGTAGATACAACACAAGCCACCTGGTATACAAAATACTTGACAATCTAGAAAAACACAAGGTCCTTTTGTCAAATTGCTACAAAGTATCATGATACACTCTCAATCCAAGAACTAAACCCAAAACATCCCCACAGAAACTGCATATGTCTATGGCTACACCATTCAATAGAATGGTGTTGCAAGAAAGGCTGGGTGACCTCTATATGTTTTGCATCCTCCTTAACTTTTCAGGCAAAAGCAAATAATTGTATCCTGTTTCTCCACATCAAATTTCATACACACGGATAATAATGTGAGCGCCCTGTATACTTGACACCTATTGGGTAACTATGCAAAATACTCGTGGAGTTGACATGGCTAAATGAATACATTTATTGCAGAAAAATAAGAGTGCATGTGATGTATTTGATTCTGCTATAGCTCACAAGAACATTTGAAAAACAATCTGTTGTTTTTCTTTTCTGCCATAAAATTGCAGATTTCAAACAGATTTGTTACATGTCTTAGAAACCAAAACCCATATATAATTCAGGGTTTCAAGACAGTGAAATTCTGGTTTTTCTCTTCCTGCCCTTCCAAGCCAATCAAATTAATTAATTAATTAATGGCTTTGTAAGGGGCCTGATCTCTGTTGATTTAATTTCTTTAGTTCAGGAACCATTAGTACCTCTTCACCATCTGCCATTCATCTATACCAAATCAGACATGGATGAAGCAAGATAGGAAGAGTATTGAAAGCTTTCAACTTTGTCTTGTAGCGCTTGAGTATACTATGAGCGGCCACGACAAGCAACCATAGGATTATTGAACAATTTCACATCTGAGAGAAAAGTACACAGACTCAATTTATCCTACTTGGATATATTCTATGGAGTCCAGCTCTCCGGAGAAAGATCTAATTCTCAAAAAGGTAGAAGGAATTAGATGAAGAGGACAACCAGTTGCAACATAGATAGATTCAGTTACAGTAGTGATAATACACTATTCAAGGACCAACTTAGGCACAAATTGTCATGAAGAAAATCTATTATGAACGTTCTAAAAATCTGTGGGGGCTCCTACCCTGTGGAACGAGCTTCCCCTCGGGCTTCGACAACTACCTGATCTTAGGACCTTTCACCGCGAACTTAAAACCTATCTATTTCATATGGCTGGACTGGCCTGATTCTTAAATTTTTAAATGTTAATTGTGGGTTTTAAATTGTGGTAATTTGTATGGGGTATAGTGTTATTTTAAATTTCGGGCATATTTGAATCAGTTTTTTAAGGGTTGTTTTAATTATGGTGTATATTTCTGTTTTGTATTTTATTGGCCTGTTCACCGCCCTGAGTCCTTCGGGAGAAGGGCGGTATACAAATTAAAACATTATTATTATTATTATTATTATTATTATTATTTAATATCAATTTGATAATACTATCAATCAGGATGATTGATTAGAACTGCCTGTAGCCAAGAAATGTGGTGTAAATATGACAAAAGAGACAGAATGAATAGTCACTCTGGAAGGAGAAAGGAGAAAGGAAAGGATATTTGAAGAAGTTTCAAATTCATATGCCAACTGTGTTCTTTACACAAAAAGATTACTTAAGGTTACTCAAGGACCATCAACGGTTTCTTCTTAATGCAAGAATAAGTGTAGAAATGGCAATTGTAATTTGCGTCCCTGAGCTACTGCAGCTCTGGGTGCTATAGAAGTTTATAGAATTGTTCTATGGTGACATAACATAGTTGCTACAGCAAATGAGGCAATCACCTAGACACTCACATAAAATGAAGATGGAAACTGAAATGGCATGAAGATAAACTGAGATATACTTATCCACTCATCCAAAACCGAAATGCTTGGTCTTCTTGATTATTCACAAACATACCATCTCACAATTTAAAACCTTTCCTTCATACAATCACTCATTCAGTCATCAGAACTTTATTGAAATTCAGACCTTATTCCTGTATAAAGCAGGAATAATACATAACACAGACAATATCAGAAGATAAAAAGAAAGTTCTCTTCATATTCTCTGCACTACAATGTGAATAATCAGGGAATCAAATTCAAAGAGCTTTGTGAGAGATTTGGAGGAGGAAACATGAGACATATTAAACCGCCCTCTCCTCAGTCAGAAAAGCACTACAATTTTTTCTCAGTACCACAGAGGTTAATTTGATTGATTTAAAAATGTCTTTGAGGGAAAGCAGGGTGGAAACAGGATTTATAAAAATGTCTTCATGAAACTTTGCACTAAGTTCCATCTTTTGAATGATAAAAAAACTCAAGATAATAAAAAATTAAAAAATCTAAAAGGTTCCATCTCTCAAGCCTAACCATTAGTCCCAAACAACAAAATATCATCAGCATAAATAATAAATAAAAGCCTGGTCACTTCAAATGCCTTTCTAACAACTGCTGAATAATATCAATATAATATTTCTTCACACAAAAATGTAGGAAGCTTCTTTTCAAACAGAGTTCCTAAATTATTTCTAAACCAAAATTTTAGTAATAGTTTCCATTTATTTTCTTATTCTTTACATGGCTTGATTACCAAAACAGTTTGTATATGAGGTTTTCTCAACTTCTTCACACAGAAAAATAATAATAAAAATAAAAATAAATAAAATGAATAAATAAAAATAAAACAAATAAAACAAAACCCGAAAAACTGAAAAACACATAAACTTTTGAATATGTACTATGCTTTACATCCATAAAGTGACACCAACAGGTTATACCTGCCAAGAAGAATACAGGGCAGAGGGCTATTGCAAATCCATCAAACTGTAGAAAAAGAAAACCCGAAGTTTGAATGATTATGTGAACCAAAACACGGAAAGATTGCTGCAGGCTGTGAAAACGGAGAACATTATAAAAACAACAGAAACAAAGGCAGAATATAAGGAAAAACAGTTGGATGACAGATTAAATGGATGGAAAACCAAAACTCTGCATGGATAGCACTTGAAAAACATTGAAGGTAAGTGTGATAACAACTTGACAAGGGCATGGCTTAAGAGAGGAACCATCAATAAATAAAAGGGAGGTTTAATACTTGCTGCTCAAGAACAAGCACTACAAACTAATGCCATGAAAGCGAAGATACAAAAATCCACTGACAATCCAAACTGCTGACTTTGCAATGACAAAGTTGAAACTGTTTCACACTTAATATGTGAGTGCAGTAAAATCACGCAAACGGATTACAAAGCTAGACATGATCGAGTTGCTAAATTAGAATATGAATATGAGCAGAACAGAACAGAACAGAACAGAATTGAATTGAATAATGGACATAAACTGTTTCAGCTCCTACCCTCAAAACGATGCTGTAGAGCATTGCACACCAGAACTAGACACAAGAACAGGTTTTTCCCGAATACCATCATTCTGCTAAACAAATAATTCCCTCAACACTGTCAAACTATTTCTTAAGTCTGCACTACTATTAATCTTCTCATCGTTCCCACCACCCAACTCCTTCCACTTATGACTGTATGAGTGTAATTTTGTTGCTTGTATCCTTACGATTTATATTGATATTGTTTCCTGATTGCTTATTTGTACCCTATGACTATCATTAAGTATTGTACCTTATGATTCTTGATGAAGGTATCTTTTCTTTATGTACACTAAGAGCATATGCATGAAGACAAATTCCTTGTGTGTCCAATCACACTTGGCCAACAAAAAATTCTATTCTATTCTATTCTATTCTATTCTAGTCCACTGGTCATTATGTAAAAAAATACAATATACCTGTATCCGAAAAGTCATGGGAGCACAAAGTGGAAAAAGTTATCAAAAATGAGACAGTGAAGAACTTGTGGAACTTTTGAATACAGACGGATCATCATTTGGAACATAACACACCAGATATCACAGTTGCTGGGGGTCAAAGCATGTAGTTTATTGAAATCACAAAATATTGTGACCTGGCCATCGAAACTACACGGCTATGGATGAAACATGTAACAGTGACACCCATTGTCATCAGGGCACTTGGTACCATGTCCAAGAATTTTACAAAACACATCAAGAAATTGCAGCTTCCTGCAATAACACCAGAGGAACTGCAAAAAACTGCGCTACTCGGAACATCATATATTTTAAGAAGGTACTTGGTTGATGCCTTGGACGCTGGCAGCAACCCGTATCAACCATTAGCACTAGTCAATGCTATTTGTGATGTATTTTTGAATGTTCAGTTGACTGAGTTTCATTTTTAATGAATAAAGTTTATTGTTGTTGTTGTTGTTGTTGTTGTTGTTGTTGTTGTTATTCACAAAGCAAGTCTCCATTTATTTTCTTATTCTTTACATGGCTTAACTTGATTACCAAATACCAAGACAGTTTGTATCCGAGGTTTCCTCATTCTGCACCTCTCATTACTTAAGGTAAACGTCCATTTCTTGGGTAATAGCAGTTCAACATTATTTAGAGGTTTCAAGACACTTTTACATATGCATCTGACTTAAACAGTTTCCCCATTAACTGCTTTCTGTGTTTCTTGAGCAAAGAACCACATTATTAAATACTGATTTCCTTTTTCCCAGAGCTGCCAATTTTACCATTTTCAGTCTCATTTATTTTTATTTATTTTGTCACAACAATATATATAAGCATCGTACAAAAAGGTTATATAATATATAAACATATATATGAGTAAATATTAGGAGGTATAAGCATATATACATATAGGAAGAAGAAAAGAAAAACAATAGGACAGGAACGGTAGGCACTTTTGTGCGCTTATGCACGCCCCTTATGGTTCTCTTAGGAATGGGGTGAGGTCAATAGTAGAAAGTTTTTGTTTAAAGCTTTTAGGATTATGAGAAGAGACCACAGAGTCAGGTAAAGTATTCCAAGCACTGATGATTCTGTTACAGAAGTCATATTTTCTGCAATCTAGATTAAAGCGGTTGACATTAAGTTTAAATCTATTGGTTGCTCTTGTATTATTGCAATTAAAGCTGAAATAGTCTTTGACAGGAAGGACATTACAATAGATGATTCTATGAGTTAAACTTAGGTCTTGTCGAAGGCGACGGAGTTCCAAGTTTTCCAAGCCCAGGATTTCAAGTCTAGTGGGATAAGGTATTTTGTTGTTTACAGAGGAATGGAGAACTCTTCTTGTAAAATATTTCTGGACACGTTCAATTGTATTGATGTCAGAGATATGGTGAGGGTTCCAAACAGGTGAGCTGTATTCTAGAATTGGTCTAGCAAATGTTTTATATGCTCTGGTTAGTAGTGTAGTGTTTTTGGAAAAGAAGCTGCGCAAGATTAGGTTTACAACTCTTAGAGCCTTTTTTGCTATGTATTTGCAGTGGGCTTTGGCACTTAGATCATTTGACATGAAAACTCCAAGGTCTTTAACGGGATGGGGGTCATCTGTAAGGTAATGTCCATCAAGCAAGTACTTAGTGTTTGGGTTCTTTTTTCCTATATGTAAGACTGAGCATTTGCTGGTTGAGATTTGGAGTTGCCAAGTTTTAGACCAAGCAGTTAGATGATCAAGGTCTTTTTGAATGATAGATGTATTATCAGTGGTGTTAAATAGTTTGACATTGTCAGCTTGGTCTGCTATTTAGTGTACATGTGGTTAATTGATTTCTAATTTTGCATGTTCATCTTTTATGAAGTCCTGTATCAAGGCTATTCAAAGGGAGGGGATCATCTGTAGTCCAGAGAAACAAATGCCAACCCTCAAGGCAAAGCTTAAGAAATGTGTCTGGATAACGACTTTTCCATTCATTGCCAGGAATGTTTCGTTAATCCATTTCCTACCCATTGCCCACCACCACCAAGCTTCATATCTGACTCTCTAAAGGATCCTTTCAATATGCCTCTACAAGCACATATTATGCTTTAATTTCACACAGTCTCATTATTACCCCTCTGTTTATTTACTGTAATGGTTACTTAGGACATAATATAGACACACACACAGAGCCAACAAATAAGGGATGCTATTGTGCATACTATTATACCTATGCTAATAAAGGAGGATGATCTGATAATATTGGGTAACAATGTTCTGGCAATCAAAGAATTTGGCCTGCTAGATGCATTGAACATTCCATCAATGCCCTCCAGCTTTCTGAATCGACTCTGCTGTAAAATTTCCTCATTGGTGACATGATTGTACCAAGGGACTGCAAGAATGGGGGTGTAAATATTCAATTTATGACAAACTAATTTAATCCCATTGACACAAACCAATTGCTTCCATTCAGTGTTGTACTAGCTTATCAAGACCTTGGGAAATTGGACTGTCCAAAGGGATGGAGGTGCTGTAGTCTCCAACCTTAGTAACTTTGAGGTTTGTGGACTTCAATTCCCAGAGTTCTAGGAATTGAAGTTCACAAGCCTTAAAGTTACTGTTAAGTTCAGGCAATGAAGAGGCAGGAGACGATACAAGTGACAACAGCTCTTTGGTTTATTGTGATCCCAGCAAAAGCCAACAGGCAAAAACCCCTCTTTAAATAGTATTTTGGCTGAGGCATCAGCCAATAAGCAACGTGCATTTTCCCGCCCAAATTTCCCTCCTAAAATTCAAATACATTACACTCCTCCCCTCCCAGAACACATTTTACCATATTTACATAGTTTTTTGCATAACATTTGCATGTTATTTTTCCACATAGTCACGCAGGTAGACAGGGCGTCTCCTAACTCTTTCTGACCTGCACAATTCATTCCCTGGGAGTGAGTCGAGCTGGTCGGAGGGACTGTTTGTTCCTCCCAGCTCCTCCTCTGGGCCATCCGGCCCTGGATTATTGTCAGAGTCGTCCCTGCTGTCCTCTGGAGGAGCCGGTTGGCATCGCTGGACTTCTTCAGAGTCAGCTAAGTGCTCTGATCACCTCGGGGTTGAGTTAGCTGTTGGTTCAAATATTGGGTAGTCAGGGTCTGGCTGTTTGGTTTCTGGATTGTTTTGTATTCTTTTTCGTAATTGATCTATGTGGCGTCTCCACACTCGGCCATCCCCCATGTCCACTATGTATGACTTTGGGCCCGTCACTCCTACAATTGTTCCCTTTAGCCACACTGGGCCCTCACTATAGTTATGTGCCCATACCGGGTCACCTGTTGTCATTGTTCTGGTTCTTCCCTTTGTGCTTTGGTACCCATCAGGGGAGTATGTTGGGTTTAACCGATCTAGGGGGCACCGGAGTCTTCTACCCATTAATAACTCCGATGGGCTGCGGCCGGTGGTCACACAGGGAGTTGTTTTTTTGTTTTTTGTTTTGTTTACATTTATACCCTGCCCTTCTCTGAAGACTCAGGGCGGCTTACAGTGTATAGGGCAATAGTCTCATTCTATTTGTATATATTTTTACAAAGTCAACTTATTGCCCCCCCAACAATCTGGGTCCTCATTTTACCTACCTTATAAAGGATGGAAGGCTGAGTCAACCTTGGGCCGGGCTTGAACCTGCAGTAATTGCAGGCTTTGTGTTCTTAATAACAGGTCTTAATAACAGGCCTTACCAGCCTGAGCTATCCGGCCCTTGTTCTTTGTTGAACTGCCAGGAAGGTATCAATTTTGGATTGCCAATCTCCTGGGCTAATTCTAGATAGCGCTTCCTTGGCACTGCGCACGAAACATTCTGCAAGTCTGTTCGTCGCCGGGTGGAAAGGCGCCGAGAGGACATGTCGGATGCCCTCTCCTGCCAAGTACCCCTCAAACTGGATGGCCGTGAACTGTGGGCTGTTATCGGACACTAGAGTGTCGGGCAACCGTGTGTCACAAATAGATGCCTCAAGACTGTGATTACCGCTTCCGCTGTTGTGGTTTTCATGAGTAAAATTTCTAACCACTTCGAGTAGGCATCTACCACAATTAAGAAGGTCTGCCCATGGAACGGCCCGGCAAAATCTATATGGATCCTGGACCAAGGACCCTGGGGTTTCTCCCAATCCCTTATGGGGGCTGTTGGGGGTAGTGGCCTTGATTCTTGACATGCTTGGCATTTCCCTACCCGGTCGCTAATGTCTTTATCCATTTGTGGCCACCACACGTAACTTCTCACTAGGCTTTTCATCCTCACAATCCCCAGGTGGCCTACATGCAATAATTCCAACACATGCTCTCGTAATTTCTCCGGAATAACCACTTTATCCCCCCATAACAGACAACCCCCTTGTACCAACAGTTCCAAACGCTTTTTTGTAAACTCTTTGAAACGATCCCCCGGTGCAGCGGGCCATCCCCTCTGCACCCAACCGATCACAGTTCTTACGACAATGTCTTTGTAAGATGCCCTAGTCACTTCCGTAGATGTGACTGGGCCAGAGTCCAAAATGTCAATTAACAAGACGGGCATCCCTGGGGTCGGGTCTTCAATAGTCTCTGGCAACGGGCATCTACTTAAAGCGTCTGCATGTCCCAAGTTCTTGCCCGGTCGGTGAGACAGTTTGTACGAATATGCTGCCAGGAAAATAGTCCAACGGGTCAGCCTGGGTGAGAACGCAACCGGTGTTGGACGGTCCCCTGCCAAGAGTCCCAATAAAGGTCTGTGGTCTGTGACTATTTCAAATTGCCGCCCAAACAGGTACTCGTGGAATTTTTTAACCCCAGAAACTATAGGCTTCCTGGTCTAGTTGGCTATAATTCCTTTCCGCTGCGGACATCGTGCAGGAAAAATATGCGATAGGGGCTTCTGAACCGTTCGGTAACCTGTGGCTGAGGACAGCCCCTACCCTGTAGGGTGATGCATCACAAACTAGTACTAGTGGCAACGTCCCATTGTACTGAATTAGAAGGCTATCGCTGGACAAGAGATTCTTAACGCTTCAAATGCCTTAGCCTCAACCCTGCCCCAAGTCCAAACAGATTTTTTCGCTAGCAGTTTATGTAGCGGTTCGGCTACCGTTGCCTTATTTTTTAAAAATACCGCATAGAAGTTTACAAGCCCCAAAAATGCTTGTAATTCTGTTTTGTTTTTTGGGGTTGGAGCCTTTCTAATGGCTCGCACTTTGCTCTCATTTGGGTGGATGCCTTCCTTATCTATCTGGTAACCCAAGAATTCAACAGATTCAACTCCTATCTGGCATTTGTTGAGTTTAACCTTAAGCCCCGCAGACCTGAAAATGCCCAAAACCTTCTGCAATTTGACCCCTAATTCTTCCAAGTTTTCTGCTGATACCAGTACATCATCAAAATATGGAACTACTCCCGGTAGACCTTGTAGGAGTCATTCCATTAGGTTTTGGAATAACCCGGGGGCTACACTAACTCCGAACTGAAGTCGAGTGCATTTAAAAGCGTGACAATCGTCTGCGCTTCGGCCGTTCTGAAGTAATTGTTGTAATCGATATTTGTTGGTAGGTTTGAGCCAGATCGAGTTTGGCAAAGACCTGTCCCTGCCCTAACGAGTGCAACAAATGTTGCACTACGGGAACGGGGTAAGCACTCTTTTGCAATGCTTTGCTAAGCGTTGCCTTATAGTCAGCGCAAATCCGGACTGATCCGTCCGGTTTGACTGGGGTCACTATTGGTGTCTCCCATTTTGCATGGTCGATGGGGACTAGTATTCCCTGGCTTACTAATTTGTCTAGTTCCCTGTCAATCTTGGGTTTGAGGGAGAATGGGACCCTCCTAGCTTTTAATCTAATGGGAGCCACCTGGGGGTCCAAATTGAATGAAATGGGGGTCCCCACGTACTTGCCCAGGCTGTCTTGGAAAACGTCCTCGAATTCTCTCAACAGTTCGTCCTTCAGTTTGACTCCACTTCTGTGAACCCCAGTTATTCCCATGCCCAAGGCGCAGAACCAGTCCAGACCTAGCAAACTGGGCAGGTTTCCATCTACAATGGTGATCAGCAGGGTTTTCTTGAATTGTCCATATTTCACTCTGACGGACGTGACTCCTCGAACAGGGATTCGGTTCCCCTGGTAGTCTTGCACTCTCAGCTTTTGGGGTTGCAGCTGGCATTTCGCGATGTCTGGTAGGTCCCTTGCGATAGTGTCCCAAGACATAATCGTGATTGATGAGCCAGTATCCACCTCCATTTTACACTGCGCTCCTTCGATATATGTCTTGGTGAATATTTTCTTTTCTAGCCGTGTCGATGCATGACCCACTCGCACAGTGGTCTGATTCAACTTCGCACCTTTTTTAAACTGACCAATCCCTGGCCGCTTTGCGGATCCGGCGCCCTGTTGATTGGCCGGTTTGAAATTTGGGCGGGAAGGTTGTGGAGCTAGGCAGGCTTGAGCTATGTGTCCTTTCTTTTCACACTGCCGACAAATTGCGTCTTTGAACCTGCAATTCTGTCGTTGGTGTTGGCCTCCGCAACTCACGCACTCGTCCCGGTCGCCTCTCTCCAGCCTCCCGATGTGGAAAACCTTTTCCTCTTCTTCACCGTCCGATTCGGCATGGATTTCTTCGCTGTGGACTGGCGTTGCTTTCGCCGCAACATTCGGCGTGTTCGGCTTTTGTAAGGTTTCCGCCGCTTTGGTGGACATCTCGTGTGCCCTGGCCTCATCCAAGGCTATCGCCAGGGTTAGGTTGCTTTCCGATAGCAGCCGCCTCTGTAGTTGGATGTCCCTGACCCCACAAATGAGTTGTTCTAATAAAGTGTCCTCCAAGTCTCTATACTCACAGTGGGTTGCGGCTTTCCTTAATGCGTGTACACGATTATCGATTTGCCCTCTCGCTGAACTCTTTGCCTCAACTCGAACTGTTGTACAAACTTCAACGGCACCGGCGCGTAGTGTGCTCGTAGTGTCGTCTGTAGCATTTGCCATGGCACCGACTGTACAGGCATTGGTTCTGACAGCGATTCGGCGGTATTGAAGACTTCTGGCTCACAGTGGCTCAGGAAGTAAGCACGCTTCCAATTATCCGATACTCCTTGCAGTTCGTTAGCTTTGAGGAAACACTCGAAACGAGCCGTGTACGACCCCCATTTCTCCTTGGCTGGGTCGAATGGCGCTGGCGGCGTATAGCTAGACATCGCTATGTATCCACTCTTGATACTGGCTGGGTTTGAAACTAAGTTGCTCCTTCAGCTCTTTTCCTAGTCTCACTGCCTTCAAAATCCCATCCTCGTCGCCAATGTTAAGTTCGGGCAATGAAGAGGCAGGAGACGATACAAGTGACAACAGCTCTTTGGTTTATTGTGATCCCAGCAAAAGCCAACAGGCAAAAACCCCTCTTTAAATAGTATTTTGGCTGAGGCATCAGCCAATCAGCAACGTGCATTTTCCCGCCCAAATTTCCCTCCTAAAATTCAAATATATTACAGTTACTAAGGTTGGAGACCCCTGCTGTAGACGGTAAGAAATATCTCTTCTAGTATACAGTAGATGCCACAGATGTTTATTGAGATACTATAATACAATAATATAATGCAATAATACAAGAGCAAACAATAGATTCAAACTTAATGTTAACTGCTTCAATCTTGATTGCAGAAAATATGACTTCTGTAACAGAGTTTTTAACGCTTGGAATGCACTACCTGACTCTGTGGTCTCTTCTCATAATCCCAAAAACTTCAACCAAAAACTGTTTACTATTGACCTCACCCCATTCCTAAGAGGACTATAAGGGGCGTGCATAAGAGCACAAAAGTGCCTACCGTTCCTGTCCTATTGTTCCCTTTCATTATATCAAATAATATAGTTGTTGCATACTTTTGCTTATACATATGTTTATATGATACATTGTTGTTTTATGTTAATGTTTACTTTTACTGTTGTGACAAAAAAAAAAGATACACTGCCTGATATTGTTTGCATTCACAAAGCATTGCAATCACTGATGTGAAAAGGAAGAGGGTTTCAAGGAAAATACTATGAAAATAGAATGATACAAGGGAATAATGTTGTGGTTCATTTGGAAGAAAATACCTTATACCCACTGTAACCATCCTATTATTTTTCTCATTTCCATAGGCTCCCTAGAAAACAATGCTATTTCCATCTACCACCATGGATATCTTCAAGTTCTGCCCAATGACATGACATCATTTCCTGCTATTGCTTTAATTTTCTTTATATAAATTAAATACCTATCTATCAGATTTTAACATATTTATGCATTAAATCTAAATTTTGCAAATTTCCCTTGAAATACAGCTAAATAAAGATCAGTTGTTGTGACTTCTTTAAGAGGAACTGTCGTGTCCCACTCCTCCTCTGACGGCCGGGTCGGGGAAGTCCGTATCAAGCGTGCCTCTGCAGCTCTGCCAAAATCCTATCAGAGTCCTCAGGGCAGGCAGGAATCCAAGGTGTGACTTCAGCAATCCAGATTAGACTTTGCCTGACTCAGAGAATGCCAGAAAGCAGATCCTTTATATAGGCCACGGGGTGTGGCTCCATGACTCAGCACTTATCCAGGCCTGCCCCTCCCTTCCTTTTGCTGACATCACCTCTCCATTCTCCAGAAGCGTGGATCTCTCCAGCCTCCAGCTGTTGGTAATTCCAGCCCAGCTGTTGGTAATTCCAGCTCGTGACAGGCTTCATATTCCTCAGGCTCACATGCTGTGGGGGAGGGGTTTAGTTGCTCCGTTTGTCCGGGCATGGTGCCAGGACTGGGGACTGGAGGCATGTCAGGCCATTTGTCTTGCTCGGACTTTCCGGGCATGGTGCCAGGACTGGGGGCTGGAGGCATGCCAGGACATTCTTCTGTACTAGCAGTGTCTGGCAGGAGATGAGAAGGGCCCGGCTGCGGAGAGGGGGGCAAGCGAGGCACAACAGGAACTTGAGGCATTATATTCAGGTGACTACAAGATTCATCCCACCACTAAAAGAATCTAATGGAAAAGAATGTACGGACGAAACAGTTAAAGCAAACCTCTTTAACACATTCTTCGGCTCAGTCTTTGTAAACAGCGATGGCTCATATCCTACATTCCTCAATCGTACCAAAAATGATAACAACGACTTAACTCTTATAGACTTCACAGAAGATAATGTTGAAAAAGCTCTTTGCAACCTGAAACCATCATTATCAATTGGTCCTAACGGTCTATGTGCATACTTCTTAAAAAAACTTTCAATAACTATAGCAGAACCCCTAAGCATAATCTTTAATAAAGCTTTCACGACTAGTTCTCTTCCAAAACTCTGGTCTTTAGCCACAGTCATCCCTATCTTCAAAAAAGGAGACGCCAGCCTAGTTGAAAATTACAGACCTATCTCTCTATGTTGCGTCTCATGTAAAGTAATGGAGTCTATCATAAACCAATCCATTACACTCCACCTTGAAACTAATAACCTACTCTCTAATAAACAATTTGGTTTCAGAAAAAAATTGTCTTGTAACTTACAACTTCTCCACTGCAAAAACATATTTATTTATTTATTTATTTATTTATTTATTTATTTATTTATTTATTTATTTAATTAGATTTTTATACCGCCCTTCTCCCGAAGGACTCAGGGCGGTGTACAGCCAAAATAGTAAAAACCCCACAATATACACATTAAAACAAAACTTAAAACCAAGCATATAACTTAAATGGCCAAAATTTAAAACAATTTAAAACCCTAAGATACATAAAAACCCCAATTTAAAATTTAATAAAACTTTTAAGCCAGTTGGACTACCAACCTTGATCAAGGCAAAACAATAGATGCAATCTACATAGACTTCTGCCAAGCTTTTGACTCAGTAGTACATGACAAACTTCTATTAAAACTAAAATCCTACGGCATTTCAGGACCTCTCCACAATTGGATAAATGCCTTCCTATCAAACAGACAAGAAGTGGTCAAAATTGGCAACGCTCTATCAAATCCTGTTCCTGTCAAAAGTGGCGTTCCACAAGGTAGTGTTCTTGGACCAAAGCTCTTCATACTATACATAAATGATCTCTGTGACCTCATCTCAAATTATTGTGTTCTCTTCGCTGACGACGTCAAACTATTCAATACCACTAACAATACTTCTACTCTTCAAAATGACCTTGACTTTGTTTCCGATTGGTCTAAAACTTGGCAACTTCAAATATCAACCAGCAAATGCTCAGTCTTACATATTGGTAAAAAGAACCCCAATATCAGGTACAAGCTTGATGGACATTACCTTACTGACGACCCCCTGCCTGTCAAAGACCTTGGAGTTTTCATATCAAGTGACCTAAATGCCAAAGCCCACTGCAACTACATAGCAAAAAAAGCTCTAAGCGTTGTAAACTTAATTTTACGTAGCTTCTTTTCCAAAAACTCTACACTACTAACCAAAGCATACAAAACATTTGCCAGACCTATTCTTGAATACAGCTCATCCGTCTGGAACCCATACCACATCTCTGACATTAATACTATCGAACGCGTCCAGAAATATTTTACTACAAGACTTCTTCACTCCTCCGAAAACAACAAAATACCTTATACCACCAGACTTGAAATCCTGGGTTTAGAAAACTTACAACTCCGCCAACTCCGACATGATCTATGTTTAACACACAGAATCATCTATTGTAATATCCTTCCTATTAAAGACTACTTCAGCTTTAATTGCAATAACACAAGAGCAAACAATAGATTTAAACTTAATGTCAACCGTTTCAAACTTGATTGCAGAAAATATGACTTCTGTAACAGAGTTGTTAATGCTTGGAACTCACTACTTGACTCCATAGTCTCTACTCAAAACCCCAAAATCTTCAACCAAAAACTGTCTACTATTGACCTCACCCCATTCCTAAGAGGACTATAAGGGGCGTGCATAAGAGCACAAAAGTGCCTACCGTTCCTGTCCTATTGTTCTCTTCATTATAGTATTATATGCTTACTTTTACTTATACTTTTACTTATATATACTTTTTCTCTCATGATGAATTATTGTTTATGTTGATGATTGTATATACTGTTGTGACAAAATAAAAAAAAATGTGGGTGGGTGCATCCATAACTCTTTGAATACATTTCAGTTTGGAAGATATTTCCTGCTCTTCAACCACACATTGTGCCATGAAGTCACACAGAGTGTCTCTTCTCTTTCTATTTGTTAATTTACTGAAGTAATTACATTGCCATTGACCTCCACTGTGGAATCCAACCATTCAGTCAGAACTGAGGAAGCTTCTTGGATGAGAAGTGAAACATTCTCAAGGAAAAAAATACCCAAGAAAGTCCAATTGCCTGTTGGAATTTTTAAAATAAATAAATACTTTCTTTTTAATTGCCAAAGAAAATCCAAAATCCAAACATAAAAATAAAAAGGAGTAGCACAAAGGCAAGTACAAAGAAAGAAATAGAACGAAAAAAGATATTCCAGCTGAAGTAGTTGTTTGGGAAGAAGAAATACAAAACAAATCCTAAAATATTAAGACCTTTCAATAAAACATAAAAGATAAATATATAAATAAATGTATTAAGCAAAAATTCATGGAATACTACTAAAAATAAGCATCCCTACATCTGATGACTCAGTATCTATGGAGGACCCTGGAAAATGCACTGCAGGAATCAACTTTGGGAACGAGATCACAAATTCTGTGTGTGTGTGTGTGTGTGTGTGTGTGTGTCTGTCTGTCTGTCTGTCTGTCTGTCTGTCTGTCTGTCTGTCTGTCTGTCTCTGTCTCTGTCTCTATTTCTGTCCTTGTCTCTGTCTCTCACATATAAAATAGTTATATTGGATAGAGCTTTCTTTTCCTGCTGGCAAGAAGTCAACATAAAATTCCTCAGACCAACCTGAAACATAAGAGAACAGAAGAAAAATGAACTTTTTTCAGGTATTATTACAAATAGGCAATATAATAGCACATAAAGGATGAAATCACTCAGAAACCAGACAAGATTGAATGGTACTGGTTTTTAGGACCTTTTGAATCTGGGCTTTTACCACCACATTTCTTATCAATAAACAAATCTATAAAATGTCATCATTTCAGTCCTGTTATCAGCAAAAGCCCAGAAAGGATTTCCATGTTCACCTTGATCAAATAGAATAGAATAGAATAGAATTTTTTTATTATTGGCCAAGTGTGATTGGACACACAAGGAATTTGTCTTGATGCATATGCACTACTATTAATCTTCTCATCGTTCCCATCACCAATCTCTTTCCACTTATGACTGTATAACTGTAACTTTGTTGCTGGTAATCCTTATGATTTATATTGATATATTGACCATCATTTGTGTTGCAAGTGTTGTACCTTGATGAAGGTATCTTTTCTTTTATGTACACTGAGAGCATATGAACCAAGACAAATTCCCTGTGTGTCCAATCACACTTGGCCAATAAAAAATTATATTCTAAATAAAAATGCTAAAAGCAAAAATGATTTGTTGAATCACTTTTATCTGTTACCTCTATGTTATCAGTCCAAATATCAAGCCATATTCCTTAGGAAAGGTTTGTTAATACTAAAAAAGAAGTAAAATATATGGAATCATGAAGCCTGATACAGAAGAAAACCATCCAAAAATTATAGCCTGTTATAACATATTTTAAGAGGGACGCGGTGGCTCAGGGGCTAGGACATTGAGCTTGTCGATCGAAAGATCGGCAGCTCAGCGGTTCGAATCCCTAGTGCTGCCGTGTAACGGGGTGAGCTCCCGTTACTTGTCCCAGCTTCTGCCAACCTACAGTTTCGAAAGCACGTAAAAATGCAAGTAGAAAAAATAGGGACCAACTTTGGTGGGAAGGTAACAGCATTCTGTGCACCTTTGGCATTGAGTCATGCTGACCACATGACTACGGAGCCGTCTTTGGACAGCACTGGCTCTTTGGCTTTGAAACGGAGATGAGCACTGCCCCCTAGAGTCGGCAACGACTAGCACGTATGTGTGAGGGGAACCTTTACCTTTACTTTACCTTATTACGTATTTTACTTAATGTGATTTCTAAACATCGAGTCAGTTTGTCCCTGAGGTTTCCTTGTTACCCTTACTGTACACAGTCATTACACAAGGTAATTGAGCATTTCTTGGATTATAGCAAGATTATGACAAGCATGTTGTTTCTAGGTCTCAAGGCACTTTGAGAGATTAAGTTGTCTTCCACAGTTTCTTCATCTTCTTCCTATGGTTTGGAGCAAACAGCTACAATATTAAATGTTGATTATAACAGTGGTCACCAACTGGTGATCCATGGACCACTGGTGGTCCGTGAGAAATTTTGGTGGTCCCCAGAAAAATTATTAGCATTTTTTTTATATTGCACTAAATCAGGGGTCTTCAAACTACAGCCCCTTGGCCGGATACGTGCAATGAACATTTATATTGCTGCAGAGAGTCTCCCCCTTCATGATCTTTTTGCGTGGATCAGAGGGGGGCAGAAATTCCAACTTGGGATCAGCTTCAGCCTCCTAGTGTGGGGCTTTGGGTGACGGCTGGAGGGAAGGGCTACTGGTGGTGAAGAGCCGGAGGCCCTCATTCCAGTGGGACTTCATCATGACCTGGAACTGGCTGACCATCTCAGCCCACTGAGCTCCAGGAGCCGGTACCTGGCCTTGCACTCCCGCAAGTCTTCCCTCTGTCTGGAAAGCCTATGCTTATAGTCTTCAGTGAGGTACTTCTGCTGAGCCTCCTTCTAGCTCAATCCAATTTGAACTGAGCCAGCTGTTTCGCCAGCTCTTTCTCATGGTGGCTGCTTAGCTCCAGCAACTGCTTCCAGTTAGGTCCTAAAGAGCCCGGGTGGGCAGGCAGGCAAGGAGTAATGAGTAGAAGCTGGCAAAGTGCCCCTCAATGTGAGTGACATTGAGTTGGCCAAACCCACCCAGTCACATGACCACCTTGCCACGCCCACCCAGCCAATCATTAGGCAGATCATATTATGGTCCACAGGATTTAAAATTATAAATTTAGTGGTCCCTGAGATCTGAAAGGTTGGTGACTCCTGGATTATAATTTTAAGTTGACTTTTTTCCCTTCTAGAGCTGCCAATTTTACCATTTTCAGCCTTACAGGTCTACTAATGTGCCTGCGTTTAATTAACTTCTGATTTTGCATTTCCATCTTTCATGAGGGTCTGGAGCAAAGCTATGGGGGGGATCAACTATAGTCCACAGATATGGGCTCCACCCTTAAGGCAAAGTATGGGAGATGGGGCTGAATAACTACCTTTTCCACTCATTACAATAAAACTATCAATAACCAAATTGTTTCCAATGACCAGGCTCAATACTTGACTCCATGCAGGACCCTCTCAGATGGCTTTCCACTGCAGCAATTTTTTGCATCATGATTGCTCATGTCAGTTTTATCAGCAGAGTCCATGTAATACCAAAATTGTTGCATTTTGGAAAAGATTTATTTTCCATTCTTGTCCTCACCTCTCACTCTTAGGATCTTTTCTCAGAGCTACTGTATCACAGATAGGGAGGAGAGAAAAAGAAGGTTTTATATACCCTGAAATGCTGTCCCTCTTCTAGAGCACTTTTCTTGTAGTTGAATAAGAGAGCCAATGTGAATGAAGTTCTGACACTGAATGGTGTAACTGTTGCTCTAGCAGGTGAAGATATTTTATTTTTATTTATTAAATCTGTTTGTCAGCCATCTCACTACAATATTCCTTCAGCTGGCAGTCCACAGCTATAGGTATCCCGAGCAAATATTGAACAGATGTATTTACTCTGAGTCTAAGGGTAAAACTGTATAACTGAGTTTGAAATTTGTGTTGCGTGACAAATCTCAAGTTACTAGGTTAGTGGAGATATGGGAGAATGTCCTATATCGAAAGCATCTCTATATCTCTATAGCATCCATGGCAGCTGACATTTCATTCTCATCCCAAATGAGGTACTCATGGAAATGACTCAGCTAAATTTGTCCCTTTAGAAAAATGAAGCCTTATGTAGAGGATTTGTTCACCATTTTTAAAATAGTCTGTTGATTTTCTTTTCTGCCATAAAACTGCAGACTTTATATCCATGTCCACATTTCACAGAAACCAAATCTTTATACAATCCAGGGCTCTAAGGCATTGAAATCCTGAGGTTTTTTCCTTCTGCCTTTCCAAATCAATGTATACATTGTAAGGAGCCTGATCTATGTTGATTCTCCAGTTCTTTGCATTTGGACATTCAGCCCTCTATTCTTACGTTGATAAGAACATCTGAATGACCAACTTCACCATGTGTGTCTTCTCTTGATAACACATAGTACAGAAGTGATACATATACAAAAAAGTGGATTCAATCACATAGTCACCCCATACCATTTTCATTTTCCCCATTCCCAATATCTCTTCTTATGACAGATAAACTTTGCCATTTTAAGTGAAGACCTTAAATCTCCTATTTTTCACCAGATTTATTTATTATTTATTTATTTATTTTATTAGATTTTTATACCGCCCTTCTCCCAAAGGACTCAGGGCGGTGTACAGCCAAATAATGAAACCCCACAATATACACATTAAAACAAAAACTTAAAACCAAGCATATTACATAAATGGCCGAAATTTAAAACAATCAATTAAAAACCCTAAAATTCATAAATAGCCCCAATTAAAATTTAATAAAACTTTTAAGCCAGTCCTGCTTGAATAAATAAATGCGTTTTCAGCTCACGGCGAAAGGTCCGAAGATCAGGCAATTGGCGTAAACCAGGGGGAAGTTCGTTCCAAAGAGTAGGAGCTCCGACAGAGAAGGCCCTACCCCTGGGGGCTGCCAGCCGACATTGTTTGGCGGATGGCACCCTGAGAAGACCCTCTCTGTGTGAGCGTACGGGTCAGTGGGAGGCATAAGGTAACAGCAGGCAGTCCCGTAAGTACCCGGGCCCTAAGCCATGGAGCGCTTTAAAGGTGATAACCAAAATCTTAAAGCGCAACTGAAAGACCATAGGAAGCCAGTGCAGGCTGCACAGGAGTGGTGTTACATGGGAGCAACATGTAGCTCCCACTATTACCCGCGCAGCTGCATTCTGAACTAGCTGAAGCCTCCGGGTGCACTTCAAGGGCAGCCCCATGTAGAGAGCATTGCAATAATCCAAACGAGAAGTGACAAGAGCGTGAGTGACCGTGCATAAGGCATCCCGGTCAAGGAAGGGGCGCAACTGGTGAACCAAGCGTACTTGGTGAAAGGCCCTCCTGGAGACGGCTGCCAAATGATCTTTAAACAACAGCCGCCCATCCAGGAGGACACCCAAGTTGCGCACCCTTTCCATTGGGGCCAATAACTCGCCCCCAACAGTCAGCTGCGGTTGCAGCTGACTGTACCGGGGTGCCGGCATCCACAGCCACTCTGTCTTGGAGGGATTGATCTTGAGTCTGTTTCTCCCCATCCGGACCCGTACGGCTTCCAGGCACCAGGACAGCACTTTGGCAGCTTCATTGGGGTGGCCCGGGGTGGAAAAGTACAGTTGCGTGTCATCAGCGTACAGATGGTAACTCACCCCAAAGCCACTGACGACCTCACCCAGCGGCTTCATATAGATGTTGAACAGGAGAGGCAAGAGAATCGACCCCTGAGGCACCCCACGAGTAAGGCGCCTCGCGGTCGATCTCTGCTACCTGTCAACACCGTCTGCGACCGGTCAGAGAGATAGGAGGAGAACCACCGATAAATGGTGCCTCCTACTCCCAAACTCTCCAACCAGTGCAGCAAGTCCATCGAAAAAGCCACTGAGAGATCTAATAGGACCAGGGCAGAGGAACAACCTCTATCCCTGGCCCTCCAGAGGTCATCCACCAACGCAACCAAAGCTGTCTCCATACTATGTCCGGGCCGGAAGCCGGACTAGAACGGGTCTAGATAGACAGCTTCATCCAGGTACTGGGGAAGCTGCCATGCAACCATACTCTCTACAACCTTCGCCACAAAGCGAAGGTTGGAGACTGGATGATAATTTCCCAAAATAGCTGGATCCAGGGAAGGCTTCTTGAGGAGGGGTCTCACCACCACCTCTTTCAAGACAGTGGGGAAAACCCCTTCCAACAATGAAGCATTTATAATTCCCCGGAGCCAGCCTCGTGTCACTTCCTGTGTAGCCAGCACTAACCAGGAGGGGCACGGGTCCAGTAAACATGTAGTTGCATGTAACCTCCCCAGTAACCTGTCCACATCCTCGAGAGCCACAGAATCAAACTCATCCCAAACAACCTCAACAAGACGCGTCTCTGTCATCTCACTTGGATCATCGCAATTTTGGTCTAAACTATCCCGAAGCTGAACGATTTTATTGTATAGATAACTGTTAAACTCCTCAGCACATCCCTGTAAGGGGTCATCCCACCCCTCCTGGTGAAGGAGGGAGCGGGTCACCCAGAACAGGGCAGCCGGGCGGTTATCTGCCGATGCAATGAGGGTGGAAACGTAAGAACGTTTCGCCTCCCTCATTGCCACTAGATAGGTCTTAGTGAAAGACCTCACTAGTGTCCGATCAGCCTCGGAACGGCTAGACCTCCAGGTACTCTCTAGGCGTCTTCTCCGGCATTTCATCTCCCTCAGCTCCTCAGAAAACCAAGGAGCCAATTGAGATCTACGTCGGGTCAGAGGCCGCAAAGGCACGACACGGTCCAAGGCCCCAGCTGTGGCCCGTTCCCAGGCCGCAACTAGTTCTTCAGTCGTGCCGTGGGCAAGATCCTCAGGGAACAGCCCAAGCTCCGTCTGGAACCTCTGAGGGTCCATCAGGCGCCTGGGACGGAACCAACGCATTGGCTCCGTCTCCCTGCGGTGGTGAGCGGTGGTCCAAAAGTCTAGGTGAAGGAGAAAATAATCTGACCATGACACCGGTTCCGTCACTAAATCTCCTAGTTCCAGATCATTAAACCACTGTCCAGAGATAAAAATCAGATCTAGTGTGCCTCCCCCAATGTGTGTAGGGCCATCAGTTACTTGAATCAGGTCCAAGGCCGTCATGGAAGCCTGGAACTCTGGACCACCGTTGATGACAAGCCGGCCGATGGCAAGTTGAAATCCCCCATGACCAAAAGTCTGGGAATCTCAACCGCCACCCCGGCAAGACCTCCAGTAGCTCAGGTAGGGCTGTAGTCATGCAGCAAGGACCCAGGTACGCAATCAACAGACCCATCTGATTCCTATGGCCCCACTTCACAAGGAGGGATTCACAACCAGCTATCTGAGGCACAGTGGACTCCCTTGGCTCTAGACTTTCTTTAATCACAACCACCACCCCTCCACCCCTACCTTGGGCCCTCAGCTGATGGAATGCACGGAAACCCGGAGGGCACAGTTCAACCAGGGGTACACCTCCCTCTGTGCCCAACCAGGTCTCCGTAATGCCCGTAAAGTCCACGGACTCCCTCTGAATAAGGTCACAAATCAAGGAGCCTTATTAATCACAGACATTATTGCACAGCATCAGGCGAAGACCCAAGCTCTGAGGGTCCTGGCCATCCGGGGAACGAGTAAGGACTGAGGGGCAGGAGCACATGATCGCTTTTAAACATCGAACACGTGCTCCCAGAGAACGATACTGCCCCTTGCCTCCGCCATATCTGCCTCTCCCACTTACAGTACAGATGGAATGATACTCTACGCTCTGAACACCCCCCTCCCCCCTGTCTTCAAACCAGATAAAGTAATGCCGTGAGCATGCGCTGGGACTGGACATATCCTCCCCGACGGGCTTCTTCCCCTACCCATCACTCCCCTCCCCCCCTTAAAAATCCCTTGTTTAAAAACCTATTAAAAAACCCCCAAAGATTCTTCTTCGATGCATGCCACCTCTCTGGGCCCCAAGACCCTTCATTAAGGTAGGCCCTCGATAGAGCAGAGTTTAGAGCAGAAGATCATCTTTCCCAAAGAAATCTGAGAACAGATATCCAGATATCTCCAAATTTTAATTTCAAATCATAGACAGACTAGATAGATGATACATAAATAGAGTAGATAGATAGATAGATAGATAGATAGATAGATAGATAGATAGATAGATAGATAGATAGATAGATAGATAGATAGATAGATAGATAGATAGATAGATGTGTGTGTATATGTGTGAAAGAGAGAGTGTCGACCTGGAAGCCATGTTTCTACCTTTGTGTCTTTAGGTTTCGGGCCTGCCAGTCAGCCTCCACTTTATTTTAAGTGTATTTCACCTACTGGACTGTTTTACTGTTTTATTACTTCGTTAAAGGTTTTCTTCTCACTGAATGTCTTACATGATTTATGGAGGAGGGGGGAGGTTTGTACTGTTGCCAGTGTTCGGCTGACATTACAGGTGTAGGAGGAGATAGTCTTTCAAACAGACGTTTGAACTGATTTGGCGGGAGTTGCCTGCTTTGCATTCCATCTAGAAGATTGGCAGAGGGAGAATATCGGAAGTGAAACTACACATGGCCAAGGAGGAAGACGACATTGGATTAGGACTGTTTGAACTCTGGTGGGAGGAGGGATCAGGAGAGGATATGACGTCTGTGTTTATAGTATACCTTCAGTTCTGCCTTAGCTTTCTTTGCAATCTCTTTAAAATGATGGAGTTGGATCTTTATTTTCTTAAACATTGATTGGAGGCAAGCTGACACTGCCATAAATTCTACTTTGGGAAAATGGGAGGGAGGATTGTATAGAATTTATCATTTATTTATTTATTAATTAGATTTCTAGACCGCCCTTCTCCCGAAGGACTCAGGGCGATGTACAGCCATATTAAAACACATAGGTACACAATAAATTTAAAATACATTTAAAATGAAATATTTAACCGGCCAATTTAAAACTAAAAACGGTCAAAAGACCGATATAAAACCCTAAAATATAAAATTATAAATAGATTAATACAGTTTAAAATTCAATTAAAACTAAATTAAAATTAAATTAAATTAAAATAATAATTAGGCTAGTCCCGCCCGATTGAATAGCAGAGTCTTCAGTTCCCGCTTGAAGGTACGGAGGTCGGGAAGTTGGCGTAACCCAGGAGGTAACTCATTCCATAAGTGCTGCCACAGAGAAGGCTCTCCCCCTGGGGGTCACCAGCCGACATTGTTTGGCTGATGGCACCTGGAGCAGGCCCGCTCTGTGGGAGCGCACAGGTCGTTGGGAGGCTATCGGTGGCAGAAGGCGGTCTCGTAAATAGCCCGGTCCTAAGCCATGGAGCGCTTTAAAGGTGAGCACTAACACCTTGAATTGCACCCAGAAGGCTACCGGCAGCCAGTGCAGGCCGCGCAGGATAGGTGTTATATGGGAGCAATGTGATGCTCCCACAATTACCTGCGCAGCCGCATTCTGGACTAGCTGGAGCCTCCCGGTGCTCTTCAAGGGGAGCCCCATGTAGAGAGCATTGTGAGAGGTAATGAGGGCGTGAATGACCGTGCGTAAGGAGTCCCAGTCAAGAAAGGGGCGCAACTGGCGCATCAGGCGCACCTGATAAAATGCTCCCCTGGCGACGGCCGTCAAATGTTCTTCTAAAGACAGCCGATCGTCCAGGAGAACACCCAAGTTGCGCACCCTTCCCCTGGGGGTCAGAACTTCACCCCCCACAGTCAGCGAAGGCATAAGCTGACTGTACCGGGACGCCGGAACCCACAGCCACTCTGTCTTAGTAGGGTTGAGCTGGAGCCTATTCCTCCCCATCCACACCCGCACAGCTTCAAGACACCGATCCATCACCTCGACAGTTTCGTTGGGGTGGTTCAGGGTGGAAATGTACAGCTGAGTATCATCAGCGTACAGATGATAATCCACCTCGAAACCACGGATAACCTCACCCAGAGGCTTCATATAGATGTTGAACAGGAGAGGCGAGAGAACCGACCCCTGAGGCACCCCACAAGTGAGGGACCTAGAGGTCGATCTCTGCCCCCCTGCCAACACCGTCTGCGAATGGTCAGAGAGGTAGGAGGAGAACCACCGATAAACAGTGCCTCCCACTCCCAATCCCTCCAACCGCCGCAGCAGGATACCATGGTCGATGGTATCAAAAGCCGCTGAGAGATCTAACAGGACCAGGATAGAGGAACATCCCCTGTCCCGAGCCCTCCAGAGGTCATCGACCAAAGCCGTCTCAGTGCTGTAACCAGGCCTGAAGCCGGACTGGAACGGGTCTAGAAAGACAGTTCCCTCCAGGTATTGGGGAAGCTGATATGCCACCACACTCTCAACAACCTTCGCCAAAAAGCGAAGGTTGGAGACTGGACGATAGTTCGCCAATACAGCTGGGTCCAAGGAAGGCTTCTTGAGGAGGGGCCTCACCACCACCTCTTTCAGGGCAGCGGGAAAGGTGCCCTCCAACAAAGAGGCGTTGATAATTCCTAGGAGCCAGCCTCGTGTCACCTCCCGTGTGGCCAGTACCAACCAGGAGGGACACGGGTCCAATAAACATGTGGTGGGATTCAGCCTAGCCAACAACCTGTCCATGTTGTCAGGAGTCACAGGATTGAACTCAGCCCAAGTAATATCCACAAGACTTGTCCCCGTCCCCTCGCCCGGATCTATCCAATCAGTGTCCAGCCCGTCCCGGATCCGAGCGATTTTATCGGACAGATACTGTACAAAATCCTCAGCACGCCCCTGCAAGGGGTCCTCCCGAGCCTCCTGCAAGAGCAGGGAGCGGGTCACCCTAAACAGGGTGGCTGGGCGGTTATCTGCCGATGCAATAAGAGCAGAGAAATAGGTATATTTCACCACTTTTATCGCCACTAGATAGGTCTGAATACAAGTCCTAACTAGTGTTCGGTCGGATTCGGTGCGGCTGGACCTCCAGGCACTCTCTAGGTGTCTTTTCCGGCACTTCATCTCCCTCAACTCCTCGTTATACCAAGGAGCTGGGCGAGTTCGGCGCCGGGTCAGAGGCCGCAAAGGCACGACTCGGTCCAAAGCCCCGGCAGCTGCCTCTTCCCAGGCAGCCACCAGTTCTTTGACCGAGTCGTGGGCTAATTCCCCAGGAAACGGCCCAAGCTCCGTCAGGAACCTCTCCAGGTCCATCAGGCGCCTGGGACAGAACCATCGAACCGTCTCTGTCTCCCTGTAGCGAGGTGCAGCAGTTCAAAAGTCTAGCTGAAGGAGTAAATGATCTGACCATGACAAGGTCTTAACAATTAGTTCCCCTAAATCCAGATCATTTAGCCACTGTCCCGAGACAAAAATCAGGTCCAGAGTGTTACCCCCAGTGTGGGTGGGACCATTAACTACCTGGGTCAGGTCCAAGGCCGCCATGAAAGCCATGAACTCCCGAGCTGCCATCGACGATTCGCCCACCGACGGCAAGTTGAAATCCCCCAAAACCATAAGTCTAGGGGTCTCAACCGCCATCCCGGCTATCATCTCCGACAACTTGGGCAGGGCTGCTGCCACGCAGCAAGGAGCCAGGTACATAACCAGCATGCCCACCTGTACCCCATGGCCCCACTTTACCAAAAGGGTTTCACAACCGGCTATCTGTGGGACAGTGACCTCCCTCGGTTCTAGACCCTCATGAATGACAACCGCTACCCCTCTACCCCTACCCTGGGCCCTCGGTTGATGGAATGCCTGGAAACCTGGTGGGCACATCTCGGTAAGGGGAACCCCCCCTTCTGCGCCCAACCAGGTCTCCGAAATGCCCATCAGGTCCGCCCCCCCCCTCTTGAATAAGATCGGCTATGAGGGGGGCTTTATTCATGACGGACCTGGCATTGCATAGCATCAACCGAAGGTCCAGGTTCCTGGAGGCATAGACACTCAGGGAATGAGGCAAGCTTGGGGGCCCGGAGCACACAATTGCTCGCAAACAGCGAGAGCGTACTCCCCGAACATGATATGAGCCCCCGCTTCCGCCATATCTGCCCCTCCCTCTTACCGTGCCAATGGACATACCCATAAATGGTTGAGTTTTAACCTCCATAACTATCTCCGTATCAAGAACTTCCAAATCAGGAACCCTAGCAGGGAACAGCCTAACCCTCCGTGGGTGTCCCCCCACCCATCCAACCCACCCTTTAAAAATCCTTCCCTCCCCGTAGATGATTTATTTAAAAGTTTAGTAAAACACGAATTTAAAAAACCCCTAAGCCTCTTTTTAGCCACATGCCACCCCTCGGGATTCCAAAATCCGTCATCAAGGTAGGCCTTTGATAACGTAGATGGCCATGTCCGCGAGAGGGAGGAATCTCGCAGACTGAGAAGTTGCGTCGTTAGATACATCTCTGAAATATATGGAGATGGCCAAATCCAGTCCCAAACCAGTCTTTAAATACGATGGTAATGCAGATGTAATGCTACATGGTAGGTCTCAAACCGGGAGACAATGTAATGGTCCGAGGGTGAGAAGAGATGGTCCAAAGATGGAAATAATCGAAAAGGTGGAGAGTAAAAGTGCATGATGACAAAGATGACATAGATGACAGTAAAATAGGTCTTAAAAAGGCCATGGGGGGGAGACGGCATTACTATCACCGCCGTCAACACCACACCACCTCCGACACCAAAGTGGCGGGGGGGCCACCTCCCCATGCATCAGCCGATTTCAAAGACTCCATGGGGGGGAGGTGCCCTTGCCCCTCCACCGCTGCCGCCACCGCCGCCATTCACAGTCGCTGCCGCCGGCGGAAAGTGGTAGACATGGTGACCAACACCCCCGTCAAGTCCGTGGGGGCCGGAGTCCAAACCCACGCCTCGCCCCAACTAACCATGTTCTTTTTCGGGGAATAAAGCCCTCTTCAGGTGCTGCCGCTGCCAACCGCCGAAAAACGGCCAGGCACTGGCCACCGCCCCCAATCCAGTTAGCGGGGCCTACATCCGCATCCCCCAACTGGCCGAGAATGCCTCCATACCTCCACTCCCTCTCCAAAGCACAATCTCCTCGGATCTCTGTCTCGTCAAATGCTCCCCAGGGGAAAAAAACGCCTCTGGTGCCCCAGGCGTCGAACATTGCCGCCTCTGCCATCACCGAAGGGAAAAACAACGAAGACCCCGACTACCGCCCCAAACATGCAGGACAAGCCGGCGGCCGCACCCTCGTCCCAGCCAGTCGAAACTCCTCCCGGGGGCCAAAAACCCCTCCTTGGCTTGGCACGATGTCCCACGATGTTCCACCCCACTGGACACGGTGTTCCGTCCAGTTGGGAGGGGAAAAATCCTCTTCAGGTACTCCGGGCACTGGATGTTCCTGCCTACGGCCTCCGCTACCGCCGAAAGAAGCAAACGACAGAAACCGGCGGCCGCCGGCCACCACCCCAAACATGCTGGGTAAGCCGGCGGTCGCGTTCTCACCTCACCAGCCAGCCAAAACTCCACGAGGGGGGGTAAAAAAACCCTCGTCGGCTTGGCATGATGTTCCGCCCAACTGGGAAGGGGGGCCAAGTTGTCAGAAAGCCCCTTCCCTACCAAAAACTGGATAGGGGAGATTTGCCATCCCCCCACTGCATCTAGTTGGACGCCATCTCGCGCATGCGCTTAGAGCAAAAGAGAATGAAGAGGATATGTAGTCAAAATGAAATTCTTTATAGAAAGTCAAAGCCATTGTGCCCTGCAGCTGTGAAGAGGTATCTTCTGTTATGGAAGGTACATGATTGGCAGTGTGGTGGACATGTGGGTGAGGGGCAAGGTCTTGAATTTTCTTTTGGGTGGGGAAAACTTGGAAGCTTTCAGATTCAGGTTTTTCCAGATGTGCCAATATTACATCTCTAATGAAAGTTAGCTTTGAGGAACTTCGAGCCTCAAAGTTTGATTTCATTTGGGGTGTTAGTTGGAAGAGAGAGAGAGAGAAAGAAAGAAAGAGAGAGAGAGCGAGAGAGAGAGGAAGAGAGAGAGAGAGAGAATGAATTTCTTGGTAAGCATATTATTAGATGGTAGCTACATTGCATTAAAACCACACATAACTAATTTGCAATAAGCAATTCATTTGCAAATAACTAGTTATGTCAACTCTGTAGACCACTCAATAATGGAGCCAAATGTTTATCATTACAAAGTATTTTAGCTATAAGAACTTTTTAACTATTCAACTAACTCTCTTCAAGGACTTTTGCAAGTTAGCTCTCAGGAGTGTTACATAGAAGGAAATACAACATGGCCAATTACATTTAAGTATTTAAGAGTACTTGCAATATTTCACTGAGGCAGTGTGATGCAATTATTATAACTGCATAAATAGAGAGCTGTGTCCTATCCCTGGAGTAAGATTTGGTCCAGAACCAATCCCAACATGAAGATCCTTTATCTGCTGTTCGCATTCCTTTCCCTTGCATTCCTGTCTGAACCAGGTAAGAAACCAAATTACTGATAATTTAGAAATGACTGATAATTCACTACTTTCTAAGCAAGTATGATCATCACTGAGAGCAGGATAATCTTCAACATCTTCTTTTAGTGTATGTGAAAGAAATAGCTTTGAATACTGTGGACTATTGACAACATGAGCCTTCAAACATTGGAAAAATATGCCATTGTTTTTTCTTTTTCGTTAAAACTTGAGATCCAGGGAGATATACGGTATTAAAGAGGGACTGAAAAACCAATTCATTGATTCACTATTCTCTACAAAGTTTAGCTGGAGGTTTTATTGTTGTAGGTTATTGGTTGCCTCATTTTAGTTTTGGTTTACCAAATTCTCAACAAAAAGCATTATGAAGTGTTTTGGGGACAATAAAGAACCAGTTTGGTGTAGTGGTCAAAGCACCAAACTAGAAATCAGGAGACTGTTCTAGTCCACCTTTGGCATGAAAGCTGGCTGGGTAAGTTTGGGCTTCTTTCAGCACAAAGCAACTGACAGGGCTGATGTGGTAAAATAGGAAAAGGCATCCTTATTATTCTCTCAGCTTCTCCTTTTTCTTATAGTTGCCTCATTACCAAACTAAGTAACATTGGTAAGGAATGGAATTTGTGCTCAATTTATATTCTAGTGGTAGGAGAGGTCTTGGGAGTTTTTTGGTTGTACTGTTTATTTACTGTTTTGTCACTTCCTTGATTGGAGTATTATTTACTTTTTGTTTGTTGGTCTGATGTTAAGTTTGGTGTTAATATAAGATCATCTGCACGTTGGTTGCTGGTGGGAAGATGTTTTGATCTTTTTGTTCCCTGTTTGGCTTCTTGATAGGGTAGGGTAGGGTAGGGTAGGGTAGGGTAGGGTAGGGTAGGGTAGGGTAGAGTAGAATTGAATTGAATTGAATTGAATTCTTTATTGACTAAGTGTAATTGGACACACAAGGAATTTGTCTTTGGTGTATATGCTCTCAGTGTACATAAGGAGAATAAAATACATTCATCAAGAATAAAAAGATACAACACTTAGTGATAGTCAGAGTTAATAATAAGCTATCAAATCATACTAGGAAACAAAAACAAAATAAATGGAAAGATACAAGAAACATGGTTATAGTAATAAGGAAAGAGATAGATACTAGTAAGGAAGTGAAAAATAATAGTAATACAGTCTCAGTAAATTATTTGACAGTGTTGTGGGAATTAATTGTTAAGAAGAGCGATGGCATTTGGGGAAAAGCTGTCCTTGTGTCTAGTTGTTCTAGTGTACAGTGCACAATAAGTACATACTGTTTATATCTATGTGTCTCTTATTAGTTAATTTGTCAGAGTGCCAGGCTTCCAGGAATTCTTTAGTGTTTTTGGACTTGGCTTGATCTACGATGGTCACAGTTCCACAGTTGAAAGTATGTTTAAGTCTGTCCATGTGTTGTGAAATTAAAGAGTTTTCATCATGTCTTATTACCGCTACTTGGTGTTCATGGAAATAGGAGGAAGGAGTATTAGATACATTTGCCACCTTGGGTTATTTTAAGAAATAAAGATGAGATAAAAATATATACACCACTTTTCAAGAGCAGAGAAGAGCAGCATTAGAAACATTAAGAGAAGAGGAAGAAAGCCAAAGGTAAACCAGATTCTGAAGTTCAAAGAAGTTAACCATTCTCACTCAACATCTTCATCCAAAACACCCAGCAGAATCAGCCATGATAATTCAGGGTTATTTCTTAGCAAGCAAGGATCCCTAGTAATAATGGAGAGAAATATATCACAGCAAGGTCTTCCTTTGGTGTGAATGAGATTTTTTCCTCCGTAATACCTTAATAGATACAGACATACCTGCCAATTCAGCTCTGAGCCAAGCATAAAACCTGTGTTGATATTTCATATATTGGGGCTGCTGAAGGGAGATTAGCAGAAATGGATTCCTTGGTCAGAGAGAACTTCCTGAATTCATAGGAATCCTGCAATTCTGTAGAAGAATAGAATAGAATAGAATAGAATAGAATAGAATAGAATAGAATAGAATAGAATAGAATAGAATAGAATAGAATTTTATTGGCCAAGTGTGATTGGACACACAAGGAATTTGTCTTGGTGCATATGCTCTCAGTGTACATAAAAGAAAAGATACGTTCATCAAGGTACAACATTTACAACACAATTGATGATCAATATATCAATATAAATCATAAGGATTGCCAGCAACAAGTTATAGTCATACAGTCATAAGTGGAAAGAGATTGGTGATGGGAACTATGAAACGATTAATAGTAGTGCAGATTCAGTAAATAGTCTGACAGTGTTGAGGGAATTATTTGTTTAGCAGAGTGATGGCCTTCGGGAAAAAACTGTTCTTGTGTCTAGTTGTTCTGGTGTGCAGTGCTCTATAGCGTCGTTTTGAGGGTAGGAGTTGAAACAGTTTATGTCCAGGATGCGAGGGATCTGCAAATATTTTCACGGCTCTCTTCTTGATTCGTGCAGTATACAGGTCCTCAATGGAAGGCAAGTTGGTAGCAATTATTTTTTCTGCAGTTCTAATTATCCTCTGAAGTCTGTGTTTTTCTTGTTGGGTTGCAGAACCGAACCAGACAGTTATAGAGGTGCAAATGACAGACTCAATAATTCCTCTGTAGAACTGGATCAGCAGCTCCTTGGGCAGTTTGAGCTTACTGAGTTGGCGCAGAAAGAACATTCTTTGTTGTCCTTTTTTAATGATGTTTTTGATGTTAGCTGTCCATTTGAGATCTTGCGATATGATAGAACACAGAAATTTGAAGGTTTCTACTGTTGATACTGTGTTGTCAAGTATTGTGAGAGGTGGAAGTATGGAAGGGTTTTTCCTAAAATCTACCACCATTTCTACGGTTTTGAGTGTGTTCAGTTCCAGATTGTTTTGGTTGCACCACAAGGCTAGTCGTTCGACCTCTCGTCTATATGCGGATTCGTCATTGTCTCGAATGAGACCAATCACTGTTGTGTCATCTGCGAACTTCAGTAGCTTAACAAATGGATCATTGGAGATGCAGTCATTGGTATACAGAGAGAAGAGAAGTGGGGAGAGCACACAGCCTTGGGGGGGCCCTGTGCTAATTGTACAGGTATTTGATGTGATCTTGCTTAGCTTCACCTGCTGCTTCCTGTTTGTTAGGAAGCTTGTGATCCACTTACAAGTCTGTTCCGGTACCTGTAGCTGGTTTAGCTTAGTTACTTACTTAGAAAGTGATGTCTTAGAAAGAAAAAAATATCTAAATAAGGTATCTTTACTTATCATTTCCCTGTCTTCTGTTTTTTTTTCACAGGTAATGCCCAGGGCTCTTATGGTGCCATATGTCGTCGTAGAAGAGGACGCTGCCTTCATTATTGTCCATTTGACACCGTGGATGTTCATAGATTGGACTGTAGACACCATTGGACATGTTGTGTACCGTAAGTAGACAACATAAAGATGCTTTATGTTATACTTTGGGATACTCTTGTTTGTATTCCAAAGCATTTCAAGGCATTGACCTGAAGAGGAGCAGGTGTTTCAAAGGCAGAAAGGAGGGCAGGAGAGATTTTCAGGTTCAGATAACGGAATTTACCTTAAACTTACTTTGATCAATCTATTATTTTATCTCATTTGTACAGCCGCTATGGAAAATAATGCCATCTCCATCTAACACCTGGAACGTCTTCAAGATATGGCCAATGACCTGAGATTACCGCCTGCTATCGCTTTTTCTTTCTTTACATGAATCAAATTGCTATCTATCAAACTTGAAAACATTTATGCATTGAAGTAAAATTTGACAAATATTCCTTCAAATAAAGCTAAATGAGCATTGCAGTTATTGTGCAACTTTTTAAAAGGGACCTCGGAGCAGTATAGTCATTTGACTATATGAATGTGTCTGTCTGTTTGTGTGTCATATCTCTTTGCCTACATTTCGGTGTGTAAGGTGTTCCCTCTTCAAACACAAATTATGCCATAAAGTCACACAGTCTCGCTCTTCCCCATCTGTTTATTTATCGAAGCAGTTATTTTGCCATTGAGGTCTTCCAGCTGATGTGGTTGCTTGAGCAGAAGTAGAACAAAACAAAAGTTAAACTATTAACTAAGCCCCCACATTGGAAAATACAGGATCCAGCCTATGCTGATACTTAAGAATCTCTTAAGAGTGTTTTTTCAAGCTAAATACTATGTGAAACTACTTAGAATAAGAATGTTCTTGTTTGTTGACTCCATATCAGCATAGGCTGGGTCTTCTTAAAAGAATGGAAGATGTAGCTAGAGAAAATCTGCATGGGAGAAATCTCTTCCTGAACCATTCTCTTTGTTAAGTGGACAGACCTGCAGATGTACTTTATTAATTTTACTCACCAGCATAAAACAATTAGAAAGAATACAATAAAATAAAATTATCAGGTGGTGTATCAGGTAGGACAGTAATGGGTAACCTTTTTGCCCTCGCGTGCCAAAAGTGGGGAGAGTGCAGGGGGGTCACGTGTTCACATGCCCATACCCATAATTCATTGCACTCCATGCATGCGTAAGTGACCCCCCCTGCCCCGCACTCCCCTCACTTTTGGCACATGACGGCATGATGGGCCTGGTGGGTCCATTTTCCAGAGGCTTTCTTGGACTCTGGGGAGGGTGAAAACGGCCTTCCTCACCCACCCCCCAGAGGACCTCCAGAGCTGAGCTAGGGCAATGCTTGCATGCCCACTGACATGGCTCCATGTGCCACTTGTGGCACGCGTGCCATAAGTTCGCCATCACAGAGATAGGATCTGTAACAAACACACATACAGAAACAGAGGGAGAGGGAGAGTGAATGGGAGAGGGAGAATGAAAGAGGGAGGGAGGGAGGGAGAAAGAGAGAGCCCAACCAAATGAGGGATACTATTGTGGACACTGTACTCATAAAGGGATGCAATCTACTGTAATGATATGCACAAGTGAAAATATAATTTGCAAAACCAGCATGTACACAAAAGTGTAGGAAAGATAATAATCAGATATCAAGTCTGAACCTTCCTAATTTTCCTCCCTCTCAAGTCTTGTTCACTCCCTTTCCAGTTATCCTTTATTACAGTGCCTAAATTTAGAAATAGATACAAATATTTAACCTCATGGACACAAATCATCCTATAAATTCTTAAAATCTGAACTATGAATCATAGATCACTGAAAAGTCTTATTAAAATACAAATACTCATTGACAATGTATGCCTAAGACCAATTCTTTTTTCTATAGGGCAAAATTTTTTATTTTCTATAATAATTCCCACAATTTGACCAGTGTACAATACAATCACTTATCCAACAATCAATCCTATACTCAAATTATACTCAATCAGGGCTGCTCGACTGCCACTCCCTCCTTTAATCCTTTCTTCCCTTCTCATCCTTCTTAAACTTTCCCCACCATCCTTCTCCTCGCTTTCCTACTTCCCCTCCTCTTTCCCACTTCTCACTACCATCCTTTCTAACCCTCTATCTTCTCCTTCTTCTCCTCCTCCTATCCTTTCTTCTCCCTCCCTTCTTTCCTCCCTACCCACCTGCCTACCTACTTTCTTCCTTCTTTACTCCTCTTTCCTTACCCTTTCCCTTCGGGAGTGTTTGCCGAGCAGTCCCAACATTACACCATTCCAACTTGTTTAATTCTACCATTATTCCTGTACAATGGCAACCAATCAATTTATATTCTTCCCTTCCCCCATTCCCCCGAGACCCCCCTGAACAGAATACAGGGTATTGTAACTAACAAACATAATCTAAAATATAACATAAAACATATTCCATTTCACACCATCACACTATCAATTCCCTTCTTTCTTAAACTAATACATAGCAATTCCTAACTTCACTCAAAAACTAATTGATATTTTTTAATCTGATACTTATTTTGAATATAATCAATCCACTTCCTCCATTCCAAAATATATTTTTCATGTGTACTCCTAAGACCAATTCTTTACAAACATTTGCCTCTGTCATACAAAACCTGGATATTATATGGGATAGAGTTTCCTTAAGTGGAAGCTTAAAAGGGAACATAGGAAAGACAAACCTTCTCCAGGTAATGTTATAAAATGCTCAACATAATAGCACATGAAGGACAATATGAAACTGAACCCTTATTACAAGGACAGGGCTGACTGTCTCTAGGAACCTAACTAAATGTCCTATATAGAAGTATATAGAAGTGTTGTTGTTATTTCATTTTGTCACAACAGTATATACAATCATCAACATAAACAATAATCCATTATGAGAGAAAAAGTATATATAAGTAAAAGTATAAGTAAAAGTATGCATATAATACTATAATGAAGAGAACAATAGGACAGGAACGGTAGGCACTTTTGTGCTCTTATGCACGCCCCTTATAGTCCTCTTAGGAATGGGGTGAGGTCAATAGTAGACAGTTTTTGGTTGAAGATTTTGGGGTTTTGAGTAGAGACTACAGAGTCAGGTAGTGAGTTCCAAGCGTTAACTCTGTTACAAAAGTCATATTTTCTGCAATCAAGTTTGAAGTGGTTGACATTAAGTTTGAATCTATTGTTTGTTCTTGTATTGTTGCGATTGAAGCTGAAGTAGTCTTTTACAGGAAGGATATTACAATAGATGATTCTGTGTGTTAAACACAGATCATGTCGGAGTCGGCGGAGTTCTAAGTTTTCTAAACCCAAGATTTCAAGCCTGGTGGTATAAGGTATTTTGTTGTTTTCGGAGGAGCGAAGAACTCTTCTAGTAAAATATTTCTGGACGCATTCGATAGTATTAATGTCAGAGATGTGGTATGGGTTCCAGACGGATGAGCTGTATTCAAGAATAGGTCTGGCAAATGTTTTGTATGCTTTGGTTAGTAGTGTAGAGTTTTTGGAAAAGAAGCTACGTAAAATTAAGTTAAATTTAGAGCTTTTTTTGCTATGTAGTTGCAGTGGGCTTTGGCATTTAAGTCATTTGATATGAAAACTCCAAGGTCTTTGACAGGGAAGGGGTCGTCAGTAAGGTAATGCCCATCAAGCTTGTACTTGATATTAGGGTTCTTTTTACCAATATATAAGACTGAGCATTTACTGGTTGATATTTGAAGTTGCCAAGTTTTAGACCAATCGGAAACAAAGTCAAGGTCATTTTGAAGAGTAGAAGTATTGTTAGTGGTATTTAATAGTTTGACGTCGTCAAACTTATCTGATTTCATATGGAATAATTAAACTGTGCTGAGATAGACAGTTGACATCCAAGCAGCCTCTAATAACCATCCAAGCCTGACTAAATTCAAGAAATGGTAAATACTTAAGACAATTACTTGCCAACCTGAAGATTTAAATTTTTGGATAGAATAGAATCAGTCTGGCTGGAATATAGCAATCCTCAACCTAAATGCAGGGTTTTGCAGGGATCGGTATTCTCTCCATTCTAATCTCACATCTACCTGAAAACATTGGGTGATATAATTCACTGCCATGGGGGAGGGAAGAAATGATAAACTGATCACAGCTCAGGGTTTACAGCATAGGGCGAGTTTCAAATCTTAGTGAAATAAGTTTTAAATAAAAATCTAAAGACTCTACCTATCTCCTGTTTACAGTACAATACAATCCTTTTAGCAATGCCAAGAAGGCTCCACACCCATTTGCAATATTCAGGTGACCCTGACGATACAGAGGAACCTCCAAGTGGCATCAAACACTCTTGCAAGGAATGCTGACAAGAAGATCACTGCAAGGAAGATAAATCCTTCATCCTCCACCATTTGGTCAGAGCTGAAGAAGCTTCTTGGATGAGAAGTGAAATGTCTCCAAGGGAAAAACAAAACAAAGCACAATTGCCTTCTGAAAAAGCACTTTTAGGAAAACTATGAACTGGATGATTGAGAATCATCCAGACAGACTTGAACATTGGGTGCTATCTAACAAAATGAAATTCAACAGTGAAAAAAGTAAGGTTCTACATTTAGGCCAAAAAACCAAAATGCACCAGTACCGTATATGTGGTACCTTGCTCAATAGTAGTACCTGTGAGAGGGATCTTGGAGTCCTAGTGGATAACCATTTAGATATGAGCCAGCAGTGTGCAGCAGCTGTTAAAAAAGCCAACACAGTTCTGGGCTGCATAAACAGAGGGATAGAATCAAGATCACGTGAAGTGTTAGTACCACTTTATAATGCCTTGGTAAGGCCACACTTGGAATATTGCATCCAGTTTTGGTCGCCACGATGTAAAAAAGATGTTGAGACTCTAGAAAGAGTGCAGAGAAGAGCAACAAAGATGATTAGGGGACTGGAGGATAAAACATATGAAGAACGGTTGCAGGAACTGGGTATGTCTAGTTTAACAAAAGAAGGACTAGGGGAGACATGATAGCTGTGTTCCAATATCTCAGGGCTGCCACAAAGAAGAGGGAGTTGGGCTGTTCTCCAAAGCACCTGAGGGTAGAACAAGAAGCAATGGGTGGAAACTGATCAAAGAAAGAAGCAACTTAGAACTAAGGAGAAATTTCCTGACAGTTAGAACAATTAATAAGTGGAACGACTTGCCTTCAGAAGTTGTGAATGCTCCAACACTGGAAATTTTTAAGAAAATGTTGGATAACCATCTGACTGAGATGGTGTAGGGTTTCCTGCCTGGGCAGGGGGTTGGACTAGAAGGCCTCCAAGGTCCCTTCCAACTCTGATGTTATGTTATGTTATGTTATGTTATGTTATGTTATGTTATGTTATGTTATGTTATGTTATGTTATGTTATGTTATGTTATGTTATGTTATGTTATGTTATGTTATGTTATGTTATGTTATGTTATGTTATGTTATGTTATGTTATGTTATGTTATGAATCTCCATAGATTTTTTTTTTCTAGAGAAAATAGCAGAACTGAATAAATAGCAAAATAGCAAAAATATGTACTGATTAAGGTTCCAGATAAATTTAAAATAACACATTGGAATTAGTTAGAAAGAATTATTTCAATGGGAAAATGCTTTTCTTTTGAATTTAAAAAAATAATAAAACCATAAAAATTGAACATTTAGGGTGCTGGTGTTCACCTTTAAAGCCCTACATGGTATGGAGCCAGGTTATTTGAGGGACCACCTCTTCCTGATTACATCTGTCCATCCATCAAATCAGACAGGAAAGACATTATGGGTTCCAACTGACAGGCATCAATCCTATCAACCTTCTGAAAATGTCTGAAGTCATTGTATTTCCAGCAAGGAATCATTGGGATCAGGAATCCCTCAAAATGGTTCTATTATACCTGAGTTTTTAACCACTCTCTTCTGTTATCTATATGTTATTTATTTCTACTGTTTTTATTATTTGGTTTTTATGCCCATTCATCAGATGAGTGGCTATAAATGTGAAAACACTTAAATATATATTTAATATTTTGTAAAGCTCTGAACTCTGTTTTGGCCAATCTCAAGCCTCAAGGTCACATTGGATATGCACTTTCAGGTAAGGAGCAGTACTCTAATCAAACCACTTTGCACAATTCCATTGATTTATAACTTGGCTAGACAAGTTGCTGAGAATCTTAAAACAATTTAGCTGGGACTAGTTTTGAAATCACAGGAATATATTCTCCATCTTTCCTGTGGGAAAAGCATGACAATGGACAAAGTTGTTTATCAGACCTGCAAAACCACATAATCAATGTACTCCATGAGCCTCTATCTTAAAATATCTCACAGAAATATTGAAAAACCCTCACTTACTCAATCCTTTCATTCCCTATTATCCATTGGTACTTCGAGGATCTCTTAGCAAATATCATTATTTTGATTTTCTGATCATTTACCACAAGCTGGTTTTACCATGCTTAAGTGTTAAGGGCATATCTAAGACTAGTTGTGGTTTCAGATATAATTGGTGAATTGTCTGCATAAAGTAATAGTGGATCATTCACATTTGGACTTTGGGGTAGGGAAAGTAAAGATTGTGTCAGAAATAGGGAAGGAACATTTTTGTCTAAATTCCATATGCACAAGAAGTCTTTGTCTTTGAAAGTGGACCACACCCTCCCTGTTCTCCACTGTCTCGTGGAGCTTGCACAAATGGAGTTTATGTCAATGGCACTAACTAATCATCTCATTTTCTGTCATCCTCTTTTATGATTGTACTTTTCAGAGTTTTCCATGCTTCTTGAGTTGTTTTTCCCTTTTTGATTTTCATCCATGAAATTTTTCTCAGGCTCTGAGTTTGTTAAAATCAGTTCTTTTAAATTTTAAGATGCTGGCTGTATTATGTTCTATTGCTTGCATTTGCATTATATTGAATTACAATAGTGACGTGATCATTCTTGCCCAATATTCTGGCAATTTCAACTCCCTATATCATTTTTTCTTTATTAGTAAGAGTTAGGTCTAGTATAGCTTTCCCCCTAGTTCCGTCCTCTACCTTTTAGTTGACAAAGTTGTCAGCTAATTGGTTAGGAATCTGTTTGATCTCCCACTTGCTGCAGTTTGTCTCCCAGTTTATATCAGGGTAGTTAAAATCTCCCATTACTACTATTCCCATTACATTTGTTAGTTGTTTAGCAAAAAGTTCATCTATTTCTTCTGCTTGGTTGGGTGGCCTGTCGCATACGGCTATAGCAATGTCATTCTTTTTTTTTCCTTTTATATTGACCAATATGGATTCTAGAAGGTTTTCATCATTGGTTTTGTGGATTTCTGTAGAGATGTAGTGATCTTTTATATATAATGCAACTCCACCTCCTCTTTTGTTAGGTAAGTTTCTTTTGAATAGTTTGTATCCTTCCATCAGTACATTCCAGTCATGAGTTTCATCCCACCATGTTTCAGTAATGCAACTATGTCATAATTATCTTCATGTACTAGTACTTCAGGTTCACCCTGTGGTTCCCTAAACCGTTTATGTATAGCCATTTGAGTTCCTTATGGATCTTGCGCATGTTTCCTATATCACGTGCTTTGTATCTGGGTTTTCCATCCTTTCCATCACTCTCTACTTCACTGTGTTTTTCCTTTTTTCCTCTTCTTCTTCCTCTTTCTCTTTATTCCCTACCTTCTTATATGATTGGTTATCTAGTGGTTTTTGTTTGGAATCAGATTCTAAAGGCCTCAAATATTGCCCCTCCGCCTCGATTTTAGTTTAAAGCCCTTCTAGTAAAATGAGCCAATCATTTTCCGAATATATTCTTTCCAGTTCTTGTGAGGTTGACTCCATTCCTTGCCAGTAGCCTTTTATGTAGGCAATGCAGACCATGGTCTAGGAAACCAAAGTTCTCTTGATGACACCAGTTTTTAAGCCAGTGGTTTGTTTCTAAAATCCTTTGCTCCCTTATTGGATGTTGGCTTTTTGTTGGAAATGTAGATTAAAACACCACGTGATATCCTAATTATTTAATTTTCTTCCAAAGCTGTTCACAATCTCTTATTATTTTTAGATTCAGTATTGTGTCATTGGTCTCCATGTGTAGAAGAAAGGGATAGTAATCCATGGGGTTGAATATTTTAGTAAGTTTCTCAGTTAAATCTTTGATTTTTGCTCCAGGGAGACAATATATCTCCTTTTGCTTTCCATCTTTCCCAACATCAGGGTCTTTTCCAATGAGTTCTCTCTTCTCATTAGGTGGCCAAAGTACTTGAGCTTCAGCTTCAGTATCTGTCCTTCCAAAGAACTGTCAGGTTTGATTTCCTTTAGGATTGACTGATTCAATCTCCTTGTAGTCCAAGGGACTCTCAAAAGTCTTCTCCAACACCACGATTCAAAAGAAACAAGTTTTTGGCACTAAGCCTTTCTTATGGTCCAACTCTCACAGCCATACATTACTACTGGAAAATTATAGATTTAACTATACAGACTTTCGTCAGCAAGGTGATGTCTGCTTTTTAACTCGCGGCTGTGAGTTAATAGGTTCGAAAGTTACTGGGGAGGATCGCGTTCCGTGTACTGAGGGTGGTCCTATTTGTACGGTAAGTGGGAGGGGCAGATATGGTGGAAGTGGGGGCTCATATCGTTCTCTGGGGGCGCGTGCTCGATGTTTGCAGGCGATCGCGCGCCCCGAGCCCTCTGACTTTTCCCGTTTCCCAGATGGTCAAGATCCTCAGAGCCCGGGCCTTCAGCTGATGCTGTGCAACGCACGGTCCATGGTCAGTAAGGCCCCCCTAATACACGATCTTATTTAGGGGGGTGCCACGGACCTTATGGACATTATGGAGACCTGGTTGGGCACTGAAGGGGACGTGCCCCTTGTTGAAATGTGCCCACCGGGTTTCCAAGCATTCCATCAGCCGAGGGCCCAGGGTAGGAATGGGGGGGTGGCGGTTGTTATTAGAGAGAGTCTAGGGCCGAGGGAGACCACTGTACCTCAGATTGCCGGGTGTGAATCCCTCTTTGTGAGGTGGGGTCATAGATGTCAGATGGGCTTGTTTGTCACGTACCTGGCTCCTTGCAGCGTGACAGCAGCCCTGCCCGAGCTCCTGGAGGTGCTTGCTGGAGTGGCAGTGGAGACCCCCAGACTTATAGTCATGGGGGACTTTAACTTGCCATCAACCGGCATGTCATCGACAGTTGCTCGGGAGTTCACGGCTTCCATGACGGCCTTGGACCTGACTCAAGTAGTTGATGGCCCCACTCACACTGGGGGAGGCACACTGGATTTGATTTTCATCTCTGGTCAGTGGTTGAAGGATCTGGACTTGAGGGATTTAGTCACTGAACCTTTGTCATGGTCAGATCACTTTCTCCTTCGCCTTGGCTTTCTGACCGCCACTCAACACCGCAGGGAGATGGAACCAATACGTTGGTTCCGTCCCAGGCGCCTGATGGACTCGGAGAGGTTCCAGATGGAGCTTGGGCCGTTTCCTGAGGATCTGGCTCACGGCACAGCCGAGGAACTTGTCGCGGCCTGGGAACGGGCCGCGGCGGGGGCCTTAGACCGTGTCATGCCTTTGTGGCCTCTGACCCGGCATAGGTCTCAACCAGCTCCCTGGTTCTCCGAGGGGCTGAGGGAGTTGAAACGCCGGAGAAGACGCCTAGAGAGTTCCTGGAGGTCCAGTCGTTCGGAGGCTGATCGGACACTAGTTAGGTCCTATACTAGGACCTACCTAGTGGCACTGAGGGAAGCAAGACGTTGTTATGTCTCCTCCCTCATTGCGTCGGCAGATAACCGCCCGGCCGCCCTGTTTCGGGTGACTCGCTCTCTCCTTCAATAGGGGGAGCGGGATGACCCGTTGCAGGGACGTGCCGAGAAGTTTAGTGGTTATCTAGACAACAAAATCGTTCAGCTTCGGGATGGTCTGGACCAAAATTGAGTAGATCCAGGTGAGATGTCAGAAAGCTGTCTTGTTGAGACTGTTTGGGATGAGTTTGATCCTGTGGATCCCGAAGACATGGACAGGTTGCTGGGTAGGTTGAACGCCACCACATGTTTACTGGACCCGTGTCCCTCCTGGTTGGTGCTGCCCACGCAGGAGGTGACACGAGGCTGGCTCCAGCGGATTACGAATGCTTCTTTGTTGGAGGTAGTCTTTCCGGCCGCCTTGAAAGAGGCGGTGGTGAGGCCTCTCCTCAAGAAGCCTTCCCTGGACCCAGCTGTTTTAAGTAATTATCGTCCGGTCTCCAACCTTCGCTTCGCGGCGAAGGTTGTAGAGAGTGTGGTGGCACGTCAACTTCCCCAGTACCTGGAGGAAACCGTCTATCTAGACCCGTTCCAGTCCGGCTTTCGGCCCGGATACAGCACTGAGACGGCTTTGGTCGCGTTGGTGGATGATCTCTGGAGGGCCAGGGATAGGGGTTATTCCTCTGCCTTGGTCCTATTAGACCTCTCAGCGGGTTTTGATACCATCGACCATGGTATCCTGCTGCACCGGTTGGAGGGATTGGGGGTGGGAGGCACCATTTATCGGTGGTTCTCCTCCTATCTCTCCGATCAGTTGCAGACGGTGTTGACGGGGGGGGCAGAGATCAGCTCCGAGACGCCTCACTTGTGGGGTGCCTCAGGGGTCGATTCTCTCGCCCCTCTTGTTCAACATTTATATGAAGCTGCTGGGTGAGATCATCAGTGGTTTCGGTGTGAGATACCAGCTGTACGCTGACGATACTCAGCTGTACTTTTCCACACCGGGCCACCCCAACGAAGCTATCGAAGTGCTGTCCCGGTGCCTGGAAGCCATACAGGTCTGGATGGGGAGAAACAGGCTCAAGCCCAATCCCTCCAAGACGGAGTGGCTGTGGATGCCGGCATCCCGGTACAGTCAGCTGCAGCCGCGGCTGACTGTTGGGGGCGAGTCATTGGCCCCAATGGAGAGGGTGCGCAACTTGGGCGTTCTCCTGGATGGACGGCTGTCTTTTGAAGACCATTTGACGGCCGTCTCCAGGAGAGCTTTTTACCAGGTTCGCCTGGTTCGCCAGTTGCGCCCCTTTCTAGACCGGGATGCCCTATGCACGGTCACTCATGCTCTCGTGACATCTCGTCTGGATTACTGCAATGCTCTCTACATGGGGCTCCCCTTGAGGAGCACCCGGAGACTCCAGGTAGTTCAGAATGCGGCTGCGCGGGTGATAGAGGGAGCCCCTCGTGGCTCCCACGTAACACCTCTCCTGCGCAGACTGCACTGGCTGCCTGTGGCCTTCCGGGTGCGCTTCAAGGTTTTGGTAATTATCTTCAAAGCGTTCCATGGCATAGGGCCGGGCTATTTACGGGACCGTCTGTTGCCACCGATTGCCTCTCACCGACCCGTGCGCTCTCACAGAGAGGGACTCCTCAGGGTGCCGTCGGCCAGGCAGTGCCGACTGGTGACACCCAGGGGAAGGGCCTTTTCTGTGGGGGCTCCCACCCTCTGGAACGAGCTTCCCCCAGGACTTTGCCAACTTCCTGACCTTCGAACCTTCCGCCACGAGCTTAAGACACATCTATTTATTTGCGCAGGACTGGACTAGAATTTTTAAATTTTAAATCTGGTTTTAATGGGGTTTTATTATTTGTATTTCTATTTTTAAATATTCGGTCTATTTAATAAGTTTTTTAAATTAATGTTTTATTCTGTATATATTCATGTTTTATTTGGCTGTAAACTGCTATCCAGGTTTGCCATAGCTTTTCTCTCAAGGAGCAAGTATCTTTTCATTTCATGGCTCTTGTCACCCACCTGCGGTGATTTTGGAGCCCAAGAAAATAAAATCTGTCACTGCTTCCACTTCTTCCATTTCTGTTTGCCAGGAAGTGATGGGACCAGATATGTGATATCTTCGTCTGTTTAATGTTGAGTTTCAAGTCAAATTTTGGCACTCTTCTCTTTCACCTTCATCAAGAGGCTCTTTAGTTCTTTGCTTTATGTCATTAGAGTGGTCATCTACATATCTGAGATTATTGATATTTCTCCCAGCAATCTTGATTATGGCTTGTGATTCATTCAGCCTAGCCTTTTACATATAAGTTAAATAAGCATCATAGATAGTTTTTGACTGATGACTATTTGTTCAGCAACCACATGAAAATACAACGGCACTGAACAAAGATACTTAACCTCCATGCACATATCTGAACTTGCAGCATCCCCAAAGTCACCTGATTACAATCTGGGTTCTTGGGAACATTTCTCACATACAACAAGTTGCCAAGTCACCCGTGATCAAGTGATTGCCATTTGTAATCTTCCTTGCCAGCTTTCTGAAAAAGGCAACAGGGAAACCAGGAGGGAAGGTCTTAAGCAATAGCCACAGAATTCCCTCTGATTCCTCGGGGCCTTACTGAGAGAAGTCCATCAGAAACCATTGGGCGACAAACCATTTTCAGCTAATATCTTTGAGAGTGAATGGGCTGCCTTCCCCAATTGATTTCGCCCTAAGTGCAGGGCACAGTCTCTCCTCCAAGCAGCCCTATCAGTCTCTGGACACTGGCTGGGAAAAAAATCTTTTCACTTTTCAAAAATATAGCACTGAATGGCTTTCTGGGCAGAAAGTTTGAAAATGCAGAGCTTGATCATGCAGGGCAGGGAACTTCCTGTCTGTGCTTGAGAATGGAAATTAGGACCCCAAAGCTGTCTCTGGCAAGCCACAGTTTGTTTATTTTTATTTTATTTATTTATTTATTTTGTCATACAGTATATATAAGCATAAGCATGAGATAACTATACAATATATAAGCATATATATAATCATAAGTATGTAATAACTATATTAATTGGATATAATGAAAGGAACCAATAGGACAGGAACGGTAGGCATGTTTGTGCTCTTATGCACACCCCTTACAAACCTCTTAGGAATGGGGTGAGGTCAATAGTAGACAGTTTTTGGTTGAAGCTTTGGGGATTTTGGGAAGAGTCCACAGAGTCAGGTAGTGTATTCCAAGCATTAACAGGAAAAATCTCTCTCACAGAGGGACTTCTTTGCTCAGCCTCATTGAAAGCAAAAGAGCTAATGGAGAGACTGGTAAGCAGCATTTTGCTCTCAAAGGGTAAAAAAATCCCTCTTGTGGAGGGATCCAGTCTCTCTTTCTCCAGCCCTGGGAGTTGATTAGACCACTGGGGGGAGCTGTCTGACTTCTTTCAGCAGGTAGCTCTTGTACTCAATTTGTAAAGTGACTATGCCTGGGAGGGTTGTGACAGTGGTTGTTGAGTGTGGCAATAATGTGGCTGCCTCACTAAATAATTGCAAGTATGTTTGGCTGTAATGGGCAGGCTCCATTATGGTTGAGGACTGCCTGTATATGAGAATGCCTTTGGACCCTTCAGTTGGTGCACAATTGAGCTGTAGCAATTCATAACATAACATAACATAACATCAGAGTTGGAAGGGACCTTGGAGGCCTTCTAGTCCAACCCCCTGCCCAGGCAGGAAACCCTACACCATCTCAGTCAGATGGTTATCCAACATTTTCTTAAAAATTTCCAGTGTTGGAGCATTCACAACTTCTGAAGGCAAGTCGTTCCACTTATTAATTGTTCTAACTGTCAGGAAATTTCTCCTTAGTTCTAAGTTGCTTCTTTCTTTGACCAGTTTCCACCCATTGCTTCTTGTTCTACCCTCAGGTGCTTTGGTGAACAGCCTGACTCCCTCTTCTTTGTGGCAGCCCCTAAGATATTGGAACACAGCTATCATGTCTCCCCTAGTCCTTCTTTTTGTTAAACTAGACATACCCAGTTCCTGCAATCGTTCTTCATATGTTTTAGCCTCCAGTCCTCTAATCATCTTTGTTGCTCTTCTCTGCACTCTTTCTAGAGTCTCAACATCTTTTTTACATCGTGGCGACCAAAACTGGATGTAATATTCCAAGTGTTATCACCTATTGACTATCAGCAGCAAAACTGAGCTTAAGCCCTTACATGAATTGCAATTAAGCTGCCAAGTGCAATTTTCACCTAAAAGACCAGATGTGGTTTCACAACAGGGTATCTTCAAAGTAACAACCTGGTTGTCCTGAATGATTGCAAGATTCAAAAGGCTGAGATGAGGAGATGGAGCTTTTTGGAAATGAAACAGAATAGCTTTCCAAAAAAATGGATATAAGATTTCTGGAAAGTAGTAAAGACAGAATTATTTGAGAAGGCCTTCGGTAGTTGATGGCCATAACTGATGGAGCTTTTGCTTCACTGATTTGTATTGAAGTTTTCTTTCTTTTAACTTTTCTGGATGAATTTATCCTGGACATAATTTTCATTGGAATTATGATTGCATTGCTCCTTTTGCATCTCTTATCTAAGTATCCTCTTGATCCTCCTGTTTGATTCTAAGCTTTTCAGTTTTTCAATTTCAAAACTGTTGATTTTAATTCTTTAGAATTTTTAAAATTCTTAACCATCTAAGAGGGGAAAAAATATAAACAATAACAGAAAAAATACCAATACTTCAAAACAGGGAACATAGTAATGCATTTTCAAGGCAGAAAATAAAGAGCCAAGAACTTTTGTAAATATTGTAAACTGACACTTAACACCAGGGAAAATATTATTATTTTTTAAAAAAATAATTTTTTAGTGAATTAAAAAAAAGTCATGGAAAAGAGTCTGATGTTACAATGACTTGTAAAATATATCATATCTTTTAGCTTATGCCTACAGAAGACCTAAACTACGAATGTATCAAATGTAAACTACATTAATTACTAGAAAAAAAAGGTCTAGAGGCAACTCTAGCCACTCTGAAACTCAGTGAACAAAGCAGGATACCCCAACCTAAGCAAGAGGGCCACACCATAATTAGACACAACAGGAAACAGTTTCCTTAAAAAAACACCCTGTATATGAACCTAAAGAACAAAACTGATACACCCAAATTAAAGACAGGAGAGAACAAACAGCTTCTATAAAAATGTCCCTATATATAAACCTAAGGAGGAAGGGCAATGGAAACATGTCACTTTTAGATGCAAACAACAACCAAGAGGAAAACTCCTACTATCTAAACTAGCCCACTCCAAAGACACTCCTCTGGAACTGAACAATTTTTTTCATAGCCTCCCTCTTTAAGAAAATATGGAGACACCTATAAAAGTTTCTAAAAAAGGAGGCACAACCCAGCATTCCTGTGACAGGAAGAAAAGTATCCCAGACTTCCCTAGGGGGGGGAAAGATGAATATTGGTGATAGGAGATTAAATTCTTAGGTGAACAGAAACTATACCCTGCAGGACAGATAGTCAATCTAGAAAGGTATGTTGTCTCCCTGGAGCAAAAATCAAAGATGTTACTGAGTACCTTTCTAAAATAATCAACTTCATGGATTACTACCCCTTCCTTTTCCTACAAGGAGGAAGAATGACTCAACAATCAATATGAAACAACAGATTACAAGCAGCTATGGAAGAAAGTTATGTATGGGATGCGGTGGCTCAGGGGCTAGGACGTTCAGCTTGTCGATCAAAAGGTCGGCAGCTCAGCAGTTCAAATCCCTAGTGCTGCCGTGTAATGGGGTGAGCTCCCGTTACTTGTCCCAGCTTCTGCCAACCTAGCAGTTTCAAAAGCACGTAAAAATGCAAGTAGAAAAAATAGGGACCACCTTTGGTGGGAAGGTAACAGTGTTCCATGTGCCTTTGGCGTTGAGTCATGCTGGCCACATGACCACGGAGACGTCTTCGGACAGCGCTGGCTCTTCGGCTTTGAAATGGAGATGAGCACCGCCCCCTAAAGTTGGCAATGACTAGCACGTATGTGCGAGGGGAACCTTTATCTTTACTTTATGGAAGAAAGTTAAAGAATTAAGAGCACAAGTGGTGTTTTCATCTATACTTCCAACAAAAGGCCAACATCCAATGAGGGACCAAAGGATTTTAGAAATGAACCATTGGTTTAAAATACTGGTGTCATCAAGAAATTTAGTTTCCAAGATCATGGTCTGCATTACTTACATCAGGGGTATCAAACTTACGATGACACATTGTCATCATGTGACGTATCACAACTTTTTTTCCCTTTTGTTAAATTGGGGGTGGAGATGGCCAGCGTGTGATGCATCCAGCCTGCAGGCAGTGAGTTTTATACCCCTGACCTACATGAAGGGCGCCTCTTTTTCTAGTAGCAAAACCTCCTACATGAAGAGTTCCTGATACTTGCACTTTTTTTTCTAGTAGCAAAACCTCCCATAAGGGGCATATGAAAACCAAGAGGTGCTTTTTCTGTTTGCATGCAGGCATATCCAAAAAGTCAATTTGTACCCTCTGGAAGGGGTACTTCCCTCTAGATGGTTGGGAGGAACACAGCCTTAGTCCTCTTCCCTTAAAGAAGGATAAACAAACTGCACAGTTGACAACTGTCTCCTGTGCCTCTGTATGAATTCCTTCGCCTGCTTAATATTATTTGAACTCTGAGTTAGTGTTTCTACCCCTTCATAGACTTAGTCGTGAAGCACTCTCAGAAGTTAGGAAGTGTATTGTCTGCAATAACCCATTTTTATTACAAAGACCTCAGATGTATAGGAAAAATAGTTTTATGGCCATGTGATATTATGTAGACTATACATGTAAAACTTTACATATATAAATATAATAATTTAAGTAAACTGTGTGTTCTGATTCACTCTGCAGTCTTCCTCAAGGCTACAGTGACTCCTTATAAACATCTTTCTCAGAGTAATCACCACATTATCAGCATATTGAAAAACAGAAGTTTGCTCTGTAAAAACTAACAAAAAGTTTATAAATGTCATTCAAAAATGTTTGGTGTGTAGGTGTGGGTGGGTGTCCAAACATTTTTTCTTCATATATACAGCAATAGTTTGCAGGGGCCAAGTGTACCTATGTCAGTGTACCTATGTGTAGACTAAGATCCTGTCCAATATCCAAATACTAATCAAAGTCAACTCTAATTAGCCTTTCTAGTCAGTCAGCTTTAACTTCATCTGTTGCCTATATGACATCAGTGCAATTACCAAGCCAGATTCCCAGAAAATAACTGTCAATATTGTAAATTTATTTTTATTTATTTTTTATTTATTTGAATTTATATCCCACCCTTCTCCGAAGACTCAGGGCAGCTTACACTATGTTAAGCAATAGTCCTCATCCATTTGTATATTATATACAAAGTCAACTTTTATTGCCCCCAACAATCTGGGTCCTCATTTTACCTACCTTATAAAGGATGGAAGGCTGAGTCAACCTTGGGCCTGGTGGGACTTGAACTTGCTGTAATTGCAAGCAGCTGTGTTAATAACAGACAGACTTAGTCTGCTGAGCCACCAGAGGCCCTAAAGACTAAAAGTCTGTCTCAACAATAAAACCCATGGAATCATGAGATTCAGTACAGGAGAAAACTGTGCAATTATCATGGCTTCATTTTCCATATGGCAAGTTAACTGAGATAAATGAGCCTAAAAATTTCTTCTCCCAAGCCTAACCATTAGTCCCAAAGAACAAAATGCCGTAAGTATGAATAATTAATAAAAGCCCTGGTCAATTCAAATGCCTATCTAACCATTGCAAACAGTATCAACTTCTTCAAACAAAAAATGATGCAGCTTCTGTTCAAACAGTACTCCTTAATAATTTCTTAGTCTGAATGTAATAGTCTCCACTTATTTTATTATTCTTTACCTTACTTAATTTGATTACCAAATACCAAGTTAGTTTGTGTCTGTGGTTTCCTCATTACCATTGCTGCACCCACTCATTACATAAAGTAATTCACCATTTCTTGGATAATAACAGTTCATCATTATTTAGAGGTTTCAAGGCACTTTTAGAGATGCAACTGACAGTGTGTCCTCATTAACTGCTTTCAGTGGTTCTTGAGCAAGCAACCACATTGTTAAATACAGTTTTCCTGTCTTTCCAGAGCTGACAATTTTACTATTTTCAGTCTCTCATGGTCTGCTACTATTTAGTGTACATGAAGTTAATTGATTTCTAATTTTGCATGTTCATCTTTTATGAGGTCCTGTAGCAAGGCTATTCAAAGGGGATCATCTGTAATCCACAGAAATAGGCTCCCACCCTCAAGGCAAAGCTTAGGAGATGTGGCTGAATAACCACCTTTTCCACCCATTGCCATTAATGTACCCTTAATCTACTTCCTATCCACTTCTCATCACCAACCAGGCTCCATACTTGACTCCATGAAGGACCCTTTCAGTATGCCTTTCCACTGCAGCAATTCTTTGCATCTTGATTACTTAACAATTTCTGTATCATATTTCTGCATGTAATACCAAAAAGATTAAGTTTTTGAGTAGGTTTATTTTCTGTTGTTCTTCATCCCTCACTCTTAGGATCCTTTCTCAGAGCAATTGTATAGCAGATAGGGAGAAGAGAAGAAGAGGGACTAGTCTAATACACCCTCAAATATTTTCCATTTACTATAGCCATTCTCTTGCAGTTGAATAAAAAAGTCAATGGGAAGAATACATTAATATATTTTATTTATTTTTATTTTCACTTATTTATTAAGTTTGTTTGCTATACTTCTTGCTGCAATCTTCATTTAGCTGGTAGCCCAGAACTATAGGTGTCCCAGGCAAATGTTGAAAAGCAATGTGAAATTAGTATGCAGTTGGGTCCCCCAAGGCTATGTTTTAAGCCCAGTACTCTTCAATATCTTCATAGAATAGAATAGAATAGAATAGAATAGAATAGAATAGAATAGAATAGAATAGAATAGAATAGAATAGAATAGAATAGAATAGAATAGAATTTTTATTGGCCAAGTGTGATTGAACACACAAGCAATTTGTCTTGGTGCATATGCTCTCAGTGGATACCTTCATCAAGGTACAACACTTAATGATAGTCATAGGGTATAAATTTAACACTTAATGATACAACACTTAATGATAGTCATAGGCTACAAATAAGCAATCAGGAAAACAATATTAGTATCAATTGTAAGGATACAAGCAACAAAGTTACAGTCATAAGTGGAAGGAGATGGGTGATGGGAACGATGAGAAGATTAATAGTAGTGCAGACTTAGTAAATAGTTTGACAGTGTTGAAGGAATTATTTGTTTAGCAGAGTGATGGCATTCATCAATGATTTGGACGAGAGGGCTGATGGAGAACTCATCAATTTTGCAGATGACACCAAGCTAGAAGGAATAGCCAACACTCCAGAAGATAGACTTAAGATACAGAAGGATCTTGACAAACTTGAACATTTGGAACTATCCAAATGTTTTGTTAGAACTATCTAACAAAATGAAATTCAACAGTGAAAAAGGTAAGGTTCTACATTTAGGTAAGAAAAACAAAATGCACAGGTACCGTATATGTGGTACCTTGCTCAATAGTAGTAACTGTTAGAGGGATCTTGGAGTCTTAGTGGACAATCATTTAAATATGAGCCAACAGTGTGCTGCTGCTGCTGCAAAAAAAAAAAGCTAATACCATTCTAAGCTGCATAAACAGAGGGATAGAATCAAGATCACATGAAGTGTTAGTGCCACTTTATAATGCCTTGGTAAGGCCACACTTGGATACTTTTGGTCACCATTATGTAAAAAAGATGTTGAGACTCTTAGAAAGAGTGCAGATAAGAGCAAAGTTGATTAGGGGATTGGAGGCTAAAACATATAAAGACTGGTTGCTGGAATTGGGTATATCTAGTTTAATGAAAAGAAAGACTAGGGGTGACATGATAGCAGTATTTCAATATCTCAGGGGCTGCCACAAAGAAGAGGAAGTCAAACTATTCTCCAAAGCACCTGAGGGCAGAACAAGAAGCAATGGGTGGAAACTAATCAAGAAGAGAAGCAACTTAGAACTAAGGAGAAATTTCCTGACAGTTAGAACAATTAATCAGTGAAACAACTTGCCTCTAGAAGTTGTAAATGCTCCAACACTGGAAGTTTTTAAGAAGCGATTGGATAACCATTTGTCTGAGGTTTCCTGCCTAAGCAGGGGCTTGGACAAGAAGACTTCCAAGGTATCTTCCAACTCTGTTATTCTACAATTACAATTAGCACAAGGGCTCCCCAAGGCTGTGTGCTCTCCCCACTTCTCTTCTCTCTGTATACCAATGACTGCATCTCCAATGATCCATTTGTTAAGCTACTGAAGTTCGCAGATGACACAACAGTGATTGGTCTCATTCGAGACAATGACGAATCCGCATATAGACGAGAGGTCGAACGACTAGCCTTGTGGTGCAACCAAAACAATCTGGAACTGAACACACTCAAAACCGTAGAAATGGTGGTAGACTTTAGGAAAAACCCTTCCATACTTCCACCTCTCACAATACTTGACAACACAGTATCAACAGTAGAAACCTTCAAATTTCTGGGTTCTATCATATCGCAAGATCTCAAATGGACAGCTAACATCAAAAACATCATTAAAAAAGGACAACAAAGAATGTTCTTTCTGCGCCAACTCAGTAAGCTCAAACTGCCCAAGGAGCTGCTGATCCAATTCTACAGAGGAATTATTGAGTCTGTCATTTGCACCTCTATAACTGTCTGGTTCGGTTCTGCAACCCAACAAGAAAACACAGACGTCAGAGGATAATTAGAACTGCAGAAAAAATAATTGCTACCAACTTGCCTTCCATTGAGGACCTGTATACTGCACGAATCAAGAAGAGGGCCGTGAAAATATTTGCAGATCCCTCGCATCCTGGACATAAACTGTTTCAACTCCTACCCTCAAAACGATGCTATAGAGCACTGCACACCAGAACAACTAGACACAAGAACAGTTTTTCCCGAAGGCCATCACTCTGCTAAACAAATAATTCCCTCAACACTGTCAGACTATTTACTGAATCTGCACTACTATTAATCGTTTCATAGTTCCCATCACCAATCTCTTTCCACTTATGACTGTATGACTATAACTTGTTGCTGGCAATCCTTATGATTTATATTGATATATTGATCATCAATTGTGTTGTAAATGTTGTACCTTGATGAACGTATCTTTTCTTTTATGTACACTGAGAGCATATGCACCAAGACAAATTCCTTGTGTGTCCAATCACACTTGGCCAATAAAAAAAAAATCTATTCTATTCTATTCTATTCTATTCTATTCTATTCTATTCTATTCACTTTAAAATCATCTTTAAATCTCTACAGCATCCATGGCAACTGGATGGGATACTTCAGAACCAACAAAACTTACTGAATAACAGAGTTGGAAGGGACCTTCTACTCCAATCCCCTGCTGAATTAGGACACTCTATACCAGGGGTGTCAAACTGGATTTATTGGAGGGCCAGATCAGCATTGTAGTTCTCCTCCGCGTGCCAACCGGGTGGGGCAGGGGAAGAGACTAGATGGACACTTCCTGCAGCAGGCTGCTGATGAAAATGGGGCATGGGCGGGCCACGTGCAGCCCCCCCCCATGCCCTGTTTTCAGCCTGAACTGCCTCCTGCACAGCTTCCAGGGTGCTGCCAGTCAGGGTGCTGCAGGAGGCCAGCCAGGCCAAAAACAGGGCATGGAGAGGCCGCACGCAGTCCCCTGTGCCTTGTTTTGGCTGCCAGAGGCACCACAGGCTAGTCCTTTGCTATTTCCAGGCTGGCCCCACAGGCCAGATTTAAGCACCCGTGGGCTGGATCTGGCTCCCGGGACTTGAGTTTGACACCCATGCCCTATACCATTCCAGACAAATTCCATTGATTAATACTTCTCACGTCAGGAAATTACTTCTTTGTTCTAGGTTGGATCTCTTTCTGATATGGTTCCATCCATTGTTTCTTGTCCTGCCCACAGTTCTTTGGATATTAGGTTGATTCCTTGTCAAATATTGGAAGACTGCTATCATATTACCCCTAGTCCTTCTCTTTATTATTCTGCACACACCCAGTTTCTACAATCATTCATCATATGTTTTAGCTTCCAGACCCCTCATCAACTTGTTGTTCTTCATTGCACTCGTTCTAAAGTTCCAATAATGGCAACCTGTTGTGACCTAGGCCCAAGTAGTTATTACCAAACACAATCAGTCCTAAACAAACATGTTTTATTAGAATTAGCTGAGAATTACTTCATTCTCAGCTAAGTCCAAATTAATTCCAAAACAAATCCTTCAGAAAAAGTGCTTCGATCTTATCACAAACCTTTGTCTTCTTTGGCACCTTGATTTTCTTGGCAAAGCCCCATGAAGCTCAGAAACAAGAGACGCCAACTATAAACAAATGTAGCAATGTTACTTTCCTACAAACAGCCCAAGAGCCGTTACTGCTCTTTTATTTATTATTTATTTATTTATTTGTCAATCATATATAAGATAACAGGTAAAATTATAAACATAATTTGGATACATGAAAAGAGTAAGTAAAAAAGAAATATTGGGACAAGGACAGTAGGCATGCGGGTGTACTTATGCACACCCCTTACAGAACTCTTAGGAATGGGGTGAGGTCAACAGTAGACAGTTTAAGCTTAAAGTTTTGGGGGTTTGGGGAAGAAACTACCGAGTCAGGTAGTGCATTCCAGGCACTGACCACTCTGTTACTGAAGTCATATTTTCTGCAATCAAGTTTGGAGCGGTTTACCTTGAGTTTGTATCTATTTTTTTTTTTTTTGTCTTAAAAAGTTTTATTTTGACATTCTTATCCAATAACATATCCAATAACATATTTAATGTACCCTCATATACAATTAATCGGATCTGCCTGGTCACCACCCCCTTCCTTTTCCTTTTACTCTCCTTCTTTACCTTCTTCTACTTTCCATAACCATCCTCCCCCTCTCTTATCTACATTCTCTCCTCTTTCCTCCCTATTCCTTTCTTCTCCCTCTTCCCCTCTTCCTTCCTTCCTTTCCTCCTCCTCCTCTTCTCTTTCCTCCTTCTCTCTTCTCCTTCTTTCCTTCATTCTAAAGTAGTAACCAGGCAGGTCCGATCTTACATTAATTATACATCTTCAATCATCTTTGTACATTAACTATCAATCCATTTTCTACCCTCCCCTCCCTTCCCTTCCTCCCCACCCCCAGGACTTCCGAGAACCGAGTACAGGGTATAAAACTAACAACAAAAATTAAAATCTAGCACAAATCATAATCCATAGTCATTCCTTAAAACCTCCACTCCCCTTCCAAAGACAAAGAAGATACTTTTCTTCCACTCCATTATATATCAGACCATTCCACTCCTAGAATTCTCACAAGTTTCCAATTGAGTTAGTGTTTATTCTTGAATAAAGTACGTAGTTTTAATATCCAACCTTCATCAATCAATATCAAAACAACGTTCCATCTTCCAATATTCACCAAGGTTTCTTCTAAAATGTCTTTCTTCCCTTAGCAGTCTCTCAAAAATAGTTCATATTTCCAACTTAGTTTCTTTAATTTTTCTGTCCAACCTTCAGGGGTAAGCAATAGTCCATCTTTTCACATCTTTAACATTTATATATACAACAAATAATATTACAAATATCCAAAGTGTCAATTGTAATAATTAAAATCTTCACTTTACCTTACTTATGTCAAATAACATTGTTAAAATTACACCTATATCATCCAAAATATATCTATTATAACAATTACATTCTAATTAACATTACATCCATCTCTTAAATATAATATTTAATCCAAGTTCCTAAATTTTACTATCTATCCTCCAAAATTAAACAATATTCCATCTTCCTATTCCTTTATACCTTTAATATATCATATAGTACCCCTAAAATTACACATTTATATCCACAATAAATCATTTACAAAAATTAACCATAATCATATATAATAAAATTAAACATTCTCCCTCCCCTTCTTCTATCTTACACATTTTCAACCTTCTATTCACCATTCAACTTAACATCTGTTAACAAAGAATTCCCAATCTTTAATACATTAGTATAAAAATCTCGTGCTTTACAAATTGTATTGAGAAAATACTTTTTTCCTTTATAATTCAGTGTTAAACCTGCTGGAACCTCCCATCTAAAATATATCTGATGTTTCTTAAGCTCATCCACCAGAAAGGCAAATTCTTTTCTCTTTCTTAACATTTTAGGAGGAATTTCCTTCATCATTATTATATCTTGTCCTAATATTTGAAATTTATTTTTATAAAATGCTTGCAAAATTCCATACCTAATCCTCTTATTTGTAAAATAAATAACCACATCTCTCGGTAAACACTTCTGCCTTGCCCACCAGGAATTAACACGATAAAATTTTTCAATATTAACTTCAAAATCTTCTGGTTCCATTCCCTCTATCTGGGCAAAGGCCTGAATAAAAATCTCTTTCAAATTTTCCTCTTTAAATTCTCTTAAACCCCTTACCCTTATAGCATATTCCATTAATTTATATTGTAATATAACCCTTTCTTCCTCTGCCTTATCAGCCTTAACCTGAATATCATCTATTTTATTTTCTAAATTCAAATTAATTTGAACTTCATCTATTTTCCTTTGCAAATCTAAATTAATTTGGTTAAATTCATTCAGTCTTTCTTCTGTCTGTGTACTAGATAACAATAATGGAGTAATTGATTCCTTTAATTTTTTCATCTCCTTACTCTGCTCTTCCACCAAATCTTTAAAATCCAGTATTTCTTTCTCCATTTCATTAAATTTTGATCTATTTCTGAAAGATGAGCCCATAAGCTCCTGTAAAAATTCCTTAGACTTTCTTTAATATCCTTCTCAATTTCCGTACCTGAAGTGAAGATATTTCCAATAATTTAGAAGTGGTTAAATCTCTTTGCTTAAAAGCCATTTTAAACTAAGTAATATCAAGAAGAAGAAGAAGAAAAAAAAGGGGAGGGAATAAAGAAAAAAAACCCAATAAATTTTTCTTCTTAAACACTGTAAAAAAGATAATAAAAAGAAATAGATTTTTTTTAAAAAAGAATTCCATTTAGAAAAAAAATCTTGTTATTTTCTTCTTAGAGGTTCCACACCAGCAATTGTAATCAGCATTTCCTTAGCTTTCACTTTCAAAACAACACGCCATCTTTCATCATCTCCACTCTTCAAATAACTTCTCTGTCAGGGAGTTAAAATCATCTTACAAACAAATGCCAGCCCTCCTGCTTTCGATTCTTTCCGTGTTGACAATTTATCAGTAATCCTCTTCAGTCACGGAGATGGACGCTGCGTTTTGCTCTGCTTTTGCAGAGGCGTTCTGGACTCTGGAGCTTTTTTTGAACTATCGAAGGAGCGTTCCCATCAAACCACCAGAAATCATTCTGGGGCTTTTCTTGGGGGCTCAAACTTCAGTTCAAATGCTCATCTCCCCCTCTTTGCCCGAGGGCAGAGATTTACGAGCTGTTGACAGAAGATTAGCACTGTCTAAACAGCTCTCACAGAATCACAAAGAACGGGCGGACTGAAATCGCCCGCCATTAACACAGCGGAGCCAAACCGGAAGCCCGAGTTTGTATCTATTATGTGCTCATGTATTGTTGTGGTTGAAGCTGAAGTAGTAATTGACAGGTAGGACATTGTGGTAGATAATTTTATGTACTATGCTTAGGTCAGATTGAAGTCTGCGTAATTCTAAGTTGCCTAAGCCCAAAATTTGGAGTCTGGTGGCATAAGGTATTTTATTTCGAGCAGAGGAGTGGAGGACTCTTCTTGTGAAATATCTCTGGACTCTCTCGATTGTATTTATGTCTGATATGCAGTGTGGGTTCCAGACAGATGAGTTGTATTCAAGGATTGGTCTAGCAATTGTATTGTATGCTCTAGTTAGTAATACAATATTACCAGAGAAGAAGCTAAGGTTAACAACTCTTAGTGCCTTTTTGGCAATGTTGTTACAGTGGGCTTTGGCACTTAGATCTTTAGAAATGAGTGTTCCAAGCTTCTTCACAGAGTGAGGGTCATCTATAAGGTCATGTCCATCTAATTTGTATTTTATGTTTTGATTTATTTATTTTTTGCCAATGTGCAAGACAGAGCATTTGTTGGTTGAGATTTGAAATTGCCACTTGTTAGACCAATCTGACACATAGTCAAGGTCTTTTTGAAGGGTAGTTGCATTGTCTGTAGTGTTGAATAGTTTAACATCGTCAGTGAAGAGAACACAGTTGCTTTTAATATGATTGCAAAGGTCATTTATGTAAAGTATGAAGAGTGTTAGACTGCCTTGGGGAACACCACTATTAACAGGTACAGGATTTGATAGAGCACTTCCTATTTTGCTGGATTTCTATTAATTTTGGGAGGCTAACTGTCCCAGGTGGCATTGAATTTAATGAGACTTACTTCAGAGTAAACCAACTGTTCCTGCCTGTATTGGTGGGGGAGAGAGAGGAGGCTAGGGGGAAGAGAGAGAGAGAGAGAGGAAGGTATTTTGGCAAATTCTTTTACACCTCTCTCCCTTCGCTAGATTTCTATTAATTGTCCTCTAAATAATTCCTTCCTTCCACCCCCTCTACTTGATTGGTTGGAGGCTAACTGTCCTGGGGAGGGGCAGAACCCCCAGGACGAACCCTCTTTCTGCAAATGAGCCATGTCAAAGGGCGTGGGACACAGGGCCAGTGGCCCATTGTCCAGGGCAATGAGGCATGCCAGCTGAGGAGATAAGTTGGGGGAGAATCACCTGAGGAGAAACGCCCAAGGACAAGGAAGAGTAGGAGAGGAAAAGTCCCATTCCATTAAAGCAAACAGCTACAAATCTAGAAACTGAGTTCTAGTTCTAATTCCCCCCCACAAGTATGCTTCACTCACTTTCTTCTTCTCCTTTATTACAGTGTTTAAATTTATAAGAGGATGTAAATATTTAATTTGTGACACAAAGCATCTTATAAAATGTTAAAATCTCAGCTATGAATCAGACTTTACTGAAAACAATTATTAAAGTCCAAATAGAAATTATCAGTGTAAGCCTAGGACCAATAGTTTACACATATCCATTCTTTATTTGCCTTTTTCTGCACCATTTTTTGCAACCTAGGCAGGGTACATGTAACACAGAAGTTCCTGAATTAGTACTTCATCTAGGTTTCCCTTTTCCACTTTTATCCTCGTTCCATGTATTTTCTCAAATCAATTCTATCACAGCATGGAATTCAAAGCTGGCTGAGGAACTCTGGGAGCTGAAGTCCACAAGTCTTAAAAGGACCAAGGTTGGAGAGCCCTGGTCTAAAACACCTCAAAATGTGTTTTCCATCTCTTCTATCAATTCCTATTCATTTAAATAAAAGAGCCCATGGGAAGAGTGTCAAATTCCTATAGCTCCTGAATCTTTCGGATGATTCTAGTAACCTAGTCTGTTGCTACAACAGATAAATACATATTTCCCTCAGCTGGTAGCCCACCATTTTGATTTGAGATAAATGATGAATTACCATATTTAGTTCGGATCAAAGACTAGGTGAACTGCATAATTGTATAACCAAGTCATGATATGGGGAATATTATTTTATTATTTACCTTATTTCACTTTAATGCTAAACAACATGTCAGTTGATCCCTGAGATGTCCTCATTTCCCTCTCTGCACACACTCATTACACAAGATAATTCACCATTTCTGACAAATGGCAGTCCAATTATTCAAGGTTACTCAAGGACCATCAACAGTTTCTTCTTAATGCAAGATTAAATGTAGAAATGGCGATTGCAATTTGCATCCTTGAGCTACTGTAACTCTGGGTGATATTGAAATTTACAGAATTGCTCTATGGTGAGTAGAGATAGGAAGAGTATTGAAAGCTTTCAACTTTGTCTTGTAGAGCTTGAGTATACTATGGATTGAAACCATAGGATTATTGAACAATTTCACATTTGAGAGAAAAGTGCACAGACTCAACTTATCCTAGAATAGAATAGAATAGAATTTTTATTGGCCAGGTGTGATTGGACACACAAGGAATTTGTCTTGGTGCATATGCTCTCAGTGTACATAAAAGAAAAGATACGTTCATCAAGGTACAACATTAACAACACAATTGATGGTCAATATATCAATATAAATCATAAGGATTGCCACCAACAAAGTTACAGTCATACAGTCATAAGTGGAAAGAGATTGGTGATGGGAACTGTGAGAAGATTAATAGTAGTGCAGATGTCAAGGTTCCAGAAAAACCTCTTCTGCATAAAAAAAACTCAGAAGCCATTGTCTTTCAGAGTTCTTTACTAGCGTGAGGAAACTGGCACACGATGAGTGAAATTCCAAAACTGAACTTCCGGATTCTTTTCCCAGTTATACAAACCCCAAGAGTCCCACCCCCCTAACCCCTTTGCTGGTCACATGGTCCCACGTTCTCCCAGTTCATTCAAATATCTTCTCACCACTCCTCCTGCAGATGTGAACACCATCCGACCTTGACCGCTTGAAGAATGTTACCATACCCCTCAACCCCCCTTCTTCCCCTCAGGGGAAAAATGTGGCAGCGTCTGGAACCCTAAAGTCTAGTATGGTTTCCAGGCCTGACAGCAGATTTAGTAAATAGTTTGACAGTGTTGAGGGAATTATTTGTTTAGCAGAGTGATGGCCTTCGGGGAAAAAACTGTTCTTGTGTCTAGTTGTTCTGTTGTGCAGTGCTCTATAGCGTCGTTTTGAGGGTAGGAGTTGAAACAGTTTATGTCCTGGATGTGAGGGATCTGTAAATATTTTCACGGCCCTCTTCTTTTTGGTGTTCAAAAAGTTTTTATTAGTCAAAAAAGGTTTATACAAATACATTTCAGGTATGGTAAATTTTCATTTTTCTTATCTAAAATAAGAATTTTACTCAAATTTTTTAACACATACAACAGCCATAAGGCAAGCAGGTGACACGAAGTAGCAAAGTTTGCAAATTTTAAATACGTAATAAAGAAGAGTCAAGAATAAACAGAATATCGTACAAAAGAGAATAAGGAAAACCAACACAATCCCAAATATCTTTATCACTTCCTAGTTTTGGATCTCAGAACTCTGGGTTCAGCCTGACCCAACTCCAGGGCCGCAACAGCGGCAGCCGCTTCAGCCCCATGATCTATAACCTCCCCTTCTTCAATTCCTGGGTCATCTGATTCCAGGAAGGCTTTGTGTTCCTCCACATAGGCCGTAGCCTCCGCAATTGTACTGATTTTTTTCGTAATGCCCTCCCGGAAAATCATCAATCCCTCTGGCATCAGCCATCTGAAGCCCACTCCCTTCTGGTACAATTTGCTTGACAAAAAATAATATTTCTTTCTTTTTTCACGTACCTGTCTGGGAATCTGCCTCAGAATGGCTATCTCCCTGCCCCTGTAAATCAGTGCCCCACTCCTATGTTTTCTAAGAATTTCATCTCTCGTCTCTCTTCTCACAAATTTGACATGAACCTCTCTGGGAACTGCATGCGTGCGTGCATATTAATTAACTCTATAAACTCGATCCACATCCCAATTCATGAAATCAACACCTCTCCCAAGAAATTCTCCCAACAATTTAGTCACAACATCTCTCAAGTCTTCTTGGTCCACTTCTTCCAAATTTTGAAACCTAAGGAAATAAGACATTTTATCCATCTGTAGTCCAAGCACAGCATTGCCTGTCGTCTCCTCTCTTTTCTGCACTGCCCGCATCTCTCCTCAGACCTTCCACTTTCTGGAACCCTAAAGTCTAGTATGGTTTCCAGGCCTGACAGCAGATTTAGTAAATAGTTTGACAGTGTTGAGGGAATTATTTGTTTAGCAGAGTGATGGCCTTCGGGGAAAAAACTGTTCTTGTGTCTAGTTGTTCTGTTGTGCAGTGCTCTATAGCGTCGTTTTGAGGGTAGGAGTTGAAACAGTTTATGTCCTGGATGTGAGGGATCTGTAAATATTTTCACGGCCCTCTTCTTGATTCGTGCAGTATACAGGTCCTCAATGGAAGGCAGGTTGGTAGCAATTATTTTTTCTGCAGTTCTAATTATCCTCTGAAGTCTGTGTCTTTCTTGTTGGGTTGCAGAACCGAACCAGACAGTTATAGAGGTGCAAATGACAGACTCAATAATTCCTCTGTAGAACTGAATCAGCAGCTCCTTGGGCAGTTTGAGCTTACTGAGTTGGCGCAGAAAGAACATTCTTTGTTGTCCTTTTTTGATGATGTTTTTGATGTTAGCTGTCCATTTTAGATCTTGCGATATGATAGAACCTAGAAATTTAAAGGTTTCTACTGTTGATACTGTGTTGTCTAGTATTGTGAGAGGTGGAAGTATGGAAGGGTTTCTCCTAAAGTCTACCACCATTTCTACGGTTTTGAGTGTGTTCAGTTCCAGATTGTTTTGGTAGCACCACAAGGCTAGTCGTTTGACCTCTCGTCTATATATGGATTCGTCATTGTCTCGAATGAGACCGATCACTGTTGTGTCATCTGCGAACTTCAGTAGCTTAACAGATGGATACTTGGATATATTCTATGGAGTCCAGCTCTCCGGAGAAAGATCTAATTCTCGAAAAGGTAGAAGGAATGAGATGAAAAGGACAACCAGTTGCAACATAGATGAATTCAGTTACTGTAGTGATAATACACTATTCAAGGACCAATTTAGGCACAAATTGTCATAGAATCTATCTATGAAGGTTCTAAAAATCAACGTCAACTTGATAATACTATCAATCAGGATGATTGATCAGAACTGCCTATAGCCAAGAAATGTGGTGCAAATATGCCAAAAGAGACAGAATGAATAGTCACTCTGGAAGGAGAAAGGAGAAAGGAGAAAGGAAAGGATATTTGAAGAAGTTTCAAATCGATATGCCAACTGTGTTCTTTACACAAAAAGATTACTTAAGGTTACTCAAGGACCATCAACGGCTTCTTCTTAATGCAAGAATAAGTGTAGAAATGGTGATTGCAATTTGCGTCCCTGAGTTACTGCAACTCTGGGTGCTATAGAAGTTTACAGAATTGTTCTATGATGACATAACATAGTTGCTACAGCAAGTGAGGCAACCCTTTATCCACTCACCCAAAATGAAGGTGGAAATTGAAATGCTTGGTCTGCTTGCTATTTATACTGGAAGAAAATGGCATGAAAATAAACTATTTTCCATCTAAGGATTATTCATATTATCCACCATATCAGTGACATTAATAAAAAAATACTTTCTCTCATTCTGGATTTAAAAACTTTCCTTCACACAATTACTCATTCAGTCACTAGTAGTTTATTGAAACTCAGACCTTATTCTTGTCAATAAAGCAGGAATAATTCATAATGCAGATAATATCATAAGATAAGAATCAAGAAAAAAATACCCCTAAGTCTAGGGAGAAAGCCAGATGGGATGTAGTGGCTCATGAATCAGGCTACAAATTGGAGACTTGGATGTTCTTGATCTGCCTTAGGCCGGAAGCCAGCTGGGTGACTTTGGGTCATTTACTCTCTTATAGCCCAAATTATTGCAAGATGTTGAGGGAACTAGATGAAGGAAGGAGAAAAAGGCATGTTCAACTCCATGATTTATTTATAAAAAAAAATACACAGAATAAAAAATACCTAAATCTAAAAAAAAAGTGATTAACTAAAATGATTGTTCACAAATGTTCACAATATTGATTGGTCCTAACCAATGTGAAATATTTCTCTTACTGCTTATCTTAATATGAGATTAATTCCAAAAAGGGGGTTCTTTTTAATATTTTCTATACATTTCAGTGGATTTTTAGAACAGCTGGAAATGTTAATATTTGAATTTTACTTCTTCACATGCACTGTACAATGGGAGATTCCCCTATTCTTGTCATGTTTTGGTTTAAGGTTCTAATTATTGGGATCATCAACATGTTGTAATACTTTGTTATCAATTTTGAAAGGGATCACCCTGTCACAGCTAATTTTCTCCGTTTCTCAGCTTTGGTGGGGGGAGGAAGCTTTGGAAAGTCAGACCAGACATCAACAGCTAACTATCTCATGGGAACCAAGGTCATTCCAACTGGTGCTGGCCAGAGACTGAAAGAGGTTACCAAGTAGACATCAGAACATATAATTGGACAATGTGACCTTGAAGGGAGGGAGGGAGGGAGCAGTCTAATCTTTAAGTATACTAAAAGAGCGGGAAATAGCCAGAGCTGGTTTTAGGATCATCTATGTCAAAATGATGTGCTCAATTAAGCACTTTTTGAGGAAGCTAAAAGTCTCAGAGTGCTGACTTGTTTGGGTTCATCAGTCATAACCTTAACAATAAATATATTAATATGGGTTGGGAAGCTAAATTAAGTTAGAGGTGTTTATAAAAAGTGTGGGTTTTTATTTATACTTTGTTGCTAAACAGCAGAAATCATCTATTGTACCAAGCACTAACTATATGCACAGCTTGTAGAATCAAGATCACGTGAAGTGTTAGTGCCACTTTATAATGCCCTGGTAAGGCCACACTTGGAATACTGCATTCAGTTTTGGTCGCCATGATGTAAAAAAGATGCTGAGACTCTAGAAAGAGTGCAGAGAAGAGCAGCAAAGATGAAAAGGACAACCAGTTGCAACATAGATGAATTCAGTTACTGTAGTGATAATACACTATTCAAGGACCAATTTAGGCACAAATTGTCATAGAATCTATCTATGAAGGTTCTAAAAATCAACGTCAACTTGATAATACTATCAATCAGGATGATTGATCAGAACTGCCTATAGCCAAGAAATGTGGTGCAAATATGCCAAAAGAGACAGAATGAATAGTCACTCTGGAAGGAGAAAGGAGAAAGGAGAAAGGAAAGGATATTTGAAGAAGTTTCAAATCGATATGCCAACTGTGTTCTTTACACAAAAAGATTACTTAAGGTTACTCAAGGACCATCAACGGCTTCTTCTTAATGCAAGAATAAGTGTAGAAATGGTGATTGCAATTTGCGTCCCTGAGTTACTGCAACTCTGGGTGCTATAGAAGTTTACAGAATTGTTCTATGATGACATAACATAGTTGCTACAGCAAGTGAGGCAACCCTTTATCCACTCACCCAAAATGAAGGTGGAAATTGAAATGCTTGGTCTGCTTGCTATTTATACTGGAAGAAAATGGCATGAAAATAAACTATTTTCCATCTAAGGATTATTCATATTATCCACCATATCAGTGACATTAATAAAAAAATACTTTCTCTCATTCTGGATTTAAAAACTTTCCTTCACACAATTACTCATTCAGTCACTAGTAGTTTATTGAAACTCAGACCTTATTCTTGTCAATAAAGCAGGAATAATTCATAATGCAGATAATATCATAAGATAAGAATCAAGAAAAAATACTAAGTCTAGGGAGAAAGCCAGATGGGATGTAGTGGCTCATGAATCAGGCTACAAATTGGAGACTTGGATGTTCTTGATCTGCCTTAGGCGGAAGCCAGCTGGGTGACTTTGGGTCATTTACTCTCTTATAGCCCAAATTATTGCAAGATGTTGAGGGAACTAGATGAAGGAAGGAGAAAAAGGCATGTTCAACTCCATGATTTATTTATAAAAAAAAATACACAGAATAAAAAATACCTAAATCTAAAAAAAAAGTGATTAACTAAAATGATTGTTCACAAATGTTCACAATATTGATTGGTCCTAACCAATGTGAAATATTTCTCTTACTGCTTATCTTAATATGAGATTAATTCCAAAAAGGGGGTTCTTTTTAATATTTTCTATACATTTCAGTGGATTTTTAGAACAGCTGGAAATGTTAATATTTGAATTTTACTTCTTCACATGCACTGTACAATGGGAGATTCCCCTATTCTTGTCATGTTTTGGTTTAAGGTTCTAATTATTGGGATCATCAACATGTTGTAATACTTTGTTATCAATTTTGAAAGGATCACCCTGTCACAGCTAATTTTCTCCGTTTCTCAGCTTTGGTGGGGGGAGGAAGCTTTGGAAAGTCAGACCAGACATCAACAGCTAACTATCTCATGGGAACCAAGGTCATTCCAACTGGTGCTGGCCAGAGACTGAAAGAGGTTACCAAGTAGACATCAGAACATATAATTGGACAATGTGACCTTGAAGGGAGGGAGGGAGGGAGCAGTCTAATCTTTAAGTATACTAAAAGAGCGGGAAATAGCCAGAGCTGGTTTTAGGATCATCTATGTCAAAATGATGTGCTCAATTAAGCACTTTTTGAGGAAGCTAAAAGTCTCAGAGTGCTGACTTGTTTGGGTTCATCAGTCATAACCTTAACAATAAATATATTAATATGGGTTGGGAAGCTAAATTAAGTTAGAGGTGTTTATAAAAAGTGTGGGTTTTTATTTATACTTTGTTGCTAAACAGCAGAAATCATCTATTGTACCAAGCACTAACTATATGCACAGCTTGTAGAATCAAGATCACGTGAAGTGTTAGTGCCACTTTATAATGCCCTGGTAAGGCCACACTTGGAATACTGCATTCAGTTTTGGTCGCCATGATGTAAAAAAGATGCTGAGACTCTAGAAAGAGTGCAGAGAAGAGCAGCAAAGATGATTAGGAGACTGGAGGCTAAAACATATGAAGAACGATTGTTTTCTGAGGTTTTCACGGGTGTTTGTATATAGGTCTTTGGTTGTTCGGGTTTTCTCCCGTGTAAAATTGGAAGTGTCTTGGCAACGTTTCGACGAAGTCTCATTCGTCATCTTCAGGCTTCAGCTTCGTGCTTCTGGGAGCAATGTGTGATCGCAGCTGTTTCTTCCTTTTAACTGCTAGTGGGGGTTTGAACTGATTGGGTGGGAGCTTGGCTGTGCTCTGATTGGATGGGGGGGTTTTGTGCTCTGATTGGCTGGGGGTGTGTCCTGTGTTGGTGGGGGCTTGTTTGTGCTCAGTTTAGTCTGTGTTGCAGGGGGATTTGAGCTGGTAAGCTGCATAGCTGTTGTTTGGCTTTGTGGTCGTGCTACATCTTCATAGTGGGTGTCAGTCTGCTGCATGTATGGATTGGAGGGGTTTGAAATGGCTAATGTTGCAGCTGCAGTCTGGCTTCTGGTCCTTGGTCGTGCTTCATGATCAGTGTGGGTTTGGGTCTGCTTTCTGGGTGGATGTGCGGTGGTGACATCCTGTGTAGACTTCGTGAGTGTGGGTCTGGTGTCATTCCTCGTGTTAGGGACTCGTTTGTCAATAAGGGCGGGTTTCCAAATGGCTGGTAGGCGGGAGGTGTCATCTCATTTGTTCATGCTGTGTGGGCGTTTTTCTATCTCAATGGCTTCTCTGATTATTCTGTTGTTAAAGTGTTCAGTTTTGGTGATAGTTCTGGTCTTTTTAAAGTCAATATCATGTCCTGTGACTTTAAAGTGTTGGACCAGGGAAGAAGTTGGTTCCTCTTTTTGAATGAGTTCTTGTGTTCTTCAATGCGTGCACTTATTCTTCTGTTGGTTTGTCCAATGTATGTGGTGGGGCAGGCGGTGCATGGGATTTCATATACTCCTTGATTTTCTAACTCAATTTTGTCTTTGGGGTTTCTTAGGATGGTGGATATTTTTCTGTTTGTGCAGAATGCTGTCTTGATGTTGTGTTTGTGGAGGATCTTGCTGATTCTGTCTGTGGTGCCTTTTATATATGGGAGGAGGGCTGTGCCGTTTTCTTGTTCTCTGTCTTGGATTTTAGTGGGGGGTTCTTTTTGGATTAGCTTGGTAATCTTATTTGTTTGGAATCCATTGGATGTTAGTACGTTAGTGAGAGTGTCTAGTTCGGGTTTTAGGTGTTGTTCATCAGCTAAGCATTTTGTTCTGGAGATGAGTGTCTTGGCTACGGAGTTGATCTGTGCTGGGTGGTGGTGTGAGAGTGCGTGCAGATAGCGGTTTGTGTGTGTTTTCTTCTGGTAGATGGTGTGTCCTAGGAAGCCATTGGGTTTTCTGTAGACTAAGACATCCAGGAAGGGAAGTTGGTTATTAACTTCTGTTTCCATGGTGAACTATATTTTGGGGTGTAGGCTATTGAGGTGTGTGAGGAAGTTGTCAAGTTTTTCTTTCTTGTGTGGCCAGATTATGAAGGTGTCGTCGAAACGTTGCCAAGACACTTCCAATTTTACACGGGAGAAAACCCGAACAACCAAAGACATATATATATATATATATAGATTGTTATATTATCTTCTCTTAATATTCACTATACATTGATTTCAGACTTTTTTTCCAGCCAATTATACCACCTATCCCATGTCTTATAGTATGCTGTTTCCTTTCCGTCCCTTAATTCCATTGTTAATTTGTTCATTTCTGGGCATTCTAGCACTTTTTTTATAATCATTGTGTTTGATGGAGTGTGTTGTTGTTTCCAATTTTGGGCAAATGATATTCTGGCTGCAATGATTATATGAAATATGAAGTATTGAATTTTTTTACTCATCTTTCCTTTTATAATACCCAAAAAAAAATAACTCTGGTTTCAAGTCGATTTTTAGTTCAGTAATTTTCTACAACCATTTTTTAATTTTTGATCAATAATCTCTAGCTTTGGGACATGTCCAACACATGTGGTAGTATGTTCCTTGTGTACCAACTAGAATAGAATTTTTTTTATTGGCCAAGTGTGATTGGACACACAAGGAATTTATCTTGGTGTATATGCTCTCAGTGTACATAAAAGATACGTTCATCAAGAATTCTAAGGTACAACACTTAATGATAGTCATAGGGTACAAATAAACAATCAGGAAGCAATCAATATCAATATAAATCATAAGGATACAAACAACAAAGTTACAGTCATACAGTCATAAGTGGAAGGAGATGGGAACGATGAGAAGATTAATAGTAGTGCAGATTTAGTAATAGTTTGACAGTGTTGAGGGAATTATTTGTTTAGCAGAGTGATGGTGTTTGGGAAGAAACTGTTCTTGTGTCTAGTTGTTCTTGTGTGCAGTGCTCTGTAGCATCGTTTTGAGGGTAGGTGTTAAAACAGTTCAGAAACTCTCCTTCTCAGTTACAGTTCAACTTCCAATTCAGGAATACATATAAGGCTGCATGAATTTTTCCAATACTGGTACATATTTCCTCTATCTTCAGTTTTGCAAGAATGTCTAAACTTAAGGAAGGCACTGCAAAGGGAGCAAAATTGGCCTGTACTTCATTTGAGTAACTCAGACATGCACCAAGGAGCACATCAAATTCAGCTGCAAGGACAGCAGTAAAAATGCAGGATTTATAGCATTTACTTCTAAACTGTATCATTGCTCCTCCAGAATTCCATCCCCTGGTGAATATGGTTGAACTTTTTCTTTCTTGACTGACAGAAAAAGGCCGTGGTGGCTCAAGGCTATAAGAAGCCTGTTATTAAAACCAGCTGCCTGCAATTACTGCAGGTTCAAGCCCCACCAGGTCCAAGGTTGACTCAGCCTTCCATCCTTTATAAGGTAGGTAAAATGAGGACCCAGATTGTTGGGGGGGGGGCAATAAGTTGACTTTGTAAATATACAAATAGAATGAGACTATTGCCTTACACACTGTAAGCCACCCTGAGTCTTCGGAGAAGGGCGGGATATAAATGTAAACAAAAACAAACAAACAGAGGTTTGACCTTAATTCAGGAAGGTTTCTTTTCTGATCCACTATCTAATAAGGTTAATTTAACAGAGAAAACAAAATCACACATATTCCATCCAAAAAACTTTGACTTCATTATTATGTGAACAACTCAATGGAGTTGATTTTCAGAGCTATATATGAGTGGAGTGTCTTTGTCATTAGATCTAAAGCTTTTTTGAAGTCTGGGATATCCTGAGGGTCCCTCATACAAGCTCAAACTGAGGTTCATAGCCACATCTTTTCAAGAGTAAAGAAGAGCACTAATGGTTAAAAAAAATAACATTAACAGAAGAGAGAAATAAAGAGCAAAATCAGAAGGTAAAGTCCAAAGGAGTTAACCATTCATACTCAAGATCTCTATCCAAAACACCCAGTAGAGTCAGCCATTCTAATTCTGGGATATTTCCTCACAAGCAAGGATCCATAATAATAATAATGGAAGTAAATATATCACAGCAAGATTTGTTGTATAAACCAGACTTTTTCCTCCTTACTCTCTTCATAGATACAGGCAGACCAGTCAATTAAACTCTAAGCCTTGCTTCAAATTTGGCTTCATATACTGTAGGTTTATTTGGGCTGCTGCAGGGAGATCAGCAGAAATGGATTCCTCTGAGTTAGAGGGAACTCCCTGAAGTCAAAGGAATCCTGCAATTCTATAGAAGAAGATGGTGTCTTGGAAGAAAACAAATGGATCTAAATATCAAGTGACTTTTACTCTTTATTCATCTGTCTCCTCTTTTTCTTTTCACAGGGAATGCCCACCACCTGTGTCATCATCAAAGTGGACAGACTTTCACCTTTGCTCCTGCCCTCTTCGCTACACTGACCTCATGAGACCGGTCTGTGGATGGCAAGAGAGATGTTGAAGACAGTAAGAAAACTCTTTTCTGATAGGGATGCCACAGAGGCAGAGCACATCCAGGAAAATACAATGTAGAAAGGAGGGCAGGAGAGAAAAGGTTTTGGATGAGGTGGTGGGAAAGATCTTATACCCACTTTGAACAATCAATTATTTTATATCATTTCTGTGCCAGCTGGAGAAAATAATGCTCTCTCCATCAACCAACATAGATCTGGTCAAAAACCTGACATCACTACTTGCTTTTGCTCTATTTTTCTTTGTATAAATCAAACTGCTATCTATCAAATTCCACAACATTTATAAATAGAAGTAAATTTTGACCAATATTTCTTGAAATAAAGCTAAATGAGCACTACAGAGAGAGAGATTTTGCCTACATTTCAGTGTGAAAGGTGTTTCCTGCTCTTCAAGCACATAAGGTAAAGGTAAAGATTCCCCTCGCACATACATGCTAGTCGTTGCCAACTCTAGGGGGCGGTGCTCATCTCCGTTTCAAAGCCGAAGAGCCAGCGCTGTCCGAAGACGTCTCCGTGGTCATGTGGCTGGCATGACTCAACGCCAAAGGCACATGGAACCCTGTTACCTTCCCACCAAAGGTGGGCCCTATTTTTTCTACTTGCATTTTTACGTGCTTTCAAAACTGCTAGGTTGGCAGAAGCTGGGACAAGTAACGGGAGCTCACCCCGTTACACAGCAGCACTAGGGATTCGAACCGCTGAGCTGCCAATCTTTCAATCAACAAGCTCAACGTCCTAGCCCCTTAGCCACCGCGTCCCTTCTTCAAGCACATATTGTGCTATAATTTTAAACTTTTTTTTTTTTAGGTTTTGGGTAATCTTATTGTCACATAGTTTTTCATGAAACACATTTGGGAAACCATTAAATAAATGCAGTTTCCTCTTCCAAGTTTTAAACACTTTATGGTGTTCTCTTCACATTCTCTGCACTACAGTGTGAATAATCAGGGATCAAATTCAAAGAGTTTTGTGAGAGATTTGGAGGAAAAAGCATGAGACATACTAAACTGCTTTCTTCTCAGAGAGCGAAGCACCACAAATTCCTCCCAGCAACACAAAGAAAGATAACTTGGTTCATTTAAAAATGACTTTGAGGGATTAGAGGATGGAAAGAGGATATGTGAAGTGTCCTCATGCAACTTTGTACTTTGCAAACTTTGCAATACATTCCATCTTTTGAATGATAAATGACTCATAAATGACTTTTACCAATAAAATTGGTAAAAACACAAAATATTTCTTGAATTACCTTCATCTATTGCTTATAGGACATCAGTGCAATTACCAAAACAGATTCCCAAGAAAATCTATCTCAGCAGTAAAATGTATGGAATAATGTGGCTCAGTACAGAAGAAAACTGTACAAACATTAGGGCATGTTGTATCATAGCTTCACTTTCCATGGGGCAACTGAGATAACTGAAATTTAAAACATTCCTTCTCTCAAGTCTAACCATTGATCCCAAACAACAAAAACCCATAAACATGAATAATAAGTAAAAGCCCTGGTCAATTCAAATGCCTTTCTAACAGCAGCTGAACAACATCAACTTATACATCACTGCTCAATTATTTCTAAGCCTAATGTCAGCATTGTCTCCACTTATTTTATTATTCTTTATCTTACTTAATTTGATTATTAAACATCATGTCAGTTTGAATGAGGTTTATTCAGTATTCAGTTTATTGCTGCACCCACTCATTACACAAGGTACTTTTCTTGGATAATGGCAGGAGTTCAACATCATTTTGAGGTTTCAAGGCACTTTTAAAGATGCAACTGACTTCCAGAGTGTCCTCATTAACTATTTTCTGTGGTACTTGAGCAAAAACCCCACATTATTAAATGTTGATTTCCTTTCTTTCCAGAGCTGCCAATTTTACCATTTTCGATCTCATTTGGTCTGCTTACTATTTAGTGTACCTGTGGTTAATTAATTTCTAATTTTGCATGTTCACCTTTCATGAGGTCCTGTAGCAAGGCTATTCAAAGGGGAGGGGATTATCTGTAGTCCTCAGAAATACCCCCCCCTCAAGGCAAAGCTTAGGACAGAGGTTCCCAATCTTTTTCGGTTTGCGGCTCCCATAACACTTCGGATTTTTTCCGCGGCTCCCTTAATAGGTACATCCGATTTTTTTTAAAATTTTTGTCTTTTTAAGGATTTGGAAATCTACTTTTTAGATCGTTAAGGTTAGGTTAATTGAAAAATAAATTAAATACGAGCTTTAAATTCAAAATTTATTGAACATCGTTTAATGATTTAAAATTATTAATGGGATGGATGGGCTTGTTGTTCGCTGCACAACTTCTCAAATCTTGGAATAAAATTGGAAATAGCGACTCTCATTTCTTGCTCGACGTTAATTTTTGAGCGATATTTACTTTTTATTACGCGACTGCGAAAACCAGAAATAGGGCGTTGCAAAGGAATTAATATTCTTAGGGCTTTGCAACTAAGCAGTGGGTATTCCTCTTTACTGATATCCAAAATCAGAAAGTTCCATGCTAACAAATTTTAACTTCGATGTTGTGTCGCAAGACAACTCAATAAGAGATTCTTCTTCTGTAGAGGTAAATTCTGATGGAGCTTTGGCTCTAAATGGGTCTTGAATCCAAGTAAATTTTTCAATGTTATCTGCTTCAAAGTATTTTTGAAACCATTTGATAAGCTGAGATAAATGATCTTCAAAAGAGATTTTAAATTGCAAGACAAACTGATTTCATTGGAGGTTAAAACTGGTGCAACAAGGAAAGCAATCATTAAGATCATCTTCATTAATTTTAGTTTCCATAGCTGTAATTTTTTCTGAAAGCTGAAATCTTTTCTGTTAACTTTAAAATGTGCATATTGCCTCCTTGTAAAGAGAGATTCAACACATTCAACTTTTCAAAGATATCACATAGGTATGCGAGTTTAATCAAAAAGTCTGTTTCTACAAAGTGTTTGGCATACTCATGTTTTTCTTCTTCAAGGAAAGTGTATATTTCTTGCCGTAATTGGAGCGTCTGAGACAATACACCCCGAGAAAGCCATCGTGAGTGGCAGTAGTACAACAAAGATGTGTATTCACCTCCCATATCTTCACACATTCTTTTAAAAATCTTGCTTTTAGTGGCCGTGTTTTATATAGTTTACTATATTTACCACACGTTCTAAAACTATATTTAGTGGAGGACTTATATACTTTGATGCAAGTGCTTCTTTGTGAATGATGCAATGGGTCCAAACTGAATCTGGAGCTTTGTTTGAATAAGCGCCTGCAATCCTCCATAAGAGCCGGACATCGAGCGACCACCGTCAGTACAGACGCCAACGCACTTTGTCCAGTCTAAATTATTTTCAACCATAAATATATTCAGGATCTCGAACAAATCCTGAGCCTTTGTACTTCCAGTAATACTTTTACAAAAGAGAAGGTCCTCAACGATTGAATTACCATCTAAGAACCGTACGTAATAAATCAAGTGTGCGTCCTTATTATTGTCTGTGGCCTCATCGAGTTGCAGTCCATATTCACTTCCTTTTAATTTTTCAATTAATTGTGCATTGAGATCCTCCCCCATGTGCTGAATTCTGCGACTGATTGTATTGTTTGACAAATGGACATTTGAAAGTAGTTTCACGACTCACCAATCATAATGTTCACTAAATCTACAGCAGCCGGTAGAATGAGTTGCTCAGCAATAGTATGGGGCTTTTACACTTAGCAACTCTATATGCAACTTTGTATGATGCTAGCAAAGCATTATTTGGTATTGACATATGTTTATAAATGCTGCCTTTTTGTTGTTTTAATTCCATTAACTTTCTTTTAAAAAAGTTGTGAGGTTTACCAACAAAGTTAGAATGGTTGGTTTCTAAATGTCGTCTTAACTTACTTGCAAGCATACATTCCGTGCCAAAACTTTCATGCACAATACACACTGTGGTCTCTCTTTATCATTTTCGCTTATTGATGTAAAGCCAAAATCCAAGTAACTGTCGCCATATTTACGACGCCGCTTCTCGGAACCCTTGCCACTAGTTTGTGGAACTTCGTCTATAGATTTAGCACTATCTTGATTATTCAAGTTTAATAAGAATTTGTCCATTTTAGGGTGATCAGAAAAATAGCTTTTGAAAAGTAACTTAACCACCACACTATTAAGTTAGCCCAACAAACAAAAACTTATGCGAGCACTGAGAAGGTGATAACAAACGAATAGAAATCTGACTTGAAACTGCGCACGCGCACTAGACGTTTCAGAAATGGCGCATCAGCGTTAGACCCAGCGGGCGCAGATATTAATTGAATATTTCGCGGCGCCCTTATGACGATAGCGCGGCTCCCTGGGGAGCCGCGGCTCACACTTTGGGAATCACTGGCTTAGGAGATGTGAGCCGATAACCTCCTTTTCCAATTATTGCTGGGACTGTATCCTTAATCCACTTCCTATCCATTGCCCACTACAAACAAGGCTCAATACTTGACTCCAAGGAGGACCCTTTCAGTATGCCATTGCAGCAATTAGGATCCTTTCTCAGAGCAATTGTACTCCAGATACGGAGAAGACAAAAGTGACAAAATTAGTAGACCAGAGGAATACTGTCGATATAATTTACTTGGACTTCAGTAAAGCATTTGATAAAGTAGATCATAACCTACTACTAGATAAAGTAGAAAAATGTGGGTTAGACAGCACCACCACCAGATGGATTCGTAACTGGCTGACCAACCGCACTCAACATGTAGTCCTCAACAGAACTACATCCACATGGAGGGAAGTATGCAGCGGAGTACCCTAAGGCTCTGTTTTAAGCCCAGTACTCTTCAATATCTTCATCAATGACTTGGACGAGGGGATAGATGGGGAACTCATCAAATTTGCAGATGACACCAAGCTGGCAGGAATAGCCAACACTCCAGAAGATAGGCTCAAATTACAGAAAGATCTTGACAGACTTGAACATTGGGCGCTATCTAACAAAATGAAATTCAACAGTGAAAAAAGTAAGGTTCTACATTGAGGCAAAAAAAACAAAATGCACAGGTACCGGATATGTGGTACCTTGCTCAATAGTAGTACCTGTGAGAGGGATCTTGGAGTCCTAGTGGACAACCATTTAGATATGAGCCAGCAGTGTGCAGCTGCTGCTAAAAAAGCCAACACAGTTCTGGGCTGCATAAACAGAGGGATAGAATCAAGATCACGTGAAGTGTTAATACCACTTTATAATGCCTTGGTAAGGCCACACTTGGAATACTGCATTCAGTTTTGGTCGCCACGATGTAAAAAAGGTGCTGAGACTCTAGAAAGAGTGCAGAGAAGAGCAACAAAGATGATTAGGGGACTGGAGGCTAAAACATATGAAGAACGATTGCAGGAACTGGGTATGTCTAGTTTAATGAAAAGAAGGACTAGGGGAGACATGATAGCAGTGTTCCAATATCTCAGGGGTTGCCACAGAGAAGTGAGAGTCAGGCTGTTCTCCAAAACACCTGAGGGTAGAACAAGAAGCAATGGGTGGCAACTGATCAAGGAAAGAAGCAACTTAGAACTAAGGAGAAATTTCCTGACAGTTAGAACAATTAATAAGTGGAACGACTTGCCTGCAGAAGTTGTGAATGCTCCAACACTGGAAATTTTTAAGAAAATGTTGGATAACCATCTGTCTGAGATGATGTAGGGTTTCCTGCCTGGGAAGGGGGTTGGACTAGAAGGCCTCCAAGGTCCCTTCCAACTCTGTTGTTATATTATATTATATTAAGAGAAGATGGACTAGCTAGTCAGAATTACCCTCAAATGTTTTCCCTTTACTATAGCAATTCTTTGATTCTTGCAGTTGAATCAAAGAGTCAGTGGGAAGAATACATGAATATATATATATATATACTTATTTATTAAGTTTGTTCAGTGCTCTTCTTGCTGCAATCTTCCTTTAGCTGGAAGCCCAAAACTATAGATGTCCCAGGCAAATGTTAAAGAGTCATATTTAGTTTGTGAAACCAGGATAGCTATGTAACCAAGTTTGAATACTTTGTTTTATGAAAACAGTTTTTAAGTTACTATGTCACCCACGGTAAGGGAAAATGGCTTGTGCTTCACTTTGAAATCATTTCTAAATCTCTACAGCATCCATGGCAACTGGATGGGACACTTCCAAAACAACAGAACTTACACAATAACGAGATTGAAAAGGACATTCTACTCCCATCGCCTGCTCAAGCAGGAGACCCTATACCATTCCAGACAAATGGCTTTCCAAACTATTCTTAAAAACCTCCAGTGATAGAGCACCCAAAATGTCTGGATCCAAGCTGTTCCACCGGTTAATTGTTCTCATCCTCAGAAAAATTCTCTTTAATTCTAGGTTGGATCTCTTTCTGGTATGTTTCCATGCATCCTTCTCTCAGTTCTTTGGATATTAGGTTGAACACCTCCCCTTCTCTGTAACAATCTTTCGAATATTGGAAGGCTACTAGCATCTCACCCCTAGTCCTTCTCTTTATTATATTGGACACACCCAGTTTCTGCCACCATTCATCCTATGTTTTAGCCTCCAGTCCCCTAATCATCTTTATTGCACTTTATTGCACCCTTCCTAAAGTTTCTATCATGGTATCCAAAGCTGGATACAGTATTCCAAGCTTTTTCTTAGAAAGCAATATAAAACAATTAACAATTGGATTTTTTTGGTACCTGTACCACACTTCTGGCTCATATGCAAATGGCTATTCACTAGGCATCTGAAATCCCTCTCACAGCTACTGCTATTGAGCCACGTATCACCCCTTCTATACTTGTGCATCTTGCCTAAGTGTAAAGCCATGTTGTTCTCACCACTGAAATCTAGAGATAAGTAATAAAAGTATGGCCCCCTGAGATCCTCTACAGCTGAAACATCAGGAAACACTCAATATAACCAGAGAACTCCTAATAACTCTTGATTAAGGCTAAAGGAATATTTCCAACACTAGACATATTCTCTGTCTTCAGAGAAATAGAAATCACCTGCATGAGAGAGGAAACCTACAATGAAAGCCAAAGAAGCCTGTGCTTCATCTGAGTGCAAAAAACACCCACCAAAAAACAGAGCAGCTGTTTTCCCAAAACCCACCCATAAAAATGTGTCAGTCCCAGATTTCTACCATTTGGTTCTAAGGGCTCTTCCAAAACTGCAGCCACTAGTGAATATGGCTGAGCATTATCATCGTGGATTGATAGAGTTTGGGCAGCAATTCAATAAGGAATTTTCTTTACTTTATTAGGACATTGCAAATCCTGAACCTCCAATCTTTTACAACCATAGCAGGTTAGCTGTTCAACTAAGTCTGTAGCTCTTCCGAGGACTTTTGCAGCATCAAACCCATAGGAGTGTTTCAACACAAGGAAGAGGCACCATTGCTGTAATGTATTTAAACTTTTGGAGGGAAGTTTGGGCGGGAACTAGCACGTTGCTGATTGGTTGAAGCCTCAGCCAAAATTGTATTTAAAAAGGGTTTTTTGCCTGTTGGCTTTTGCTGGGGATCGCAATAAACTAAAGAGCTGTTGTCACTCACTGGTCTCCTGCCTCTTCATTGCCCGAACTTAACATTGGCGGCAAGGATGGGATGTTGAGGCAGTGAGATTGGGAAAAGAGCTGAAGGAGAAAAGAAATTCTCGAACCCAGCCAGTTTCAAGGGCGGATATTAGCGATGTCAAGCTACATGCCGCCAGCTCCATTTGACCCAGCCAAGGAGAAATGGGGGTCGTACATGGCTCGTTTCGAGTGTTTCCTCAAAGCAAACGAACTGCAAGGCGTCTCAGATAATCAGAAGCGAGCGTACTTCCTGAGCCACTGCGGACCAGAGGTTTTCGATACCGCGGAGTCGCTGTCAGAACCAATGCTGGTACAATCGGTACCGTGGCAAACACTACAAACAACACTACGAGCACACTACGCGCCGGTATCATCAAAGTTCGTCCAACGGTTCGAGTTGAGGCAACGAGTACAACGAGAGGGCGAATCGATAAGCATGTACATGGCCGCGTTAAGGAAAGCCGCGAACCACTGTGAGTACAGAGATTTGGAGGACTCCTTACTCGAACAACTCATTTGTGGGGTCAGGGACATCCGACTACAGAGGCGGTTGCTGTCCAAAAGCAACCTAACTCTAGCAATAGCCTTGGACGAGGCCAGGGCTCACGAGATGTCCACCAAAGCGGCAGAGACCTTGCAAAAGCCAAACACGCAGGGTGCCGGGGCGAAAATGACACCGGTCCACAGTGAGGAAGTCCAGGCCGAATCGGAAGGTGAGGAAGAGGAAGAGGTTTTCCACACCGGGAAGCTGGAGAGAGGTGACCGGGACGAATGTGTGAGTTGTGGGGGCCAACACCAACGACAAAACTGCAGGTTCAAAGACGCAGTTTGTCGGCAGTGCAAAAAGAAAGGACATATAGCTCAGGCCTGTCGAGCCCCCCCACCTTCCCGCCAAAAATTCAAACCGATCAATCAGAACGCCGGAGCAGCAAAGCGGCCAGGGATTGGTCCATTTAAAAAGGGCGCGAAGTTGAATCAAACCACTGTGAGAGTGGGCCATGCATTGACACGACTAGAGAAAAAGATTTTTACCAAGACATACATTGAAGGAGTGCCATGCAAGATGGAGGTGGACATCGGCTCATCAATCACAATTATGTCTTGGGACACCATCGCGAGGGACCTGCCAGACATCGCAAAGTGCCAGCTACAAACCCAGAGGCTGAGAGTGCAAGACTACCAGGGAAATCGAATCCCTGTTCGAGGAGTCACATCCGTCAGAGTAAAGTATGGACAGTTCAAGAAGACCCTGCCAATCACCATCGTAGATGGAGCTCTACCAAGTTTGCTAGGGCTGGACTGGTTCCGGGCCTCGGGCATGGGAGTGACCAGGGTCTACAGCAAGGAAGTCAACCTCAAGGATGAACTGGTGAAGGAGTTCGAGGACGTTTTCAAGGACTGCCTGGGCAAGTACGTGGGGACCCCTATTTCATTAAATTTGGACCCAAAGTTGCCCCCATTAGGTTAAAGGCTAGGAGGGTCCCTTTTGCCCTAAAGCCCAAGATTGACAGGGAATTAGACAAACTAGTAAGCCAGGGGATACTAGTCCCCGTCGACCATGCAAAATGGGAGACACCCATAGTGACCCCAGTCAAACCGGATGGATCAGTCCGGATTTGCGCTGACTACAAGGCAACGCTTAACAAAGCATTGCAGAAGAGCGCATACCCCGTCCCAGTAATGCAACACTTGCTGCACTCATTAGGACAATTTGGCCCAAGCCTACCAACAATTACCCGTAGACAGTAGCACAGACGATTGTCACGCATCGAGGTGCCTTCAAATGCACTCGACTCCAGTTCGGAGTTAGTGTGGCACCAGGGTTATTCCAAAACCTAATGGAACGACTATTACAGGGTCTACCCGGGGTGGTCCCATATTTCGACGATGTATTGGTATCAGCAGAGAACTTAGACGGGTTAGGGGTCAAACTGAGGAAGGTATTGGGCATTTTCAGGTCTGCTGGGCTTAAGGTTAAGCTCAACAAATGCCAAATAGGAATCTGTAGAGTTCCTGGGAGACCGAATAGACAGGGAAGGGATCCACCCCACTGAGAGCAAGGTCGAGCCATTAGAAAGGCTCCAGCTCCAAAAACCAAACAGAATTACAAGCATTCTTACGGCTTGTAAACTTCTATGCAATATTCTTAAAGAACAAGGCAACAGTAGCCGAACCGCTGCATAAATTACTAGCGAAAAAAGCTGCTTGGTCATGGGGCAGGATTGAGGCTAGGGCATTTGAGGGGGTTAAGAACCTCTTGTCCAGCGATAGCCTCCTCATCCAATACAATGGGACGTTGCCACTAGTACTAGTTTGCGATGCATCACCCTACGGGGTGATGGGGGCTGTTCTCAGCCATAGGTTACCGAACGGAACAGAAGCCCCTATAGCATATTATTCCCGAACAATGTCCATAGCAGAAAGGAACTACAGCCAACTAGACAGGGAGGCCCTGGCTATAGTCTCCGGGGTTAAAAAATTCCACGAATACCTATTTGGGCGAGATTTCGAGATAGTCACGGACCATAGACCCCTATTGGGACTTCTAGCGGGCAACCGCCCAACTCCCGTTGCACTTTCACCCAGGCTGACCCATTGGACTATTTTCCTAGCAGCATACTCCTACAAATTGCTCCACTGCCCGGGAAAGGATTTAGGGCATGTGGACTCTCTTAGTAGATGCCCTTTACCAGAGACGATCAAAGACCCGACCCCGGGGACACCCGTTTTGCTAATTGACTCTTTGGACTCCGGCCCAGTCACATCTAAGGAAGTGGCTAGGGCATCTTACAGGGATATTATCATAAGGACTGTAATCGGTTGGGTACAGAGGGGATGGCCCGCTGCGCCGGGCGAGCGTTTCAAAGACTTTGCGGAAAAACGATTGGAACTGTCGGTTCAAGGGGGGTGTCTGTTATGGGGGGATAGAGTGGTTATTCCGGAAAATTATATGAAATGTGTTGGAACTGTTGCATGTAGGCCACCCGGGGATTGTGAGGATGAAGAGTTTGGCTAGGAGTTATGTGTGGTGGCCACTAATGGATAACGACATTAGCGACAGGGTAGGGAAATGCCAAGCCTGCCAAGAGTCAAGGCTACTACCCCCTACAGCCCCCATTAGGGAATGGGAGAAACCCCAGGGCCCATGGTCCAGGATTCACATAGATTTTGCCGGGCCGTTCCATGGGCAGACCTTTTTAATTGTGGTAGACGCCTACTCGAAATGGTTAGAAATAATCATTATGAAAACCACAACAGCCGAAGCAGTCATCACAGTCCTGAGGCATCTATTCGTAACACACGGCCTGCCCGACACTCTAGTATCCGACAACGGCCCACAATTCACGGCAACCCAGTTTGAGGGGTACTTAGCGGAAGAGGGCATCCAACATGTCCTCTTGGTGCCTTTCCACCCGGCGACGAATGGACTTGCAGAACGTTTCGTTCGGAGCACCAAGGAAGCGCTATCTAGAATAAGTCCAGGCGATTGGCAAACCAAAATTGATACCTTTTTGGCAGTCCAACATAGAACCCGCTGTGGGACAACTGGCCGCAGCCCATCAGAATTATTGATGGGAAGAAAACTCAGGTGCCCCTTAGACCAATTAAACCCAACATACACCCCTGATGGGTACAAGGGTACAAAGAAAAAATCAGAGAAATGACAACAGGTGACCCAGTATGGGCACACAACTATAGCGAAGGCCCAGCATGGTTAAAAGGAACAATTTTAGGGATAACCGGGCTGAAATCATATATAGTGGACATGGAGGATGGCTGAGTGTGGAGACGCCACATAGACCCCTATTGGGACTTCTAGCGGGCAACCGCCCAACTCCCGTTGCACTTTCACCCAGGCTGACCCATTGGACTATTTTCCTAGCAGCATACTCCTACAAATTGCTCCACTGCCCGGGAAAGGATTTAGGGCATGTGGACTCTCTTAGTAGATGCCCTTTACCAGAGACGATCAAAGACCCGACCCCGGGGACACCCGTTTTGCTAATTGACTCTTTGGACTCCGGCCCAGTCACATCTAAGGAAGTGGCTAGGGCATCTTACAGGGATATTATCATAAGGACTGTAATCGGTTGGGTACAGAGGGGATGGCCCGCTGCGCCGGGCGAGCGTTTCAAAGACTTTGCGGAAAAACGATTGGAACTGTCGGTTCAAGGGGGGTGTCTGTTATGGGGGGATAGAGTGGTTATTCCGGAAAAATTATGCGGAAATGTGTTGGAACTGTTGCATGTAGGCCACCCGGGGATTGTGAGGATGAAGAGTTTGGCTAGGAGTTATGTGTGGTGGCCACTAATGGATAACGACATTAGCGACAGGGTAGGGAAATGCCAAGCCTGCCAAGAGTCAAGGCTACTACCCCCTACAGCCCCCATTAGGGAATGGGAGAAACCCCAGGGCCCATGGTCCAGGATTCACATAGATTTTGCCGGGCCGTTCCATGGGCAGACCTTTTTAATTGTGGTAGACGCCTACTCGAAATGGTTAGAAATAATCATTATGAAAACCACAACAGCCGAAGCAGTCATCACAGTCCTGAGGCATCTATTCGTAACACACGGCCTGCCCGACACTCTAGTATCCGACAACGGCCCACAATTCACGGCAACCCAGTTTGAGGGGTACTTAGCGGAAGAGGGCATCCAACATGTCCTCTTGGTGCCTTTCCACCCGGCGACGAATGGACTTGCAGAACGTTTCGTTCGGAGCACCAAGGAAGCGCTATCTAGAATAAGTCCAGGCGATTGGCAAACCAAAATTGATACCTTTTTGGCAGTCCAACATAGAACCCGCTGTGGGACAACTGGCCGCAGCCCATCAGAATTATTGATGGGAAGAAAACTCAGGTGCCCCTTAGACCAATTAAACCCAACATACACCCCTGATGGGTACAAGGGTACAAAGAAAAAATCAGAGAAATGACAACAGGTGACCCAGTATGGGCACACAACTATAGCGAAGGCCCAGCATGGTTAAAAGGAACAATTTTAGGGATAACCGGGCTGAAATCATATATAGTGGACATGGAGGATGGCTGAGTGTGGAGACGCCACATAGACCAATTAAGAAAAAGGGTTCAAAACAATCCAGACACCAAACAGCAAGACCCTGACTACCAAATGTTTGAATCTACAGCTGATTCAAACCCGAGGCGAGCGGAGGACTTATCTGAATTCGAAGAAGTCCAGCGATGCCAACCGGGTCCTCCTGAAGACAGCAGGGACGACTCTGCCAATAATCCAGGGCCGGACGGCCCAGAGAAGGAGCTGGGAGGAACAAACAGTCCCTCCGACCAGCTCGACTCACTCCCAGAGAATGATTTGCGCAGGTCAGAAAGAGTTAGGAGACGCCCTGTCTACCTGCGTGACTACGTGGAAAAATAACATGCAAATTCTATGCAAATGGGGGTACAATGCATTCTGGGAGGGAAGGAGTGTAATGTATTTAAACTTTAGGAGGGAAGTTTGGGCAGGAACTAGCACGTTGCTGATTGGTTGAAGCCTCAGACAAAATTGTATTTAAAGAGGGGTTTTTGCCTGTTGGCTTTTGCTGGGGATCACAATAAATTAAAGAGCTGTTGTCACTCACTGGTCTCCTACCTCTTCATTGCCAGAACATAACAATTGCATTATGTAATAACTATAAAAATAACACCTACAAGTATTTGCAATAGTTCACTGAACTATTCACTGCATTATAATGCAACCATTATAATTCTATAAATAGAGAGCTTGTCTGTCCCAGGACTAAGATCTGGTCCAGACCAATCCCAGCATGAAGATCCTTTATCTGCTGTTTGCATTTCTTTTCCTTGGCCTGGCTCAAGGTAAGAATATCCTTGAAAGCAGGATAATCTTCAACATTTTCTTTTTGTTTTACTTTATAGAAATAGCATTGAACTCTGTGGACTATTGACCACAGAGGATGAAAGAGGATTAGATGAAACCCGGCTGGGTCTATCTGGACCAGTCTCTCTCTCTCTCTCTCTCAAACAGAAGCTCTGCATGGTGTCCCTGTTGAGAGTAAATCAGGAGGAAGGAGTACTAGATTCCTTCACCATCTTGAGTTATTTTTAAAAAATTTAGATGGGGAAAAATGAAATATATATATTAATCATCTAATGAATATATTTGATTTAAGGTGGGAAAAAGAGAAGAAATTGCAGCAAAATATCATAAATGCACAGCATTTCAAGAGCAGAAAAAAGCAGTGATAGAAACATTAAGAAAAGGGAGAGAAAGCCAAAGGAAAACCAAACTTCTCCTGAAGTTTAAAGGAAGTTAACCCTTCTCACTCAAGATTTTCACCCAGCAGAACCAGCCACTGTAACCCAGCATTTTTTTCCAGCAAGCGAGGATCCATGTAATACTGCAGAGAAATATATCACAGCAAGGGCTCCCCTTCTAATGAACCAGATTATTTCTTTTGCCCTACCTTAATAGATGTAGGTTTACCAGCAAATTCATCTCTGAACCAGATTTCATGCCTGGGTTAATAGCTGATGTATTTCAGCTGCTCCAGGGAAATCAGGAGAAACGGATACCTGTGGTCAGAGAAAACTTGCTATAGTACTAGGAATCCTGCAATTCTGTAGAAGAAGGTAGTTTCTTGGAAGGAAAAGTGTATTTAAATATTAAGGAATCTTCACTCGTTGTTTACCTGTCTCCTCTTTGCCTTTTCATAGGGAATGCCAGCTACGTCTGTATTAGACGAGGAGGATACTGCACTTCGCGTAAGTGTCCTCGTTACTTCAAATGCATTGGGCAATTGGACTGTGGACGTAGTCGGAGATGCTGCGTACTGTAAGAAAACTCTCCTCTAATAGAGATACTAAATTGAGATTATCTGCCTGATATTGTTTGCATTGACAAAGCTTTGTAAAAAACTGAAATTAACTTAAACTCATCTATCTATTATTTTATCTCATTTGTACAGCCGGTATGGAAAATAATGCCATCTCCATCTAACACCTGGAACGTCTTCAAGATATGGCCAATGACCTGAGATTACCGCCTGCTATCGCTTTTTCTTTCTTTACATAAATCAAATTTCTATCTATCAAACTTGACAACATTAATGCATTGAAGTAAAATTTGGCAAATATTCCTTGCAATAAAGCTAAATGAGCATTGCAGACATTGTGCAAGTTCTTTAACAAGGACCTGGGGCATTATATCCCTATGAGAGGCAGAAGGAAGGAGAGAGGGGGGGTGAAGGAGGGAGGGAGAGGAAGAGACAGAAAGAGAAAGAGAAAGGGGGGAGAGAGAAAGACGGGAGCCATCTCTTTGCCTACATTTCAGTGTGAAAGGTGTTACCTGCTTTTCAACTACATATTATGCTATAATTTCTGAGAGTCTCATTCTTTCCCTTCTGTTTACTTATTGTAATGGTTACTTTGCCACTGAGGTTTTCCACCTTATATGGTTGCTTGGGCAGAAGTATTATAAAATCAAATTTATGCTATTAGCTAAGACCTTGGAAAGGAGCAAAAAAAAAAGAATTACTTAAGTTTATATTTTTCTCAAATTAAATACTTGGGGATTCTACTTGGCATCAGAATGATTTTGTCCAATGACTCAATGTCAGCATAGGCTAAGTGTTGATAAAAGAAAGGAAGATGTAGCAAGAGGAAATCTGCATAAGAGAAAGGATCTTTTCCTGGACCATTCTTTTTGTTAAATAGACAAAAAAATGTTATAAAATTTATTTTAGTTACCAAGATAAACAAATAGATAGACTACACAATAAAATCAAATGATTAGAGGGTGAGTCAGATAGGACCTGATGCAGACAAACACACACAGCCAACAAGTGAGGGACAGTATTATGGACACTGATCCTAACAAAGGGGTGTGATCTAACAATATACACAGGTGAAAATATAATTTTTACAACCAATATCCATATAAGCCTGAACCTATTTAATTTCACCTACTCCCCCCCCCCAAGTTTCATTCACACACTTTGTGCTTCTCCTTTATTACAGTGTCTAAATTTATAACGGAATGTAAATATTTAATTTGTGACACAAATCGTCCTATAAAATGTCAGCTATGAATCATACTTGATTGAAAAGAATGATTAAAATACAAATAGGAATTACCAATGTAAATCTAGGACTAATAATTTACACATATCCATTCTTTATTTGTCTTTTAACTGCATCATTTTGTACAACATAGGCAGGATACATGTAACACAGGAATTACTGAGTTAGTATTTCAGCTAGATTTCCCTTTTCCACTTTTATCCTCATCCCTCATGTTTAGGATCCTTTCTCAAATCAAATCCATTGCAGCGTGAAGTTCAAAGCGGGTGGGATAGTCTAGTACACCTCAAAATGCTTTTTTCCATCTCCCCTAGCAGTTCACATTCACTTGAATAAAAGAGTCCATGGGAAGAGTGTGGAATTCCTAAAACTACTGATTTTTTTCTGATGATTGAGGTAACCAAGTCTGTTGCTACAACAGGTAAATACATACTTCGCTCATCTGAAAGCCGACAATTATGTTTCTGGTAAATGTTGAAATGTCACATTTCGTATGGATCAAAGACTAGGTGAATTGCATAACTGGATCGTTCAGGTGAATTGCATAACTGGATCGTAATATGGTTGTAATATGGTGAATATTATTTTAATCTTTACCTTTTTATTCTAATCATGTCAGTTTGTCCCTGAGATATCCTAATTTTCCTTTTTGTACACACTCATTACACAAAATCATTTCTAAGTGATTATAGCCTGCTGCTACCTTATGCCTCCCACCGACCCGTACGCTCTCACAGAGAGGGCCTTCTCAGGGTGCCGTCCGCCAAACAATGTCGGCTGGCGGCCCCCAGGAGTAGGGCCTTCTCTGTGGGAGCACCAACACTCTGGAACGAACTCCCCCCTGGCTTACGTCAAGTGCCTGATCTTCGGACCTTTCGTCGTGAGCTTAAAACATATTTATTCATTCAAGCAGGACTGGCATAAATAGCTGTTTTAAATTGGGGTTTTAATAATATTTTAAATTTTTAAATGTTTTAATAATCGGCCGCATAGTAATAGTTCTTTTTAAATTCTTTTAATTGTATATATTTCGTGTTTTATTTTGGCTGTACACCGCCCTGAGTCCTTCGGGAGAAGGGCGGTATAGAAATTTAATAAAATAAAATAAATAAATAAATAAATAAATATTGCAGATATTGTGCAACTTCTGTAAGAGGGACCGGGGCATTATATTACATGGAAGGGGGGAGGAGGGGGAGAGAGAGAGAGAGAGAGAGAGAAAATTTTTTATATTTTCTATATAAAGAAAGAGTAACAATTTCAATATCTATATAAACAATGTGCCGTCTGGTTACAGTCAAATTGAGCAATGATATCATCATAATAGTAATAATGTTTATTAATACTGACATATAATAAAAGTGTTGTCTCAACATAATATTAATACATATTAATTACCAATATTAATTCATATAATAATAAACATATAGTAATCAGCCCTCATAGTAAAGTTAATCCTTCTCTTATAATTTTAAATGTTCTAACTTCTGTTTCTATTAGTTAACCATTGATAAAACAAATCCCAGATTTCAAAATATTCCGTATCTTCCTTTTCTTTAATTTCAAGTGTTAATCTATCCATTTCTGCACATTCTAGTATTTTTTTATTATTATTATCTTCTCTTCTGTAGGGATCTCTACACCTTTCCAATGTTGTTCAAATACAATTCTGGCTGCTGTTAAGACATGTAGTTTTAGATACATTATTGTTGTTGTTAGTTGTGAAGTCGTATCCGACCCATCGTGACCCCATGGACAACGTTCCTCCAGGACTTCCTATCTTCTACCATCCTCTGGAGTCCATTTAAGCTCATGCCTACTACTTCGGTGACTGCATCCAGCCACCTCATTCTCTGTCGTGCCCTTCTTCTTTTGCCCTCAATCTTTCCCAGCATTACCAAGAGGAAATTACCAAGAATACAATAAAATACCTTATGCCACCAGCTGTGAAATCCTGGGTTTAGAAAATTTAGACGCTGCCTTCAACATGACTCATAGAGTTTAACTCATAGAATCATCTATTACATTGTCCTTCCTGTCAAAGACTACTTCAGCTTCAATTACAACAATACACAAGCACATAATAGATTTAAGCTTAATGTTAACTGCTTCAATCTTGATTGCAGAAAATATGACTTCAGTAACAGAGTTGTTAATGCTTGGAATACACTACCTGACTCTGTGGTCTCTTCCCAAAATCCCCAAAGCTTCAACCAAAAACTGTCTACTATTGACCTCACCTCATTCCTAAGAGGTCTATAAGGGGTGTGCCTAAGAGCACAAACATGCCTACTGTTCCTGTCCTATTGTTTTCTTTCGTTATATCCAGTTAGTATAGTTATTACATACTCATACTTATATATATGCTTATATACTGTATAGTTATTTCATGCTTATGCTTACATATACTGTGTGACAAAATAAATAAATAAATAAAATAAAATAAAAAATAAAATAAATTCCGAAGGAAGAGATAATAAAATATTAAGAAGAATCAGATTTACCTAAAATAATCGAACAATACAAAGGAATACTAGAAGAATAACAATGATGGAATTGACAAAAGCAATTAAAAGACAAAAAAAATGGCAAAGCACCAGGACCAGATGGTCTCCCAGCAGAATTATATAAAACATAACAAGAAGTGATAAGCAATGTAATGCTGGAACCATTTAATGAACTTTGAATCAAAGCAAAAATGCCAGACTCATGGAAGGAGGCCTATGTAACACTCATACCTAAAGAAGATGCAGATCTACAACTGATAAAAATTATAGACCAATTTCGTTATTAAATGTGGACTATAATATTTTTGCTTCAATAATGGCAAATAGGTTAAAAAGACTATTAAATGAATTTCTTCATACAGATCAAAATGGTTTCTTACCTAAGAGACAAATTAGAGATAATATGAGGATAATATGTTGGAATATTATGAGACACATTCAGAAAAACAAATGGACATGATGCTTTTAGATAATGATGCATTATTCAAAGCTCAAAAAGCTTTGGATAATGTGAACTGGCAATTCATGATAAAACAATTGCAGATAGACAAACCGCTAAGATAATGATGAATGGAGAAATAACAGAAAATGTTAAAATAACAAAGGGAACAAGACAAGGATGTCCTTTATCGCCATTGCTATTCATCTTGACTTTAGAAGTTCTAAATAGAAATATTAGACAAAACAAAGAGATAAAAGGGATAAAAATAAAAAAAGAAGGGTATAAATTGCAACCGTTTGCTGATGATTTAGTATTCATTTTGGAAGAACCTCAAATAATGGGCCCCAAATTATTAGAACTAATAGAGAGCTATGGAAAGGTGTCTGGCCTAAAAATAAAGAAAGAAAACACAAAGAAATTGGTGAACAACCACAGAAAAATAAAAAAGAGAGATAAAAGAGAAATTAGATATACAAGTTGTGAAAAAAGTTAAATACTTAGGAATAGACTTAACGTCAAAATGAGTAACAATAAAAGAAGACAACGGGGAAGATTCTGGAAAAGATAATCAAACAACGAATCACCGAACACCTAGAAGCAAACAAAGTAATAACCAAAAGCCAACATGGGTTTGTCAAAAACAGATCATGCCAGACTAATCTTATTGCATTCTTTGACAAAATGACAAAATTAGTAGACCAGAGGAATACTGTCGATATAATTTACTTGGACTTCAGTAAAGCATTTGATAAAGTAGATCATAACCTACTACTAGATAAAGTAGAAAAATGTGGGTTAGACAGCACCACCACCAGATGGATTCGTAACTGGCTGACCAACCACACTCAACATGTAGTCCTCAACGGAACTACATCCACATGGAGAGAAGTATGCAGTGGAGTACCCAAAGGCTCTGTTTTAGGCCTAGTACTCTTCAACATTTATTTATTTTTATTTTATTTATTTATTAAATTTTTATACCGCCCTTCTCCCTAGGGACTCAGGGCGGTGTACAGCCAGAAGATAAAAAAATAAGAAATATACAATTAAAACAACAATTTAAAACTGAGCATATTAGAAAATGGCCAATTAAAAAATTTAAAATTTAAAATTACAACCCTAAAATAATAAAACCCCGGTTAAAAAATTTAAAATTATTTAAAGATATTAAAAAATATTAAGCCAGTCCCGCTTGAATAAATAGATGTGTTTTCAGCTCACGGCGAAAGGTCCGAAGATCAGGCAATTGACGCAATCCAGGGGGAAGTTCGTTCCAGAGCGTAGGAGCTCCCAGAGAGAAGGCCCTACTCCTGGGGGCCGCCAGCCAACATTGTTTGGCGGACAGCACCCTGAGAAGACCCTCTCTGTGTGAGCGTACGGGTCAGTGGGAGGCATGAGGTAGCAGCAGGCGGTCCCGTAAGTACCTAGGCCCTAAGCCATGGAGCGCTTTGAAGGTGGTAACCAAAATCTTAAAGCGCACCCGAAAGACCACAGGAAGCCAGTGCAAGCCGCGCAGGATCGGTGTTATATGGGAGCATTCTGGACTAACTGCAGCCTCCGGGTGCACTTCAAGGGCAGCCCCATGTAGAGAGCATTGCAATAATCCAAACGGGAAGTGACAAGAGCGTGAGTGACCGTGCATAAGGCATCCCGGTCAAGGAAGGGGCGCAACTGGCGAACCAAGCGTACTTGGTAAAAAGCCCTCCTGACTTGGATGAGGGGATAGATAGGGAACTAATCAAATTTGCAGATGACACCAAGCTGGCAGGAATAGCCAACAAAAAAAACAAAATGCACAGGTACCGCATATGTGGTACCTTGCTCAATAGTAGTACCTGTGAGAGGGATCTTGGAGTCCTAGTGGATAACCATTTAGATATGAGCCAGCAGTGTGCAGCAGCTCCTAAAAAAGCCAACACAGTTCTGGGCTGTATAAACAGAGGGATAGAATCAAGATCACGTGAAGTGTTAGTGCCACTTTATAATGCCTTGGTAAGGCCACACTTGGAATATTGCACTCAATTTTGGTCTCCACAATATAAAAAAGATGCTGAGACTCTAGAAAGAGTGCAGAGAAGAGCAACAAAGATGATGAGGGGACTGGAGGCTAAAACATATGAAGAACGGTTGCAGGAACTGGGTATGTCTAGTTTAATAAAAAGAAGGACTAGGGGAGACATGATAGCAGTGTTCCAATATCTCAGGGTTTGCCACAGAGAAGAGGGAGTCAAACTATTCTCCAAAGCACCTGAGGGCAGAACAAGAAGCCTTACACAATGTAAACCGCCCTGAGTCTTCGGAGAAGGGCGGGATATAAATGTAAATTAAAAAAAAAAGCAATGGGTGGAAACTGATAGCAGATACCACCACCGGAGTCACATCCAAGAGAATCAGTCACTCAGGACTGGGTGAGTTGCTGGATAGGTTTGGCACCACCCCCGCTGCACCACACCCGCCTCCATCATCCCAAGCCTAAAGGACTTTGACTGCCCAGGTTCATCTTTTTAAATTTTCCGCCGAATCTCCACCGTTAACATAGTGGATTGCCAGGCGAAAGTGAAAGAGTGAGAGATAGCAGTTGAGGAAGATTGATTAAGAGAAAGATATTGAAAAGAGTGAGAAATAAAAGAAAAGAAATAAGAAATATACTTCTTCAATACCAATTACACAATAAATTTTTAAAAAATCACTATGCCAGCCAAAAAATCCAACAGATCATCCACTGACGCTGATAAAAACTTAGAAGCAAGAATAATAGCAGCTATTGAACAAAACTTAGAAAAAAAATTCTAGCTATTGAACAAAATCTAGAAAAAAGAATACTAGCTATTGAACAAAGCTTAGAAAAAAAAATCCTAACAGTTATTGAACAAAGTTTCACAAATCTGGTAAAACAATTTACAACACAAAAAAATGAATACACAACTGATCTAAATCTCTTCCCAATTCATCTAACATTACATAATACACATCCTTCAACTCAACCTAAACAACAAATAACTACTGACCAACTAATTAGAGATGTCGTGGAGAGAGGACAAAAAATAAATAATGCAATATTATTTGGATTAGAAAACACAAACAAACCGGATATCACCAAAAGTCACAACATAATTGGAAATTATAATTCTTCAACCATCTCCCCTAATGAAATAATTGCAGTCTCCAGAGATGGACCAGAATATAAAAACAGTGATGGATCAATAGCACCAAGATTTTGCAGAGTCATCTGCATAAATGAGAACAGCAAGTTCATTTACACCATCAACTCAATTGCTAAAACAAACCCTGACTACAGTAAACTTAGATCACGTCCTGATCTATCCTTCCTGCAGCGGATACGTTCTCGTGAACTCCGCACAGAATTTAAACGAAGACAAGACAATGGTGAATCAAACCTATATATTGATTACCGTGATTTTATGCAATTACCAATTGCATAAAAAATAAATCCTATAACCAAAATCCCACCACCAAACCCCCATCACCCAAAACATCCAACCAGCCATCCCAATGTTCAATCAAGTACCCATCATCCAACCATCCATCCAAACAGCCATCCAATCAGCCATCCAACAAACCAGCCAGCCAGCCATCCAAACATCCATCCAACCAAGCATCTCAACAAATAGTCAAGTACCCAACATCCAAACACTCACCACCCAAAACATCCATCCACCCATCCAACCACCTATACATAACCCTCAACCAACTAACATCCAAAACTAGGTATGCACGCCCCTTACCTCTTCAACACCATTTTCTACAGATTTAAATGTAAATTGATAAATGCAAGAAGTATTGTAAACAAATTACCTGAATTTATCCTCCTGTTAAACAGTGGTACTTTTGATATTATATTTGTTTGTGAAACATGGCTGAACTCATCCCTCCCTGACTCCATCATTTCAAACAAAGAATATCAAGTTCATCGATCAGATCGTGAAAACCGAACAGGTGGTAGAGTGGCTATTTTTTACAAAAAGTCACTGAATCTAAAAAACATTCAAGTTGCACACAAACTTTCTCTTCCTGAAACTATTGTATGCGACCTATCATCTAACACCACACTTCGATTCATACTATGCTACAGAGCCTCTGACTACGACATTACTCATGCAAATATTTTAGACTCACTATTAACATGGGCTACCTCTTGCCCATATCCTCTCATTTTCCTCAAGGTAGCGTTCTTGGACCAACTCTCTTTATACTATACATAAATGATCTTTGTGACCATATCTCAAGTAACTGTGTTCTCTTTGGTGACGATGTCAAACTGTTTAACACCACTGACAATACATCTACCATTCAAAAAGACCTTGATCATCTAACCGCTTGGTCTAAAATTTGGCAACTCCAAATCTCAGCCAGCAAATGCTCAGTCTTACATATTGGAAAAAAGAACCCAAACACTAAGTACATGCTTGATGGACATTATCTTACAGATGACCCCCACCCTGTCAAAGACCTTGGAGTTTTCATATCTAATGATCTAAGTGCCAAAGCCCACTGCAACTACATAGCAAAAAAGGCTCTAAGAGTTGTTAACCTAATCTTACGTTGGGGGAGGCACCCTAGACTTGATTTTTATCTCTGGCCAGTGGTTAAATGATCTGATTTTAAATGATTTAGTTGTCGAACCTTTGTCATGGTCAGATCATTTTCTCCTTCGCCTGGACTTTCTGACCGCTACCCACCACCGCAGGGAGACGGAACCAATGCGCTGGTTCCGTCCCAGGTGCCTGATGGTTCGTGACGGAGCTTGGGTCGTTTCCCGAGAATCTGGCCCACGACACGACTGAAGAACTAGTCGCGGCCTGGGAACAGGCTGCGGCTGGAGCTTTGGATCGTGTTGTGCCTTTGCGGCCTCTGACCCGGCGTCGGTCTCAACCAGCTCCTTGGTTCTCCGAGGAGCTGAGGGAGATGAAACGCCGGAGAAGACGCCTAGAGAGTCCAGCCGCTCTGAGGCTGACCGGACACTAGTTAGGTCCTATAGCAGGACCTACCTAGTGGCACTGAGGGATGCGAAATGTTCTTATGTTTCCTCCCTCATTGCGTCGGCAGATAACTGCCCGGCCGCCCTGTTTCGGGAAACCCAGTCTCTCCTTCAACAGGAGGGGCAGGGGGACCCGTTACAAGGGCGTGCGGAGGAGTTAAACGGTTATCTATACGATAACTTCGGGACGGATTGGATCAAAATTGGGTAGATCCAGGCGAGAGTTCCGAGATCTGTCTTGTTGAGGTGGTTTGGGATAATTTTGACCCTGTGACTCCCGAGGACATGGACAGGTTGCTGGGTAGGTTGAATGCCACCACATGTTTACTGGATCCGTGCCCCTCCTGGTTGGTGCTGGCCACACAGGAGGTGACACGAGGCTGGCTCCGGGGGATTACAAATGCTTCTTTGCGGGAGGGGATCTTTCCCCTGCCTTGAAAGAAGCGGTGGTAGACCTCTTCTCAAGAAGCCTTCCCTGGACCCAGCTGTTTTAGGGAATTACCGCCCAGTCTCCAATCTTCGCTTCACGGCGAAGGTTGTAGAGAGTGTGGTGGCATGTCAGCTACCCCAGTATCTGGATGAAACTGTCTATCTAGACCCGTTCCAGTCCGGCTTTCGGCCCGGCTACAGTACAGAGACGGCTTTGGTCGCGTTGGTGGATGATCTCTGGAGGACCAGGGACAAGGGTTACTCCTCTGCTCTGGTCCTATTAGACCTCTCAGCGGCTTTTGATACCATCGATCATGGTATCCTGCTGCACCAGCTGGAGGGGTTGGGAGTGGGAGGCACCATTTACCGGTGGCTCTCCTCCTACCTCTCTGACCGGACGCAGACGGTGTTGACAGGAGGGCAGAGATCGACTCTGAGGTGCCTCATGTGTGGGGTGCCGCAGGGATCGATTCTCTCACCCCTCCTGTTCAACATCTATATGAAGCCACTGGGTGAGATCATCAGTGGTTTTGGGGTGAGATACCAACTGTACACTGATGACACTCAGCTGTACTTTTCCACCCCAGGCCACCCCAGTGAAGCCGTTGAAGTGCTGATGATACTCAGCTGTACATTTCCACCCTGAACCACCCCAACGAAGTGGTCGAGGTGATGGCACGGTGTTTGGAAGCCGTACGGGTCTGAATGGGGAGGAACAGGCTCAAACTTAATCCCTCCAAGACGGAGTGGCTGTGGATGCCGGCACCCCGGTACAGTCAGCTGCAGATGCGGCTGTCTGTTGGGGGCGAGTTGTTGGCCCCAATGGAGAAGTTGCGCAACTTGGGCGTGCTCCTGGATGGGCGGTTGTCTTTTGAAGAACACTTGACGACCGTCTCCAGGAGAGCTTTCTATCAGGTTTGCCTGATTCGTCAGTTGCGTCTTTTCCTGGACCGGGATGCCTTATGCACGATCGCTCATGCTCTCGTTACTTCTCACTTGGACTATTGCAATGCTCTCTACATGGGGCTCCCCTTGAAGAGCACTCGGAGACTCCAGCTAGTCCAGAATGCGGCTGCGCGGGTTATTGAGGAAGCGGGTCGGAGCTCCCATGTAACACCGATCCTGCGCAGACTGCACTGGCTACCTGTTGTCTTCCGGGTGCGCTTCAAGGTATTGGTTACCACCTTCAAGGTAATACTGCGCTTCAAGGTATTGGTTACCACCTGGCTTAGGACCAGGTTATTTACGGGACTGTCTACTGCCGTCTTCTATCTCCCAGCGACCAGTGTGTTCCCATAGAGAGGGACTCCTTAGGGTGCCGTCAGCCGAACAATGTCGACTGGCGGCCCCCAGGGGGAGGGCCTTCTCTGTGGGGGCTCCTACCCTGTGGAACGAGCTTCCCCCTGTACTCCGACAATTACCTGACCTTAGGACCTTTCGCCACGAACTTAAAACTTATTTATTTCATATGGCTGGACTGGCTTGATTTGAAAATTTTAATTTAACTTTTGGGTTTAAAATTTTTGTAATTTTATGGGTGTAGTTTGTATTTTAAATTTTTCGACAAATTGAAGAAGATTTTTAAGGGTTGTTTTAATATTGTATTTGTCTGTGTTTGTATTTTATTTGGTTGTTCACCGTCCTGAGTCCTTCGGGAGAAGGGCGGTATACAAATTAAATTATTATTATTATTATTATTATTATTATTATTATTATTATTATTATTATTATTATTATTATTATTATTATTATTATTATTATTATTATTATTATTACGTAGCTTCTTTTCTAAAAGCGCCACACTACTGACCAGAGCATATAAAACATTTGCTAGGCCAATTCTTGACTACAGCTCGCCTGTCTGGAACCCATACCACATTTCTGAAATCAATACAATTGAGCGTGTCCAGAGGTATTGTTGTGACCCAGGTTCCCGGACTCGGACTCCTAGAGGACGATGATTCAGAAAGTGAGGAGGAACTGGTAAGGCCTGCTTCTCCTGGGCCCTCTCCCTCCCGGGCACCCACCCAAGAGGAGGAGGAGGGGCTGGTAAGGCTTGATTCCCCCGGGCCTTCTTCTGATTTGGCAACACCCCAAGAACAATCTTGGCTTGATACAAGACTGCGCAGACGTGACCATCGGAATCTCGAGCACCTCACCACAGCTTGGAAGTTGAACCAGCGGCAGATCCAGTGGTCATTGTTTTTTGCCTGGTTCAACTTCCACGTGACCTACATTCCCAGAGGGCGTCCGCCCTGTCCCGCAAGCCGGAGTACCTCTGTGCCAAGGACCCCCTTCCTCCATGGACGGTGCTGCTGGAGCCTTGGCCACAGCACAGGAACGGGTAGACTTGCGGGCCCATGTGCGAGAGGTGCAGTGCCAGGACGCCTGGTCACAGCAAAGAAGAGCGGAGGTGGGCCCCATGTCTCCTTGGACCTTGGAGGAGGACTTACTCAAGTTTTGGGGGCGAGTATACGTGCCCACAGGACCACTCCGAACCCTCGTCATGACCAGTGCCACAACAACCCTGCAGCAGGACATTTTGGGTTCTTCAAAATTCGCTTCTTCGCCTGGACTTTCGGACCGCCACTCAACACCGCAGGGAGACGGGGCCAATTCGTTGATTCCGTCCCAGGCACCTGATGGACCCGGAGAGGTTTCTGACGGAGCTTGGGCCATTCCCTGAGGATTTAGCCCACGGCTCGGCCAAGGAGCTAGTCGCAGCCTGGGAATGGGCCGTGGCTGGTGCTTTGGACCGTGTCGTGCCTTTGCGGCCTCTGACCCGGCATAGATCTCAACCGGCTCCTTCGTTTTCTGAGGAGCTGAGGGAGATGAAGTGCTGGAAAAGATGCCTAGAGAGTGTTTGGAGGTCCAGCCGTTCGGAAGCTGACCGAACACTAATTAGGTCATATATTCAGACCTACCTAGTGGCATTGAGGGAGGCTAAGCGTGTTTACGTTTCCACCCTCATTGCGTCGGCAGATAACCGCCCGGCCGCTCTGTTTAGGGTGACCAGCTCCCTCCTGCAGGATTTTAGTAAGTATCTACATGATAAAATCGCTCAGCTTCAGGACGGATTGAACCAAAACTGGGTAGATTCAGGCGAAATGATGGAGGCAAGTCTTGTTGAGACCATCTGGGATGAGTTTGATACTGTGGCTCCTGAAGACATGGACAGGTTGCTTGGAAGGCTGAATGCCACCACATGTTTACTGGACCCGTGCCCCTTCTGGTTGGTGCTGGCCACACAGGAGGTTATATGAGGCTGGCTCCAGGGAATTGTTAACGCTTCTTTGATGGAGGGTGTTGTTCCTACCGCCTTGAAAAAGGCGGTGGTGAGGCCCCTCCTCAAGAAGCCCTACCTGGACCCAGCTGTTTTGGGAAACTACCATCCTGTCTCCAACAAGTTGACTTTGTAAAAAATATACAAATAGAATGAGACTATTGCCTTACACACTGTAAGCCGCCCTGAGTCTTCGGAGAAGGGCGGGGTATAAATGTAAACAAAAAAAAAAAAAACCTCCGCTTTGTAGCGAAGGTTGTTGAGAGTGTGGTGGCATGACAGTTACCCCAGTACCTGGATGAAACTATCTAGACCCGTTCCAGTCCGGCTTCAGCCCGGGTACAGCACGGAGACGGCTTTGGTCGCGTTGGTTGATGATCTCTGGAGGGCTCAGGACAGGGGTTATTCCTCTGCCCTGATCCTTTTAGATCTCTCAGCGGTTTTTGATACCATCGACCATGGTATCTTGCTGCGACGGTTGGAGGGTTTGGGAGTGGGGGGCACCGTCTTTCGGTGGTTCTCCTCCTATCTCTCCGACCGGTCGCAGACGGTGTTGGCAGGGGGGCAGAGATCGACCGCAAGGCGGCTCATGTGTGGGGTGCCACAGTGGTCGGTCCTCTCACCTCTCCTGTTCAACATCTATATGAAGCCGCTGGGTGAGATCATCAGTGATTTTGGGGTGAGGTACCAGCTGTACGCTGATGATACTCAGCTGTACATCTCCACCCCTAACCACCCCAACAAAGCTGTCGAAGTGTTGTCCCGGTGCCTGGAGGCCGTGCGGGTCTGGATGGGGAGAAACAGGTTCAAGCTCAACCCCTCCAAGACGGAGTGGCTGTGGATGCTGTGGGGAGGGCCTTCTCTGTGGCGGCACCAGCCCAATGGAACGAGCTACCTCCGGGGTTACGCCAACTCCCCAACCTCCGGGCCTTCAAACATGAACTGAAGACTTTATTATTTCACCGAGCGGGACTAGCCTAAGACATATTTTAGCGAAATTTTAATGGGCTTTAATCGGTCTTAGACCGTTTTAGTGATTCGGCCATTAAATATTTGTTTTTAATTGTTTTTAAATAGTGTTATTTATTATATTTATATTGTATTGGTGTGTGTATTTTAATATTGGCTGACTCCTTCGGGAGATGGTGCGGTATAGAAATGTAATTATATAAATAAATAAATAAATAAATAAATAAATAAATAAATAAATAAATAAATAAATAAAATCCTGGTACAGTCAGCTGTAACCGCTGCTGACTGTTGGGGGCGAGTCACTGGCCCCAATGGAGAGGGTGCGCAACTTAGGCGTTCTCCTGGATGGGCGGTTGCCTTTTGAAGAACACTTGACGACCGTCTCCAGGAGAGCTTTCTATCACCGTCTCCAGGAGAGCATTTCTATGACCATGGTATCCTGCTGCGCCGGTTGGAGGGGTTGGGAGTGGGAGGCACCATTTATCGGTGGTTCTCCTCCTACCTCTCTGATCGGACGCAGACGGTGTTGACAGGGGGGCAGAGATCGACTCCAAGGTGCCTCATGTGTGGGGTGCCGCAGGGGTCGATTCTCTCACCCCTCCTGTTCAACATCTATATGAAGCCGCTGGGTGAGATCATCAGTGGCTTTGGGGTGAGATACCAACTGTACGCTGATGACACCCAGCTGTACTTTTCCACCCCGGGCCACCCCAGTGAAGCTGTCGAAGTGCTGTCCCGGTGTCTGGAAGCCGTACGGGTCTGGATGGGGAGGAACAGGCTCAAACTTAATCCTCCAAGGCGGAGTGGCTGTGGATGCGGCACCTCGGTACAGTCAGCTGCAGATGCGGCTGTCTGTCGGGGTGAATCATTGGCCCGATGGAGAAGGTACGCAACTTGGGCGTGCTCCTGGATGGTCGGTTGTCCTTTGAAGACCATTTGGCAACCGTCTCCAGGAGAGCATTTTATCAGGTTCGCCTGATCCGCCAGTTCGTCCTTCCTGGACGGGATGCCTTATGCACAGTCACTCATGCTCTCGTTACCTCTCGCCTGGACTACTGCAATGCTCTCACATGGGGCTCCCTTGAAGAGCACCGGAGACTTCAGCTAGTTCAGAACGGCTGCTGGTTATCGAGGAGCATCTCGAGCTCCCACATAACACCTATCCTCGCAGACTGCACTGGCTATCTGTTGTTTTCGGTGCGCTTCAAGGTATTGGTTACCACCTTTAAAGCGCTCCATGGCTTAGGACCGGGCTATCTGGGACCGCCTACTGCCGGCTTCTATCTCCCATCGTCCGATGCGCTCCCACAGAGAGGGACTCCTCAGGGTGCCGTCAGCCAAACAGTGTCGACTGGCGGCCCCAGGGAGGGCCTTCTGTGTGGGAGCTCCGACCCTGTGGAACGAACTTCCCCTCGGACTTCGACAATTACCTGACCTTAGGACCTTTCGCCGCGAACTTAAAACTTATTTATTTTGTATGGCTGGACTAGCCTGATTTTTATTTTTATTGGATGGGTTTTTTAAATTTTGTTATTTTACGGGGGAGTACGTTTTTTAACATTTTTGGGCATTTGAATTAGTTTTTTAAGGGATGTTTTTAATTACTGTGTGTATTTATATTTTATCTGCCTGTTTACCGCCCTGAGTCCTTCGGGAGAAGGGCGGTATACAAATTAAAATATTATTATTATTATTATTATTATTATTATTATTATTATTATTATTATTATTATTATTATTATTATTATTATTATTATTATCAGGTACGCCTGATTCGCCAGTTGCGCCCCTTTCTAGACCAGGATTCCCTATGCATAGTCACTCATGCCCTCGTCACTTCTCGCCTGGACTACTGTAACGCTCTCTACATGGGGCTTCCCTTGAAGAGCACCCGGAGGCTCCAGCTGGTCCAGAATGTGGCTGCGCAGGTGATAGAGGGAGCCACTCTCCTGCGCAAGCTGCACTGGCTGTCTATGGTCTTCCAGGTTCACTTCAAGGTGTTGGTTGCCACCTTTAAGGCGCTCCATGGCTTAGGACCGGGTTATTTATGGGACCGCCTACTGCTACCACTTGCCTCCCACTGACCTGTGCGTTCTCATAGGGAGGGCCTCCTCAGGATGCCGTCAGCCAAACAATGTCAGCTGGCGACACCCAGGGGGAGAGCCTTCTCTGTGGGGGCAGCCACCCTCTGGAATGAGCTTCCACCAGGACTTTGACAACTTCCTGACCTCCGGACCTTCCGCCACGAGCTGAAGACATATTTATTCTTCCGCGCAGGACTGGCATAAAATTACTATTATTATTAATTTTAATTGGGTTTTTTATGATTGTAATGTATTTTAATTATGGGCCAAATTGAATAAGCTTTTTAACATTGGTTTTAACTGTATTGTATCTATTTATTGTTGTTTTTACCTGGCTGTAAACTGCCCTGAGTCCTTCGGGAGAAGGGCGGTATAGAAATTAAATTATTATTATTATTATTCAAGACCCTCTACCTGGTGACATGGACCTTTTGGTGGCCCCAAGTGCGGCATGATGTACATGCGTACGTGACATCCTGCGTACCATGCCGGCAAGCCAAGGCCACCACGGGAGTCCCTCCTGGGCTCCTCCAGCCCTTGCCGACACCCGATCGGGGGCGATCTCCATGGACTTCCTGACGGACCTGCCGCTGTCCTCTGGGTTCACCACGGTGCTAGTGGTGGTAGACATGCTCACCAAGATGGCACATTTCATCCCGTGCCGCGGGCTGCCCACAGCCACCAAAATGGCCTGTCTCTTCCTGCAGCACATCTTCCGCCTCCACGGTCTGCCGGACAGGGTGGTTTCGGACCGCAGAGTTCAGTTCACAGCTCGCTTCTGGAAGAGCCTAATGGCTGCGTTGGAGGTGCAGGTGTGTCTGTCATCATCGCACCATCCGGAGACTGATGGGTGTACAGAGAAGGTCATCGGTATCCTGGAATAGTATCTCCGTTGCTTCGTCAACCAGCAGAAGGACAACTGGGCCGATTACCTGTCCCTGGCAGAGTTTGCTTTTAACAACTCCTAGCACACCTCTACCCAGATGACCCCGTTCTTTGCCAACGTGGGGTACCATCTGCGGCTCTTCCCTCTGGCACCACCGGATTCTCCTGTTCCCAAAACGCAGACCTTCCTGACAGAATTGCATGCGATCCAACGGTTGGTACGTTGGCAGCTGGATCGGGTGAAGGAGGACAACAAACAGTCCGCCGACTGCTCCCGATGGGCGACGCCCCCGCTGGTGGTCGGAGACTGGGTGTGGGTCTCCATCAAACACCTCCCATCTCACCACCCGGTAAAGAAGTTGGACCACCAATTCATCAGCCCGTTCCCCGTCAAGGCAGTCATCAACCCGGTAGCCTACTGACTGACCCTGCCACGATCCATGCGGATCCACCCCATCTTTCACCGGTCCCTTCTGGTCCCTTTGGCCACACCGAGTCCCCTTCGGTGCCCAACGGTGCCCGTCACCGTCGCCGAGGACGGGTCGGAGGAATACGAGGTCCACAGCCGTGAGACTCCCATTGGCTGAAGGGTCGTTTCCAATATTTGATTGCGTGGAAGGGATACGGGACTGATTTCTCCTGGGTAGATGCCTCCGACGTTCATGCCCCTGACCTGGTGCAGGCCTTCCATGAGCAGAACCCAGCCCGACCGCATCCCGACCATCAGCCCCGGGGGAAGGGCCCTGCAGTGAGGGATAGTGTTGTGACCCAGGTTCCCGGACTTGGACTCCTGGAGGATGATGATTCAGAAAGTGAGGAGGAACTGGTAAGGCCTGCTTCCCCTGGGCCCTCTCCCTCCCTGGCACCCACCCAAGAGGAGGAGGAGGGGCTGGAAAGGCCTGATTCCCCCGGGCCTTCTGATTTGGCAACACCCCAAAAACAATCTTGGCTTGATGCAAGACTGCGCAGACATGACCGGCGCATGCAGCAGAGGAGGCGTTGGGACAAAGTCAAAGAATGATGAGTCACGGATGAGTCACAGGGGCTATAAAGCAGGAGGCGGAACTTCCTGGCTTTTTGTCTTGGACAAAGCAGTGAATATGCGTGGGCAAACTGTTTCAATGGAGGAAAGAATATATTCGTAAGTAACTCTGGCCTTATCTATAATTTCCTAGTTATCTCCAGAGACTTGGCAGGCGCGTGGGTAGACGTGGCCAGAACATCTCTGTGCCAGAGGAATCCAGCTTAATCCAGCCATTTATGTAAATAAATTTGAAAAGGAGGCCTTTGACTGACTCTTTGTTGGGAGTATTGGGAGAGGGAAACAGAACAGGTATTTTACGAGAAGAGTTCTCCACTCCTCTGTAACCAACAAAATATCTTATCCCACCAGACTTGAAATCCTGGGTTTAGAAAACTTGGAACTCCGTCACCTTTGACAGGACCTGGGTTTAGCTCATAGAATCATCCATTGTAATGTCCTTCCTATTAATGACTACTTCAGTTTCAACTGCAATAATACAAGAGCTACCAATAGATTTAAACTTAATGTCAACCGCTCCAATTTGGATTGCAGAAAATATGATTTCTGTAACAGAATTGTCTGTGCTTGGAATGCATTACCCAACTCCGTGGTCTCTTCTCATAACCCCAAAAGCTTTAACCAAAATCTATCCACTATTGACCTCACCCCATTCCTAAGAGGACTTTAAGGGGCGTGCAAAAGAGCACAAAGGTGCCTACCGTTCCTGTCCTATTGTTTCTTTCCCTATATATATACATATGTGTGTTTATACTTCCTTGTTCCTCATCATATATATGTTTACATATTATATAATCTTTTTGTGTGATGCTTGTGTATATTGTTATGACAAAATTTAAAAAAATAAAAAAATAATCAAGGAGAGATGCAACTTAGAACTAAGGAGAAATTTCCTGACAGTTAGAACAATTAATAAGTGGAACAACTTGCCTGCAGAATTTGTAAATGCCTCAACACTGGAAATTTTTAAGACGATGTTGGATAACCATCTGTCTGATATGGTGTAGGGTTTCCTGCCTGGGCAGGAGGTTGGATTAGAAGGCCTCCAAGGTCCCTTCCAACTCTGTTGTTATTATTATTGTAATTCTTTTTTCTGTTTGTCTGTAAAGTTTTTAACTATTATTTTGGTTTTTTCTTTGTTTATTTTCAACCCTGCCATGTCTCCATATTCCTCAATTTTTCCCTATCAATTTACAACCAGTTTCTAATAGTTCTTCTAATATAAAGACTAAATCATCTGCAAATTACGGAGACCTGGTTGGGCACTGAAGGGGGCGTGCCCCTTATTGAGATGTGCCCACCGGGTTTCCGTGCGTTCCATCAGCCGAGGGCCCAGGGTAGGGGTGGGGGGGTGGCGGTTGTGATTAGAGAGAGTCTAGAGCCGAGGGAGACCACTGTACCTCAGATTGCCGGGTGCGAATCCCTCTTTGTGAGATGGGGTCGTAGGTGTCAGATGGGTTTGCTGATCACGTACCTGGCTCCTTGCTGCGTGACAGCCGCCCTGCCCGAGCTTCTGGAGATGCTGGCTGGGTGGTAGTTGAGACCCCAGACTTTTAGTCATGGGGACTTTAACTTGCCATCTTCCGGCTCGTCATCGACGGCAGCTCGGGAGTTCATGGCTTCCATGACGGCCTTGGACCTGACTCAAGTAGTTGATGGCCCTACTCACATTGGGGGTGGCACTCTGGATTTGATTTTTCTCTCTAGTCAGTGGTTGAGAGATCTGGACTTAAAGGAAATAGTCATTGAACCTTTGTCATGGTCAGATCACTCTCTTCTTCGCCTGGACTTTCTGACCGCCATTCACCACCGCAGGGAGGCGGAGCCGACACGCTGGTTCCGCCCCAGGTGCCTGATGGACCCGGATGGGTTCCGGACGGAGCTTGGGCCATTTCCTGAGGGTCTGGCTCACGGCTCGGCTGAGGAACTTGTTGCGGCCTGGGAGCGGGCGGCGGGGCCTTAGACCGTGTCGTGCCTTTGCGGCCTCTGACCCGGCGCAGGTCCCAACCGGCTCCTTGGTTCTCCGAGGAGCTGAGAGGATGGCGCGGAGAAGGCGCCTAGAGAGTTCCTGGAGGTCTAGCCGCTCGAAGCTGATCGGACACTAGTGAAGTCCTATACTAGGACTTACCTAGTGGCATTGAGGAAGCGAGGCGTAGCTACGCCTCCTCCCTCATTGCATCGGCAGATAACCGCCCAGCCGCCCTGTTTGGTGACTCGCTCCTCCTACACCAGGGGAGGCGGGACGACCCGCTGCAGGGACGTGCTGAGGAGTTTAACGGTTATCTATACGATAAAATCGTTCAGCCGGGATGGTCTGGACCAAGATTGCGGTGATGCGGGTGAGATGCTCGAGGCGGTCTTGGTGACATTGTTTGGGATGAGTTTGACCCTGTGGCTCCGAGGACATGGACAGGTTGTTGGGTAGGTTGAATGCCACCACGTGTTTACTGGACCCGTGCCCTCTTGGCTGGTGCTGGCCACCGAGAGGTGACACGAGGCTGGCTCAGGCGATTCGACCGCTTCTTTGGTGGAGGTGTCTTCCGCCTGCCTTGAAAGAGGCGGTGGTGAGGCCCTCCTTAAGAAGCCGTCCCTGGACCCGGCTGTTTTAGGTAATTATCGTCGGTCTCCAACCTCCCGTCAGCGAAGGTTGTAGAGAGTATGGTGGCATATCAATTTCCCTTGCACCTGGATGAAACTGTCTATCTAGACCCGTTCCAGTCCGGTTTTCGGCCCGGCTACAGCACGGAGACGGCTTTGGTCGCGTTGGTGGATGATCTCTGGAGGGCCAGGGATAGGGGTTGCTCCTCTGCCCTGGTCCTATTAGACCTCTCAGCGGCTTTCGATACCATCGACCATGGTATCCTGCTGCGCCGGTTGGAGGGATTGGGAGTGGGAGGCACCGTTTATCGGTGGTTCTCCTCCTATCTCTCCGACCGGTCGCAGTCGGTGTTGGCGGGGGGGCAGAGGTCGGCCCCGAGCCCCCTCAGTTGTGGGGTGCCGCAGGGGCCGATCCTCTCGCCCCTCCTGTTCAACATCTACATGAAGCCGCTGGGTGAGATCATCAGTGGTTTCGGTGTGAAGTACCAGCTGTATGCGGATGACACCCAGCTGTACTTTTCTACACCGGACCACCCCAACGAAGCTTTCTAAGTGCTGTCCCGGTGCCTGGAGGCCGTACGGGTCTGGATGGGGAGAAATAGGCTCAAGCTCAATCCCTCCAAGACAGAGTGGCTGTGGATGCCGGCATCCCGGTACAGTCAGCTAAATCCGCGGCTGACCATCGGTGGCGAGTCATTGGCCCCGATGGAAAGGGTCCGCAACTTAGGCGTCCTCCTGGATGAACGGCTGTCTCTAGAAGATCATTTGACGGCCGTCTCCAGGGGAGCGTTTTACCAGGTTCGCCTGGTACGCCAGTTGCGCCCCTTTCTGGACCGGGATGCCCTATGCACGGTCACTCACGCACTCGTGACGTCGCGCCTGGATTACTGCAATGCTCTCTACATGGGGCTCCCCTTGAAGGGCATCCGGAGGCTGCAGTTAGTCCAGAATGCGGCTGCGCGGGTGATAGATGGAGCCCCCCGTGGCCCCCGTATAACACCCATCCTGCGCAGGCTGCACTGGCTACCTGTGGCTTTCCGGGTGCGCTTCAAGGTGCTGGTGACCACCTTTAAAGCGCTCCATGGCATTGGGCCGGGTTACCTACGGGACCGCCTACTGCTACCGAATATCTCTCACCGACCCGTGCGCTCTCACAGAGAGGTCTCCTCAGGGTGCCGTCAGCGGCAATGTCGTCTGGCGACACCCAGGAAGGGCCTTCTCTGTGGGGGCCCCCACCCTCTGGAATGAACTACCCCCCGGTCTTCGTCAGCTTTCGGACCTCCGGACCTTCCGCCGCGGGCTTAAAACACATTTATTTAATTGTGCAGGGCTGAGCTAAATTTTAAATTTTAAATTACTGGTTTTTAAATTGGCTTTTATTTTATATTTTTAATTTTAAATTAATAGGCGTTTAGAATAAGTTTTTTAACTGTTTTTATATTTCTTACATTGTATTTATGTGTTTTAAATGCCTGTACACCGCCCTGAGTCCTTCGGGAGATAGGGCGGTATATAAATTTGATAAATAAATAAATAAATAAATAAATGCTTGTAATTTATATTTTTTCTTTTTTGATTTCCATTCCTTTTATTTCTGGATCTTGTCTAATACTTATGGTTAAGACTTCTAGTGTTTTTTTCATAAAAAAGTTTTATTTTTACAATTATATCAAACAGCTCATCCAATGTACAGTTATATACAATTAGTTGGGCTTGCCCAGTCACCACCCCCCTTTTTAACACTCTTCCCTCTTCTACCTTCTTCTACTTTCCAGACCTTCCTCTCCTTCTCTTATCTACATCCTCTCCTCCCTCCACCCTACACCTTCCTTCTCCCTCTTCTACCCCTCTTCCTTCTTCTTCTCCTCTTTCCTACCTCCTATTCTCTCCTCTTTTCTCCCTCCCCATCGTTCTAAAATGGTAACTGGGCAGACCCGACCCTACATTAATTATATTTATACATCTTCAATAATCCCTGTACATTAACCATCACTCCATCTCTACCCTCCAATTCCCCTCCCCCTTACCCCCCACCCCCCACCCCGACTTCCCAGAACAAAATGCAGGGTATCAAAACTAACAATCATAATCCAAAATAATTCCTAAATTATAATCTCTAGTTACTCCACACATAATCACACTCTCAATTCCCCTCTCCTTCAGAAATATATCTAATACAAAATATTTCCTAAATTTACTCATATGCTACTCGATATTTTTTTATCTGATACTTATTTTGAATATAATCAATCCACATTTTCCATTCTAAAATATATTTTTCTTGTGTATAGTCTTTCAAGTAGGCAGAAATTTTTACCATTTCTGCCAGATTTGCTACTTTGAGTGTCCATTCTTCAATTGTAGGTAATTCTTCTTTCTTCCAATATTGAGCAATCAAAAGTCTTGCGGCTGTTATTAAGTTCAAAATCAATTTAGTCTCTATAGCTGTACAATCCATAATTATTCCTAGTAGAAAGAACTGCGGAGTAAACTTAATCTTCTTTTTCAAAATATTCTGCATGATCCACCATACTTTAATCCAAAATGCTTTAACTTTTTTACAAGTCCACCATATATGGTAATAAGTGGCATCTTCACAATCGCATCGCCAACATTTAGCCTGTACATTAGGATACATACATGACAACTTTTTGGGGTCTAAATGCCATCTATAAAAAAAATTTCTCTCATATTTTGCGCTTGTGTAAATTTAACATTCCTCACCCAAATTCTTTCCCAAGTTTCCAACATTATTGGTTGCTGAAAATTTTGTGCCCACTTAATCATACAATCCTTAACCAATTCAATCTCTGAGTCTATTTCTACTAATATATTATACAACCTCTTAATATGCTGTTGGCCTTGATCTCTCATTTGTTTTAACAAATTATCCTCAGTTTGCTTAACACCTATTTTTTGATCTAATTTCCATCTAGCTTGTAATTGTCCATATTGGAACCATGTATAATTTTTCCCTTCTTCCCCCATCTTTTCTCTGGATTTTAATTGTAATTCCCCCTTTTCCATACAAGGGAGTTCTTTATAGGTAACTACCTCCATCTTTTGATATATATTTATACTTTCTATCGTGTCTCGGGATTGCCCATATTGGAATCTTTCCATCTAATTTATATTGATATTTTCTCCAGACCCTCAATAATGCATTTCTAATTATATTATTTTTAAATATTTTATCTACTTTCTTATCATATAATAAATAAATATGAAAAAAAAGACTTCTAGTGTTAATATAAATAATAATGGGGATAGTGGACAGCCTTGTCTCATTCCTTTTTATATATACATTTTCTGTCACATCTCCATTCACCATCACTTTAGCTCTCTGGTGTGTGTACATTGCCTTTATCATATTTATAAATTTTTCACCAAAGTCCATGCATTTTAATTGTTGCAACATAAATTGCCAATTTGCCAATTTACATTATCAAATGCTTTCTGGACATCCAAAAAGATTAATGCTAATTGTTTTTCACTATGTACTTCATAGTACTGCAGTGTGTCCAAAATTATTCTAACATGGATTCAGGTGGGACGATGGAGGCAGTTCTTGAGAATATTACTTGGGCAGAGTTTGACTCTGTGACTCCCGAGGACATGGACAGGATACTGGGGAGGCTGAATGCTACCACATATTTACTGGACTCGTGTCCCTCCTGGCTACTGGCCACACAGGAGGTTACATGAGGCTGCCTCCAGGGAATTATTAATGCTTCTTTGGTAGAGGGAGTCTTCCCAGCCACCTTGAAAGAGGCGGTGGTGAGGCCCCTCCTTAAGAAGCCTTCCCTGGACCCAGCTATATTGGCTAATTATCATCCTGTCTCCAATCTTCGCTTTGTTGCGAAAGTTGTTGAGAGTGTGGTGGCATGGCAGCTTCCCCAGTACCTGGAGGAAACTGTCTATCTAGACCCGTGCCAGTCTGGCTTCCGGCCAGGGTACAGCACGGAGACAGCTTTGGTCGTGTTGGTTGATGATCTCTGGAGGGCTCGGGACAGGGGTTGTTCCTCTGTTCTTGTCCTGTTAGATTTGTCAGCGGCTTTTGATACCATCAACCATGGTATCTTGCTGCAACGGTTGGGGGGTTTGGGAGTGGGGGGCACCATCTTTCGGTGGTTCTCCTCCTACCTCTCTGACCATTTGCAGACAGTGTTGGCAGGGGGGCAGAGGTCGACCACTAGGCACCCCACTTGTGGGGTGCTACAGGGGTTGGTTCTCTCGCCTCTCCTGTTCAACATCTACATGAAGCCGCTGGGGGAGATCATCCGTGGTTTTGGAGTGAGTTGTCAACTGTACGCTGATGATACTCAACTGTATATCTCCACCCCGAACCACCCCAACGAAGCCGTTGATGTGATGTCCCAGTGCCTTGAGGCTGTTCAGGTCTGGATGGGGACAAACAGACTTCGACTCAACCCATCCAAGACGGAGTGGCTGTGGATACCAGCATCCCGGCATAGTCAGCTAATTCCATCGCTGACTGTGGGGGGCGAATTGTTGGCCCCCAGGGGATCGGTGCACAACTTAGGCGTTCTCCTGGATGTATGGCTGTCTTTAGAAGATCATTTGATGGCCGTCGCCAGGGGAGCTTTTTATCAGGTTCGCCTGATTCACCAGTTGCGTCCCTTCCTGGACCGGGACTCTCTATGCACGGTCACTCATGCCCTCGTTACCTCCCGCCTGGATTACTGCAATGCTCTCTACATGGGGCTCCCCTTGAAGAGCACCAGGAGGCTCCAACTGGTGCAGAATGCGGCTGCGCAGGGGATAGAGGGAGCATCTCGTAGCTCCCATATAACACCTCTCCTGCGCAGACTGCATTGGTTGCCGGTGGTTTTCCAGGTGCGATTCAAGGTTTTGGTCATCACCTTGAAAGCGCTCCATGGCATGGGATCGGGATTTTTACAGGACCGCCTGCTGCCACAGTAGCCTCCCATTGACCTGTGCGCTCTCACAGGGAGGGCCTCCTTAGGGTGCCATTGGCCAAACAATGTCGGCTGGCGGCCCCCACGGAAAGAGCGTTCTCTGTGGGGGTTCCTGCCCTGTGGAATGAACTACCCGTGGGACTACGCTTACTCCCTGATCTCCGGACCTTTAAGCGCGAGCTTAAGACTTTTTTCTTTCATCAAGCAGGGCTGGCCTCATGATAAATTTTAATTGAGGGTTTTTAGCGGGGTTTTAGTGGGGCTATTTTATTCTATAATTTTATCTTCCCATTTTAAATTTCAGCTCATGGAATTAGATTTTAAATATATATTGTATTTTAATTTTTTTATACATTTGTTTTATCTATGCTGTACACCGCCCTGAGTCTTCGGAGAAGGGCGGTATAGAAATTTAAACAATAAATAAATAAATAAATAAATAAATAAATAAATAAATAAATAAATAAATAAATAACATTGTTTCTAATTTGCCTCTTAGGTAAAAACCCATTTAGATCAGAATGTATAAACTCAATCAAAAATCTTTTTAATCTTTCAGCAATTACAGAAGCAAATATTTTATAGTCTGCATTTAATAGGGATACACTTCTCCTTTATTACAATGTCTAAATTTATAAGGGATATAAATATTTAACTTGTGACACAAATCATCCTATAAAATGTTAAAATCTCAGCTTTAAGTCAGATTTCACTGAAAACAATTATTAAAATACAAATAGTAATTACTAGTGTAATCCTAGGAGCAATAGTTTACAGATATCCATTATTTATCTACCTTTTGATTGCAGCATTTTTTTAAAATTTATGCAGGGTACATGTAACAGTAATTACTGAGCTAGTGCTTCAGCTAGATTTCCCTTTTCCACTTTTATCCTCATGTCCTTTCTCAAATCAAACCTATCACAGCATGCAGTTCAAAGGAGAAGGGATATTCTAAAACACATCAAAATGTAATTCATTTGAATAAAAGAGTCCATGGGAAGAGCATGGAATTCCTACAACTGTTCAGTCTTTCAGGTAACCAAGTCTGTTGATAAAAACAAGTAAATGCATACTTCCCTCAACTGGAAGCCTCTAATTATGTTTCAGGTAAACATTGAAATGCCATATTTGTATAGATCTAAAACTAAGTAAACTGCATGATTGCATCATAATATGGTGAATTTTATTTTATTATTTACCTTATTGCTAAACAACGTGCCAGTTTGTCCATTTCCCTCTCTGCACAAACTCATTACACAAAATAATTCACCATTTCTGAGGTAATACCAGGAGCTCAACAGTTGGCCTCTACTTGCTTCCTGTGGTTCTTGAGCAAAGAACTATATGATCAAATACTGACTTTCTTTTCAGAGTTGCCAGTTTTGCCATTTGTAGTCTCACTGACCCACTAATATTCATTGTGTTGTTAACATTGTATGTGTTGTTAATTCACTTCTGTTTTTACATGTTCATTTTTCATGAGGGCCTGTAGCAAGGTTGGCAGAGGGAAGTCCACAGAAATGGGCTCTGCACTCAAGGCAAAGAGCCATTTCTAAGACCAATTCTATCATAGGCAGGGAAGAGAAAGGAGATTTAGGTCTAATAAACCCTGAAATGTTCTCTTATCCCCAATGGAAGAGTGAAAAAATCTTATACCTACTGGATTTTCCTGATGAGCCAAGGAACTAAGCCTGCTGCTACAGTACTTAAATACATACTTCCCTCAGCTGCCAGCCCATAATTATGTTCCAGGCAATGTTGAACAGCTTTCTGTAGATTGAATCTAAGACTAGATTGACTGCATAACTAACTCACAATATTGTGAAGACAGACATTATGCTGTAAGGTCTACTAAGGGTATGTGAGAATGTCTTGTGTTTTACTTTGAAATCATCTCTCTGACTGTAAAATCCATGGTAGGTGATACTTCAGTCCCATCCCAAGTGAGATAAAATAAGGGACCTCCTCCTAAGGGGCTTTTCCACACTGGGCAGAAGGATACCTAGGGATTCAAAATCATTGAAAGGTATTTAAGAGAAAGCCACAAAACCAACAGTAATCCCCACCCTAACCCACCGCCATTTCCAATCAGAAGGGTGTTTTAAACCAACATGAGAGTATTTTGAGAGAAAATATTTCATTTCTTAAGAAAATTACCTCTTCTTATAGCAGAAAGGAACAACTGAGAAATTGCAAGGAATATTTTTATACTAACTAGTATCAGTTAATACTGATACTAACTGCTCGACTGATCAGTTGAAATAAACACTATTCCACTGTTAGCTGGTCACTTCCTCCTCCTGCTCAAGATCTCATGTAACATAGAACATAGAATAATAGAGTTGAAAGGACCTTGAAAGGGAACTCGGAGGTCTTCTAGTCCAATCCTATACCATTTCAGACAAATGATTGCCCAATCTCTTTTGGACAACTTTGCTATTCTGTTATTCTGTTATTTTTCTATAATTCTGTAATTCAGTAAGTCATTAAGGCAACAGCATCTGTTTCCAGCATCAGGTACAACACAAGCCACCTTGCAGCAGAAAACACCTTGCAATCTAGAAAGTACATGGGTCTTTTGTCAAATTGCTACAAAGTATTGTGTTACATTTTCAACCCAAGAACTAAACACAAAGCATCCCCATAGAAACTGCAGATGTCTATGGCAATTTAAAGTGGTTGGTTTGGTTGAAAGGTTGACTGACTAATGAGATATTTTAAGAAATATTAAAAAGGCAGAATATTATATTTCCCTGGATGATAAAAGAAGAAAACATGTTTTAAAGACAGAAAATAGCTCCCTGACCCAAAAGATATTTGGTGCCCATTAAGAAAGACTGAGCCAACCTATCTACAAGACAAAAGACCTCCAGCTCCAGGGTAATGGGATAGATGCAACTCTCCACCACATAATAGGATTAACCCATCTAGCAGCAGAGCTCACCACATGGCACAATCTCCTAAGGATATTGCATCAGCAGTCCACACTTCAACCAAACCTGGCACTCAGACAACTTACAGAGCTAGCTACGAACACTACAACAGCCAATAGAATACATGCTCATGCACAGGAACAGGAAGCTCAAGTTCAAAGCCCAAGAGAAGATATAAAAAACCCTCACTCTCAACTCCATGTGGTCAGCTGCCCAGAGCCAAATGTGGTTCTGATTCATCAATAAACCATCTTTCCAATCAGAATCCATGTTTCCAGTGTCTTTCCCCCATCTTAGAACTGAACCAGATGATTATACCATGAAATGGTATAAGGTTTCCAGCTTTAACAAAAGATTGGAATAGCTGACATCCAAGGTCCTTTCCAATTCAGTTATTCGGTTATTCTGAGGTTGTTGGAATTGGAAGAAGTTATTTTGAGATTTAGATGAAACGGTTGATTATGTTAATGTAAATATAGAATTTAGTAATCATTTTATTAGCCTTGTAATTTTGAGGGTGTGGAAAGCAAGACTGACTCCCAAAATTCCTATATTCCTATCCCAAGATTCCTTGAGGTTTATCACCCCAAGAACCGTTTTTTGAAGAACATATCCAAACAGTTTTTCAATACACACAGAGAGAGAGAAGGGGCGGGGGAGAGAGAGAGAAATAGTTTACAGGGGCCAAGTGTATCTATGTGTGCACCAAGGTCAAAGCCAACTCTAATTAGCATCTCTAGTCAATCAGATTTATGGAGCCATGGTCAAAGCTAAAGAAGTGCCTTTCTGCAATATTATCCACATGCTATAATTTCACCTTCAGAAGCAATAGGATCTTTAATTTGAAATAATGCTAAAGCTTGAGGTTTGGGCTTGGGTTGGCTTGACTTGGGTTGGCTTGGGTTGGCTTGGGTTTCAATCTATATCTCTTTTTTTAGCTTTTTTGGTAATTTTTCATGACACACATTTGGGAGAACAGTGAACAAATGTAGTTTTGTATTGGTCAGGTTTAAACACTTTATGGTGCTCATATTATCTGCACTACAGTGTGAATAATCAGGGATCAAATTCAAACAGCTTTGTGAGAGATTTGGAGAAGGAAGAATGAGACAAATAAAATGACACTCTTCTGAGATAGAGAAGAACCACAAATTCTTCTCAGTGCTGCAGAGTAGGTGTGGAAGCAGGATCTGTGAAATGTCTCCATGAAACTTTGCAGAGTTCCATCTTTTCAATGAGAAAAGACTCAAGATAATACAAATGCAAAATACTTCTTGAATTACCTTCATCTGTTGCCTATATGACATCAGTACAATTACCAAGCCAGATTCCCAAGAATTCCCAATTGCCAATACTAAAAAAAATCTGTCTCAGCAGATTTATAGAATCATGAGGCTCAGTAAAGAAGAAAACTGTCCAAAGATTGTGGCATGCTTCACTTTCCATGTGGCAAGTTAACTGAGATGAATAAAAATTTAACATTCCTTCTCTCAAGCCTAACCATTTGTACCAAACAACAAAATGCCATAAGCATAAACACTAAAAGAAAGCCCTGATCTCTTGAAATGCCTATCTAACAATTGCTGAACGACATCAACTTCTTCACATAGAAATTTCGGTAGCTTCTTTTTCAACATTGCTCCTCAATTATTTCTAAGCCTAAATGTCAGCATTGTCTCCACTTATTTCATTATTCTTTACCTTACTTAATTTGATTACTAAACATCATGTCGCTTTGTATGCAGTTTCTTCAGTACTATTGCTGCACCAAATTTATTACAGAAGGTAACTTTCCATTTCTTGAGTAATAGCAGGACTTCAACATTATTTAGAGGTTTCAAGGTACTTTTAGAGATGCAACTGACTTCCAGAGTGTCCTCATTAACTGCTTTCTGTGTTACTTGAGCAAAAACCCATATTATTAAATGTTGACTTCCTTTCATTCCAGAGCTGCCAATTTTAACATTCTCAGTTTCACTAGTCTGCTACTATTTAGTGTACATGTGATTAATTTATTTATAATTTTGATGTTCACCTTTCATGAGGTCCTGTAGCAAGGCTATTCAAAGGGGAGGGGATTATCTGTAGTCCACGGAAATACCTCCCCCCCTTCAAGGCAAAGCTTAGGAGATGTGGCCAATAAACTCCTTTTCCACTCTTTGCCGGGAATATATATATATATAATCCACTTCCTATCCATTGCCCACCACCAACAAGTTCAATACTTGACTCCATGAAGGACCTTTTCAGTATGCCTTTCCACTGCAGCAATTCTTTGTGTCTTGATTGCTTCAGAATTTCTGTATTATATTTTTGTGTAGATGTAGTAGCTAATGCACTATGTTACAAATTGGAAGATTGTGTGTTCGTGACCTGCCTTAGGCCAGAAGCCAGCTTGGTGACTTTGGGTCACTCATTCTCTTATGCCCACATTACTGCAAGATAGTGAGGAAAATAGGTGGAGGAAGGAGAATTAATTATGTTCACCTCCATGAGTGATTTATAGAAATAATAAAGACAGAATGAAAAATAGCTAAATCTAAAAAAAGACTGACTTAGATTGATTGTTCACAAACCATTACAATTTTGAGTTGCTCTAATATGAAATATTTTCCTACTGTTTATCTTAATATGAGACTAATTCCCAAAAGATTCCTTTCCATATTTACTGTTCATTTCAGTGGATTTTTAGAAAAGTTGGAAATTAATTCTAGATATTGGTTTTTGAAACTTGCTTCTTGACATGCACTGTGTAATAGGAGCTCCGTCTATCCTTGCCCTGTTTTGATTTAAGGTCCCAATTATTGGGATCATTAACAAGTTATAATACAATATAAATATATAATGTTTCGGAAAGATAAATTAAGTTAGAAATGTTTAATAAAAGTGTGGTCTCATGAAATACTTTGTTGCTAAGCATCAGAAAACATCTAATGTACCAAGAACTGACTGTACACACAGCTCATAGAACACAACTCTCCTTCTCAGTTTCAGCTCAACTTCCAACTCAGGAATTTTACTTTATTTTATTTTATATTTATTTATTTATTTTGTCAAGAACGTATTAAGTAATAAATATAAGCATGGATTGGATACATCAGTTAGATATAAATAGAGAAAACATTAGGACAGGGACAGTAGGCATGCTGGTGCTCTTATGCACACCCCTTACAGACCTCTTAGGAATGAGGTGAGGTCAACAGTAGACAGTCTTAGGTCAAAATTTGGGGGGAGCGGGTTGGAATGAAACCACAGAGTCAGGTAGTGCATTCCAGGCATTGACCACTTTGTTGCTGAAGTCATATTTTCTGCAATCGAGTTTGGTGCAGTTTACCTTAAGCTTGTATCTCTTGTGTGCTCGTGTATTGTTGTGGTTGAAGCTGAAGTAGTCATTGACAGGTAGGACATTGTAGCAGATAATTTTATGAGCTATGCTTAGGTCATACCGAAGGCGGCGTAGTTCTAAGTTTTCTAAGCCCAGAATTTCAAGTCTGGTGGCATAAGGTATTTTGTTGCGAGCAGAGGAGTTGAGAACTCTTCTTGTGAAATATTTCTGGACACGTTCAATTGTATTAATGTCCAATATGCAGTGTGGGTTCCAAACAGATGAAATGTATTTGAGAATTGGTCTAGCAAATGTTTTGTATGCTCTGGTTAGTAGTGTGCATGAATTTTTCCAATACTACATATTTCCTCCATCTTCAGGTAGACAGGAATCAATAAGCTGAGGAAGATACTGAAAAGAAAGCAAATTTGGCCAGTACTTTCAGTAACTCAGACATACACCAGGGCACATAGCCAATACATCAAATTTTGCTGCAAGGACAGTAGTGAAAATCCAGGATTTCTAGCATGTTCTTCTAAACTGTATCATTGCGCCTCCAGAATTCTATCCCCTAGTGAATATGGTTGAACTTTATCTTTCTTGACTGATACAAGTCTGTAATTAAGAAAGTTTTCTTCACTGACCCATTATCTAATAAGATTTACTGAATAGAGAAAACAAAACCACACATGCTCCATCAAAAAAATCTTGATGTGGGTGTTATGTGAACAATCCAATGAAGTTGACTTTCAGAGCTGTAAATGAGTGGAGGGTCTTTGTCATCAGATCTAAAGCTTTTTGGAAGTCTGGAATATTCTGGGGGTCCCTCATGCAAGCTCTATATCTGAGCTTCATATCCACAGCTTTTCAAAAGCCAAGAAGAGCAGTAATGGATAAAAAAGTTAACATTAAGACAAGCGAGAAATAAAGAGTTAAATCAGAATCCAGAGTTCAAAGCAGTTAAGATCTCTATCCAAAACACCCAGCAGAACATTCTAATTCCAGGTTACTTCCTGGCAAGCAAGGATCCATGGTAATAATGCAGATAAATATATCACAGCAAGATCTGTTGTATAAACCAGACTTTTCTCCTTACTCTTGATAGATACAGGCAGACCAGTCAATTAAACTCTAAGACTTGCTTCAGGCTTCATATACTGTAGGTTTATTTGGGCTGCTGCAGGGAGATCAGCAGAAATGGATTCCTCTGGTTAGAGCGAACTCCCAGAAGTCAGAACAATTCTGCATTTCTGTAGAAGAAGATGGTGTCTTGAAAAAATGGATCTAAATATCAAGTGACCTTTACTCTTTATTCACCTGTCTTCTCTTTTTCTTTTCACAGGGAATGCCCACCACCTGCGTCATCATCAAAGTGGACAGGACCTTCACCTTTGCTCCTGCCCTCTTTGAACAACCTATTATTTTATATCATTTCTGTGCCAGCTGGAGAAAATAATGCTCTCTCCATCTACCACCATGGCAATCTTTAAGATCTGGTCAATAACCTGACATCACCGCTTGCTTTTGCTCTATTTTTCTTTGTATAAATCAAACTGCTATCTATCAAATTCCACAACATTTATGAATGGAAGTAAAATTAGGCCAATATTTCTTGAAATAAAGCTAAATGAGCACTATAGAGAGAGGGGGGGAGGAGGTTTGCCTACATTTCAGTGTGAAAGGTGTTTCCTGCTCTTCAAGCGCATAGCATGCTATAATTTTACACTTTTTTTTAGGTTTTCGGTAATCAATTTACTGCCACATAGTTTTTCATGAAATAAATGTCAGAAACCACTAAACAAATGCAGTTTCCTCTTTGTAGTTTTAAAGACTTTCTGGTGTTCTCTTCACATTCTCTGCACTACAGTGTGAATAATCAGGGATCAAATTCAAACAGCTTTGTGAGAGATTTGGAGGAGGAAGCAAGAGACATATTAAACTGTCTCTCTTTTCAGAGAGTGAAGCACCACAAATTCTTCCCTGTAACCCACAGGAAGATAACTTGTTGATTTAAAAATATCTTTGAGGGATTAGAGGATGGAAGCAGGATATGTGAAGTGTCCTCGTGCAATTTTGCACTTTGCAAACTTTGCAATACATTCCATCTTTTGAATGCTCAATTATTTCTAACCTTCAATGTAAGTAATAGTCCCAATTTATTTTGTTACTCTTTATCTTACTTAACTTGATTATCAAATACCAAGTCAGTTTGTATCTGAGGTTTCCTCATTACCGTTGCTGGACCCACTCGTTACACAAGGTACTTTTCTTGGGTAATGGCAGGAGTTCAACATCATTTAGTTTTCAAGGCACTTTTAGAGATGCAACTGACTTCCAGAATTTTACCATTTTCAGTCTCACTTGATAAATTACTATTTAGTGTACCTATAGTTGATTTCTAATTTTGCATGTTCATCTTTTATGAGGCTATTCAAAGGGGAGGGGATCATCTGTAGTCCACAGAAATAAACTCCCACCTTCAAGGCTTAGGAGATGTGGGCCAATAACCACCTTTTCCACTCATTTCTTCATCTACCACCATGGCGATCTTTAAGATCTGGTCAACAACCTGACATCAACGCTTGCTTTTGCTCTATTTTTCTTTCTATAAATCAAACTGCTATCTATCAAATTCCACAACATTTATGAATGGAAGTAAAATTTGGCCAATATTTCTTGTAATAAAGCTAAATGAGCACTGCATAAAAAGAGAGAGAGATTTTGCCTGCATTTCAGTGTGAAAGGTGTTTACTGCTCTTCAAGCACATATTGTGTATAACTTTACACTTTTTTTTTTAGGTTTTGGGTAATCTTACTGTCACATAGTTTTTCATGAAAGACATTTGGGAAATGATTAAATAAATGCAGTTTCCTCTTCCAAGTTTTAAACACTTTATGTTGTTCTCTTCACATTCTCGGCACGACAATATGAATAATCAGGGATCAAATTCAAACAGTTTTGTGAGAGATTTGGAGGAGGAAGCATGAGACATATTAAACTGCCTTCTTCTCAGAGAGTGAAGCACCACAAATTCTTCCCAGCAACACAGAGGAAGATAACTTGGTTCATTTAAAAAAAATCTTTGAGGGATTAGAAGATGGAAGGAGGATATGTGAAGTGTCCTCATGCAACTTTGCTCTTTGCAAACTTTGCAATACATTCCATCTTTTGAATGATAAAAGAGTCAAGATAATAAAAATGGTAAAAAAAACAAAATAATTCTTGAATTACTGTCATCTGTTTCCTACAGAACATCAGTGCAATTACCAAGACAGATTCCCAAGAAACAATTGCCAATACTAAAAAAAATCTATCTCAGCAGGAAAATGTATGGAATAATATACCATAACATAAAATAATAACAGAGTTGGAAGGGACCTTGGAGGTCTTCTAGTCCAACCCCCTGCTGAGGCAGGAAACCCTACATCATTTCAGACAAATGGCTATCCAACATTTTCTTAAAAATTTCCAGTGTTGGTGCATTCACAACTTCTGCAGGCAAGTTATTCCACTTATTGATTGTTCTAACTGTCAGGGAATTTCTCCTTAGTTCTAAGTTGCTTCTCTCTTTGATTAGTTTCCACCCATTGCTTTTTGTTCTACCCTTAGGTGCTTTGGAGAATAGTTTGACTCCCTCTTCTTTGTGGCAACCCCTGAGATATTGGAACACTGCTATCATGTCTCCACTAGTCCTTCTTTTCATTAAACTAGACATACCCAGTTCCTGCAACCATTCTTCATATGTTTTAGCCTCCAGTCCCCTAATCATCTTTGTTGCTCTTCTCTGCACTTTTTCTAAAGTCTCAACATCTTTTTTACATCATGGCAACCAAAATTGTAAATAATACGGTTCAGTACAGAAGAAAACTGTACAAACATTAAGGCATGTTGTATCATAGCTTCACTTTCCATGGGGCAAGTTAACTGAGAAAACTGAAATTAAAACATTCCTTCTCTCAAGCCTAACCATTAATCCCAAACAACAAAACCCATAAACAGGAATCATAAGTAAAAGCCCTGGTCGATTCAAATGCCTTTCTAAAAGCAACTGAACAATATCAGCTTCTTCACACAGAAATGTAGGCAGTTTCTTTTCAAACACTGCTCAATTATTTCTATTAAATGTAATATTCCCCATTTATTTTATTACTCTTTACCTTATTTAACTTGATTACCAAATACCAAGTCAGTTTGTATCTGAAGTTTCCTCATTACCCTTGCTGGACTCATTCATTACACAAGATACTTTTCTTGGGTAATGGCAGGAGTTCAACATTATTTTGAGGTTTCAAGGCACTTTTAGAGATGCAACTGAGTTCCAGAGTGTCCTCATTAACTGCTTTCTGTGGTACTTGAGCAACAATCCACATTATTAAATATTGATTTCTTTCCAGAGCTGCAATTTTACCATTTTCAGTCTCACTTGGTCTGCTTACTATTTAGTGTACCTGTGGTTAATTGATTTCTAATTTTGCATGTTCACCTTTCATGAGGTCCTGTAGCAAGGCTATTCAAAAGGGAGGGAATTATCTGTAGTCCACAAAAATGCCCTCCCCCCCTCTCAAGGCAAAGCTTATGTGATGTGAGCCAATAACCACCTTTTCCACTCATTGCTGGGAATGTATCCTTAATCCATTTCCTATCCATTGCCCACCACCCACAAGGCTCAATACTTGATTCCATGGAGGACCCTTTCAGTATGCCTTTCCATTGCAGTGATTGGGATCCTTTCTCAGAGCAATTGTACTCCAGATAGGGAGAAGATGGACTAACTAGTCAGAAATACCCTCAAATGTTTACTATAGCAATTCTTTGATTCTTGCAGTTGAATCAAAGAGTCAGTGGGAAGAATACATGAATATATATATATATTATTTTAACTTATTTATTAAGTTTGTTTACTGCTCTTCTTGCTGCAATCTTCCTTTAGCTGGAAGCCCAAAACTATAGGTGTCCCAGGAAAATGTTAAAGAGTCATATTTAGTTTGTGAAATCAGAATAGCTATGTAACCAAGTTTGAATACTTTGTTTTGTGAAAACAGTTTTTAAGTTACTATGTCACCCACAGTAAAGGAAAATGGCTTGTGTTTCACTTTGAAATCGTCTCTAAATCTCTACAGCATCCATGGCAACTGGATGGGACACTTCCAAAACAACAGAATAGAATAGAATAGAATAGAATAGAATAGAATAGAATAGAATAGAATAGAATAGAATAGAATAGAATAGAATAGAATTTTATTGGCCAAGTGTGATTGGACACACAAGGAATTTGTCTTGGTGCATATGCTCTCAGTGTACATAAAAGAAAAGATATGTTCATCAAGGTACAACATTTACAACACAATTGATGATCAATATATCAATATAAATCATAAGGATTGCCAGCAACAAGTTATAGTCATACAGTCATAAGTGGAAAGAGATTGGTGATGGGAACTATGAAACGATTAATAGTAGTGCAGATTCAGTAAATAGTCTGACAGTGTTGAGGGAATTATTTGTTTAGCAGAGTGATGGCCTTCGGGAAAAAACTGTTCTTGTGTCTAGTTGTTCTGGTGTGCAGTGCTCTATAGCGTCGTTTTGAGGGTAGGAGTTGAAACAGTTTATGTCCAGGATGCGAGGGATCTGCAAATATTTTCACGGCCCTCTTCTTGATTCATGCAGTATACAGGTCCTCAATGGAAGGCAAGTTGGTAGCAATTATTTTTTCTGCAGTTCTAATTATCCTCTGAAGTCTGTGGTTTTCTTGTTGGGTTGCAGAACCGAACCAGACAGTTATAGAGGTGCAAATGACAGACTCAATAATTCCTCTGTAGAATTGGATCAGCAGCTCCTTGGGCAGTTTGAGCTTACTGAGTTGGCGCAGAAAGAACATTCTTTGTTGTCCTTTTTTAATGATGTTTTTGATGTTAGCTGTCCATTTGAGATCTTGCGATATGATAGAACCCAGAAATTTGAAGGTTTCTACTGTTGATACTGTGTTGTCAAGTATTGTGAGAGGTGGAAGTATGGAAGGGTTTTTCCTAAAGTCTACCACCATTTCTACGGTTTTGAGTGTGTTCAGTTCCAGATTGTTTTGGTTGCACCACAAGGCTAATCGAACTTACACAATAACCAAGTTGAAAAGGACATTCTACTCCAATCACCTGCTCAAGCAGGAGACCCTATACCTCATCAGACAAATGGCTTTCCAAACTATTCTTAAAAACCTCCAGTGATAGAGCACCCAAAACATCTGTAGCCAAGCTGTTCCACCGGTTAATTGTTCTCACCCTCATAAAATTTCTCTTTCTGGTATGTTTCCATCCATCCTTCTCTCAGTTCTTTGCATATTAGGTTGAACTCCTCCCTTTCTCTGTAACAATCTTTCGAATATTGGAAGGCTATTAGCATCTCACCCCTAGTCCTTCTCTTTATTATATTGGACACACCCAGTTTCTGCAACCATTCAGTCTATGTTTTAGCCTCCAGCTCCCTAATCATCTTTATTGCACTTTATTGTACCTTCATAAAGTTTCTATCATGGTATCCAAAGCTGGATACAGTATTCCAAGCTTTTTTCTAGAAAGCAACATAAAACAATTAACAATTGGATTTTTTTTTTGTACCTGTACCACACTTCTAGCTCATATGCAAATGGCTATTCACTAGGCATCTGAAATCCCTCTCACAGCTACTGCTATTGAGCCACGTTTCATCCCTTCTATACTTGTGCATTTTGCCTAAGTGTAAAGCCATGTTGTTCTCACCACTGAAATCTAGAGATAAGTAATAAAACTATGGCCCCCTGAGATCCTGTATAGCTGAAGCATCTGTAAACACTCAATATAATCAGAGAACTGCTAATAATTCTTGATTAAGGCTAAAGGAATATTTCCAACACTAGACATATTCTCTGTCTTCAGGGAAATAGAAATCACCTGCATGAGAGAGAAACCTACAATGAAAGCCAAAGAAGCCTGTGCTTCATCTGAGTGCAAAAAAAAAGACCCACCAAAAAGCAGAGCAGCTGTTTTCCCAAAATCCACCCATAAAAATGTGTCAGTCCCAGATTTCTACCATTTGGTTCTAAGGGCTCTTCCAAAACTGCAGCCACTAGTGAATATGGCTGAGCATGATCATTGTGGATTGGTAGAGTTTGGGCAGCAATTCAATAAGGAATTTTCTTTACTTTATTAGGACATTGCAAATCCTGAATCTCCAATCTTTTACAACCATAGTAGGTTAGCTGTTCAACTAAGTCTGTAGCTTTTCCGAGGACTTTTGCAGCATCAGACCCATAGGAGTGTTTCAACACAAGGAAGAGGCACCATTGCCTTATGTAATAACTGTAAAAATAAACCTACAAGTATTTGCAATAGTTCACTGAGGTGATATGATGCAACCATTATAATTCGATAAATAGAGAGCTTGTCTGTCCCAGGACTAAGATCTGGTCCAGACCAATCCCAGCATGAAGATCCTTTATCTGCTGTTCGCATTTCTTTTCCTCGGCCTGGCTCAAGGTAAGAATATCCTTGAAAGCAGGATAATCTTCAACATTTTCTTTTTGTTTTACTTTATAGAAATAGCATTGAACTCTGTGAACTATTGACCACAGAGGATGAAAGAGGATTAGATGAAACCCGGCTGGGTCTATCTGGACCAGTCTCTCTCTCTCTCTCTCTCTCAAACCGAAGCTCTGCATGGTGTCCCTGTTGAGAGAAAAGCAGGAGGAAGGTGTACTAGATTCCTTCACCATCTTGAGTTATTTTTAAAAAAATTAGATGGGGAAAAATGAAAGATATATATTAATCATCTAATGAATATATTTGATTTAAGGTGGGAAAAAGAGAAGAAATTGCAGCAAAATATCATAAATGCACAGCATTTCAAGAGCAGAAAAAACCAGTGATAGAAACATTAAGAAAAGGGGGAGAAAGCCAAAGGAAAACCAAACTTCTCCTGAAGTTTAAAGGAAGTTAACCCTTCTCACTCAAGATTTTTACCCAGCAGAACCAGCCACTGTAACCCAGCATTATTTTTCAGCAAGCAAGGATCCATGTAATACTGCAGAGAAATATATCACAGCAAGAGCTCCCCCTCTAATGAACCAGATTATTTCTTTTCCCCTACCTTAATAGATGTAGGTTTACCAGCAAATTCATCTCTGAACCAGGTTTCATGCCTGATGTATTTGAGCTGCTCCAGGGAAATCAGGAGAAACGGACTCTTGTGGTCAGAGAAAACTTGCTGTAGTCCTAGGAGTCCTGCAATTCTGTAAAAGAAGGTAGTGTCTTGGAAGGAAAAGTGTATTTAAATATTAAGGAATCTTCACTCATTGTTTACCTGTCTCCTCTTTGCCTTTTCATTAGGGAAGGCCTATCAGCTCTGTGCTAGAAGAGGAGGACACTGCAAGTGGCGTAAGTGTCCTCCTCGCCACCAATGCATTGGGCGAAAGGGCTGTCCGATTGGATGGAGATGCTGCATACCGTAAGAAAACTCTCCTCTAATAGAGATACTAAATTGAGATTATCTGCCTGATATTGTTTGCATTAACAAAGCTTTGCAAAAAACTGAAATTAACTTAAACTCACTTTGATCAATCTATTATTTTATCTCATTTGTACAGCTGGTATGGAAAATAATGCCATCTCCATCTAACACCTGGAACGCCTTCAAGATATGGCCAATGACCTGAGATTACCGCCTGCTATCGCTTTTTCTTTCTTTACATAAATCAAATTTCTATCTATCAAACTTGAAAACATTAATGCATTGAAGTAAAATTTGGCAAATATTCCTTGCAATAAAGCTAAATGAGCATTGCAGACATTGTGCAAGTTCTTTAACAGGGACCTGGGGCATTATATCCCTATGAGAGGCAGAAGGAGGGAGAGAAAGGGGGTGAAGGGAGGGAGGGAGAGGGAGAGAGAGATAAAGAGAAAATGGGGAGAGAGAAAGACGGGAGCCATCTCTTTGCCTACATTTCAGTGTGAAAGGTGTTACCTGCTTTTCAACTACCACCACCAGATGGATTCGTAACTGGCTGACCAACCGCACTCAACGTGTAGTCCTCAACGGAACTACATCCACATGGAGGGAAGTATGCAGTGGAGTACCCCAAGGCTCTGTTTTAGGCCCAGTACTCTTCAACATCTTCATCAATGACTTGGACGAGGGGATAGATGGGGAACTCATCAAATTTGCAGATGACACCAAGCTGGCAGGAATAGCCAACACTCCAGAAGATAGGCTCAAGTTACAGAAAGATCTTGACAGACTTGAACATTGGGCGCTATCTAACAAAATGAAATTCAACAGTGAAAAAATAAGGTTCTACATTTAGGCCAAAAAAACAAAATGCACCAGTACCGTATATGTGGTACCTTGCTCAATAGTAGTACCTGTGAGAGGGATCTTGGAGTCCTAGTGGATAACCATCTAGATATGAGCCAGCAGTGTGCAGCAGCTGTTAAGAAAGCCAACACAGTTCTGGGCTGCATAAACAGAGGATAGAATCAACATCACGTGAAGTGCTAGTACCACTTTATAATGCCTTGGTAAGGCCACACTTGGAATATTGCATCCAGTTTTGGTCGCCACGATGTAAAAAAGATGTTGAGACTCTAGAAAGAGTGCAGAGAAGAGCAACAAAGATGATTAGGGACTGGAGGATAAAACATATGAAGAACGGTTGCAGGAACTGGGTATGTCTAGTTTAACAAAAGAAGGACCAGGGGAGACATGATAGCAGTGTTCCAATATCTCAGGGGCTGCCACAGAGAAGTGGGAGTTGGGCTGTTCTCCAGAGCACCTGAGGGTAGAACAAGAAGCAATGGGTGGAAACTGATCAAGGAAAGAAGCAACTTAGAACTAAGGAGAAATTTCCTGACAGTTAGAACAATTAATAAGTGGAACGACTTGCCTTCAGAAGTTGTGAATGCTCCAACACTGGAAATTTTTAAGAAAATGTTGGATAACCATCTGACTGAGATGGTGTAGGGTTTCCTGCCTGGGCAGGGGGTTGGACTAGAAGGCCTCCAAGGTCCCTTCCAACTCTGATGTTATGTTATATGTTATGTTACATATTATGCTATAATTTCTGAGAGTCTCATTCTTTCCTTTTATTCAAATGAATTACATTTTGATTCTTTTATTCAAACGAATTACATTTTGATGTGTTTTAGAATATCCCACCTCCTTTGAACTGCATGCTGCAATAGTTTTGATTTGAGAAAGGAAATGAGGATAAAAGTGGAAAAGGGAAATCTAGCTGAAGTACTAGCTCAGTAATTAGTTACAATATACCCTGCATAAGTTTTTAAAATGCTGCAATCAAAAGGTAGATAAATAATGGATATGTGCAAATTATTGCTCCTAGGATTACACTAGTAATTACTATTTGTATTTTAATAATTGTTTTCAGTGAAGTCTGATTCAAAGCTGGGATTTTAACATTTGATAGGATGATTTGTGTCACAAGTTAAATATTTATATCCCCTTATAAATTTAGACACTGTAATAAAGGAGAAGTGTGTCCCTATTAAATGCAGACTATAAAATATTTGCTTCTGTAATTGCCAAAAGATTAAAAAGATTTTTGATTGAGTTTATACATTCTGATCAAAATGGGTTTTTACCTAAGAGGCAAATTGGAAACAATGTTAGAATAATTTTGGACACACTGCAGTACTATGAAGTACATAGTGAAAAACATTTAGCATTAATCTTTTTGGATGTCCAGAAAGCATTTAATAATGTAAATTGGCAATTTATGTTGCAACAATTAAAATGCATGGACTTTGGTGAAAAATTTATAAATACGATAAAAGGCAATTTACACACACCAGGGAACTAAAGTGATGATGAATGGAGATGTGACAGAAAATAAAAGGAATGGAAATCAAAAAAGAAAAATACATATTACAAGCATTTGCAGATGGATTTAGGCTTTATATTAGAAGAACCATTAGAAACTGGTCATAAATTGATAGGGATATTGGAAAAGGTCAGTTTGCATTCCAATTCCAAAGGAAGGCAATGCCAATGCCAAAGAATGTACAAACAATAGCACCATTGCACTAGTGGTGGGTTGCTACCAGTTTGGACTGGTTATTGAGAACCTTTGGCAAAAATCTGGCCAAGTTCGCAGAACCGGTAACGATGCCCAGCTGGCCACGCCCCCGAACCGGTTCTCTTGGCTGAAGAGGTTGTAAAAAACAAAAGGTTTTAAAAGGCTCCTCTGGCGATCCCAGCTGAATTGCCTGATCACCAGAACCTTTAAAAAACATGTTTTCTACAAGCTCTTTAACAAGCCGATAAAACAAGCCGTTAAAACAATCCTTTTAAGAGGTTCTGGGCTGCAATGAGGCAACTTCAGCTGGGAGCCTTTTAAAACTTTTCAGAGGAGCCTTTTAAAACTTTTGTTTTTACAACCTCTTTGGACAAGGGAACTGGTTTGGGGGCGTGGCTAGCTGGGCAGGATACAGATCCCAGATTGATACAAAACTATAGACCAATCTCTCTGTTAAATGTAGATAATAAAATATTCGCTACTATTATTGCCAACAGACTAAAGAAAGTTTTGAACGATTATATACACTCAGATCAAAACAGATTCCTCCCAGACAGACAAATTAGAAATAACTTAAGAATAATAATGGACAGTTTAGAATACTATGAAGCCCATCCAGAGAATCAAGTAGCCTTTGTTTTCTTGGATGCTCAAAAAGTATTTGACAATCTCAATTGGCAATTTATGATTCAACAAGTGTATGATATGAATTTTGGCACCAAATTTGAGAATATCATAACAGCAATATATTCGACACAAAAAGCAAAAATTATAATCAATGGAGAAAATACCCAAACTTTAAATATAGAGAAAGGAGTTCGACAAGGCTATCCCATATCTCCTCTGATCTTTATACTTTCATTAGAAGTATTATTAGAACGAATTAGACAAAACCCAGAAATAAAAGGATTGAAAACCAGAAGTGAACAATATAAACTGCAAGCACTTTCAGATGATTTGGTTTTTATCATTGAAGAACCATTAGAGAGAGGACAAGCACTAATTAAGGAATTAGAAAGGTATGGAACTGTAGCAGGACTAAAAATAAATAGACAGAAAATGAAACTTCTGCCGAAAAATTTAACAGAACCACAAATAATAGAACTGGAAAGATCACTTGGACTCCAAACAACAAGAAAAATCAAATACTTAGGGATATGGCTGACAGCGCACTGTAAAGCGATAAAGGAGAATAATTACAACAAATTATTACAATAAACAAAAAAAGATTTAGAATTGTGGATGAAGATGTAGCTGTCACTATTAGGAAGAATAGCAGCTGTAAAGATATCTATACTACCAAAATTCCTATATCTGTTTCAGACTATCCTGAAGCTTGTTGATCACGTACCTGGCTCCTTGCTGCGTGACAACAGCCCTGCCCGAGCTGTTGGAGTTGCTAGCTGGGTTGGCAGTTGAAACCCCTAGACTGTTGGTCATGGGGGATTTCAACTTGCCATCAACTAGCACGGCATCCTCGACCGCTCGGGAGTTCATGGCTTCCATGACGGCCATGGACCTGACTCAATTAATTGATGGCCCTACTCACATTGGGGGAGGCACCCTAGACTTGGTTTTTATCTCTGGCCAGTGGTTGAATGATCTGATTTTAAATGATTTAGTTATCAACCCTTTGTCATGGTCAGATCATTTTCTCCTTCGTCTGGACTTTCAGACCGCTACCCACCACCGCAGGGAGACAGAACCAATGCGTTGGTTCCATCCCAGGTGCCTGATGGACCCTGAGAGGTTCCTGACGGAGCTTGGGCCGCTTCCCGAGAACCTGGCCCATGGCACGACTGAAGAGCTAGTTGCGGCCTAGAGAGTGTCTGGAGATCCAGGCGTTCTGAGGCTGACTGGACACTAGTTAGGTCCTATAGCAGGAGCTACCTAGTGGCACTGAGGGATGCGAAAGGTTCCTACGTTTCCTCCCTCATTGCGTTGGCAAATAACTGCCCGGCTGCCCTGTTTCGGGTGACCCGCTCTCTCCTTCAACAGGAGGGGCGGGAGGACCCCCTACAAGGGCGTGCCGAGGAGTTTAACGGTTATCTATACGATAAAATCGTTCAGCTTCGGGACGGATTGGATCAAAATTGGGTAGATCCAGGCAAGAGTTCCGAGACCCATCTTGTTGAGGTGGTTTGGGATGATTTTGACCCTGTGACTCCCAAGGACATGGACAGGTTGCTGGGGAGGCTGAATGCCACCACATGTTTACTGGATCCGTGCCCCTCCTGATTGGCACTGGCTACACAGGAGGTGACACGAGGTTGGCTCCGAGGGATTACAAATGCTTCTTTGCGGAAGGGGGTCTTTCCCGCTGCCTTGAAAGAAGCGGTGGTGAGACCTCTCCTTAGGAAGCCTTCCCTGGACCCAGCTGTTTTAGGGAATTACCAGCCAGTCTCCAATCTTCACTTTACGGCGAAGGTTGTAGAGAGTGTAGTGGCATGTCAGCTACCCCAGTACCTGGATGAAGCTGTCTATCTAGACCCATTCCAGTCCGGCTTTCGGCCTGGATACAGCACGGAGACAGCTTTGGTCGCACTGGTGGATGATCTCTGGAGGGCCAGGGATAGGGGTTACTCCTCTGCCCTGGTCCTATTAGACCACTCAGCGGCTTTTGATACCATCAACTGCGCACCACCAACTGCGCCGGTTGGAGGGGTTGGGAGTGGGAGGCACCGTTTATCGGTGGTTCTCCTCCTACCTCTCTGACCGGATGCAGACGGTGTTGACAGGGGGGCAGAAATCGACTCTGAGGTGCCTCATGTGTGGGGTGCCGCAGGGATCGATTCTCTCACCCCTCCTGTTCAACATCTATATGAAGCTGCTGGGTGAGATCATCAGTGGCTTTGGGGTGAGATACCAACTGTACGCTGATGACACCCAGCTGTACTTTTCCACACCGGGCCACCCCAATGAAGCTATCGAAGTGCTGTCCCGGTGTTTGGAAGCCATACGGGTCTGGATGGGGAGAAACAGGCTCAAGCTCAATCCCTCCAAGACGGAGTGGCTGTGGATGCCGGCATCCCGGTACAGTCAGCTGAGTCCACGGCTGACTGTTGGGAGCGAGTCATTGGCCCCGATGGAGAGGGTGCGCAACTTGGGCGTTCTCCTGGATGAACGGCTGTCTTTTGAAGACCACCTGACGGCTGTCTCCAGGAGAGCTTTCCACCAGGTTCGCCTGGTGCGCCAGTTGCGCCCCTTTCTAGACCGGGATGCCTTGTGCACAGTCACTCACGCCCTTGTGACGTCTCGTCTGGATTACTGCAATGCTCTCTACATGGGGCTCCGCTTGAGGGGCATCCGGAGGCTTCAGTTAGTCCAGAATGCAGCTGCGCGGGTGATAGAGGGAACCCCTCGTGGCTCCCGCGTGACACCTATCCTGCGCAGGCTGCACTGGCTACCTGTGGCCTTCCGGGTGCGCTTCAAGGTGTTGGTGAACGTCTTCAAAGCGCTCCATGGCATAGGGCCGGGCTATTTACGGGACCGCCTGCTGCTACCGAATACCTCTCACCGACCCGTGCGCTCTCACAGAGAGGGACTCCTCAGGGTGCCGTCAGCGCGACAGTGTCGTCTGGCGACGCCCAGGGGAAGGGCCTTCTCTGTGGGGGCTCCCGCCCTCTGGAACGAACTCCCCCCAGGACTCCGTCAACTTCCGGACCTCCGAACCTTTCGTCGCGAGCTTAAAACTCATTTATTCATCTGCGCTGGACTGGGTTAGTTTTTAAACTTATGGGTTTTTAATGGGTTTTTATCCTAAATTTTTAATCTTGGCCAATTTAATAAGTTTTTTAATTGTATTTTAATCGTATTTATATTGTAGTATTGTGTATTTTTCATCTGGCTGTGAACCGCCCTGAGTCCTTCGGGAGAAGGGCGGTATAAAAATTTAAATAATAAATAATAAATAAATAAATAAAAGACAAATAAAGAATGGATATGTGTAAATTATTAGTCCTAGATTTACATTGGTAATTCCTATTTGTATTTTAATGAAGTATGATTCATAGCTGACATTTTATAGGATGATTTGTGTCACAAATTAAATATTTACATTCCGTTATAAATTTAGACACTGTAATAAAGGAGAAGCAGAAAGTGTGCGAATGAAACTTGGGGCGGGGGAGTAGGTGAAATTAAATAGGTTCAGGCTTATATGGATATTGGTTGTAAAAATTATATTTCCACCTGTGTATATTGTTAGATCACACCCCTTTGTTAGGATCAGTGTCCACAATACTATCCCTCACTTGTTGGCTGTGGTGTGTTTGTCTGCATCAGGTCCTATCTGACTCACCCTCTAATCCTTATGATTTATATTGATATATTGATCATCAATTGTGTTGTAAATGTTGTACCTTGATGAACGTATCTTTTCTTTTATGTACACTGAGAGCATATGCACCAAGACAAATTCCTTGTGTGTCCAATCACACTTGGCCAATAAAATTCTATTCTATTCTATTCTAATCATTTGATTTTATTGTGTAGTCTATCTATTTGTTTATCTTGGTAACTAAAATAAATTTTATAACGTTTTTTTTGTCTATTTAACAAAAAGAATGGTCCAGGAAAAGATCCTTTCTCTTATGCAGATTTCCTCTTGCTACATCTTCCTTTCTTTTATCAACACTTAGCCTATGCTGACATTGAGTCATTGGACAAAATCATTCTTATGCCAAGTAGAATCCCCAAGTATTTAATTTGAGAAAAATATAAACTTAAGTAATTCTTTTTTTTTTTTTTGCTCCTTTCCAAGGTCCTAGCTAATAGCATAAATTTGATTTTATAATACTTCTGCCTAAGCAGCCATATCAGATGGAAAACCTCAGGGGCAAAGTAACCATTACAATAAGTAAACAGAAGGGAAAGAATGAGACTCTCAGAAATTATAGCATAATATGTAGTTAAAAAGCAGGTAACACCTTTCACACTGAAATGTAGGCAAAGAGATGGCTCCCGTCTTTCTCTCTCCCCCCTTTCTCTTTCTCTTTATCTCTCTCTCCCTTTCCCTCCCTCCCTTCACCCCCTTTCTCTCCCTCCTTCTGCCTCTCATAGGGATATAATGCCCCAGGTCCTTGTTAAAGAACTTGCACAATGTTTGCAATGCTCATTTAGCTTTATTGCAAGGAATATTTGCCAAATTTTACTTCAATGCATTAATGTTTTCAAGTTTGATAGATAGAAATTTGATTCATGTAAAGAAAGAAAAAGAGATAGCAGGCGGTAATCTCAGGTCATTGGCCATATCTTGAAGGCGTTCCAGGTGTTAGATGGAGATGGCATTATTTTCCATACCAGCTGTACAAATGAGATAAAATAATAGATTGATCAAAGTGAGTTTAAGTTAATTTCAGTTTTTTGCAAAGCTTTGTTAATGCAAACAATATCAGGCAGATAATCTCAATTTAGTATCTCTATTAGAGGAGAGTTTTCTTACCATCTGCAGCATCTCCAACTATAACGACAGTCCACTTGCCCAAGGCATTCCTGGTGATGAGGACACCGATGCCAAAAGCAGTGTCCTCCTTTTTTAGCACAGAGGTGATGGGCATTCCCTATGAAAAGGCAAAGAAGAGACAGGTAAACAACGAGTGAAGATTCCTTAATATTTAAATACACTTTTCCTTCCAAGACACTACCTTCTTTTACAGAATTGCAGGATTCCTAGTACTATAGCAAGTTTTCTCTGACCACAGGAGTCCGTTTCTCCTGATTTCCCTGGAGCAGCTCAAATACATCAGCTATTAATTCAGGCATGAAACCTGGTTCATAGATGAATTTGCTGGTAAACCTACATCTATTAAGGTAGGGGAAAAGAAATAATCTGGTTCATTAGAGGGGGAGCTCTTGCTGTGATATATTTCTCTGCAGTATTACATGGATCCTTGCTTGCTGAAAAATAATGCTGGGTTACAGTGGCTGGTTCTGCTGGGTAAAAATCTTGAGTGAGAAGGGTTAACTTCCTTTAAACTTCAGGAGAAGTTTGGTTTTCCTTTGGCTTTCTCCCCCTTTTCTTAATGTTTCTATCACTGTTTTTTTCTGCTCTTGAAATGCTGTGCATTTATGATATTTTGCTGCAATTTCTTCTTTTTTTCCCACATTAAATCAAATATATTCACTAGATGATTAATATATATCTTTCATTTTTCCCCATCTAAATTTTTTAAAAATAACTCAAGATGGTGAAGGAATCTAGTACTCCTTCCTCCTGATTTTCTCTCAACAGGGACACCATGCAGAGCTTCAGTTTGAGAGAGAGAGAGAGAGAGAGAGACTGGTCCAGATAGACCCAGCCGGGTTTCATCTAATCCTCTTTTATCCTCTGTGGTCAATAGTCCACAGAGTTCAACGCTATTTCTATAAAGTAAAACAAAAAAAAATGTTGAAGATTATCCTGCTTTCAAGGATATTCTTACCTGGTTGAGACAGGCCAAGGAAAAGAAATGCGAACAGCAGATAAAGGATCTTCATGCTGGGATTGGTCTGGACCAGATCTTAGTCCTGAGAAAGTGAAGCTATGATACAACATGCCCTAATGTTTGTACAGGTTTCTTCTGTACTGAGCGACATTATTCCATACATTTTCTTGCTGAGATAGATTTTTTAGTATTGGCAATTGTTTCTTGGGAATCTGTCTTGGTAATTGCACTGATGTACTATAGGCAATAGATGAAAGTAATTCAGCATGGTATCCTGCTGCACCAGTTGAAGGGATTGGGGGTGGGAGGCACTGTTTATCGGTGGTTCTCTTCCTATCTCTCCGATCGGTCGCAGACGGCATTGACAGGGGGGCAGAGGTCGGCCCCGAGGCGCCTCACTTATGGGGTGCCGCAGGGGTCGATTCTCTCACCCCTTCTGTTCAACATCTATATGAAGCCACTGGGTGAGATCATCAGTGGCTTCGGTGTGAGGTACCAGCTGTACGCTGATGACACCCAGCTGTACTTTTCCACACCGGGCCACCCCAACGAAGCTATCGAAGTGCTGTACCGGTGTCTGGAAGCCGTACGGGTCTGGATGGGGAGAAACAGGCTCAAGCTCAATCCCTCCAAGACAGAGTGGCTGTGGATGCCAGCATCCCGGTACAGTCAGCTGCAGCTGACTGTTGGGGGCGAGTCATTGGCCCCGATGGAGAGGGTGCACAACTTGGGCGTCCTCCTGGATGAATGGCTGTCCTTTGAAGATCATTTGGCGGCCGTCTCCAGGAGAGCTTTTTACCAGGTTCGCCTGGTTCGCCAGTTGCGCACCTTTCTAGACCAGGATGCCCTATGCACGGTCACTCACGCTCTCGTGACGTCTCGTCTGGATTACTGCAATGCTCTCTACATGGGGCTCCCCTTGAGGAGCACCCGGAGGCTCCAGTTAGTTCAGAACGCGGCTGCGCAGGTGATAGAGGGAGCCCCTCCTGGCTCCCATGTGACACCTCTCCTGCGCAGACTGCACTGGCTACCTGTGGCCTTCCGGGTGTGCTTCAAGGTTTTGGTAACTATCTTCAAAGCGCTCCATGGCATAGGGCTGCTACCGAATATCTCTCACCGACCCGTGCGCTCTCACAGGGAGGGACTCCTCGGGGTGCCGTCGGCCAGGCAGTGCCGGCTGGCGACGCCCAGGGGAAGGGCCTTCTCTGTGGGGGCCCCCACCCTGTGGAACGAGCTTCCCCCAGGACTTCGCCAACTTCCTGACCTTCGAACCTTTCACCGCGAGCTTAAGACACATCTATTTATTTGTGCAGGACTGGACTAGATTTTAAATTCGAATTGGTTTTAATGGGGATTTTATTATTTATATTGTCATTTTTAATTATTCGGCCATTTGTAATAAGTTTTTTAATTGATGTTTTATGTTGTATTTATATGTATATTTTTATCTGGCTGTGAACCGCCCTGAGTCCTTAGGGAGATAGGGCGGTATAAAAATACGAAAAATAAATAAATAAATAAGAAGTATTTTGTGTTTTTACCATTTTTATTATCTTGAGTCTTTTATCATTCAAAAGATGGAATGTATTGCAAAGTTTGCAAAGTGAAAAGTTGCATGAGGACACTTCACATATCCTCCTTCCATCTTCTAATCCCTCAAAGATTTTTTTTAAATGAACCAAGTTATCTTCCTGTGTGCTGGGAAGAATTTGTGGTGCTTCGCTCTCTGAGAAGAAGGCAGTTTAATATGTCTCATGCTTCCTCCTCCAAATCTCTCACAAAACTGTTTGAATTTGACCCCTGATTATTCACACTGTAGTGCTGAGAATGTGAAGAGAACAACATAAAGTGTTTAAAACTTAGAAGAGAAAACTGCATTTATTTAATCATTTCCAAATGTGTTTAATGAAAAACTATGTAACAGTAAGATTACCCAAAACCTAAAAAAAAAAGTGTAAAATTATAGCATGCTATGCGCTTGAAGAGCAGGAAACATCTTTCACACTGAAATGTAGGCAAAGTCTCTCTCTCTCCCTCTCTCTCTGTAGTGCTCACTTAGCTTTATTTCAAGAAATATTGAGCTAATTTTACTTCCATTCATAAATGTTGTGGAATTTGATAGATAGCAGTTCGATTTATACAAAGAAAAACAGAGCAAAAGCAAGCGGTGATGTCAGGTTATTGACCAGATCTTAAGGATCATCATGGTGGTAGATGGAGAGAGCATTATTTTCTCCAGCTGGCACAGAAATGATATAAAATAATAGGTTGTTCAAAGTGGGTATAAAGTTTTTCCCACCACTTGATCCAAAACCTTTTCTCTCCTGCCCTCCTTTCTACACTGTATTTCCCTGGAAATGCCCTGCCTATTCATTTCAAAGCCTTGCAATGCTTTCTGAATGTAAAAAATATCAGATAATATATCTCAGTCTCTATCTGTGGCATCCGTATTAGAAAAGAGTTTTCTTACTGTCTTCAACATCTCTCTTGCCATCCACAGACCGGTCTCACAAGGTCAGTGTAGCCAAGAGGGCAAGAGCAAAGGTGAAAGTCCTGTCCACTTTGATGATGACGCAGGTGGTGGGCATTCCCTGTGAAAAGAAAAAGAGGAGACAGGTAAATAAAGAGTAAAGGTCACTTGCTATTTTGATCCATTTTTTTCAAGACACCATCTTCTTCTACAGAAATGCAGAATTGTTCTGACTTCAGGGAGTTTGCTCTAACCAGAGGAATCCATTTCTGCTGATCTCCCTGCAGCAGCCCAAATAAACCTACAGTATATGAAGCCAAACCTGAAGCAAGTCTTAGAGTTTAATTGACTGGTCTGCCTATATCTATCAAGAGAGTAAGGAGAAAAGTCTGGTTTATACAACAGATCTTGCTGTGATATATTTATCTGCATTATTACCATGGATCCTTGCTTGCCAGGAAATAACCTGGAATGCGAATGTTCTGCTGGGTGTTTTGGATAGAGATCTTAACTGCTTTGAACTCTGGATTCTGATTTAACTCTTTATTTCTCGCTTGTCTTAATGTTAACTTTTTTATCCATTACTGCTCTTCTTGGCTCTGAAAGTCAGCTTCATTGATTGTTCACATAATACCCACATCAAGGTTTTCTTGATGGAGTATGTGTGGTTTTGTTTTCTCTATTTGTATGTAATTGATGTATCCAATCCATGCTTATATTTATTATCTAATACATTCTCGACAAAATAAATAAATAAATAAATATAAAATAATAGGTTGTTCAAAGTGGGTATAAAGTTTTTCCCACCACTTGATCCAAAACCTTTTCTCTCCTGCCCTCCTTTCTACACTGTATTTCCCTGGAAATGCCCTGCCTATTCATTTCAAAGCCTTGCAATGCTTTCTGAATGTAAAAAATATCAGATAATATATCTCAGTCTCTATCTGTGGCATCCGTATTAGAAAAGAGTTTTCTTACTGTCTTCAACATCTCTCTTGCCATCCACAGACCGGTCTCACAAGGTCAGTGTAGCCAAGAGGGCAAGAGCAAAGGTGAAAGTCCTGTCCACTTTGATGATGACGCAGGTGGTGGGCATTCCCTGTGAAAAGAAAAAGAGGAGACAGGTAAATAAAGAGTAAAGGTCACTTGCTATTTTGATCCATTTTTTTCAAGACACCATCTTCTTCTACAGAAATGCAGAATTGTTCTGACTTCAGGGAGTTTGCTCTAACCAGAGGAATCCATTTCTGCTGATCTCCCTGCAGCAGCCCAAATAAACCTATAGTATATGAAGCCAAACCTGAAGCAAGTCTTAGAGTTTAATTGACTGGTCTACCTATATCTATCAAGAGAGTAAGGAGAAAAGTCTGGTTTATACAACAGATCTTGCTGTGATATATTTATCTGCATTATTACCATGGATCCTTGCTTGCCAGGAAATAACCTGGAATGCGAATGTTCTGCTGGGTGTTTTGGATAGAGATCTTAACTGCTTTGAACTTTGGATTCTGATTTTACTCTTTATTCCTCTCTTGTCTTAATGTTAACTTTTTTGCCCATTACTGCTCTTCTTGGCTCTTGAAAAGCTGTGGATAGGAAGCTCAGATATAGAGCTTGCATGAGGGACCCCCAGAATATTCCAGACTTCCCAAAAGCTTTAGATCTGATGACAAAGACCCTCCACTCATTTATGGCTCTGAAAGTCAGCTTCATTGGATTGTTCACATAATACCCACATCAAGGTTTTCTTGATGGAGTATGTGTGGTTTTGTTTTCTCTATTTAAGTAAATCTTATTAGATAATGGGTCAGTGAAGAAAACTTTCTGAATTACGGACTTGTATCAGTCAAGAAAGATAAATTTCAACCATATTCACCAGGGGATGGAATTCTGGAGGAGCAATGATACAGTTTAGAAGAACATGCTAGAAATCCTGCATTTTCACTACTGTCCTTGCAGCAAAATTTGATGTATGGGCTCTGCGCCTTGGTGTATTTCTGAGCTACTCAAACTACTGGCCAAATTTGCCTTCTTTTCAGTTCCTTCCTCAGCTTATTGATTCCTGTCTACCTGAAGATGGAGGAAATATGTAGTATTGGAAAAATTCATGCACACTACTAACCAGAGCATACAAAACATTTGCTAGACCAATTCTCAAATACATTTCATCTGTTTGGAACCCACACTGCATATTGGACATTAATACAATTGAACGTGTCCAGAAATATTTCACAAGAAGAGTCCTCAACTCCTCTGCTCGCAACAAAATACCTTATGCCACCAGACTTGAAATTCTGGGCTTAGAAAACTTAGAACTACGCCGCCTTCGGTATGACCTAAGCATAGCTCATAAAATTATCTGCCACAATGTCCTACCTGTCAATGACTACTTCAGCTTCAACCACAACAATACAAGAGCACACAATAGATACAAGCTTAAGGTAAACCGCACCAAACTTGATTGCAGAAAATATGACTTCAGCAACAAAGTGGTCAATGCCTGGAATGCACTACCTGACTCTGTGGTTTCATTCCAACCCGCTCCCCCAAATTTTGACCTAAGACTGTCTACTGTTGACCTCACCTCATTCCTAAGAGGTCTGTAAGGGGTGTGCATAAGAGCACCAGTATGCCTACTGTCCCTGTCCTAATGTTTTCTCTATTTGTATGTAATTGATGTATCCAATCCATGCTTATATTTATTATCTAATACACGCTCGACAAAATAAATAAATAAATAAATAAATAAATAAATAAATAAATAAATAAATAAATAAATAAATAAATAAATACATACATACATAAATAAATAAATAAATAAATAAATAAATAAATAAATAAATAAATAAATAAATAAATAAATAAATAAATAAATAAATAAATAAATAAATAAATAAATATAAAATAATAGGTTGTTCAAAGTGGGTATAAAGTTTTTCCCACCACTTGATCCAAAACCTTTTCTCTCCTGCCCTCCTTTCTACACTGTATTTCCCTGGAAATGCCCTGCCTATTCATTTCAAAGCCTTGCAATGCTTTCTGAATGTAAAAAATATCAGATAATATATCTCAGTCTCTATCTGTGGCATCCGTATTAGAAAAGAGTTTTCTTACTGTCTTCAACATCTCTCTTGCCATCCACAGACCGGTCTCACAAGGTCAGTGTAGCCAAGAGGGCAAGAGCAAAGGTGAAAGTCCTGTCCACTTTGATGATGACGCAGGTGGTGGGCATTCCCTGTGAAAAGAAAAGAGGAGACAGGTAAATAAAGTAAAACTGCTGAGTTGGAAGTTGAGCTGAAACTGAGAAGGAGAGTTGTGTTCTATGAGCTGTGTGTACAGTCAGTTCTTGGTACATTAGATGTTTCCTGATGATTAGCAACAAAGTGGTCAATGCCTGGAATGCACTACCTGACTCTGTGGTTTCATTCCAACCCGCTCCCCCAAATTTTGACCTAAGACTGTCTACTGTTGACCTCACCTCATTCCTAAGAGGTCTGTAAGGGGTGTGCATAAGAGCACCAGTATGCCTACTGTCCCTGTCCTAATGTTTTCTCTATTTGTATGTAATTGATGTATCCAATCCATGCTTATATTTATTATCTAATACATTCTCGACAAAATAAATAAATAAATATAAAATAAAATAAAGTAAAACTGCTGAGTTGGAAGTTGAGCTGAAACTGAGAAGGAGAGTTGTGTTCTATGAGCTGTGTGTACAGTCAGTTCTTGGTACATTAGATGTTTCCTGATGATTAGCAACAAATGTTTTATTAAACATTTCTAACTTAATTTATCTTCCCGAAACATTATATATTATATTGTATTATAACTTGTTAATGATCCCAATAATTGGGACCTTAAACCAAAACAGGGCAAGGATAGATGGAGCTCCTATTACACTGTGCATGTCAAGAAGCAAGTTTCAAAAACCAACATCTAGAATTGATTTCCAATTTTTCTAAAAATCCACTGAAATGAACAGTAAATATGGAAAGGAATCTATTTTGGAATTAGTCTCATATTAAGATAAACAGTAGGAAAATATTTCATATTAGAGCAACTCAAAATTGTAATGGTTTGTGAACAATCAATCTAAGTCAATCTTTTTTTTAGATTTAGGAATTTTTCATTCTGTCTTTATTATTTTTATAAATCACTCATGGAGGTGAACCTACTTAATTCTCCTTCCTCCACCTATTTTCCTCACTATCTTGCAGTAATGTGGGCATAAGAGAATGAGTGAGCCAAAGTCACCAAGCTGGCTTCTGGCCTAAGGCAGGTCACGAACACACAATCTTCCAATTTGTAATATAGTGCATTAGTGACTACATCTACAGAAAAATATAATACAGAAATTGTGAAGCAATCAAGACACAAAGAATTGCTGCAGTGGAAAGGCATACTGAAAGGGTCCTTCATGGAGTCAAGTATTGAACTTGTTGTGGTGGGCAATGGATTAAGGATACATTCCCAGCAATGAGCGGAAAAGGAGGTTATTGACCACATCTCCTAAACTTTGCCTTGAAGGTTAGAGCCTATTTCTGTGGACTACAGATGATCCCCTCTCCTTTGAATAGCCTTGCTACAGGACCTCATGATTTCTATGTGAAGAAGTTGATGTCGTTCAGCAATTGTTAGACAGGCATTTCAAGAGATCAGGGCTTTCTTTTATTTATTTATTTATTTATTTATTTATTTATTTATTTATTAAATTTTTATACCGCCCTTCTCCCGAAGGACTCAGGGCGGTGTACAGCCAGCGATAAAACAAAATATATACAATTAAAACAACATTTATGATAACATATAGCGCATGCGCCAAGATGGCGCATTGAGGAGAGACGACTTCCGGTGTCCAGCGGCAACGGACGTCTGGAAGGCTTCTCCTGCCTCCAGCGCCCGAATCCGGCCGCCGCCGAGGCCCTCAGGGGCCAGGTGTTCCGAAAAGGACACCTGCCGCACGGGCGGCTCGCCAGGGGTCTCCCAGCCGACATACAGGACTGTGGGGACCGATGCTGGCGCGGCCCTAGGCTTGGCGGGGTTTGAGGCCACAGGCCGCGCCATTATTTTGGTCGCCGCTTGCCGCTGTGCCCGTGACACCGGGCATTGATTTATAACTGCAGCAGCCTGGTGGTGAACAGGAACGGAGAAGAATTGAGGAGGAGAAGGAAGGAAGGAATATCGGTAAATGTGAGTGGAGTGCCCGGAGTGCGGGGGTTTTCTCCCCTGCGGTTGGAAGGAGCACGAGTTATTCTGGAGAGAGGAGAACTTAAAATAAGAAGATTACCGGTTTTGTGGAGCTCTGGAGAGAAGAGGTGATGGAGAAATTTAGGAGGGAAGGTTTGAGGCCCCTCCTTCTGGGGAACAGTGGTGGCGCCCAGCTTCCGCCTTCACTATGAGAATTTTGATGACATCACTTCCTTCGGCTTCCTGGTTGACTAACTGTACTCTGGACTCGTTGCTCCTGTGAGTGCCCCTGGTGGATCCGGAGGAAATTACAAGGATACTGTGCCTGCCTGAGGATTTTGTATTTTTTTTCCTTAATGGCAAAAGGTCAGAGACCAACTGCTGGAGAGATGGAGAGAATTTTGGAAAAGTTATCTAATATGGACAAGAAATTGATGAAATAAGAGCAGAAATTGTGACTATCCAAAAGGATTTAAAGGATACTCAACAAGTTTCAGCAGAAAACAAGCAGAAAGTGGAAGGTTTGAGGGTGAGATGCGGGCAGTGCAGAAAAGAGAGGAGACGACAGGCAATGCTGTGCTTGGACTACAGATGGATAAAATGTCTTATTTCCTTAGGTTTCAAAATTTGGAAGAAGTGGACCAAGAAGACTTGAGAGATGTTGTGACTAAATTGTTGGGAGAATTTCTTGGGAGAGGTGTTGATTTCATGAATTGGGATGTGGATCGAGTTTATAGAGTTAATTCACAATATGCACGCACGCATGCAGTTCCCAGAGAGGTTCATGTCAAATTTGTGAGAAGAGAGACGAGATGAAATTTTAGAAAACATAGGAGTGGGGCACTGATTTACAGGGGCAGGGAGATAGCCATTCTGAGGCAGATTCCCAGACAGGTACGTGAAAAAGAAAGAAATATTATTTTTGTCAAGCAAATTGTACCAGAAGGAGTGGGCTTCAGATGGCTGATGCCAGAGGGATTGATGATTTTCCGGGAGGGCATTACGAAAAAATCAGTACAATTGCGGAGGCTACGGCCTATGTGGAGGAACACAAAGCCTCCTGGAATCAGATGACCCAGGAATTGAAGAAGGGAGGTTATAGATCATGGGGAGCGGCTGCCGCTGTTATGCCCTGAGTTGGGTCAGGCTGAACCCAGAGTTCTGAGATCCAAAACTAGGAAGTGATAAAGATATTTGGGATTGTGTTGGTTTTCCTTATTCTCTTTTGTACGATATTCTGTTTATTCTTGACCCTTCTTTATTACGTATTTAAAATTTGTAAACTTAGCTACTTCGTGTCACCTGCTTGCCATATGGCTGTTGTATGTGTTAAAAAAATTTGAGTAAAATTCTTATTTTAGATAAGAAAAATGAAAATTTACCATACCTGATATGTATTTGTATAAACCTTTTTTTGACTAATAAAAACTTTTTGAATAAAAAAAAAAAAAAAGATGGCGCATTGAGGATCTTCGGTGGTGTGGTTGGTGGCCTTTCCGGGGGTCTGGGACCGAGAGGGTCTGTTTCTGGGCCCTCTCGGTCCCGGACCCTGCCGGGAGAACATCTGAAGTGGCGTTTGGGCTGGAGCTGGCCGGGGCCGGAGCCTCGGAGCAGCTGATGGGCTCAGCGGTCTCGGCGGCGGCGGCGGCGGCGGCGGCGGCGGCGGCGGCGGCGGCGGCGGCGGCGGCGGCGGCGGCGGCGGCGGCGGCGGCGGCGGCGGCGGCGGCGGCGGCGGCGGCGGCGGCGGCGGCGGCGGCGGCGGCGGCGGCGGCGGCGGCGGCGGCGGCGGCGGCGGCGGCGGCGGCGGCGGCGGCGGCGGCGGCGGCGGCGGCGGCGGCGGCGGCGGCGGCGGCGGCGGCGGCGGCGGCGGCGGCGGCGGCGGCGGCGGCGGCGGCGGCGGCGGCGGCGGCGGCGGCGGCGGCGGCGGCGGCGGCGGCGGCGGCGGCGGCGGCGGCGGCGGCGGCGGCAGCGGCGGCCTCCCCCGGGGGCTGAGAGTTTTTTTTTCATCGATGCCGGAGGGGGCCTGGCCGGACTTTCTCCCCTCGGCTTTTGGCGTTTCTCTCGGCGTTTCCTCTGGCCTTCTGTTGGGCCTGTGGTGGGCCTTGGCTGGGGTGATGGCCGCGGCGGTCGCGCCTGGCCTTCGGGTTCCGGCGGCGGTGGCAGCGGCGGCGGATGGCCTCCCCTACTCCCAGGGGCTGAGGACTTTCTATCAACGTTTGAGAACTTTTGAGAACTTTTTTCCATCATTGCCAGAGAGGAGGAGACAGGAGAAGATCGGTCCCCGAGCGGTAGTGCAGGGGGTCGGATGTGTCATCTGGAGGGTTCGGCCCGCTGAGGGAGGAGTTGGAGGCGAGGCTGGCCCTCTTTAAGACCCCCTGCAGCTCGGCCTAGGATTGTCCAGGGTCAGGCCTGAGGAACAGGGGCAACCGGGAATGGAGTTTTTGACATCAAGGCCCACATTGACTTTAACACCAAGGCCGTATGGACTGACTTGGAGGAGAATGGCTTGTCATCTGGACCTGGGAAAGTGGGGCCGTTTGGGTTTGGGGGTAGAATAATGGCCCCACAGAATCCTGGAAGTCCATGGTCCATCTCGCCAGCCAGGGAGCCTAGTCTTGCTGCAATAACATTTTGACATCATGACCGGCTTGGATGGACTGCTGACTGTACTGTATTTTTATTGATGCGAAGATTTTCAACTGCGGACCTTCTTGCCCTGCGAGATTCCCTCTCAGGTCTGGCCTCCACACTATCGAGGGCACATCTCGAGGACGGGTTTTGGAACCCCAGAGTTGGCATGCAAATCTAGGAGGCTTAGGGATTTTAATGAACTGTTTTAATCGCTTTGGTGTTTTAAGGGAATTTTAAGGGGAGGGAAATTGATGGGTTTGGCTTTGGGGTGGATGGGCCCGTCAGAGGGGCTAGGTCCACCATGTGTTCACGCGGTAACTTAATAGGTCCTGGGGTTATGGCGAGGTGCCCAGTTTGTCAGGGTCGAGCTATTACTACGGTAAGTGGGAGAGGCAGATATGACGGAAGGGGGCCACATCAGGTCTGGGGCTCGCCCTCGCTGTTTACAGCGATTATGCTCGCCCCAGAAATTTCCGTGACCAGTGGCCAGGATAATCGGGACCTGGGCCTCCGGCTGATGTTATGTAATGCCAGGTCCATGTTAATAAAGCCCCTGATCTCAGATCTTATTCAGGAAGGGACCGCGGACGTTATGGGCATTACGGAGACCTGGCTGGGCACCAAGGGGGGTCCCCTAGTGGAGATGTGCCCACCAGGCTTCCGAGCATTCCATCAGCCGAGGCCCAGGGTAGGGGTGGAGGGTGGCGGTTATCATTAAGGAGAGTCTTGAGCCGAGGAAACCACTGTGCCTCAGATAGCTGGGTGTGAATCCTCTTCGTGAAGTGGGGTCGTAGAACTCAGGTGGGCTTGTTGATCACGCACTGGCTCCTTGCTGCGTGACTACAGCCCTGCCTGAGCTGTTGAGTTGCTGGCGGGTTGGCAGTTGAAACCCCAGACTGTTGGTCATGGGGATTTCAATTTGCCATCAGCCGCGTAGCATCCTCGACAGCTCAGGAGTTCATGGCTTCCATGACGCCATGGACCTGATTCAGTTAATTGACGGCCCTACCCACGTCGGGAGGTACCCTAGACCTGATTTTATCTCTAGCCAGTGGTCTAATGATCTGGTTTTAAATGATTTAGTTGTGGAACCTTTGTCATGGTCAGATCATTTTCTCCTTCGTCTAGACTTTCTGACCGCTACCCACCACCGCAGGGAGACAGAACCAATGCGTTGGTTCCGTCCCAGGCGCCTGATGGACCCGGAGAGGTTCCTGACGGAGCTTGGGCCGTTTCCCGAACACCTGGCCCACGACTCGACTGAAGAGCTAGTTGCGGCCTGGGAACGGGCCGCGGCTGGAGCTTTGGACCGTGTCGTGCCTTTGCGGCCTCTGACCCGGCGTCGGTCTCAACCAGCTCCTTGGTTCTCCGAGGAGCTGAGGGAGATGAAGCGCCGGAGAAGACGCCTAGAGAGTGCCTGGAGATCCAGCTGCTCTGAGGCTCACCGGACACTAGTTAGGTCCTATAGCAGGACCTACCTAGTGGCAATGAGGGTTGCGAAGCGTTCCTACGTTTCCTCCCTCATTGCGTCGGCAGATAACCGCCGCCGCTGGGTGACCCGCTCCTTCAACAGGAGGGGCGGGAGGACCCCCTACAAGGGCGTGCCAAGGAGTTTAACGGTTATCTATATGACAAAATCATATAGAGTTATATGATTTTGGGGTTATAGAGGGAGCCCCTCGTGGCTCCCGTATGACACCTATCCTGCGCAGACTGCACTGGCTACCTGTGGCCTTGCGGGTGCGCTTCAAGGTTTTGGTAACCACCTTTAAAGCGCTCCATGGCATAGGGCCGGGTTACTTACGGGACCGTCTACTGCTACCGAATACCTCTCATCGGCCCGTGCGCTCTCACAGAGAGGGACTCCTCAGGGTGCCGTCAGCTAGGCAGTGTCGTCTGGCGACGCCCAGGGGAACGGCCTTCTCTGTGGGGGCTCCCACCCTCTGGAACGAACTCCCCCCAGGACTCCGTCAACTTCCGGACCTCCGAACCTTCCGTCGCGAGCTTAAAACACAACTATTCATCTGCGCAGGACTGGACTAGTTTTTAAATTTTATAGGGGTTTTAATTGGTTTTAATATTTATACTATTTTTAATAATTTGGCTTTTTGAATAAGTTTTTTAATGGTTTTCTTAAATTGTATATATATGTTTATTTGCCTGTGAACCGCCCTGAGTCCTTCGGGAGATAGGGCGGTATACAAATACGAATAATAAATAAATAAATAAATAAATAAAATCGTTCAGCTTCGGGACGGATTGGATCAAAATTGGGTAGACCCAGGCAAGGGTTCCGAGGCCCGTCTTGTTGAGGTGGTTTGGGATGACTTTGATCCTGTGACTCCCGAGGACATGGACAGGTTGCTGGGTAGGCTGAACGCCACCACATGTTTACTGGATCCGTGCCCCTCCTGGTTAGTACTGGCTACTCAGGAGGTGACACGAGGCTGGCTCCAGGGGATTACAAATGCTTCTTTGCGGGAGGGGGTCTTTCCCGCGGCCTTGAAAGAGGCGGTGATGAGACCCCTCCTCAAGAAGCCTTCCCTGGACCCAGCTGTTTTAGGGAACTACCGGCCAGTCTCCAATCTTCCAGTGAAGGTTGTAGAGAGTGTGGTGGCATGTCAGCTACCCCAGTACCTGGATGAAGCTGTCTATCTAGACCTGTTCCAGTCCGCTTCCGCCCGGATACAGTACGGAGACAGCTTTGGTCGCACTGGTGGATGATCTCTGGAGGGCCAGGGATAGGGTTACTCCTCTCCCCTGGTCCTATTAGACCTCTCAGCGGCTTTTGATACCATCGACCATGGTATCCTGCTGCGCCGGTTGGAGGGGTTGGGAGTGGAGGCACCGTTTATCGGTGGTTCTCCTCCTACCTCTGATCGGACGCAGACGGTGTTGACAGGGGGGCAGAGATCGACTCCAAGGTGCCTCATGTGTGGAGTGCCGCAGGGGTCAATTCTCTCACCCCTCCTGTTCAACATCTATATGAAGCCGCTGGGTGAGATCATCAGTGGCTTTGGGGTGAGATACCAACTGTACGCTGATGACACCCAGCTGTACTTTTCCACCCCGGGCCACCCCAGTGAAGCTGTCGAAGTGCTGTCCCGGTGTCTGGAAGCCGTACGGGTCTGGATGGGGAGGAACAGGCTCAAACTTAATCCCTCCAAGACGGAGTGGCTGTGGATGCCGGCATCTCGGTACAGTCAGCTGCAGATGCGGCTGTCTGTCGGGGGTGAATCATTGGCCCCGATGGAGAAGGTACGTGTTATGTATCTTTAAATATTTTGGGCGGGAAACAAGCACGTTGCTGATTGGTTGAAGCCGCCGGTTAAACAGTATATAAAGGGTTGTTTTTCCCCAGCCAGGTTGCTGGGTTCACCATATATTAAAGAGCTGTTGTCACTACCCTGGTCTCCAGCCTCGTTACTTCCCGAACTTAACACTGGCGACGAAGGTGGGATATCGAGGCTAAGGAGCACCAGAACCGAGCTGAAGCACGAAAGAACCGAACCCAGCAAACACAGGGCAGAAAAGCGGAGATGGCCAGTTACACTCCGCCCGCACCGTTTGACCCGGCCAGAGAGAAATGGGGAACGTATATGACCCGTTTCGAAAGCTTTCTAGAAGCCAACGAACTGCAAGGAGTTCCAGACAACCGCAAAAGGGCATACTTCTTGAGCCACTGCGGTCCCGAGGTCATCGACATCGCGGAAGCCCTGGCAGAGCCAACGCCGATACAATCGGTATCGTGGCAAACTCTGCAAACCCTGCTAAAAAACCATTTCGCGCCAACGCCGTCCAAATACGTGCGGCGTTTTGAATTTGGAGAGCGCCGACAGCTAGAGGGCGAATCCATCGGCGACTACATGGCCGCCCTGCGGAAAGCCTCCAAAGACTGTGGGTACCGAGACCTGGACGAGGTGCTGCTGGAGCAACTCATCAGGGGGGTCAGAGACATGCGTTTGCGGAGGCGGCTGCTATCGAAAAGCAATCTGACGCTGGCGAACGCCCTGGACGAAGCCCGAGCGCATGAAATGTCCACCCAAGCGGCGGAGACACTGCAAAAGCCTCTCACACCAAAGGCGAGCACAAAGTCAACCCCGGTGCACCAAGAAGAGATCCAGACCGAATCCGACGGTGAGGATGAGGAAGGGGTCTGCCGAACCGAGAAACGCGCAAAGAGGACCGACGAATGCGGAAGTTGCGGAGGTCAACACCAGCGCCAACGCTGCAAGTTTAAGGACGCAACATGTCGGCGGTGCGAGAAGAAAGGGCACCTAGCTCAAGTCTGTCGAGCTCCCCAACCTTCCCGCCGAAAATTCAAATCGGCCAATCAGAGCGCGGGATCGGCAAGGCGACCCGCGATTGGCTCAAACAAAAAAGGCGCGGATTCGAACCAAACGACTGTGGTCATAGGTCACCAACCCGAGTGGAGAAGAAGATCTTCACCAAACCCAAAATAGAGGGAGTGCGGTGCCGACTCGAAGTGGACACCGGGTCAGCGATCACCATCATGTCCTGGGACACTTTGGCGAAGTCACTGCCATCAGTCGCGAAGCGCCACCTGCAAACACAACGGCTACGAGTCCACGACTACCAAGGGAATCGAATCCCTGTTCGAGGGACCACCTCTGTCCGAGTCGAGTACGGACCACACAAGAAGACCCTGCCCATCACGATCGTCGAAGGGACCCTGCCTAGTTTGTTGGGACTAGACTGGTTTCGTGCACTGGGCATGGGAGTGACTGGCATCTACAGAAGTGACTGTAATCTGAAAGACATCTCATGAACGAGTTCAAGATGTCTTCAAGGACTGCCTGGGCAAGTACAAGGGGACCCCTATTTCCTTCAACTTAGACCCCCAGGTAGCTCCCATTAGGTTAAAGGCAAGGAGAGTCCCTTTTGCCCTTAAACCTAAAATTGACAAGGAGCTAGATAAGCTCATAAATCAGGGAATTTTGGTGCCAGTCGACCACGCAAAGTGGGAGACGCCAATCGTCACCCCAGTAAAACCAGACGGGTCAATTAGAATCTGCGCTGACTACAAGGCGACGCTAAACAAAGCCTTACAGAAAAGCGCCACCCAGTTCCGTGGTGCAACACTTGCTGCACTCTTTGGGGCAAGGGCAAGTCTTTGCAAAGTTAGACTTGGCTCAAGCCTACCAACAACTGCCCGTAGACGCCAACACAGCCGAAGCCCAAACGATTGTAACTCACAGGGGGGCATTCAAGTGTACCCGATTACAATTTGGGGTGAGTGTGGCACCGGGGCTGTTCCAAAACTTAATGGAACGACTTCTGCAAGGGCTCCCAGGGGTAGTTCCCTACTTCGATGATGTATTGATATCAGCGGAAAATGTAGAGGAATTGGGGGAGCGTCTGAGAAAGGTTCTGGGCATTTTCCGGTCAGCCGGACTAAAGGTTAAAGTGAACAAATGCCAGATAGGGGTAGAATCCGTCGAATTCTTGGGCTACCGAATAGACAAGAAAGGAATTCACCCCACTGAGAGCAAGGTCAAAGCAATCAGAAAGGCTCCAGCGCCCACAAACAAAACAGAGCTACAGGCATTCCTGGGGCTAGTGAATTTTTACGCGGTCTTTTTAAAAAACAAAGCGACCGTTGCTGAACCGCTGCATAAGCTTCTAGGGAAAAATACTGTTTGGTCTTGGGGAAAGTCGGAAAGTAGGGCTTTCGAAGCAGTAAAAACCTGCTCGAGCGATAGCCTGCTCATCCAGTATCATAGCTCATTACCCTTAGTGCTGGTTTATATGCCTCCCTTACGGAGTGGGGCTGTGCTCAGCCACAGACTTCCAAACGGCACAGAAGCCCCTATAGCCTTCTACTCCAGAACGATGTCCTCCCAGAGAGGAACTATAGCCAGTTAGATAAGGAAGCGCTAGCAATTGTGTCAGGGTGAAAAATTTCACGAATATGTTTTTGGGCGAGACTTTGAAATTGTGACTGACCACAGACCGCTGTTAGGAATACTGGCTGGCGATCGCCCAACGCCTGTGGCACTTTCGCCACGCTTGACTCGATGGACTATTTTCTTAGCCGCTTATTCTTACAAGCTGCAGCATCGACCAGGAAAAGAAGTGGGGCATGCGGACGCTAAGCAGATGCCCACTACCAGGGGCGATCAAGACCCCACTCCGGGACGCCCATCCTGCTTATTGACTCTTTGGACTCTGGCCCAGTCACATCTAAGGAAGTGGCTCGGCATCATACCGACATTATGTTAAGGACTGTACCGGTTGGGTACAAGAGGGTGTCACCGGGCGAACGGTTTAAGGAATTTGTAAAAAAACGTGATGAGCTCTCGGCTCAAGGGGGGTGCCTATTATGGGGTGATCGTGTGGTAATCCCGGATAAATTAAGGGGAAAGGTATTGGACCTCCTCCACGAGGGTCACCCAGGGATCGTAAGGATGAAGGGGTTAGCAAGAAGCTATGTGTGGTGGCCACTCATGGACTCAGAGATTGCTGAGAGGGTAGGGAAATGCCAGGCTTGCCAAGAGTCCAGACCTCTACCCCCAACGGCCCCAGTCAGGGAATGGGACAAACCCCAAGGGCCCTGGTCAAGAATCCACATTGATTTTGCTGGCCCTTTCCACGGCCAAACCTTCCTAGTGGTTGTCGACGCATTCTCTAAATGGTTAGAGATCATACTCATGAAATCCACTACGGCCGAGGCAGTAATCGCAGCCCTGCGCCACCTATTCGCAACCCACGGGTTGCCTGACACTCTGGTGTCCGACAACGCCCGCAATTCCACGGCAGCCCAGTTTGAGGAATACTTGGCAGAGGAGGGCATCCGACATGCCCTCTCTGCGCCTTTCCACCCCGCGCCGAATGGCCTTGCAGAGCGTTCCGTCCGAGCGCTAAGGAGGCATTGTCCAGGCTCAAGCCAGGTGACTGGCAAACAAAGATAGATTTCTTTCTGGCCGTTCAGCACAGAACCCCAAGCACTGCTACAGGCAGAAGCCCAGCCGAACTATTGATGGACGGAAGCTCCGTGCCCACTTGACTGCTTGAATCCCCATTACACACCAGAGGGTTACAAGGGGGAACTAGAAAAAACGAGAGAAATGGGCATAGGCGACCGAGTGTGGGCCCGCAACTATGGGGACGGCCCAAGTTGGCTCGCAGGGCAAATCATAAAAGCAACCGGTCCAAAGTCATACTTGGTCGAATTACAAGACAACCGAGTATGGAGGCGCCACATAGATCAGATAAGGAAACGAATAGCTGAACAACCCGAGCAAAATGAGACAGATAATGACCACTCCTTATTTGAACCCACAGCTGACCATAACCCGGGGGAGGCGCAAGACTTAGCTGAGGTCCCGGAGGTCCAGCGACGCCATCAGGTTCCCGATGGAAACAGCAGGGAAAATTCAAAAAGTAATCCAGGGCCGGATGGCCAAGAAAAAGAGTCTGCAAGTAATCCAGGGCCCGATGGCCTAGAGAAAGAGCTGGGAGGAGAAAACAGCCCCTCCGACCAGCTCAAAACACCACCCAGGACTGAACCGCGCAGGTCCGAAAGAATTAGGAGACGCCCAGGTTATTTGCGTGACTACGTCGAAAAATAACATGTAAATAATATGTAAATAGTGGTAAAGTGTTTTCTGGGAGGGGAGGAGTGTTATGTATCTTTAAATATTTTGGGCGGGAAACAAGCACGTTGCTGATTGGTTGAAGCCGCCGGTTAAACAGTATATAAAGGGTTGTTTTTCCCCAGCCAGGTTGCTGGGTTCACCATATATTAAAGAGCTGTTGTCACTACCCTGGTCTCCAGCCTCGTTACTTCCCGAACTTAACAGTACGCAACTTGGGCGTGCTCCTGGATGGTCGGTTGTCCTTTGAAGACCATTTGGTGACCGTCTCCAGGAGAGCATTTTATCAGGTTCTCCTGATCCGCCAGTTGCGTCCCTTCCTGGACCGGGATGCCCTATGCACAGTCACTCATGCTCTCGTTACCTCTCGCCTGGACTACTGCAATGCTCTCTACATGGGGCTCCCCTTGAAGAGCACCCGGAGACTTCAGCTAGTTCAGAACGTGACTGCGCGGGTTATTGAGGGAGCGTCTCAGAGCTCCCACATAACACCTATCCTGCGCAGACTGCACTGGCTACCTGTTGTTTTCCGGGTGCGCTTCAAGGTATTGGTTACCACCTTTAAAGCGCTCCATGGCTTAGGACCGGGCTATCTACGGGACCGCCTACTGCCAGCTTCGATCTCCCTAAAGGCCAATAAATTAAAATTTAGATTTTAAAATTTTTTAAAATATTATTATTATTTAAAATAAAGCAAATTATAAAGGCCAATAAATTAAAATTTAGATTTTAAAATTTTTTAAAATATTAACAAACCCCAAATTTAAAAACCCCAAGGGCCCTGGTCAAGAATCCACATTGATTTTGCTGGCCCTTTCCACGGCCAAACCTTCCTAGTGGTTGTCGACGATTCTCTAAATGGTTGGAGATCATACTCATGAAATCCACAGCCGAGGCAGTAATCGCAGCCCTGCGCCACCTATTCGCAACCCACGGGTTGCCTGACACTCTGGTGTCCGACAACGGCCCGCAATTCACGGCAGCCCAGTTTGAGGAATACTTGGCAGAGGAGGGCATCCGACATGCCCTCTCCGCGCCTTTCCACCCTGCGTCGAATGGCCTTGCAGAGCGTTCCGTCCGGAGCGCTAAGGAGGCATTGTCCAGGCTCAAGCCAGGTGACTGGCAAACAAAGATAGATTTCTTTCTGGCCGTTCAGCACAGAACCCCAAGCACTGCTACAGGCAGAAGCCCAGCCGAACTATTGATGGGACGGAAGCTCAGGTGCCCACTTGACCGTTTGAATCCCCATTACACACCTGAGGGTTACAAGGGGGAACTAGAAAGAACGAGAGAAATGGGCATAGGCGACCGAGTGTGGGCCCGCAACTATGGGGACGGCCCAAGTTGGCTCGCAGGGCAAATCATAAAAGCAACCGGTCCAAAGTCATACTTAATCGAATTACAAGACAACAGAGTATGGAGGCGCCACATAGATCAGATAAGGAAACGAATAACTGAACAACCCGAACCAAACGAGACAGATAATGACCACTCCTTATTTGAACCCACAGCTGACCATATCCCGGGGGAGGCGCAAGACTTAGCTGAGGTCCCGGAGGTCCAGCGACGCCATCAGGGTCCCGATGGAAACAGCAGGGAAAATTACAAAAGTAATCCAGGGCCCGATGGCCTAGAGAAAGAGCTGGGAGGAGAAAACAGCCCTCCGACCAGCTCAAAACACCACCCAGGACTGAACCGCGAGGTCTGAAAGAATTAGGAGACGCCCAGGTTATTTGCGTGACTACGCCGAAAAATAACATGTAAATAATATGTAAATAGTGGTAAAGTGTTTTCTGGGAGGGCCTTCTCTGTGGGAGCTCTCCCTGGAACGAACTTCCCTCGGACTTGACAATTACCTGACCTTAGGACCTTTCATGAACTTAAAACTTATTTATTTCGTATGGCTGGACTAGCCTGATTTTATTTTTATTGGATGGGTTTTAAAATTTTGTTATTTTACGGGGCGTCCTTTTAATATTTTGGGCATTTCAATTAGATTTTTAAGGGATGTTTTTAGTTGTTGTGTGTATTTGTATTTTATCTGCCTGTTCACCGCCCTGAGTCCTTCGGGAGAAGGGCGGTATACAAATTAAAATATTATTATTATTATTATTATTATTATTTAAAATAAAGCAAATTATAAAGGCCAATAAATTAAAATTTAGATTTTAAATTTTTTTAAAATATTAACAAACCCCAAATTTAAAATTCTACATTATTATGCCAGTCCCGCTTGAATAAATAGATGTGTTTTAAGCTCACGACGGAAGGTCCGAAGATCAGGCACTTGATGTAGGCCAGGGGGAAGTTCATTCCAGAGCGTCGCTGCCCCCACAGAGAAGGCCCTACTCCTGGGGGCCACCAGCCGACACTATTTGGTGGACGGCACCCTGAGAAGACCCTCTCTGTGAGAGCGTACGGGTCAGTGGGAGGCAAAGGGTAACAGCAGGCGGTCCCGTAAGTACCCGAGTCCTAAGCCATGGAGCGCTTTAAAGGTGGTAACCAAAATCTTGAAGCGCACCCGAAAAACCACAGGAAGCCAGTGCAGACTACGGAGTAGTGATGTCACGTGGGAGCCATGAGCGGCTCCTCACATTACTCAAGGCTGCCGCATTCTGGACTAACTGTAGCCTCCGGGTGCACCTCAAGGGCAGCCCCATGTAGAGAGCGTTGCAGTAATCCAACCTAGATGTAACCAGACCGTGAGTGACCATGCATAAGGCATCCCGGTCAAGGAAGGGACGCAACTGGCGGACCAAGCAAACTTGGTAAAAAGGCCCTCCTGGAGACGGCCTCCAGATGTTCATCAAAGGACAGCCGTCCATCCAGGAGGACGCCCAAGTTGCGGACCACCTCCTTTGGGGCCACTAACTCACCCCCAACAGTCAGCTGCGGATGCAGCTGACTGTACCGGGGTGCCGGCATCCACAGCCACTCCGTCTTGGAGGGATTGAGCTTGAGTCTGTTTCTCCCCATCCAGACCCGTACAGCCTCCAAACACCGGGACAGCAGTTCGACCCCTTCGTTGGGGTCGTCCGGGGTGGAAAAGTACAGCTGAGTGTCATCAGCATACAGATGATAACTCACCCCGAAACCACTGATGACCTCGCCCAGCGACTTCATATAGATGTTGAACAGGGTAGGCAAGAGAATCGACCCCTGGGGCACCCCACAAGTGAGGCGCCTCGAGGACGACATCTGCCCCCCTGTCAACACCCTCTGTGACCGGTCAGAGAGATAGGAGGAGAACCACCGCTAAACGGTGCCCCCCACTCCCAATCCCTCCAACCGGCGCAGCAGGATACCATGGTCGATGGTATCAAAAGCCGCTGAGAGATCTATTAGGACCAAGGCAGAGGAACAGCCCCTGTCCCTGGCCCTCCAGAGGTCATCCACCAACGCGACCAAAGCCGTCTCCGTGCTATAACCGGGTCGGAAGCCGGACTGGAACGGGTCTAGATAGACAGCTTACTCCAGGTGCCGGGGGAGCTGCCATGCAACCACACTCTCTACAACCTTCGCCACAAAGCGAAGGTTGGAGACAGGACGATAGTTTCCCAAAATAGCTGGGTCCAGGGAAGGCTTCTTGAGGAGAGGTCTCACCACCGCCTCTTTCAAGGCGGCAGGGAAAACCCCTTCCACCAAAGAAGCATTTATAATCCCCTGGAGCCAGCCTCGTGTCACTTCCTGAGCAGCCAGCACTAACCAGGAAGGACACGGGTCCAGTAAACATGTAGTTGCATGTAACCTCCCCAGCAACCTGTCCACATCCTCGAGAGCCACAGAATCAAACTCATCCCAAATAACCTCAATAAGACGCGACTCTGTCATCTCGGTCGGATCACCGCAATCTTGGTCCAAACTATCCCGAAGTTGAACGATTTTATCGTATAGATAACCGTTAAACTCCTCAGCTCGTCCCTGTAAGGGGTCATCCCGTCCCCCTTGATGAAGAAGGGAGCGGGTCACCCGAAACAAGGCGGCCGGGCGGTTATCTGCCGATGCAATGAGGGTGGAAACGTAGGAACGTTTCGCCTCCCTCATTGCCACTAGGTAGGTCTTAGTAAAAGACCTCACTAGTGTCCGATCAGCCTCGGAACGGCTAGACCTCCAAATACTCTCTAGGCGTCTTCTCCGGCGTTTCATCTCTCTCAGCTCCTTGGAAAACCAGGGAGCCTGGTTTAGTGTTTATGCTTATGGCATTTTGTTGTTTGGTACAACAATTCGTGAGAGAACTAATGTTTTAGATTTGTTCATCTCAGTTAACTTGCCACATGGAAAGTGAAGCATGCCACAATCTTTGGACAGTTTTCTTCTTTACTGAGCCTCATGATTCTATAAATTGTACTGCTGAGACAGATTTTTTTTAGTATTGGCAATTGGGAATTTTTGGGAATCTGGCTTGGTAATTGTATTAATGTCATATAGGCAACAGATGAAGGTAATTCAAGAAGTATTTTGCATTTGTATTATCTTGAGTCTTTTCTCATTGAAAAGATGGAACTTTGCAAAGTTTCATGGAGACATTTCACAGATCCTGCTTCCACACCTACTCTGCAGCACTGAGAAGAATTTGTGGTGCTTCTATGTGTGTGTGTGTGTGTGTGTGTGTGTGTGTGTGTGTGTGTGTGTGTGTATTGAAAAACTGTTTGGATATGTTCTTCAAAAAAAAGGTTCTTGGGGTGATAAACCTCAAGGAATTTTGGGATAGGAATATAGGAATTTTGGGAGTCAGTCTTGCTTTATACCTATTCCATACCCTCAACATTACAAGGCTAATAAAATTATTACTAAATTCTATATTGATATTAACTCAATCAACCGTGTCATCCAAATCTCAAAATAACTTCTTCCAAGTCCAACAACCTCAGAATAACCAAATTGGAACTGAGTTGGAAGGGACCTTGGATGTCAGCTATTCCAATCTTCTGATAAAGCTGGAAACCTTATACCAGATGTATCCATCTGATTCAGTTCTAAGTTGGGGGAAACACACTGGAAACACGGAGACTGATTGGAAAGATGGTTTATTGATGAATCAGAACCACATTTGGCTCTGGGCAGCTGATCACATGGAGTTGAGAGTGAGGGGTTTTTATATCTTCTCTTGGGCTTTGAACTTGAGCTTCCTATTCCTGTGCATGAGCATGTATTCTATTGGCTGTTGTAGCGTTCGTAGCTAGCTCTGTAAGTTGTCTGAGTGCCAGGTTTGGTTGAAGTGTGGACTGCTGATGCAATGTCCTTAGGAGATTGTGCCATGTGGTGAGCTCTGCTGCTAGATGGGTTAATCCTATTATGTGGTGGAGAGTTGTGTCTATCCCATTACCCTGGAGCTGGAGGTCTTTTGTCTTGTAGATAGGTTGGCTCAGTCTTTCTTAATGGGCACCAAATATCTTTTGGGTCAGGGAGCTATTTTCTGTCTTTAAAACATGTTTTCTTCTTTTATCATCCAGGGAAATATAATATTCTGCCTTTTTAATATTTCTCAAAATATCTCATTAGTCAGTCAACCTTTCAATCAAACCAACCACTTTAAATTGCCATAGATATCTGCAGTTTCTATGGGGATGCCTTGTGTTTATTTGCAATTTGACAAAAGAGCCATGTACTTTCTAGATTGCAAGGTGTTTTCTGCTGCAAGGTGGTTTGTGTTGTACCTGATGCTGGAAACAGATGCTGTTGCCTTAATGACTTACTGAATTACAGAATAACAGAAAAATAACAGAATAACAGAATAGCAGAGTTGTCCAAAAGAGATTGGGCAATCATTTGTCTGAAATGATATATGTTAAGTTCGGGCAATGAAGAGGCAGGAGACAATACAAGTGACAACAGCTCTTTGGTTTATTGTGATCCCAGCAAAAGCCAACAGGCAAAAACCCCTCTTTGAATAGTATTTTGGCTGAGGCATCAGCCAATCAGCAACGTGCATTTTCCCCCCCAAATTTCCCTCCTAAAATTCAAATACATTACACTCCTCCCCTCCCAGAACACATTTTACCATATTTACATAGTTTTTTGCATAACATTTGCATGTTATTTTTCCACGTAGTCACGCAGGTAGACAGGGCGTCTCCTAACTCTTTCTGAACTGCGCAATTCATTCCCTGGGAGTGAGTCGAGCTGGTCGGAGGGACTGTTTGTTCCTCCCAGCTCCTCCTCTGGGCCATCCGGCCCTGGATTATTGGCAGAGTCGTCCCTGCTGTACTCTGGAGGAGCCGGTTGGCGTCGCTGGACTTCTTTAGACTCAGCTAAGTCCTCCGATCTCCTCGGGGTTGAGTTAGCTGTTGGTTCGAATATTGGGTAGTCAGGGTCTGGCTGTTTGGTTTCTGGATTGTTTTGTATTCTTTTTCGTAATTGATCTATGTGGCGTCTCCACACTCGGCCATCCCCCATGTCCATTATGTATGACTTTGGGCCCGTCACTCCTACAATTGTTCCCTTTAGCCACACTGGGCCCTCACTATAGTTATGTGCCCATACCGGGTCACCTATTGTCATTGTTCTGGTTCTTCCCTTTGTGCTTTGGTACCCATCAGGGGAGTATGTTGGGTTTAACTGATCTAGGGGGCACCGGAGTCTTCTACCCATTAATAACTCCGATGGGCTGCGGCCGGTGGTCACACAGGGAGTTCTATGTTGGACTGCCAGGAAGGTATCAATTTTGGATTGCCAATCTCCTGGGCTAATTCTAGATAGCGCTTCCTTGGCACTGCGTACGAAACGTTCTGCAAGTCCGTTCATCGCCGGGTGGAAAGGTGCTGAGAGGACATGTCGGATGCCCTCTTCTGCCAAGTACCCCTCAAACTGGATGGCCGTGAACTGTGGGCCATTATCGGACACTAGAGTGTCGGGCAACCCGTGTGTCACAAATAGATGTCTCAAGACTGTGATTACAGCTTCCGCTGTTATGGTTTTCATGAGTAAAATTTCTAACCACTTCGAGTAGGCATCTACCACAATTAAGAAGGTCTGCCCATGGAACGGCCCGGCAAAATCTATGTGGATCCTGGACCAAGGACCCTGGGGTTTCTCCCAGTCCCTTATGGGGGCTGTTGGGGGTAGTGGCCTTGATTCTTGACATGCTTGGCATTTCCCTACCCGGTCGCTAATGTCTTTATCCATTTGTGGCCACAACATGTAACTTCTCGCTAGGCTTTTCATCCTCACAATCCCCGGGTGGCCCACATGCAATAGTTCCAACATATGCCCTCGTAATTTCTCCGGAATAACCACTCTATCCCCCCATAACAGACAACCCCCTTGTACTGACAGTTTCGAACGCTTTTTTGTAAACTCTTTGAAACGATCCCCCGGTGCAGCGGGCCATCCCCTCTGCACCCAACCGATCACAGTTCTTATGACAATGTCTTTGTAAGATGCCCTAGTCACTTCCGTAGATGTGACTGGGCCAGAGTCCAAAAAGTCAATTAACAAGACGGGTGTCCCTGGGGTCGGGTCTTCAATAGTCTCTGGCAACGGGCATCTACTTAAAGCGTCCGCATGTCCCATGTCCTTGCCCGGTCGGTGAGACAGTTTGTATGAATATGCTGCCAGGAAAATAGTCCAATGGGTCAGCCTGGGTGATAATGCAACCGGTGTTGGACGGTCCCCCGCCAAGAGTCCCAATAAAGGTCTGTGGTCTGTGACTATTTCAAATTGCCGCCCAAATAGGTACTCGTGGAATTTTTTAACCCCAGAAACTATAGCCAGGGCCTCCCGGTCTAGTTGGCTATAGTTCCTTTCCGCTGCGGACATCGTGCAGGAAAAATATGCGATAGGAGCTTCTGAACCGTTCAGTAACCTGTGGCTGAGGACAGCCCCTACTCCGTAGGGTGATGCATCATAAACTAGTACTAGTGGCAACGTCCCATTGTACTGAATTAGAAGGCTATCGCTGGACAAGAGATTCTTAACCCCCTCAAATGCCCTAGCCTCAATCCTGCCCCACGACCAAGCAGCTTTTTTCGCTAGTAATTTATGCAGCGGTTCGGCTACTGTTGCCTTATTTTTTAAAAATACTGCATAGAAGTTTACGAGCCCCAAAAATGCTTGTAATTCTGTTTTGTTTTTTGAGGTTGGAGCCTTTCTAATGGCTCACACTTTGCTCTCAGTTGGGTGGATGCCTTCCTTATCTATCCGGTAACCCAAGAATTCCACAGATTTAACTCCTATCTGGCATTTGTTGAGTTTAACCTTAAGCCCCGCAGACCTGAAAATGCCCAAAACCTTCCGCAATTTGATCCCTAATTCTTCCAAGTTTTCTGCTGATACCAGTACATCGTCGAAATATGGAACTACTCCCAGTAGACCCTGTAGGAGTCGTTCCATTAGGTTTTGGAATAACCCGGGGGCTACACTAACTCCGAACTGAAGTCGAGTGCATTTAAAAGCGCCCCGATGTGTGACAATTGTCTGCGCTTCGGCCGTTCCGTTGTCAACTGGTAGTTGTTGGTAGGCTTGAGCCAGATCGAGTTTGGCAAAAACCTGTCCCTGCCCTAACGAGTGCAACAAATGTTGCACTACGAGAACAGGGTAAGCACTCTTTTGCAATGCTTTGTTAAGCGTTGTCTTATAGTCAGTGCAAATGTATTTTGGCTGAGGCATCAGCCAATCAGCAACGTGCATTTCCCACCCAAATTTCCCTCCTAAAATTCAAATACATTACAGTATAGGATTGGACTAGAAGACCTCCGAATTCCCTTTCAAGGTCCCTTTCAACTCTATTATTCTATGTTCTATGTTGCAAGAGATCTTGAGCAGGAGGAGGAAGTGAACAGCTAACAGTTGAATATTGTTTATCTCAACCAATCAGTTGATCAGTTAGTATCAGTACTAACTGATACTAGTTAGTATAAAAAATATTCTTTTTGTAAGGTTTCTGCCGCTTTGGTGGACATCTCGTGTGCCCTGGCCTCATCCAGGGCTATCGCCAGGGTTAGGTTGCTTTTCAACAGCAGCCGCCTCTGTAGTCGGATGTCCCTGACCCCACAAATGAGTTGTTCTAATAAAGTGTCCTCCAAGTCTCTATACTCACAGTGGGTTGCGGCTTTCCTTAATGCGGCCATGTACGCGCTTATCGATTCACCCTCTCGCTGAACTCTTTGCCTCAACTCGAACCGTTGTACAAACTTCGACGGCACTCTTCCATTGGGGATAAGAGAACATTTCAGGGTTTATAGACCTAAACCTCCTTTCTCCTCCCTGCCTGTGATAGAATTGGTCTTAGAAATGGCTCTTTGCCTTGAGTGCAGAGCCTGTCTTCTGGAGTGTTGGCTATTCCTGCCAGCTTGGTGCCAATTGACAGAGGAAATAGATCTTCAGATAGTAAAGAAAATTAAATATTTAGCATCTATTTAACAGCAAGATATGCAACAATTAAAGATGATAACTATATAAAAAAATGCAACAAATTAAGTTGGACTTGGAGAAATGGAAGAATGTACAACTATCTTTGATAGGGAGAATAGCCACTATAAAAATGAATATACTACCAAAACTACTTTTTTATTGCAAACGATACCGATAAAAATAGAGGAAAAATATTTTGAAGAACTAAATAGAACAATCTTGAAGTATATTTGGCAAGGGAAAAAAGCAAGAATAAAACTGAAAATGTTACAGGAATCTAAAAGCAATGGAGGTTTTGCACTACCAGATTGGGAGCTACACTATCAGGCATCTGTACTTACATGGGTAAAAGAATAGATAAACTTGAAATGTAGAAGATTATTACCATTGGAGGGACATGATCTTCAGCTAGGATGGCACACTTTTTTATGTTATAGAAGGAGTACAATATCTAGATATTTTCAAAGACGCTATGTGAGGAATGTTTTGCTTCTGGTATGGGAAAAAAATAAATTACAAAACTATATGAAAATACCAGTCTGGCTTTCTATAATGGAAGCATTGATACATCCAAATCTTATTAATTTGGAAAACAATGTATTTTATAAAGACATTTTAAATGAGAATGGTGAACTTAAAACTAGACAACAACTACAAAACCAAGGGCTGGATTTAGCTTGGTGGCCGCATTTGCAAATGCAATCAAGATACAAGAAAGATGCAAAAACAAAGAACCAAAAACACTTGATAATATATTATTAGGGACAGATGAAAAACTGATCGAAAAATATATAAGTATTTATTAAGTTATAAAATGGAAGAGGAACAAGTCAAAGAAACAATGTGTCAACCTGTCTCAGATCAGTGTTTAAGAAAATAAAGACCCAACTCCATCATTTTGAAGAAATTGGTAATTTATACTAAACAAGTCTGTATGCAGTACAAGCTAAGCCAGAACTGGAAGTAAATCAAAACCACAGAGTCATATCCTCTCCTGAACCCCACCCCCCCTACTAGAGGTCATACAATAATAATCCAATGTCGTCTTCCTCCTTGGCCACGTGTAGTTTCACTTCCGATATTCTCCCTCTGTCAATCTTCTGGATGGAATGTGAAGCAAGCAGCTGCCGTTACATTCATGCAGTACAGACAATTCAAATGTCTGTTTAAAAAGGCTATCTCCCTCCCCCACACATGCAATGTCAAGCCGAATGCTGGGAACAGTAACACCTCCCCCCTCCTCCATAAATCAGGTAAGACACTCAGTAAGAGCAAACTTTTAATGAGATAATAAAAAAGTAAAACAGTCTAGTAGGAGAAATACACTTAATTAAAGCGGAGGCTGACACAATGATTCTATGGGGAATGTTTTTTGGTTATACTATAGAATTAGATAAATGGCAAAAACTTTGCAATAGGAACTATAAACTGACAATGCCTACTGCATATAAGGAAAATATTTATAAAATATTTGTAGGTGGCATTTGCCACCAGCAAGATTAGCAAAAATGTTTAGCAATATTAGCTTTAATCTAGATTGCAGAAAATATGACTTCTGTAACAGAATCATTAGTGCTTGGAACACTTTACCTGACTCTGTAGTCTCTTCCCATAATCCTAAAAGGCATCTTATTTTCACATTTTGTCAGAGCTCTCTGCTATGACCTGTCCGTCTTAGGTGGCCCTGCAGGGCATAGCTCATAGCTGCATTGAGCTACACGAGCCCCTTCGCCATGACAAGGCAGTAATCCATGAAGGGGGTTAGTTACATAGTCCCTTTATTATATTTTTCTGCTATAATGCCCAACAGAAATATTTCTGGTTTTAAATCTATATGTTCCTTTATGATGTTTTCTATCCAAGTATGTATCTTTGTCCAGTATGAATTTGCCTTTGGGCACCACATATGGTAATACAAGCCCAGAATCTGATTACACTTCTAATGTTTAGCAGACATATCTTTAAACATCTTGCTGGTGGGAAGTGCCATCTGTAAAACTTTTTATATAAGTTTTCTTTATATGCAGTAGACATTTTAATTTATAATTTCTATCCCACAGCTTTTGCCATTTATTCAATTCTATAGAATAGCCAAAGTTTTTAGCCCACAGTATCATTGTTTCCTTTACTTGCTCTTCTTCCATTCTAATACTCAGTAGATAGGTATATGTTTTTTCATCAGTTCCTGTTAGAATCTGGGCCAGCTCTGTTGGTTCTTTATAAAAACTATATATTTTAACGTCTTTTTCATACCTTTTTTTTTTTTTTTTGCAAAAAATTTTTATTTTTATTTTTTATTTTTCCATAATAATTCCCACAATTTGACCAGTGTACAATACAATCACTTATCCAACAATCAGTCCTATACTCAAATTATACTCAGTCAGGGCTGCTCGACTGCCACTCCCCCCTTTAATCCTTTCTTCCCTTCTCATCCTTCTTAAACTTCCCCCACCACCTTCTCCTCGCTTTCCTGGAAAGATGTTTCCAGGAACATCTTTTTCATACCTTGATTGTACTTGTACCTGTGGCCACCATGCTAAATCTATCCCTTGACTATTTAGTTCCTGTTTGCTTTTCAATTCCCCTTTCTCATTCAAAATATCTTTATATAACATAATAACAGAGTTGGAAGGGACCTTGGAGGTCTTCTAGTCCAACTCCCTGCTCAACTAGGAAATCCGGTATCATTTCAGACAAATTGTCGTCCAATTTCTTCTTAAAAATCTCTTGTGTTGGAGCTGCCACCGATTGCTTTGTATCTTATTATTTTTTTCCATATCTACCACATTTGGATGTATCTTTTTTTCCCCTTTTATTCATGAACATTTTGAATACAGTGTATTGTCAGGGCATATCATTTACAAAAAAGCAAAGAAAGAACAAAAAGAAATATTAACACATATACTAATAATGATAATAATAGTGTAACAGAATAATTATAACTAGATTTCTCTTTATATTGGCTTATTTGTAATTTTGTTAATTATATTAGCATATTTATAATTATAAACCATCTTTATATTTAATTCATACGTAAAAATAATCTTTCTTTATCGAATTTCTACCTCTTATCTCTAACCACCTGTAAAATCTATTCCATGTTAAATAATATTCTTTGTCCTTTATTTTTAACGTCAATCTGTCCATCTCTGCACAGTCTAATATTTTTGGAATTACATCCTCATCTAATGGAGTGTTCTCATTTTTCCAATATTGTGCAAATGCAATCCTTGCTGCTGTCAAGACATGCAAAACTAAATATATAGTCCCTTTATCACAGCCTTCTGGCATTATACCCAACAGAAATATTTCTGGTTTCAGATCTATGTGTTGCTTGATCATCTTTTCCAACCAAGTATTCATTTTCGTCCAATATTTCCTTGCTTTCATACAAGTCCACCACATATGATAATAAGTGCCTGGAGTCTGATTACATTTCCAACATTTGGCGGACATATTGCTAAACATTTTTGCCAATCTTGCTGGTGGCAAATGCCACCTACAAGTATTTTATAAATATTTTCCTTATATGCAGTAGCCATTGTCAGTTTATAGTTCCTATCGCAAAGTTTTTGCCATTTATCTAATTCTATAGTATAACCAAAAAACATTCTTCATTGAATCATTGTTTCTTTGACTTGTTCCTCTTCCATTTTATAACTTAATAAATACTTACATATTTTTCGATCAGTTTTTCATCTGTCCTTAATAATATATTATCAAGTGCTGTTGGTTCTTTGTAAAAAACCCATGTTTTTGCATTTCTCTTGTATCTTGATTGTATTTGCAAATGCGGCTACCAAGCTAAATCCAGCCCTTGGTTTTGTAGTTGTTGTCTAGTTTTAAGTTCACCATTCTCATTTAAAATGTCTTTATAAAATACATTGTTTTCCAAATTAATAAGATTTGGATGTATCAATGCTTCCATTATAGAAAGCCAGACTGGTATTTTCATATAGTTTTGTAATTTAATTTTTTCCCATACCAGAAGCAAAGCACTCCTCACATAGTGTCTTTGAAAATATCTATATATCGTACTCCTTCTATACCATAAAAAAGTGTGCCATCCTAGCTGAAGATCATGTCCCTCCAATGGTAATAATCTTCTACATTTCAAGTTTATCCATTCTTTTACCCATGTAAAGAGGGGGGCACGGACCTGTTGGGCATCTTGGAGACCTGGCTGGGCATGGAAGGGGGGGTGCCCCTGGTTGAAATGTGCCCACCATGTTTCCGTGCATTTCATCAGCTGAGAGCCCAGGGTAGGGGTGGTGGGGTGGCGGTTATTATAAAGGAGGGTCTGCGACCGAGGGGGGTTACTGTACCACAGATAGCCAGATGTGAGTCCCTCTTTGTGAGGTGGGGTCAGGGGATACAGGTGGGTCTGCTGATCACATACCTGGCTCCCTGCGGAGTGACAGCAGCCTTGCCCGAGCTGCTGGAGGTGATAGCCGAGCTGGCGGTTGATACCCCCAGATTTATGGTTATGGGGGATTTCAACCTGCCATCGCTCGGTGAATCATCTGCTGCGGCTCGGGAATTCATGGCTTCCATGACGGCCTTGGACCTGACCCAGTTAGTGGATGGTCCCATTCACATTGGGGGAAACACTCTGGACTTAATTTTTGTCTCTGGACAGTGGCTGAATGATTTGGAATTAAGGGATTTAGTTACTCTACCCTTGTCATGGTCAGATCATTCGCTCCTTAGGCTGGACGTTCGAACCGCCAACCCTCACCACAGGGAGACGGAACCGATGCGTTGGTTCCGTCCCAGGCGCCTGATGGACCCGGAGAGGTTTCTGATGGAGCTTGGACTATTTCCTGAGGACCTAGCCCACGACTTGGCTGAAGAACTCGTCGCTGCCTGGGAAAGGGCAGTGGCGGCGGGGCCCATGGACCGCGTCGTGTCTTTGCGGCCTCTGACCCAGCATCAATCTCGACCAGCTCCTTGGTATTCCGAGGAGCTGAGAGAGATGAAGCGCTGGAAAAGATGCCTAGAGAGTGATTGGAGGGCCAGCCATTCTGAACCTGACTGAACACTAGTAAGGTCTCATATTCAGACCTATCTAGTGGCGATAAGAGCGGCGAAGCATGAGTATTTCTCCGCTCTTATTGTGTCAGCAGATAACCGCCCAGCAGCCTTGTTTAGGGTGACCTGCTCCCTTCTTACTCAGGGAGCTAGGGAAGATCCCTTGCAAGGTCGTGCTGAGGATTTTGGACAATATCTGCACAATAAAATCGCTCAGATTCGGGATGGGCTGGACACAGATTGGGTAGTTTTGGATGGGATGATGGAGGCGGATCTTGAGACGGTTATCTGGGAGGAGCTGCAAACTGGATCACAAAGGCCTGGTCCATAAAGTTTGTTGTGTCCCCTGAGTCCACCAGCGCATGCGCCTGGAGCCCGTCCGACTGGTTCCCCAACCATATCCGTGTGTCCAGAATCAGATGCCGAGGGGGCCCAGAGTCTACTCCGCAACGCCCAGTGGGGCTTAGTACGTGCCCGACCTAGGGTTTCCCGAGGTCGGGCCTGCCCGCTTCCGATTGGTCACGCTGTGATTCGGGACCGGCGGCGTGCCCCACTTCGCTTGGGGCAAGAAGCGCGGCGGCCGGGCTCCCCACAGTACAGGCACAATCCCCTTGGCGCCCGGTTCCGCCTCCTGGGCTGTCAGGCGAGGTCTGGCCGCCCCAACTCCATGGGCTCTTCCGCAGCGGTTACAAAACGGGGCGACCCTGGGTGCTGGTGGTGCAGGAAGTGGGGTGCAGATGTCGACGGCGGTCCCGGGGTGCGACGGACGGTCGCCGCTGCAGACGGGCATCGAGGCGGAGACAAAGGCACCAAGTTGTCGAGGGTCCGCGGCGCCCACCCGGCCAGCTCGCCTTGCAATTCCTCTGAGAGTCCCTCCTGAACGCGCCCACCAGCGCTGCATCATTCCAGTCAGAGTCCTGGCACAAAAGACGAAATTCGGCGATGTACTCCTGCAGGGGCGTTTCCTTGACGGAGTTCCTTAAGGCGCCTGGTTGCCGCCAGCATTCGAACGGGTCCTCACATGGTGCGAGGTGCTGCCAAAAACGCTGTTGGTCCGCCAGCAGGGGGCTGTCCTGGAGCAAGAAGGGCGTGGCCCATCGAGCAGCCGAGCCGGAAAGAAGGCTCCCTGGCACCCACTCAAAGGGAGGAGGAGGGGCCGGCAAGGCCTGAGTCTCTGGAGCCTTCTTCTGATTTGGCAACGCCCCAAGAACAGTTTTGGAGTGATGCAAGACTGTGCAGACGTGACCAGCGCGCGCAGCAGAAACAGCGTTGGGATAAGGCCAAGGAATGATGGACATCTGCAGAGACTATAAATAGGAGGCGGGACTTCCTGGTTTTTTGTCTTGGACAAAGCAATGAATTTGCACGGCAAACTGTATCAATGGAGGGAAGAATATATTCGTGAGTAATTCTGGCCTTATCTATAATGTTTTCGTTATCTCCAGAAACTTGGCAGGCCCGTGGGTAGACGTGGCCAGGACATTTATCTATGTAAATAAAGTAGAAGAGGAGGCCTTTCACTGACTCTTTGTTGGGAGTATTGGGGGAGGGAAACAGAACACTGTGGTGAGACCCCTCCTCAAGAAGCCCTCCCTGGATCCAGCTGTTTTATCAAACTATCGTCCGGTTTCCAACCTTCGTTTTGTGGCGAAGATTGTTGAGAGTGTGGTAGTGCACCAGCTTCCTCAGTACCTGGATGAAACTGTCTATCTGGACCCATTCCAGTCCGGTTTCCGGCCTGGGTATAGTACAGAGACGGCGTTGGTTGCGTTGGTGGATGATCTCTGGAGGGCCCGGGACAGGGGTTGTTCCTCTGCCCTGGTCCTATTAGATCTCTCAGCGGCTTTTGATACCATCAACCATGGTATCTTGCTGCGACGGCTGGAGGGGTAAGGAGTGGGGGGCACCATTCTTTGGTGGTTCTCCTCCTTCCTCTCTGACCGGTCGCAGACGGTGTTGGCGGGGGGGCAGAGATCGACCGCGAGGCACCTCTTGTGTGGGGTGTCTCAGGGGTAAGTTCTCTCACCTCTCCTGTTCAACAGCTATATGAAGGTGCTGGGTGAGATCACCCGTGGTTTTGGGTGCGGTGTCAGCTGTACGCTGATGACACTCAGCTGTACATTTCCACCCCTAACCACCCCAGCAAAGCTGTTGAAATGATATCCCGGTGTCTGGAGGCTGTGCGGGTCTGGATGGGGAAAAACAGGCTCCGACTCAACCCTGCCAAGACCGAGTGGCTGTGGAGGCCGGCAACCTGGTATAATCAGCTGAGGCCATCGCTGACTGTGGGGGACGAGTCATTGGCCCCCACAGAGAGGGTCCGCAATCTGGGCATCCTTCTGGATGCACAGCTGTCGTTGGAAGAGCATATGTCGGCCGTCGCCAGAGGAGCTTTTTATCAGGTTCGCCTGATTCGCCAGTTGCGTCCCTTCTTAGACCGGGATTCCTTATGCACAGTCACTCATGCCCTTGCCACTTCTCATCTGGACTACTGCAACGCTCTCTACATGGGGCTCCCCTTGAAGAGCACCCGAAGACTTCAACTGATTCAGAATGCGGCCGCACGGGTGATAGAGTCGCTCCCATATAACACCCCTCCTGCGCAGGCTGCACTGGCTTCCGGTGGTCTTTCGGGTACAATTCAAGGTGCTGGTTACCACCTTTCAAGCAATCCATGGCATAGGACCGGGTTACTTACGGGACCGCCTGCTGCTACCAGTGGCCTCCCATCTACCAGTGCACTCCCATAGGGAGGGTCTCCTCAGGGTGCCGTCGGCCAGACAATGTCGGCTGGCGACCCCCAGGGGGAGGGCCTTCTCTGTGGGGGCACCAACCCTCTGGAATGAGCTACCACCAGGTATTCGCCAACTCCCTGATCTCCGGACCTTTCGTCGTGAGCTGAAAACATTTCTGTTTCATCGCGCAGGACTGGCCTAATGGTTTTTAATGGTTTTAAATGGGGTTTTATTGGTTTTAAATGGTCTAGCCAACTTTGAATTTTTGCTTTTAAATTGGTTTTAACTTTTATATTGATTGTTTTATTTTGGCTGTAAACCGCCCTGAGTCCTTCGGGAGAAGGGTGGTATAGAAATTTAAATAATAAATAAATAAATAATAAATAAGTACAGATGCCTGATAGTATAGCTCCCAATCTGGTAGTGCAAAATCCCCATTGCTTTTAGATTCCTGTAACATTTTCAGTTTTATTCTTGCTTTTTTTCCTTGCCAAATATACTTCAAGATTGTTCTATTTAGGTCTTCAAAATATTTTTCCTCTATTTTTATCGGTATCGTTTGCAATAAAAAAGTAGTTTTGGTAGTATATTCATTTTTATAGTGGCTATTCTCCCTATCAAAGATAGTTGTACATTCTTCCATTTCTCCAAGTCCAACTTAATTTGTTGCATTTTTTTATATAGTTATAATCTTTAATTGTTGCATATCTTGCTGTTAAATAGATGCTAAATATTTAATTTTCTTTACTATCTGAAGATCTATTTTCTCTGTCAATTGGCACCAAGCTGGCAGGAATAGCCAAGACTCCAGAAGACAGGCTCTGCACTCAAGGCAAAGAGCCATTTCTAAGACCAATTCTATCACAGGCAGGGAGGAGAAAGGAGATTTAGGTCTAATAAACCCTGAAATGTTCTCTTATCCCCAATGAAAGAGTGAAAATTCTTATACCTACTGGATTTTCCTGATGAGCCAAGGAACTAAGCCTGCTGCTACAGTACTTAAATACATACTTCCCTCAGCTGCCAGCCCATAATTATGTTCCAGGCAATGTTGAACAGCTTTCTGTAGATTGAATCTAAGACTAGATTGACTGCATAACTAACTCACAATATTGTGAAGACGGACATTATGTTGTAAGGTCTACTAAGGGTATGTGGGAATGTCTTGTGTTTTACTTTGAAATCATCTCTCTGACTCTACAAAATCCATGGTAGGTGACACTTCAGTCCCATCCCAAGTGAGATAAAATAAGGGACCTCCTCCTAAGGGGCTTTCCACACTGGGCAGAAGGGCACCTAAGGAGGCAAAATTATCGAAAGGTATTTAAGAGAAAGCCACAAAACCAGCAGTAATCCTCACCCTAACCCACCGCCATTTCCAATCAGAAGGGTGTTTTAAACCAACATGAGAGTATTTTGAGAGAAAATATTTCATTTCTTAAGAAAATTACCTCTTCTTATAGCAGAAGGGAACAACTGAGAAATTGCAAGGAATATTTTTTATACTAACTAGTATCAGTTAGTACTGATACTAACTGATCAGCTGATTGGTTGAGATAAACACTATTCATCTGTTAGCTGCTCACTTCCTCCTCCTGCTCAAGATCAAATGCAACATAGAACATAGAATAATAGAGTTGAAAGGGACCTTGAAAGGAAACTCGGAGGTCTTCTAGTCCAATCCTATACCATTTCAGACAAATGATTGCCCAATCTCTTTTGGACAACTCTGCTATTCTCTTATTCTGTTATTTTTCTGTTATTCTGTAATTCAATAAGTCATTAAGGCAACAGTATCTGTTTCCAGCATCAGGTACAACACAAGTCACCTTGCAGCAGAAAACACCTTGCAATCTAGAAAGTACATGGCTCTTTTGTCAAATTGCTACAAAATATTGTGTTACATTTTCAACCCAAGAACTAAATACAAAGCATCCCGATAGAAACTGCAGATGTCTATGGCAATTTAAAGTGGTTGGTTTGGTTGAAAGGTTGACTGACTAATGAGATATATTGAGAAATATTAAAAAGGCAGAATATTATATTTCCCTGGATGATAAAAGAAGAAAACATGTTTTAAAGACAGAAAATAGCTCCCTGACCCAAAAGATATTTGGTGCCCATTAAGAAAGACTGAGCCAACCTATCTACAAAACAAAAGACCTCCAGCTCCAGGGTAATGGGATAGACACAACTCTCCACCACATAATAGGATTAACCCATCTAGCAGCAGAGCTCACCACATGGCACAATCTCCTAAGGATATTGCATCAGCAGTCCACACTTCAACCAAACCTGGCACTCAGACAACTTACAGAGCTAGCTACGAACACTACAACAGCCAATAGAATACATGCTCATGCACAGGAACAGGAAGCTCAAGTTCAAAGCCCAAGAGAAGATATATATATAACAACAGAGTTGGAAGGGACCTTGGAGGCCTTCTAGTCCAACCCCCTGCCCAGGCAGGAAACCCTACACCATCTCAGTCAGATGGTTATCCAACAGTTTCTTAAAAATTTCTACTGTTGGAGCATTCACAACTTCTGCAGGCAAGTCGTTCCACTTATTAATTGTTCTAACTGTCAGGAAATTTCTCCTTAGTTCTAAGTTGCTTCTTTCTTTGATCAGTTTCCACCCATTGCTTCTTGTTCTACCCTCAGGTGCTTTGGAGAACAGCCGACTCCCTCTTCTTTGTGGCAACCCCTGAGATATTGGAACACTGCTATCATGTCTCCCCTAGTCCTTCTTTTTATTAAACTAGACATACCCAGTTCCTGCAACCGTTCTTCATATGTTTTAGCCTCCAGTCCCCTAATCATCTTTGTTGCTCTTCTCTGCACTCTTTCTAGAGTCTCAACATCTTTTTTACATCGTGGCGACCAAAACTGGATGCAATATTCCAAGTGTGGCCTTACCAAGGCATTATAAAGTGGCACTAACACTTCAGGTGATCTTGATTCTATCCCTCTGTTTATGCAGCCCAAAACTGTGTTGGTGTTGTGTCTTGCCCGCCCTCAGAGCAGCCGGGGCCTTCTTACCTGCTCCCGAACACTGAGGAATGTATGCCTCCCGGCCCAAGTCCTGGCTCCATGCCCACACAAACTGCAGAAGAAGGAGCATCTCCCGGCCCCAGCCCTGACTCCATGCCCAGGCAAACGGAGCAGCTAGACCCCTCCCCCTCCTCCACAGCATGTGAGCCTGAGGAGGGTTTATTCCCAACAGCTGCTGATTGGTGTGACCCTCGCATCAGAAGGCTGGATAGGCGGAGGCAACAGAAGGAAGGGAGGGGCAGGCCTTAATGAGTGCTGAGTCATGGAGCCACACCCATGGCCTATATAAAGGATCTGCTTTCTGGCAGTCTCTGAGTCAGGCAAAAGTCGAACTTATCTTGCTGAAGTCACTTACTGGTCTCCTGCCTGCTCTGAGGACTTTGCTAGGACTTTGGGCAGAGCTGCAGAGGCAAGCCTGATTCGGATTTCCCTGACCCGGCCGTCAGCGGAGGAGTGGGACACGACAGTTGGCTTTTTTGGCAGCTGCTGCACACTGCTGGCTCATATCTAAATGGTTATCCACTAGGACTCCAAGATCCCTCTCACGGGTACTACTATTGAGCAAGGTGCCACATATATGGTACCGGTGCATTTTGGGTTTTTTGCCTAAATGTAGAACCTTACTTTTTTCACTGTTGAATTTCATTTTGTTAGATAGCGCCCAATGTTCAAGTCTGTCAAGATCTTTCTGTAACTTGAGCCTATCTTCTGGAGTGTTGGCTATTCCTGCCAGCTTGGTGTCATCTGCAAATTTGATGAGTTCCCCATCTATCCCCTCGTCCAAGTCATTGATGAAGATGTTGAAGAGTACTGGGCCTAAAACAGAGCCTTGGGGTACTCCACTGCATACTTCCCTCCATGTGGATGTAGTTCCGTTGAGGACTACACGTTGAGTGCGGTTGGTCAGCCAGTTACGAATCCATCTGGTGGTGGTGCTGTCTAACCCACATTTTTCTACTTTATCTAGTAGTAGGTTATGGTCTACTTTATCAAATGCTTTACTGAAGTCCAAGTAAATTATATCGACAGCATTCCTCTGGTCTACTAATTTTGTCATTTTGTCAAAGAATGCGATAAGATTAGTCTGGCATGATCTGTTTTTGACAAACCCATGTTGGCTTTTGGTTATTACTTTGTTTGCTTCTAGGTGTTCGGATTCGTTGCTTGATTATCTTTTCCAGAATCTTCCCCGGTATTGAGGTCAGGCTGATAGGTCTGTAGTTTCCTGGATCTGTTTTTTTCTTTTTTGAAGATGGGAACTACATCAGCTCTTTTCCAGTCCTCTGGCAGCTCCCCTGTGCTCCAGGATCTTTGAAAGATATAGTTCAGTGGTTCTGAGATCACGCCTGCCAGTTCCTTCAGAACCTTGGGGTGTAATCCATCCGTCCTGGTGATTTGAACTCATCTAGGGTAGACAGGTGTTCACTTACCATTTTCTTCCCTATTTTAACTTGTGTTTCTAATCTGTTTTTGTAGTGCTGTTTTTGATAGGTTGGATTGTTTTTCCTTTTGTGTAAAGACAGATGCAAAATATGAGTTAAGTAGATCTGCTTTCTCCTGTTGCTTGTCATCTTCTTGCCACTTTCTCCCAGCAATGGGCCAATTGTTTCCTTGACTTTTTCTTGTTTTTAACATGTTGGAAGAAGCTTTTTGTTATTTTTACTTTTGTCGCTAGCCTTTGTTCATTGTGAGCCTTAGCTTTCCTCACTTCATCTTTACAGGCTCGGCTATTTGCTGATATTCTGCCTTAGTTATTTGCCCTCTTTCCACTTTTTATATTTGTCCTTTTTGTCTTTCAATTTGTCAGATAGTTCTTTATGCATCCATGCTGGTTTCTTTTGAGATCTATTATTTTTCTTCTTCATTGGTATTGTGTTAGACTGTGCTTTTATAATCTCACTTTTCAAAATTTCCCGAGCTACTTGAGTTGTTTTTCCCCTGAGGATTCTCATCCATGGAATCCTTCTCAAGCTCTCTCTAAGTTTATTGAAATTAGCTCTCTTAAAGTCCAAGACTCTAGTTTGACTTTGTTCTACTACTTGTGTTTGCTTAATGTTGAATTCCAATATAGCGTCACTTGCCCCCAAGGTTCCTGTAGCTTCAACACCTTCTATCATTTCATCTCTGTTAGTGAGAATTAAGTCCAGTATGGCTGATCCCCTTGTCACCTTCTCTATTTTTTGGGAAACAAAGTTGTCTGCTAGGTTTGTTAGGAACCTGTTGGATCTTCCACTTGGTGCAGAGTTTGTTTCCCAGTTGATGTCAGGGTAGTTAAAATCCCCCATTACTACTGTGATGTGCTTCCTACATACCTTAGTTAGCTGACTAGCAAAAAGTTCATCTACTTCCTCTGTTTGGTTGGGTGGCTTATAGTATAGACCTATGGCAATATTGTTTTTCACCCCTTTTATATTGAAATGTGGTTCTGATTCATCAATAAACCATCTTTCCAATCAGAATCCATGTTTCCAGTGTCTTTCCCCCATCTTAGAACTGAACCAGATGATTATACCATGAAATGGTATAAGGTTTCCAGCTTTATCGAAAGATTGGAATAGCTGACATCCAAGGTCCCTTCCAACTCAGTTATTCGGTTATTCTGAGGTTGTTGGAATTGGAAGAAGTTATTTTGAGATTTAGATGACACGGTTGATTATGTTAATGTAAATATAGAATTTAGTAATAATTTTATTAGCCTTGTAATGTTGAGGGTATGGAATAGGTATAAAGCAAGACTGACTCCCAAAATTCCTATATTCCTATCCCAAAATTCCTTGAGGTTTATCACCCCAAGAACCTTTTTTTGAAGAACATAACCAAACAGCTTTTCAATACAGAGAGAGAGGGGGGGGGAGAAAGAAATAGTTACAGGGGCCAAGTGTATCTGTGGTGCACCAAGGTCAAAGTCAACTCTCATTAGCATCTCTAGTCAGCATCTCTATCTCAGATTTATGGAGCCATGGTCAAAGCTAAAGAAGTGCCTTTCTGCAATATTATCCACATGCTATAATTTCACCTTCAGAAGCAATAGGATCTTTAATTTGAAATAATGCTAAAGCTTGAGGTTTGGGCTTGGGTTGGCTTGACTTGTTGGGTTGGGTTGGGTTGGGTTTCTTTCTGTATCTCTTTTTTTAGCTTTTTTGGTAATTTTTCATGACACACATTTGGGAGAACAGTGAACAAATGCAGTTTTGTATTGGTCAGGTTTAAACACTTTATGGTGCTCATATTATCTGCACTACAGTGTGAATAATCAGGGATCAAATTCAAACAGTTTTGTGAGAGATTTGGAGAAGGAAGAATGAGACAAAAAAATGACACTCTTCTGAGACAGAGAAGAACCACAAATTCCTCTCAGTGCTGCAGAGTAGGTGTGGAAGCAGGATCTGTGAAATGTCTCCATGAAACTTTGCAGAGTTCCATCTTTTCAATGAGAAAAGACTCAAGATAATACAAATGCAAAATACTTCTTGAATTACTTTCATCTGTTGCCTATATGACATCAATACAATTACCAAGCCAGATTCCCAAGAAACAATTGCCAATAATAAAAAAAATCTGTCTCAGCAGTACAATTTATAGAATCATGAGGCTCAGTAAGGAAGAAAACTGTCCAAAGATTGTGGCATGCTTCACTTTTCATGTGGCAAGTTAACGAATCTAAAACATTACTTCTCTCAAGCCTAAACGATTTGTACCAAACAACAAAATGCCATAAGCATAAACACTAAAAGAAAGCCCTGATCTCTTGAAATGCCTATCTAACAATTGCTGAACGACATCAACTTCTTCACATAGAAATTTCGGCAGCTTCTTTTTAACATTGCTCCTCAATTATTTCTAAGCCTAAATGTCAGCATTGTCTCCACTTATTTCATTATTCTTTACCTTACTTAATTTAATTACTAAAAATCATGTCGGTTTGTATGCGGTTTCTTCAGTACTATTGCTGCACCCAATTTATTACAGAAGGTAACTGTCCATTTCTTGAGTAATAGCAGGACTTCAACATTATTTAGAGGTTTCAAGGTACTTTTAGAGATGCAACTGACTTCCAGAGTGTCCTCATTAACTGCTTTCTGTGGTTCTTCAGCAAACAACCACATTATTAAATATTGATTTCCTTTTTTCCAGAGCTGCCAATTTTCCCATTCTCAGTTTCACTAGTCTGATACTATTTTTTTATTTTTTATTTTTATTTTATTTTATTTATTTTGTCACAACATCATACAAAAAGATTATATAGTATATACACATATAAACATATATAGGAAGAAGAAAAGAAAAACAATAGGACAGGAACGGTAGCTTTGTCTTTATGCCCTTCTTATGGTCCTCTTAGGAATGGGGTGAGGTCAATAGTAGAAAGTTTTTGGTTAAAGCTTTTAGGATTATGGGAAGAGACCACAGAGTCACGTAAAGTATTCCAAGCACTGATGATTCTGTTGCAGAAGTCATATTTTCTGCAATCTAGATTAAAGCGGTTTACATTAAGTTTAAATCTATTGGTTGCCCTTGTATTATTGCAATTAAAGCTGAAGTAGTCTTTGACAGGAAGGACATTACAATAGATGATTCTGTGTTTAGTGTACATACGATTAATTTATTTATAATTTTGATGTTCACTTTTCATGAGGTCCTGTAGCAAGGCTATTCAAAGGGGAGGGGATCATCTATAGTCCACAGAAATAGGCTCCAACCTTCAAGGCAAAGCTTAGGAGATGTGGCCAATAACCTCCTTTTCCACTCTTTGCCGGGAATATATCCTTAATCCACTTCCTATCCATTGCCCACCACCAACAAGTTCAATACTTGACTCCATGAAGGACCTTTTCAGTATGCCTTTCCACTGCAGCAATTCTTTGTGTCTTGATTGCTTCAGAATTTCTGTATTATATTTTTGTGTAGATGTAGTAGCTAATGCACTATGTTACAAATTGGAAGATTGTGTGTTCGTGACCTGCCTTAGGCCAGAAGCCAGCTTGGTGACTTTGGGTCACTCATTCTCTTATGCCCACATTACTGCAAGATAGTGAGGAAAATAGGTGGAGGAAGGAGAATTAATTATGTTCACCTCCATGAGTGATTTATAGAAATAATAAAGACAGAATGAAAAATAGCTAAATCTAAAAAAAGACTGACTTAGATTGATTGTTCACAAACCATTACAATTTTGAGTTGCTCTAATATGAAATATTTTCCTACTGTTTATCTTAATATGAGACTAATTCCCAAAAGATTCCTTTCCATATTTACTGTTCATTTCAGTGGATTTTTAGAAAAGTTGGAAATTAATTCTAGATATTGGTTTTTGAAACTTGCTTCTTGACATGCACTGTGTAATAGGAGCTCCGTCTATCCTTGCCCTGTTTTGATTTAAGGTCCCAATTATTGGGATCATTAACAAGTTATAATACAATATAAATATATAATGTTTCGGAAAGATAAATTAAGTTAGAAATGTTTAATAAAAGTGTGGTCTCATGAAATACTTTGTTGCTAAGCATCAGAAAACATCTAATGTACCAAGAACTGACTGTACACACAGCTCATAGAACACAACTCTCCTTCTCAGTTTCAGCTCAACTTCCAACTCAGGAATTTTACTTTATTTTATTTTATATTTATTTTATTTTATTTTGTCAAGAACGTATTAAGTAATAAATATAAGCATGGATTGGATACATCAGTTAGATATAAATAGAAAACATTAGGACAGGGACAGTAGGCTTGCTGGTGCTCTTATGCCCACCCCTTACAGACCTCTTAGGAATGAGGTGAGGTCAACAGTAGACAGTCTTAGGTCAAAATTTGGGGGGAGCGGGTTGGAATGAAACCACAGAATCAGGTAGTGCGTTCCAAGCACTGACCATTCTGTTGCTGAAGTCATATTTTCTGCAATCGAGTTTGGTGCGGTTTACCTTAAGTTTGTATCTATTGTGTGCTCAGGTATTGTTGAAGTTGAAGTAGTCATTGACAGGTACGACATTGTAGCAGATAATTTTATGAGCTATGCTTAGGTCATGCCGAAGGCGGCAGTGTTCTAAGTTTTCTAAGCCCAGAATTTCAAGTCTGGTGGCATAAGGTATTTTGTTGCGAGCAGAGGAGTGGAGGACTCTTCTTGTGAAATATTTCTGGACACGTTCAATTGTATTAATGTCCAATATGCAGTGTGGGTTCCAAACAGATGAGATGTATTTGAGAATTGGTCTAGCAAATGTTTTGTATGCTCTGGTTAGTAGTGTGCATGACTTTTTCCAATACTACATATTTCCTCCATCTTCAGGTAGACAGGAATCAATAAGCTGAGGAAGATACTGAAAAGAAAGCAAATTTGGCCAGTACTTTCAGTAACTCAGACATACACCAGGGCACATAGCCAATACATCAAATTTTGCTGCAAGGACAGTAGTGAAAATCCAGGATTTCTAGCATGTTCTTCTAAACTGTATCATTACACCTCCAGAATTCCATCCCCTAGTGAATATGGTTGAACTTTATCTTTCTTGACTGATACAAGTCTGTAATTAAGAAAGTTTTCTTCACTGACCCATTATCTAATAAGATTTACTTAATAGAGAAAACAAAACCACACATGTTCCATCAAAAAAATCTTGATGTGGGTGTTATGTGAACAATCCAATGAAGTTGACTTTCAGAGCTGTAAATGAGTGGAGGGCCTTTGTCATCAGATCTAAAGCTTTTTGGAAGTCTGGAATATTCTGGGGGTCCCTCATGCAAGGTCTATATCTGAGCTTCATATCCACAGCTTTTCAAGAGCCGAGAAGAGCAGTAATGGACAAAAAAGTTAACATTAAGACAAGAGAGAATTAAAGAGTTAAATCAGAATCCAAAGTTCAAAGCAGTTAAGATCTCTATCCAAAACACCCAGCAGAACATTCTAATTCCAGGTTACTTCCTGGCAAGCAAGGATCCATGGTAATAATGCAGATAAATATATCACAGCAAGATCTGTTGTATAAACCAGACTTTTCTCCTTACTCTTGATAGATACAGGCAGACCAGTCAATTAAACTCTAAGATTTGCTTCAGGCTTCATATACTGTAGGTTTATTTGGGCTGCTGCAGGGAGATCAGCAGAAATGGATTCCTCTGGTTAGAGCGAACTCCCAGAAGTCAGAACAATTCTGCATTTCTGTAGAAGAAGATGGTGTCTTGAAAAAATGGATCTAAATATCAAGTGACCTTTACTCTTTATTCACCTGTCTTCTCTTTTTCTTTTCACAGGGAATGCCCACCACCTGCGTCATCATCAAAGTGGACAGGACCTTCACCTTTGCTCCTGCCCTCTTTGAACAACCTATTATTTTATATCATTTCTGTGCCAGCTGGAGAAAATAATGCTCTCTCCATCTACCACCATGGCAATCTTTAAGATCTGGTCAATAACCTGACATCACCGCTTGCTTTTGCTCTATTTTTCTTTGTATAAATCAAACTGCTATCTATCGAATTCCACAACATTTATGAATGGAAGTAAAATTAGGCCAATATTTCTTGAAATAAAGCTAAATAAGCACTACAGAGAGAGGGGGGAGGGGGGGAGAAAGAGACTTTGCCTACATTTCAGTGTGAAAGGTGTTTCCTGCTCTTCAAGCGCATATCATGCTATAATTTTACACTTTTTTTTTAGGTTTTGGGTAATCAATTTACTATCACATAGTTTTTCATGAAATAAATGTCAGCAACCATTAAACAAATGCAGTTTCCTCTTTGTAGTTTTAAAGACTTTCTGGTGTTCTCCTCACATTCTCTGCACTACAGTGTGAATAATTAGGGATCAAATTCAAAGAGCTTTGTGAGAGATTTGAAGGAGGAAGCAAGAGACATATTAAACTTCCCTCCCTTCTCAGAGAGTGAAGCACCACAAATTCTTCCCAGTAACACACAGGAAGATAACTTGGTTAATTTAAAAATATCTTTGAGGGATTAGAGGATGGAAGGAGGATATGTGAAGTGTCCTCATGCAATTTTGCACTTTGCAAACTTTGCAATACATTCCATCTTTTGAATGCTCAATTATTTCTAAGCTTCAATGTAAGTAATAGTCCCAATTTATTTTATTATTCCTTATCTTACTTGATTATCAAATACCAAGTCAGTTTGTATCTGAAGTTTCCTCTTTACTGTTGTGGTACCCACTCATTACACAAGGTACTTTTCTTGGGTAATGGCAGGAGTTCAACATCATTTAGAGGTTTCAAGGCACTTTTAGAGATGCAACTGACTTCCAGAATTTTACCATTTTCAGTCTCACTTGGTAAATTACTATTTAGTGTACCTGTGGTTGATTTCTAATTTTTCATGTTATGAGGCTATTCAAAGGGGAGGGGATCATCTGTAGTCCACAGAAATAAAATCCCACTCTCAAGGCTTAGGAGATGTGGGCCAATAACCATCTTTTCCACTCATCTCTCCATCTACCACCATGGCGATCTTTAAGATCTGGTCAACAATCTGACATCACCGCTTGCTTTTGCTCTATTTTTCTTTCTATAAATCAAACTGCTATCTATCAAATTCCACAACATTTATGAATGGAAGTAAAATTTGGTCAATATTTCTTGTAATAAAGCTAAATGAGCACTGCATAGAAAGAGAGAGGGATTTTGCCTGCATTTCAGTGTGAAAGGTGTTTCCTGCTCTTCAAGCACATATTGTGCTATAATTTTACACCTTTTTTTTTAGGTTTTGGGTAATCTTACTGTCACATAGTTTTTCATGAAACACATTTGGAAATGGTTAAATAAATGCAGTTTTCTCTTCCAAGTTTTAAACACTTTATGTTGTTCTCTTCACATTCTCAGCACTACAGTGTGAATAATCAGGGATCAAACAGTTTTGTGAGAGATTTGGAGGAGGAAGCATTTATTTTATTACTCTTTACCTTATTTAACTCGATTACCAAATACCAAGTCAGTTTGTATCTGAAGTTTCCTCATTACCGTTGCTGGACTCATTCATTACACAAGGTACTTTTCTTGGGTAATGGCAGGAGTTCAACATCATTTTGAGGTTTCAAGGCACTTTTACAGATGCAACTGACTTCCAGAGTGTCCTCATTAACTACTTTCTGTGGTACTTGAGCAAAAACCCACATTATTAAATGTTGATTTCCTTTCATTCCAGAGCTGCCAATTTTACCATTTTCAGTCTCACTTGGTCTTTTACTATTTAGTGTACCTGTGGTTAATTGATTTCCAATTTTGTATGTTCACCTTTCATGAGGTCCTGTAGCAAGGCTATTCAAAGGGGAGGGAATTATCTGTAGTCCACAGAAATACCTTTAGGAGATGTGAGCCGATAACCACCTTTTCCACTCATTGCTGGGAATGTATTCTTAATCCACTTCCTATCCATTGCCCACCACCCACAAGGCTCAATACTTGACTCCATGGAGGACCCTTTCAGTATGCCTTTCCACTGCAGTGATTAGGATCCTTTCTCAGAGCAATTGTACTCCTGATAGGGAGAAGATGGACTAACTAGTCAGAAATACCCACAAATATTTTCCCTTTACTATAGCAATTCTTTGATTCTTGCAGTTGAATCAAAGAGTCAGTGGTAAGGAAAGAGGAGTAAAGAAGGAAGAAAGTAGGTAGGGAGGTGGGTAGGGAGGAAAGAAGGGAGGGAGAAGAAAGGATAGGAGGAGGAGAAGAAGGAGAAGATAGAGGGTTAGAAAGGATGGTAGTGAGAAGTGGGAAAGAGGAGGGGAAGTAGGAAAGCGAGGAGAAGGTGGTGGGGGAAGTTTAAGAAGGATGAGAAGGGAAGAAAGGATTAAAGGGGGGAGTGGCAGTCGAGCAGCCCTGACTGAGTATAATTTGAGTATAGGACTGATTGTTGGATAAGTGATTGTATTGTACACTGGTCAAATTGTGGGAATTATTATGGAAAAATAAAAAACTTTTGCAAAAAAAAAAAAAAAAAAGAATCAAAGAGTCAGTGGGAAGAATACATTAATATATATATTTTTTATTTTAACTTATTTCTTAAGTTTGTTCACTGCTCTTCTTGCTGCAATCTTCCTTTAGCTGGAAGCCCAAAACTATAGGTGTCCCAGGAAAATGTTAGAGAGTCATATTTAGCTTGTGAAACCAGGATAGCTATGTAACCAAGTTTGAATACTTTGTTTTGTGAAAACAGTTTTTAAGTTACTATGTCACCCATGGTAAGGGAAAATGGCTTGTGCTTCCCTTTGAAATCATCTCTACAGCATCCAGGGCAACTGGATGGGACACTTCCAAAACAACAGAACTTACACAATAACCAAGTTGAAAAGGACATTCTACTCCCATCGCCTGCTCAAGCAGGAGACCCTATACCATTTCAGACAAATGGCTTTCCAAACTATTCTTAAAAACCTCCAGTCATAGAGCACCCAAAATGTCTGTAGCCAAGCTGTTCCACCGGTTAATTGTTCTCACTCTCATAAAATTTCTCTTTCTGGTATATTTCCATCCATCCTTCTCTCAGTTTTTTGCATATTAGGTTGAACTCCTCCCTTTCTCTGTAACAATCTTTCGAATATTGGAAGGCTACTAGCATCTCACCCCTAGTCCTTCTCTTTATTATATTGGACACACCCAGTTTCTGCTACCATTCATCCTATGTTTTAGCCTCCAGCCCCCTAATCATCTTTATTGTACCCTTCCTAAAGTTTCTATCATGGTATCCAAAGCTGGATACAGTATTCCAAGGTTTTTCTTAGCAAAGCAATATAAAACAATTAACGTTTCATGTAAGATTGATAAAATCCCTCCCTTGATGCAGCCTTGGGGCTTTTGGATTTTTTTGGTACCTGTACCACACGTCTGGCTCATCTGTAAATGGCTATTCACTAGGCATCTGAAATCCCTCTCAAAACTACTGCTATTGAGCCACATTTCATCCCTTCTATACTTGTGCATCTTGCCTAAGTATAAAGCCATATTGTTCTCACCACTGAAATCTAGAGATAAGCAATAAAAGTATGGCCCCATGAGATCCTCTATAGTTGAAGCATTAGGAAACATTCAATATAACCAACACTCACAGAATGCACAGCTTTTAGAACCAAGCTTTCCTTCTCAATTTCAGTTAATCTTCTGTGTCCCACAGAACTTCTAATAACTCTTGATTAAGGCTACAGGAATATTTCCAACACTAGACATATTCTCCTTCTTCAGGGAAATAGAAATCACCTGCATGAGAGGGAAAACCTACAATGAAAGCCAAAGAAGCCTGTGCTTCATCTGAGTGCAAAAAAGACCCACCAAAAAGCAGAGCATCTGTTTTCCCAAAATCCACCCATAAAAATGTGTCAGACCCAGATTTCTACCATTTGGTTCTAAGGGCTCTTCCAAAACTGCAGCCACTAGTGAATATGGCTGAGCATGATCATCGTGGATTGGTAGAGTTTTGGCAGCAATTCAATAAGGAATTTTCTTTACTTTATTAGGACATTGCAAATCCTGAACCTCCAATCTTTTACAACCATAGCAGGTTAGCTGTTCAACTAAGTCTGTAGCTTTTCTGAGGACTTTTGCAGCATCAAACTCATAGGAATGTTTCAACACAAGGAAGAGGCACCATTGCCTTATGTAATAACTGTAAAAATAACACCTAAAAATATTTGCAATAGTTCACTGAGGTGATATGATGCAACCATTATAATTCTATAAATAGAGAGCTTGTCTGTCCCAGGACTAAGATCTGGTCCAGACCAATCCCAGCATGAAGATCCTTTATCTGCTGTTCGCATTTCTTTTCCTTGGTCTGTCTCAACCAGGTAAGAATATCCTTGAAAGCAGGATAATCTTCAACATTTTCTTTTTGTTTTACTTTATAGAAATAGCGTTGAACTCTGTGGACTATTGACCACAGAGGATGAAAGAGGATTAGATGAAACCCGGCTGGGTCTATATGGACCAGTCTCTCTCTCTCTCTCAAACTGAAGCTCTGCCTGGTGTCCCTGTTGAGAGAAAATCAGGAGGAAGGAGTACTAGATTCCTTCACCATCTTGAGTTATTTTTAAAAAATTTAATGGGGAAAAATGAAAGATATATACATTAATCATCTAGTGAATATATTTGATTTAATGTGGGGAAAAGAGAAGAAATTGCAGCAAAATATCATAAATGCACAGCATTTCAAGAGCAGAAAAAAACAGTGATAGAAACATTAAGAAAAGGGGGAGAAAGCCAAAGGAAAACCAAACTTCTCCTGAAGTTTAAAGGAAGTTAATCCTTCTCACTCAAGATTTTCACCCAGCAGAACCAGCCACTGTAACTCAGCATTATTTTCCAGCAAGCGAGGATCCATGTAATACTGGAGAGAAATATATCACAGCAAGGGCTCCCCCTCTAATGAACCAGATTGTTTCTTTTGCCCTACCTTAATAGATGTAGGTTTACCAGCAAATTCATCTCTGAACCAGGTTTCATGCCTGAATTAATAGCTGATGTATTTGAGCTGCTCCAGGGAAATCAGGAGAAACGGACTCCTGTGGTCAGAGAAAACTTGCTATAGTACTAGGAATCCTGCAATTCTGTAAAAGAAGGTAGTGTCTTGGAAGGAAAAGTGTATTTAAATATTAAGGAATCTTCACTCGTTGTTTACCTGTCTCCTCTTTGCCTTTTCATAGGGAATGCCCATCACCGCTGTGCTAAAAATGGAGGACGCTGCTTTCAGTATCGGTGTCCTCATTACCTCAAATGCATTGGGCAAGTGGACTGTCAATATGGATGGAGATGCTGCAGACGGTAAGAAAACTCTCCTCTAATAGAGATACTAAATTGAGATTATCTGCCTGATATTGTTTCCATTAACAAAGCTTTGCAAAAAACTGAAATTAACTTAAACTCACTTTGATCAATCTATTATTTTATCTCATTTGTACAGCTGGCATGGAAAATAATGCCATCTCCATCTAACACCTGGAACGTCTTCAAGATATGGCCAATGACCTGAGATTACCGCCTGCTATCGCTTTTTCTTTCTTTACATGAATCAAATTTCTATCTATCAAACTTGAAAACATTAATGCATTGAAGTAAAATTTGGCAAATATTCCTTGCAATAAAGCTAAATGAGCATTGCAGACATTGTGCAAGTTCTTTAACAAGAACCTGGGGCATTATATCCCTATGAGAGGCAGAAGGAGGGAGAGGGGGGGTGAAGGGAGGGAGGGAGAGGGAGAGACAGAAAGAGAAAGAGAAAGGGGGGAGAGAGAAAGACGATAGCCATTTCTTTGCCTACATTTCAGTGTGAAAGGTGTTACCTGCTTTTCAACTACATATTATGCTATAATTTCTGAGAGTCTCATTATTTCCCTTCTGTTTACTTATTGTAATGGTTACTTTGCCACTGAGGTTTTCCATCTGATATGGTTGCTTGGGTAGAAGTATTATAAAATCAAATTTATGCTATTAGCTAAGACCTTGGAAAGGAGCAAAAAAAAAAAGAATTACTTAAGTTTATATTTTTCTCAAATTAAATACTTGGGGATTCTACTTGGCATCAGAATGATTTTGTCCAATGACTCAATGTCAGCATAGGCTAAGTGTTGATAAAAGAAAGGAAGATGTAGCAAGAGGAAATCTGCATAAGAGAAAGGATCTTTTCCTGGACCATTCTTTTTGTTAAATAGACAAAAAAATGTTATAAAATTTATTTTAGTTACCAAGATAAACAAATATCAGGTGAAAATATAATTTTTACAACCAATATCCATATAAGCCTGAACCTATTTAATTTCACCTACTCCCCCCCCCCCCAAGTTTCATTTGCACACTTTCTGCTTCTCCTTTATTACAGTGTCTAAATTTATAATGGATAATTTATATTTAATTTGTGACACAAATCATCCTATAAAATGTCAGCTATGAATCATACTTCATTAAAATACAAATAGGAATTACCAATGTAAATCTAGGACTAATAATTTACACATATCCATTCTTTATTTGTCTTTTAACTGCATCATTTTGTACAACATAGGCAGGGTACATGTAACACAGGAATTACTGAGTTAGTATTTCAGCTAGATTTCCCTTTTCCACTTTTATCCTCATCCCTCATGTTTAGGATCCTTTCTCAAATCAAATCCATTGCAGCATGAAGTTCAAAGCGGGTGGGATAGTCTAGTACACCTCAAAATGCTTTTTTCCATCTCCCCTAGCAGTTCACATTCACTTGAATAAAAGAGTCCATGGGAAGAGTGTGGAATTCCTAAAACTACTGATTTTTTTCTGATGATTGAGGTAACCAAGTCTGTTGTTACAACAGGTAAATACATACTTCGCTCATCTGAAAGCCGACAATTATGTTTCTGGTAAATGTTGAAATGTCACATTTAGTATGGATCGAAGACTAGGTGAATTGCATAACTGGATCGTAATATGGTTGTAATATGGTGAATATTATTTTACTCTTTACCTTTTTTTTATTTTATTCTAATCATGTCAGTTTGTCCCTGAGATATCCTCATTTTCCTTTTCGCACACACTCATTACACAAAATCATTTCTAAGTAATCATTGCAGATATTGTGCAACTTCTGTAAAAGGGACCTGGGGCATTATACTACGTGGAAGGTGGGAGGGGGGGAGAGAGAGAGAGAGAGAGAAAGAAAGAGAGAGAGAGAGAGAGAGAAAGAGGGAGAGAGAGAGATCCAAAAAATATTTTATATTTGCTATATAAAGGAAGAGTAACAGTTTCAATATCTATATAAACAGTGTGCCGTCTGGTTACAGTCAATTTGAGCAATGATATCATCATAATAGTAATAATCTGTTTTCTCAACATAATATTAATACTTATTAATTACCAATATTAATTCATATTATAATAAACATATAGTAATCAGCCCTCATAGTAAAGTTAATCCTTCTCTTATAATTTTAAATATTCTAACTTCTGTTTCTATTAGTTAACCATTGATAAAACAAATCCCAGATTTCAAAATATTCCGTATCTTCCTTCTCTTTAATTTCAAGTGTTAATCTATCCATTTCTGCACATTCTTGTATTTTTTTTATTATTATCTTCTCTTGTTTGCTGATGATTTAGTATTCATTTTGGAAGAACCTCAAATAACGGGCCCCAAATTATTAGAACTAATAGAGAGCTATGGAAAGGTGTCTGGCCTAAAAATAAAGAAAGAAAAAACAAAGATATTGGTGAAAAACATCACAGAAAAATAAGAAAGAGAGATAAAAGAGAAATTAGATATACAAGTTGTGAAAAAAGTTAAATACTTAGGAATATACTTAACGTCAAAATGTTTAACGATAAAAGAGAACAACTATTATAAACTAAAGGATCAAATTGAGAAAGATTTGGAGAAATGGAAAAATTTACAATAGCCACTTATGGGAAGGACTGCAACAATCAAGATGAATATCCTACCGAGATTACTATTTTTATTTCAGACAGTACCAATAAAAATTGAAAACTCTTACTTTCAACATTTAAATAACATAATAAGGAAATGTATATGGCAAGGGAAAAAAGCAGGAATAAGCATAAAAATGCTACAGGATACGAGGCTACGCGAAGGATTTGGACTGCTGAATTGGGAACTATATTACCAGGCAGCAGCATTGACTTGGATGAAGGAATGGGTTGAATTAAGAAATACAAGACTGTTAACTTTGGAATTTACAATTGGGGTGGCATGCATTTCTATGGTATAGTAGAAATAAGATGCACATGTACTTTCACCGACATTATATAAGAAACGCATTGCTATTGGTATGGGAGAAAGTTAGAGACAAATATTATTTGAAAATACCAATATGGTTATCAACAATGGAAGCTTTAATACACCCAAATATTTTTAAGTTTAGAAATATTGTTAGATATAAGGAGTTATTAACAGATAAGTGGGAATTGAAGGGGAAACAAGAACCGGAAGAACATGGCACTGAGATGGATTGGTATATGTATATGCAAATACAAACAAGATATGAAAAAGATATTAAATTATATGGTTTCGATTTAGAAAAGACAGAGTTGGATAGGATACTTATAGGAACAGAGGACAAGTTAATTTTAAAAATTTATAATTTTTTATTGGGTATTGAATTAGAGGTAGAACAGGTATTTGTTGGTTGAGATTTGGAGTTGCCCATTTTTTGACCATTCCAACACAAAGTCAAGGTCTTTTTGAAGGGTAGCAGCATTGTTGGTAATGTTAAATAGTTAAACATCATTGGCAAAGAGAACCCAGTTACTTATAATATTATCACAAAGGTCATTTATGTATAGTATGAAGAGTGTCGGTCCTAGAACGCTGCCTTGGGGGACACCGCTATTAACAGGTGCAGGATTTGATAGGGCGCTCCCTATTTTGACCACTTGTCTGTTTGACAGGAACGCAGTTATCCAATTATGGAGGGGTCCAGAGATGCCGTAGGATTTTAGTTTTAGAAGTAGTTTGTTATATACCACTGAATCTAAGGCTTTAGAGATGTCTATGTAAATTGCATCTATTGCTTTGCTCTGATCAAGATTTGTAATCCATATGTTTTTGCAGTGTAGAAGTTGTAGATTTACAGGGTAATTTTTTTCTGAAACCAAATTGTTTATTAGAGAGTAGATTGTTGGTTTCTAAGTGGAAGGTAATGGATTGGTTGATGATTGATTCCATTACTTTGCAGGTGACGCAGCATAAAGAGATTGGTCTGTAATTTTCAACTAGGCTGGGTCTCCCTTTTTGAAGATAGGGATGACCGTGGCTAGTGACCATAGGTTGGGTAGGGAGCTGGTCCTGAAAGATTTTTCAAAGATTATGCTTAGGGGTTCTGCTATAACAGGGGAAAGCTTTTTTAAGAAGTATGCACATAGTCCATCAGGTCCAATAGATAGAGATGGGTTCAGTCAACGTAGTGCCTTTTCAATATTATCTTCTGTGAAATCTATTTGTGTTAGATCGTTGTAGTCATTATTGGTATGACTAGGGAATGTTGGGCATGAGCCATTGCTGTTAACAAAGACTGAGCCGAAGAATGTGTTAAAGAGGTTTGCTTTAACTGCTTCAACATTGCATTCTTTACCGTTAGGTCCTTTTAGTGGTGGGATGGATCTAGAATCTTTAAGTTTGCTGTTTGGATTTTGTGCACAGAAGATTTTGTTGTTGTTTGATGTGGTAATTGGTGCATTCAGTCTTTATTTGGTGGCATATATTTTTGTAGCGGCTTTTAACATTAGCTACAGAGCCAGGTTTTTTTTTTCACCAGAGGGATTTGGGGAGTGGGGGGATTGGAGCTTTCTTATTGATATGGGTAATTGGTTTTTTCTGGTTTTGGTGGTGATTAGTGGTACATATAATAGTGGTACAAATAACTTTATTGACTTCAATCAAGGGCCGGTTTAGTTCAGGCTGGTAAAGCCTGTTATTAAGAACACAGAGCCTGCAATTACTGCAGGTTCAAGCTTGGCCCAAGGTTGACTCAGCCTTCCATCCTTTATAAGGTAGGTAAAATGAGGACCCAGATTGTTGGGGGGGGCAATAAGTTGACTTTGTAAATATACAAATAGAATGAGACTATTGCCTTATACACTGTAAGCCGCCCTGAGTCTTCGGAGAAGGGCGGGGTATAAATGTAAAATATATATATATTATAATAGTCTTCAGCAGTGTTGCAGTTAGAGAATAGAATTTGCCAATCAAGAGATGAAAGGTCGGTGTCTATGAGATCATAGCTGGCTTTTTTAAAGTTGTAGTCGGGTATTCCATTATTTTGGTGATTTTTTTTAAGAGCGTATATTAAGACGATATATATCATGCTGTGGTCACTGTTGGAAAAGGGATCTTTTATTTGTAGTCCATAAATTGAGTTTAAGTTGTTAAGTCTAGTGTTGTTAGTTACTAGTTGTGTTACTAGTTGTGTTACTAGGACTGGCAATATTCCCCCCCAACCAAATAGGCTGGCATCTGTTGTGATAGTCAGGCGATTCGGCTCCTTGAAGTCCCACCCCCTGGTTATGGCCTGGGACCTCCACCACCAAAGTGATTGCCTCACCTTTAGTGGGACCCACACATTATTATTATGTATTTGTTTGTGTATAAAATAAAAAAAAATTCAAAAAAAAATCTTTCCCAGCATTAGGGTTGATCTCCTCTATGACTGACCGGTTTGATTGCCTTGCAGTCCAAGTGACTTGCAGGAGTCTTCTCCAGCACCATAGTTCAAAGGCCTCAATTCTTTGGCACTCAGCCTTTCTTATGTTCCAACTTTCACAGCCATACATTGCAACTGGGAATACCATAGCCTTGACTATACACATTTTTGTTGGTAGGGTGATGTCTCTCCTTTTTAGAATGCTGTCTAGAATTGCCATAGCTTTCCTCCCCAGGAGCAAGCGTCTTAATTTCTTCACTGCAGTCCCCATCTGTGGTGATCTTGGAGCCCAGGAAAATAAAATCTGTCATTACCTCCATTTCTTCCCTAACTATTTGCCAGGAATTGAGAGGGCAATGTTGAGTTTCAAGCCAACTTTTGCACTCTCCTTCTTCACCCGCATCAACAGGCTCTTTAATTCCTCTTCACTTTCTGCCATTAGAGTGGTATCATCTGCATATCTGAGGTTGTTGATATTTCTTCCGGCAATATTAATTCCCACTTTTGAGTCATATAGCCCTGCCTTTGTCATGATGTGCTCTGCTTATAAGGCAGGGAGACACTATACAGCCTCGCCGGACTCCTTTCCCAATTTTGGAACCAATCAGTGGTTCCATGTCCAGTTCTCACTGTTGCTTCTTGACCTGCATATAGGTTTCTTAAGAGACAAATAAAATGGTCTGGTACTCCCTTCTCTTTAAGAACTTGCCACAATTTGTTGTGATCCACACAATCAAAGGCTTTAGCATAGTCAATGAAGCAGAAGTACATATTTTTCTGGAACTCTCTAGCTTTCTCCACATGTTGGCAATTTGATCTCTAGTTCCTCTGCCTCTTCAAAACTCTGCTTGTACTTCTGATAGTTCTCGACTCACATACTGCTGGAGCCTAGCTTGTAAGATTTTAAGCATAACCTTACTACGATGTGAAATGAGTGCAATGCAGGGGTAGGTCCCAAATTTTTTTACTACCGGTTCTGTGGGCATGGCTTATTTTGTGGGCATGGCTTGATGGTCATATGACACTGGGCGTGACTTGGCGGTCATGTGACTGGGTGAGAGTGGTTTGGCTGTCATGTGACTGGGTGGGCGTGGCCAATAACAATAAATAATAAAAATAATAAACAAAGTATACAAAACAATGAGATACCAAAAACCAACTTTCACACTTTACACACACACAACACAACACAACTGATTCACACACAATGTAAAAGCAGCTGCACTTCCCCAAAATGGCCCCTGCAACAAGCAAGAACCTCACACAGCAACAAAAAGCTCAAAAACCAACTTTCACACTTTACACACACATAACACAACAAAATACAACTGACTCACACACACACACACACACACATACAGCTTTGTAAAAAAATTTGGTTTGTGTAGTTAGCGTGAAACACTACAGAAACACGCCAAATCTCAGATTTGATTTTATTATTTTATTTTATTTATATTTTTTAGATCGGGGTCTCCAACATTAGTAACTTTAAGGTTTGTAGACTTCAACTCCCAGAGTTCCTCAGCCAGGAAAGTTGGCTGAGGAACTCTAGGCGTTTAAGTCCACAGGCCCTAAAGTTATTAAGGTTGGAGATTCCTGTTTTAGATAACAGCAGCTAAATTTAAGACTTCCTTAACTTTAAATTGCTGTCTAAAAACCCAACTCCTTAAAAATTAACTATTTTTAATAGTTTACTTACCCAATTGAGGCAGGCAGATTTAGTTGCTCACTGAGAAGATGGATTGTAGGCAGGCTGATACAGTTGCTAGCTGATGCAACTGATTGCAGAAGCCATGGCTTTGCAAGCTCGAAGGAGCAGCAATTATAGGTAAGTGAGGAGGGGGGATTGGGTGGGTATGGGTGGGGACTGTTGTAGGAGGTTGTAAAAAAATGATTTTAAAAGCCTGTGATGATCAGGAAACTCAGCTGGGATGCCAGAGGAAAAAAGGGTTGTCAGCCTCCACTCCAATCCCCACATCCATTTGTACTATTTATATTCAGTTGTTAGATTGCATGAGGTTTTATGCATCATTCCAGACATTCTCCTAACTAAGCTAAACCAGCTATAGGTACCGGAACAGACTTGTAAGTGGATCACAAGCTTCCTAACAAACAGGAAGCAGCAGGTGAAGCTAAGCAAGATCACATCAAATACCTGTACAATTAGCACAGGGGGCCCCCAAGGCTGTGTGCTCTCCCCACTTCTCTTCTCTCTGTATACCAATGACTGAATCTCCAATGATCCATCTGTTAAGCTACTGAAGTTCGCAGATGACACAACAGTGATTGGTCTCATTCGAGACAATGACGAATCCGCATATAGACGAGAGGTCGAACGACTAGCCTTGTGGTGCAACCAAAACAATCTGGAGCTGAACACACTCAAAACCGTAGAAATGGTGGTAGACTTTAGGAGAAACCCTTCCATACTTCCACCTCTCACAATACTTGACAACACAGTATCAACAGTAGAAACCTTCAAATTTCTAGGTTCTATCATATCGCAAGATCTCAAATGGACAGCTAACATCAAAAACATCATTAAAAAAGGACAACAAAGAATGTTCTTTCTGCGCCAACTCAGTAAGCTCAAACTGCCCAAGGAGCTGCTGATCCAATTCTACAGAGGAATTATTGAGTCTGTCATTTGCACCTCTATAACTGTCTGGTTCGGTTCTGCAACTCAGCAACAAAAACACTGACTTCAGAGGATAATTAGAACTGCAGAAAAAATAATTGCTACCAACCTGCCTTCCATTGAGGACCTGTATACTGCGCGAATCAAGAAGAGGGCCGTGAAAATATTTACAGTTCCCTCACATCCTGGACATAAACTGTTTCAACTCCTACCCTCAAAACGACGCTGTTAAGTTTGGGCATTGAAGAGGAAGGAGACCAGTGAGTGACAACAGCTCTTTAGTTTATTGTGATCCCAGCAAAAGACAACAGGCAAAAACCCCTCTTTAAATACTATTTTGGCTGAGGCTTCAACCAATCAGCAACGTGCTAGTTCCCGCCCAAACTTCCCTCCTAAAGTTTAAATATATTACACTCCTTCCCTCCCAAAACGCATTGTACCCATATTTACATAAAATTTGCAAGTTATTTTTCCACGTAGTCACGCAGATAGACAGGGCGTCTCCTAACTCTTTCTGACCTGCGCAATTCATTCTCTGGGAATGAGTCGAGCTGGCCGGAGGGACTGTTTGTTCCTCCCAGCTCCTCCTCTGGGCCGTCCGGCCCTGGATTATTGGCAGAGTCGTCTCTGCTGTCTTCAGGAGGAGCCGGTTGACGTCGCTGGACTTCATCGGATTCAGATAAGTCCTCCGCTTGCCTCGGGTTTGAGTCAGCTGTAGATTCAAACATTTGGTAGTCAGGGTCTGGCTGTTTGGTTTCTGTATTACTTGGTATTCTTTTTCTTAATTGGTCTATGTGGTGTCTCCACACCCTGCCATCCTCCATGTCTACTATGTATGATTTCAGCCCGGTTATGCCTAGAATTGTCCCTTTTAACCATGTTGGGCCCTCGCTATAGTTGTGTGCCCATACTGGGTCACCCGCTGTCATCTCCCTAGTTTTTTCTAGGATACTCTTGTACCCATCTAGGGTGTAGGTTGGGTTTAGTAGGTCTAATGGGCACCTGAGTTTCCTGCCCATTAATAGTTCCGCTGGGCTGCGGCCCATTGTCACACAGGGGGTTCTATGTTGGACTGCCAGGAAAGTATCGATTTTGGTTTGCCAATCGCCTGGACTTATCCTAGATAGCACTTCCTTGGCGCTCTGAACGAAACGTTCTGCAAGTCCGTTTGTCGCCGGGTGGAAAGGCGCCAAGAGGACATGTCTGATGCCATCTTCCGCTAAGTACCCCTCAAACTGGTTTGCCGTGAATTGCGGGCCGTTGTCGGAAACTAGGGTGTCGGGCAGGCCGTGTGTTACGAATAGATGCCTCAGGACTGTGATTACTGCTTCGGCCGTAGTGGTTTTCATGATGATGATTTCTAGCCATTTTGAGTAGGCATCTACTACAATTAAAAAGGTCTGCCCATGGAATGGCCTGGCAAAATCTATGTGAATCCTGGACCATGGCCCCTGGGGTTTCTCCCACTCTCTAATTGGAGCTGTAGGGGGTAGTGGCCTTGACTCTTGGCAGGATTGGCATTTCCCTACCATGTCGCTAATGTCCTTATCCATTAGGGGCCACCAGACATAACTCCTCGCTAAACTCTTCATCTTCACAATTCCCGGGTGGCCCACATGCAACAGTTCCAACACATTTCTGCGTAATTTATCCGGGATAACCACTCTATCCCCCCATAACAGACACCCCCCTTGAACCAACAGTTCCGATCGTTTTTTCGCATAGTCTTTGAAACGCTCACCCGGCGCAGCAGGCCATCCTCTTTGTACCCAACCGATTACAGTCCTTATTGTAATGTCCCTGTACGATGCCCTAGCCACTTCCTTAGATGTGACTGGGCCAGAGTCCAAAGAGTCAATGAGCAAGACAGGTGTCCCCGGGGTTGGGTCTTCGATAGTCTCTGGTAAAGGGCATCTACTAAGAGCGTCCGCATGCCTTAAGTCTTTTCCCGGGCGATGGAGCAGTTTGTAAGAGTATGCTGCCAGGAAGATAGTCCATCGGGTCAACCTGGATGAAAGCGCAACGGGCGTTGGGCGGTCGCCCGCTAGGAGTCCCAGTAGGGGTCTATGGTCCGTGACAATCTTGAAATCTTGCCTGAATAAGTATTCGTGGAATTTCTTAACCCCGGAGACTATAGCCAATGCCTCCCTATCTAGCTGGCTGTAATTCCTTTCAGCTGAGGACATTGTTCGGGAATAATATGCTATAGGGGCTTCTGTTCCAATTGGTAGTCTATGGCTGAGCACAGCCCCCACTCCGTAGGGAGAAGCATCGCAAACTAGTACTAGTGGCAACGTGCCATTGTACTGGATGAGGAGGCTGTCGCTGGACAAAAGGTTTTTTACCCCCTCGAATGCCCTAGCCTCCACTCTGCCCCAGGACCAAACAGCTTTCTTTGCTAGCAATTTATGTAGCGGTTCGGCTATTGTTGCCTTATTCCTTAAGAATATCGCATAGAAGTTAACAAGCCCTAAGAATGCTTGTAATTCCGTTTTATTTTTGGGAGCTGGGGCCTTCCTGATGGCCCGTACCTTACTCTCGGTGGGATGGATCCCTTTCCTGTCTATTCGGTATCCCAGGAACTCTACGGACTCTACCCCAATTTGGCATTTGTTAAGCTTAACCTTAAGCCCAGCAGACCTGAAAATGCCCAATACCTTCCTTAGCTTTACCCCTAGTTCATCTAAGTTTTCTGCTGATACCAATACATCATCGAAATATGGTACCACCCCGGGTAGACCCTGTAACAGTCATTCCATTAGGTTTTGGAACAGCCCTGGAGCCACACTAACTCCGAACTGGAGTCGCATGCATTTGAAAGCACCGCGGTGTGTGACAATTGTTGTGCCTCGGCTGTGCTGCTATCTACGGGTAGTTGCTGGTAGGCTTGAGCCAAATCGAGTTTGGCGAAAACCTGCCCTTGTCCTAACGAGTGCAGCAAGTGTTGCATTACTGGGACGGGGTATGCGCTCTTCTGCAATGCTTTGTTAAGCGTTGCCTTGTAGTCAGCACAAATCCGGACCGATCCGTCCGGTTTGACTGGGGTCACTATGGGTGTCTCCCATTTTGCATGGTCGACGGGGACTAGTATTCCCTGGCTTATGGACAAATGGACAGCTAACATCAAAAACATAGAATAGAATAGAATAGAATAGAATAGAATAGAATTTTATTGGCCAAGTGTGATTGGACACACAAGGAATTTGTCTTGGTGCATATGCTCTCAGTGTACATAAAAGAAAAGATACGTTCATCAAGGTACAACATTTACAACACAATTGATGATCAATATATCAATGTAAATCATAAGGATTGCCAGCAACAAGTTATAGTCATACAGTCATAAGTGGAAAGAGATCGGTGATGGGAACTATGAAACGATTAATAGTAGTGTAGATTCAGTAAATAGCGTGACAGTGTTGATGGAATTATTTGTTTAGCAGAGTGATGGCCTTCGGGAAAAAACTGTTCTTGTGTCTAGTTGTTCTGGTGTGCAGTGCTCTATAGCGTCGTTTTGAGGGTAGTAGTTGAAACAGTTTATGTCCAGGATGTGAGGGATCTGCAAATATTTTCACGGCCCTCTTCTTGATTCGTGCAGTATACAGGTCCTCAATGGAAGGCAAGTTGGTAGCAATTATTTTTTCTGCAGTTCTAATTATCCTCTGAAGTCTGTGTTTTTCTTGTTGGGTTGCAGAACCGAACCAGACAGTTATAGAGGTGCAAATGACAGACTCAATAATTCCTCTGTAGAATTGGATCAGCAGCTCCTTGGGCAGTTTGAGCTTACTGAGTTGGCGCAGAAAGAACATTCTTTGTTGTCCTTTTTTAATGATGTTTTTGATGTTAGCTGTCCATTTGAGATCTTGCGATATGATAGAACCCAGAAATTTGAAGGTTTCTACTGTTGATACTGTGTTGTCAAGTATTGTGAGAGGTGGACGTATGGAAGGGTTTTTCCTAAAGTCTACCACCATTTCTACGGTTTTGAGTGTGTTCAGTTCCAGATTGTTTTGGTTGCACCACAAGGCTAGTCGTTCGACCTCTCGTCTATATGCGGATTCGTCATTGTCTCGAATGAGACCAATCACTGTTGTGTCATCTGCGAACTTCAGTAGCTTAACTGATGGATCATTGGAGATGCAGTCATTGGAATACAGAGAGAAGAGAAGTGGGGAGAGCACACAGCCTTGGGGGGCCCCTGTGCTAATTGTACAGGTATTTGATGTGATCTTGCTTAGCTTCACCTGCTGCTTCCTGTTTGTTAGGAAGCTTGTGATCCACTTACAAGTCTGTTCCGGTACCTGTAGCTGGTTTAGCTTAGTTAGAAGAATGTCTGGAATGATGGCATTGAATGCTGAACTAAAGTCTACAAAAAGGACCCTTGCATAGGTCTTTGGAGACTCAAGATGTTGTAGGATGTAGTGCAGAGCCATATTAACAGCATCATCTGTTGATCTATTTGCTCGGTATGCAAATTGCAAGGGGTCTAAGAGCGGATTCGTGATGGTTTTCAGGTAGGAAAGCACTAGCCTTTCAAAGGTTTTCATGACTACAGATGTTAGAGCAACTGGTCTGTAGTCATTCAGTTCCTTGATGGTGGGCTTCTTCGGCACTGGGATGATGGTAGAGCGTTTGAAGCAAGAAGGAACATAGCACATCTCTAGTGATTTATTGAAAATATGGGTGAAGATGGGGGCCAATTGGTCAGCACAGACTTTTAAGCAAGAAGGAGTTATCTTGTCTGGGCCTGGAGCTTTTCCTGGCTTTTGTCTGTGAAATAGGTCCTGCACTTCCTTTTCTGTGATCACTAGGGGTTGTGAACCCAATGAAATGGGGTCAGTTGTAGGAGGCTTGGCTGTTGTTGGTGTGTCTGAGATGGGGGTTGTGGAGATAGGTGGCTGTAGTTTCCTTTCAAACCTGCAGTAAAACTCATTCAGGTCATCTGACAGTTGTTGATTACCTTCAGCCTGGGAAGGAGGTTTGCCATAGCCGGTGATATTTTTAAGAGTTTTCCACATGTTTGCTGGTTCATTTGCTGAAAATTGATTCTTTAGCTTTTCAGAGTAGCTTCTTTTTGTTGCTCTTATCTCCCTTGTTAGTGCATTTCTGGCCTGATTGTACAGCATTTTATCACCTTTTCTGTAGGCTTCCTCTTTGGAATGTCGTAGCTGCTTAAGTTTAGGTTTAAACCAAGGTTTGTTATTACTGTGTATTCGCAAGTTCCTTGTAGGTACACATAGGTCTTCACAGAAGCTGACATATGATGTTACAGTATCTGTGAGTTCATCCAGGTCTGCAGAGGTATCTTTAAAAATATTCCAATCAGTGCAGTCAAAACATGCCTGTAGCGACTTCCGGTTTGGCACCGTAGGTGATGGCGGTGATCTTTACGATCACCAACCTCTGGATTATGTGGAATCGCTAGGACAGCTTAAATCTGCTGTCCAGCGGTTCGGAAAACCCCCTCTTCGGGAGAAGGAGAAGGGGTGAGCTGAGGGCAGAGGTTGAATTTCCCTAAAGCCCCTGAGAAAAAAGGGGTTTGAAGGGTTAAGTTCCCTCCAGTAACCCGAAGTGCTCCAGATCCGAGGATTCTTCTGCTTTGGCGGAACCAATCACCACGACCAAACGCCGAGACTTATTTTGGACAATAAAGGATTATACCGGACAGAACGAAAGTGGGAGAACTTTATGCAAGTAGCCAAGCCGATTCCCCGATACCTTGTAACAAGCTTGAAAACAGTAAAAAAATGGAGGCGAATTGTTAACAAGTTAACGAGTGGAAAGCGAAAGTGATACTTTCAGCGTTTGTCTGCAGTTGGTAATTTGCATGTTACTTGCTGCTTTTACTCTTTAACTCTTTGCTGCCTGCTGATAGAATCTAGGGGAGATTTAAAAATCTAAAAATTTAAAAGACTGTGTTTCTTAGAGGTTAAGAAGATTTAAAGTGAATATTAAGTTGGAAATAAATAAATAAATAATTTTATAGAAGATGGCAGCCAAACAATTAAAGTCTACTGTAACAAAGAGCTCTGGAACTTTATCAGCTGGTGTCTCTCCAGCTCATACAGCAGAGACTAGAACATTGAATTTAGAGGCGTTACAAGAGAACTTAAAAGGCTTTATAGAAGAAAAATTTAAAGTAATAACTGATGAGATGTCTGAAATGAAAGAGCAGATATCAGAAATTCAAGTGGAAATAAAGAAGTTAAAGAAGGATTTGTAATGGCAGTACAAGTTTGGCAACGAATGTGATTTTATTGGAAGAGGAGGTTGAAGAAATTAAGCAACATAATTTAAAATTAGAAAATAAAATGGATGAATTTCAAAGTAAAATGGAAAAACAGAGGATGAAATAGTTTTGATACAATATAGAAATATGGAATTTGCTCTTAGAATTCGAGGTTTGAAAGAAAATAAGGAAGAGAATTTAAGGAAATTTTTCTGAAGTATTTGCTGAGATATTAGCAGCTCGTCCAGCAGATGTGGCTTATCAAATTGATAAAATATATCGTGTGAACTCTTGGATAGCAAGGCAAAAAAGTTGCCAAGGGATGTTGTTATTTATTTTACAAACAGAACAGTGAGAAATCAGATTTTGCAAGCTTCATATAAGGGGGAGAAGATTCAGATTGCTGGTCAAGATATTTTGATATTAAAGGAAATCCCACCAAAAATGTTAAGGGCTAGGAAGGAATTTGCCTTCCTGGTGAATGAACTTAAAAAACATCAGATTGAATATAGATGGGATATTCCAACTGGTATAATAGTATATTATGCAGGGAAAGTACATCGTTTCAATACGGTTGGAAAAGCAAGAGAATTTTATGTTGAGGTATTCAAAGTTGGAAGTCTTCCCCCATTGGAAGCTAGAAGAAGGGAGGCTGAAGTGAAGGAAAGAGAAGTGAAGCAGGTACAAGAACAGATTGTGATGGAAGAAGATTTATTACAAGTGTTGGAAATACCTACGACGGGTTTAGATTCAAAAGAACAAAGGCTGACAAGAGCTGCTGCTAAACGCAAGGAACAAGAGATGAAGGCACAACAACAACTGGCAACTACTACAACGGAAACAGTGGGAGGAGCAAGGCCTAAAGTAAAATGTGATCTGCGGCTGGTGTTCCAAAAGTTTCCTTCGGCCGATAATGGCAATTAAACTATTATCTTGGAATGTTAATGGCCTGAATTCACCACAGAAGAGAAGGAAAGTATTTCATTATTTGAAACAATTTAAAAATGACATTACCTGTTTACAAGAAACACATATTAGATCTTGCTAAATGTTGGAGATGCGATTGTGAAGATGCTACTTATTACCATTTGGATTAAAGTATGGTGGATTATGCAGAATATTTTGAAAAAGAAGATTAAGTTTACTCCGCAGTTCTTTCTACTAGGAATAATTATGGACTATACAGCTATAGAGACTAAATTGATTTTGAACTTAATAACAGTCGCAAGACTTTTGATTGCTCAGTATTGGAAGAAAGAAGAAAGTATCAAATCTGGCAGAGATGACAAAAATCTCCGCTTACTTGAAAGACTATACACTAGAAAAATATATTTTAGAATGGAAAATGTGGATTGATTATATTTAAAATAAGTATCAGATAAAAAAAAATATCGAATAGCATATGAGTAAATTTAGGAAATATTTTGTATTAGATATATTTTTGAAGGAGAGGGGAATTGAGAGTGTGACTAAGTGTGGTGTGACTAGAGATTATAATTTAGGAATTATTTTGGATTATGATTGTTAGTTTTGATACCCTGCATTTTGTTCTGGGAAGTCGGGGTGGGGGGTAAGGGGGAGGGGAATTGAGGGGGGGGTTGGTAGAGAAGGAGTGATGGTTAATGTACAGGGATTATTGAAGAAATATAATTAATGTAGGGTCGGGTCTGCATAGTTACCATTTTAGAACGGTGAGGAGGGAGAAAAGAGAGAGTAGGAGGTAGGAAAGAGGAGAAGAGGAAGGAAGAGGGATAGTAGAGAGAGAAGGAAGGTGTAGGGTGGAGGGAGGAGCGGATGTAGATAAGAGAAGGAGAGGAAGGTTTGGAAAGTAAAAGTAGGTAGAAGAGGGAAGAGTGTTAAAAAGGGTGGTGGTGACTGGGCAAGCCCGACTAATTGTATATAACTGTACATTGGATGAATTATTTGATATGATTGTAAAAATAAAACTTTTTATAAAAAAAAAAAAACATGCCTGTAGCTTTAATTCTGATTCCTCCGTCCAGGTTTTCACTGATTTAATTATTGGTTTTATGGCTTTAAGTCTTTGCCTGTAAGCAGGTACAAGGTGAATCATGCAATGATCAGAGTGTCCTACAGCTGCATGTGGTAAAGACCGATAGGCATCTTTTAGTGTTGTGTAGCAGTGGTCTAGAGTATTCTTGCCTCTGGTGGGACAATTGACATGCTGAAAGTATTTTGGTAGTTCTTTCCTTAAGTTTGCCTTGTTTAGATCTCCCAAAACAATGGCCAGTGAATCAGGGTGTTTGGCTTCAGCCTCCATGATTTGGTCAGCTAGAGTTCGTAATGCCTCGTTTACACAGGCTTGTGGTGGGACATAAACAGCAATTAGAAGAAATGAGGAAAATTCATGAGGCGAATAGTAAGGTTTGCAGTTGATAATTAGAGTCTCTAAATTGTTGTCACAGAATTTGTAAATTATGTTAAAATCTTGACACCAGGTTGAGGCATAAGCCTCCTCCTTTCTTTTTACCAGATGTTTCTGGAATCCTGTCTGATCATTCAATTTGAAATCCTGGAATGTTCAGGCTGCTATTTTCAATTGATTCATTTAACCAGGTTTCAGAGAAGCATAGGACTGCTGAATTGCGAAAATCAGAATAGTATTTGTTTAAGAGGAGTATTTCATCCATCTTATTTGCAAGTGAACGTATATTTGTTAGGAAAATTGAAGGCAGAGGAGTTTTAGTGCGAGTTCTTAGCTTGATTAAGATCCCAGATCGTTTACCTCGTTTCCTTCGTTTCCGTCGTTTGGTTTTTTTAGTAATCCATGGCTCCGTGGGAATTGCCTCCTCCTGTGTTAGAATCTCCTCCGTGTTTGTAAAGACAGGCGGGGGTGAGATTAAAGAAAGCTGCTCCTTAAAGAAATGTTCCTTAATTTTTAGCAGATGGTCTCGTGAGTAGGAAATCCGTAGTGAGTCACAGAGAACAATTAGAAATAAAGAAACAATTAGAGAGCATTTCACCGAGGCAGCCTTCGTCGGCGCCATCTTATATTATATTGATATATTGATCATCAATTGTGTTGTAAATGTTGTACCTTGATGAACGTATCTTTTCTTTTATGTACACTGAGAGCATATGCACCAAGACAAATTCCTTGTGTGTCCAATCACACTTGGCCAATAAAAATTCTATTCTATTCTATTCTTACTAGTTTGTCTAACTCCCGGTCAATCTTGGGCTTTAGGGTGAATGGGACCCTCCTAGCCTTTAACCGGATAGGGGCAACTTGTGGGTCTAAGTTGAAAGAAATAGGGGTCCCCACGTACTTGCCCAGGCAGTCCTTGAAGACGTCCTCGAACTCCTTCAGTAGTTCATCCTTGAGGTTGACGTCGTTCTTGTAGACCCCGGTCACTCCCATGCCCAAAGCTCGGAACCAGTCCAGCCCTAGCAAACTTGGTAGGGCTCCATCTACTACGGTGATTGGCAGAGTCTTCTTGTACTGTCCATACTTGACTTGGATGGACGTGACCCCTCGAACAGGGATCCGATTTCCCTGGTAGTCTTGCACTCTTAGCTTCTGGGTTTGTAGCTGGCGCTTTGCGATGGCTGGCAAGTCTCTCACGATGGTGTCCCATGACATAATTGTGATTGATGAGCCGGTGTCTACCTCCATTTGGCATGGTACCCCTTCAATGTGAGTTTTGGTAAAAATCTTATTTTCTAGTCTAGTCGATGCGTGGCCCACTCTCACAGTGGTCTGGTTTAACTTCGCACCCTTTTTGAATGGACCAATCCCGGGCCGCTTCGCTGCTCCGGCGCTCTGATTGGTCGGTTTGAATTTTGGCGGGAAGGTAGGGGGGCTCGACAGGCCTGAGCTATGTGTCCTTTCTTTTCGCACCGCCGACAAACCGCGTCTTTGAACCTGCAGTTTTGTCGTTGGTGTTGGCCCCCACAACTCACGCACTCGTCCTGGTCACCTCTCTCTGGCCTCCCAGTGTGGAAAACCTCTTCCTCTTCCTCACCTTCCGATTTGGCCTGGACTTCCTCGCTTTGGACCGGTGTTGTTTTCACTCCGGCACCCTGCGCGTTCGGCTTTTGCAAGGTCTCCGCCGCTTTGGTGGACATCTCGTGAGCCCTGGCCTCGTCCAAGGCTATTGCCAAAGTCAGGTTGCTCTTAGACAGCAGCCGCCTTTGCAGTCGGATGTCCCTGACCCCACAAATGAGTTGTTCGAGTAAGGAGTCCTCCAAATCTCTGTACTCACAGTGGTTCATGGCTTTCCTCAATGCAGCCATGTACACGCTTATCGATTCACCCTCTCGCTGTACCCGTTGCCTCAACTCGAACCGTTGGACGAACTTTGAGGATACCGGTGCGTAGTGCGCTCAAAGTGTTGTTTGTAGTGTTTGCCACGGTACCGATTGTACCGGCGTTGGCTCTGAAAGTGACTCTGCGGTATCGAAAACCTCTGGACCGCAGTGGCTCAGGAAGTACGCTCGCTTCTGATTGTCCAAGATTCCTTGGAGTTCGTTCGCTTCGAGGAAACACTTGAAACGAGCCATGTACGACCCCCATTTCTCCTTGGCTGGGTCAAATGGCACTGGCGGCGTGTAGCTGGACATCGCTAACTATCCACCCTTGAAACTGGCTGGGTTCGCGAATTCCTTTGCTCCTTCAGCTCTTTTTCCGATCTCACTGCTTCAGAATCCCACCTTCGTCGCCAATGTTAAGTTTGGGCATTGAAGAGGCAGGAGACCAGTGAGTGACAACAGCTGTTTAGTTTATTGTGATCCCAGCAAAAGACAACAGGCAAAAACCCCTCTTTAAATACTATTTTGGCTGAGGCTTCAACCAATCAGCAACGTGCTAGTTCCCGCCCAAACTTCCCTCCTAAAGTTTAAATACATTACAGACGCCATAGAGCACTGCACACCAGAACAACTAGACACAAGAACAGTTTTTTCCCGAAAGCCATCACTCTGCTAAACCCGTACGCTCCCATAGAGAGGGACTTCTCAGGGTGCCGTCCGCCAAACAATGTCGGCTGGCGGCCCCCAGGGGAAGGGCCTTCTCTGTGGGGGCTCCCACACTCTGGAACGAACTTCCCCCGGGTTTACGCCAAATACCCGACCTTCGGACATTTCGTCGCGAACTCAAGACTCATCTTTTTATCCGCGCAGGGCTGGCTTAAATTGGGATTTTAATGTTTAAATTTATTAATTTTAAACGGGGTTTTCTTAGTATGGTAAATTTTAATTATTGGGCTAATTTAAAATAAGTTTTTTAAATCGTATTTTAAACTTGTATATTGTATTGTCGGTTTTATTATGCCTGTACACCGCCCTGAGTCCTTCGGGAGAAGGGCGGTATAAAAATCAAATAAAATAAATAAATAAAATAAATAAATAATTCCATCAACACTGTCAGACTATTTACTGACTATTCATGAAATTGCAGCTGGAAGAAGAGAGGAGGCTACCAGACTTCAAAGAACCTCCCTCTGGAGTAACTACAAGGAGAAAGGGAAAACTACGCAGGTTTTCTGAGTGGATAGAGGAGCAGAAGATCAGAGACAGCCTTCAGTTGGAAGAGGCATTGTGTCTTTTCCGTGAGGTGAAAATAAGGCAAATAAGGCAATAAGGCGCTCGCCAAAGGTATGAATCCCCTATTCGGTTCTCCAGGGGGGAGGGAGAAGAGGAGGAAGAAACTGCAAAGGGGCCCGCTGGAGGAGTTTTCCAGGCCGTAGAGATTTTGGAAGGCCCAGAGCCAGAAAACCCCTTCCCAGAGGCAGCTGAGTCGGATGGAGGGCATATGCCACCTGCTGACCAAGTGAGACTGCGCATAGGAAGGAAAAAGCCTAAAATCCCCCCCATATCTGGGAAATTCAATGGAAATGCCAAGGAGCTAGGACTGTTCCTGGTGTTAGTGAATAACCATATGATGGACTGGGTGGGGGGAGATTATTGGTCACAGGCAGCATAAGTTAGAGCTGTGACCTAAAACCTAACAGGGAAAGCAGCTGCATGGTTTGTGTCATTATATACCAACCACTCCCCCTTACTGCAAAACTATGAGCATTTTATGACTGCATTGAGGAGGAGGTTCAAGGACCCCCTGGCAGAGCAGAAGGCCAAAGGCCAGATGAAAACCATCAGGCAAGGGAGGAGACCAGTGGCTGATTACAGCCAGGAGTTCAGTGATTTGGTCCCCTGATGAGAGGATGGTCGGAGGTGACCCTTGTGGACATTTACAAAGATGGCCTGAATGGAGATCTCTATGAATTGTGCCGGGCATGAGCCTCTCCAACCACGTTGTACGGCTGGTACACCCTAGCAGCGGAGATGGAAATCGAGCTAGCGAAGGGTCGTGGCAGAAGAGAGTGCACTGGAAGGCCATACCCTGCCCATTTTCCTAGAGGCCCTCCTAAGGACGCTCTTATGTCGGAGAGTGGGAGGCAATGCTCGACTGTGTGCTACAGATGTGGAAAAGAAGGCCACCGAGCAGCCGACTGTCGGGTGAAGCTGGTACCTAAGACGACCCCTAGTGGTGAAAAGGAACTGGTGAAACCAGCTGCTAAGGTGCGAAAGCTGGCAAAAGTGGGAGAAGGCGTCGCCAAGAAGGCCACTCCCATCAGAGAGGAGCGTGGAACGCCGACCCAATCTGATGACAGCGAAACCACCTCAGAATCCGATGAAGATCTTCTGGTGAGTTGGACACGGGGTCCTTTGAACATCCCGGAAAACCTGCATGCCCCTTCTTCGGGCAATAAGGGGGAAATGCTAGTGCTGCTAGACTCAGGGTGTACTAGGTGCATTATCAGTCCTGAGGTAGTAGAGAAAATGGAATTAAAACTGAGAACTCTACGTAGGCCCATAGCCTTTGCCCAGTTGGATGGCTCTGTGGCAGGGGGAGGTCCCGCCCATTTTGTAACAGAACCCATAGAAATGATGATGGGAGACCATCGTGAGGTCATAGTAGCCCCGGGGATGGACCAACCTCTGTTGCTAGGCTTATCATGGCTGCGGAAGTGGAACCCCCATATTAACTGGAAGATGGGAGTCTTACGGTTTCGCTCTAAGACGCTAAGAGGGGAGAAAAGAGAAACCAAGGAGGAATCTACCGTGGCCGTGCCCCATGACGTGATGGGGGCAATGACGGAACAGATAGAAGGGGAGGAGAGGATACCTAAAGAATACTGGGACTTGCGAGAAGTCTTTAGCGAGAAAGCATCAGATGTCCTACCTCCTCATAGGCCTACTGACTGTGCAATAGACATACTTCCAGGGGTGAAGCTTCCCAAACCAAAAGCTTATCCCATGACCCAAAAAGAATTGAGAGAGCTATGCAAATTTATAGACAAAAACTTAGAGCGGGGGTTCATCCAACCGGCTAGGCCTCGTGTAGCCGCACCAGTGATGTTCCGAGAAAAGAAAGACGGCTCTTTTCGTCTTATTGTTGACTATAGAAACCTTAACGCCATATGCGCCGAAAACGTATACCCCATGCCGCTCATGAAAGACATGTTAGCACATTTAGCGAAAGGAAAAATTTTCACCAAATTAGACCTACGAGAGGCTTACTACAGAGTTCATATAAAGGAGGGGGATGAATGGAAAACTGCTTTCAACTGCCCTCTAGGATGCTTTCAGTTTCGAGTACTGCCGTTTGGACTGCAGGGGGCGCCCGCAGTTTTCATGCAACTAATAAATGAAATACTCCATCAACATTTGTTTAAAGGGGTTCTTGTCTACTTTGATGATATACTTATCTATACAGAAACAATGAAAGAACATATTAAACTAGTAAGAGCAGTTCTCAAAAAGTTATTATCTGCAGATCTTTATTGCAAGCTATCCAAATGTGATTTCCATCAAACAAAAATAGACTACTTAGGGTACCGCATATCGGCGGATGGATTAGAAATAGACCCAGAGAAAGTGAAAGCTGTCTTGGAATGGCCCCCCCCCCATGCACCCGCAAACAGCTGCAAAGTTTCTTGGGATTTGCGAACTTTTATCGTCAATTCATCCTCTCCTTTGCTCAAATTGCTTTGCAATTAAGAACCTCTTAAGAACTAAAGGGGATACAAAACCCAAACCATCATTACCTCTCAAATGGTCAATGGAATGTCAAGCAGCATTTGAAAAATTGAAACAACTGTTTCTGCTGAACCTATTTTAAAACACCCCAACATGGATGTTCCTTTTGTGGTACAAGCAGATGCTAGTGATGTAGCGGTCGGAGCCGTTTTGCTCCAAAAGAATGCCGATGGTAAACTACAACCTTGTGCTTTCACTTCTCGAACATTGACTGAAACTGAAAGAAGGTGGGCTATTTGGGAGAAAGAAGCATTTGCAGTTCATTGGGCCCTTCGCACATGGAGACAATTCTTAGAAGGTTCTAATCATCCTTTTGAAGTTTGGACTGATCACAAAATCTGGAAGCGCTAAAAACTCCTAGAAAACTTTTGCCTAAACAAGCCCACTGGGCTCAATATTTTAACCATTTTAATTTCACCTTACATTACATTCCTGGGGGAAAGAACTTTTTGGCAGATGCTCTTTCACGTCTGCCCCAATACAATGGTACACGCTTCGAGGTGGTTTGCCCAATACTTCCCATTCAGCAGTTAGCAGCTCCGGCTATAACTTGAAGCCATACCAAAACCGAGACATCACTGCCAGATGAATTAACTAAATTGTTTAAAGAAGCTTTGAACTCCGATGACTGGTTCTTGGCGCATTCGCACGAATGCACGCTCCGTGATGGACTAGCTTGGATTGGAGCAAAACTATATGTTCCTCTATCACTCAGAGAAACCATCCTACAACGATGCCATAATGCCAAAATGGTAGGGCATTTTGGGTTTGTGAAAACCTTGCATCTTCTTAAAAGACAATTTTGGTGGCCAAGTCTTAAAAAGGACATTCAATCATATATAGCAAGTTGCCCTGTTTGCGCATCATCTCAAAGGCCTCCAAGAAAACCTCCTGGATTACTTCAAACAGTAGCCTGGCCAGGAGCCCCATGGAAAGAAATATCCATGGATTTCATAGTGGAGCTACCCGAAAGTGCAGGCAATACTGTAATCTGGGTAGTCACAGACCTTTTCTCCAAACAAGTCCATTTTATTCCATGTTCCAAAATACCCTCTTCAAAAACAAAGTTGTTTGTGCAACACATTTATAGACTCCACGGAGTTCCTGAACGCATCATCTCAGATCGAGGAGTTCAATTCACTTCTCAATTTGGGAAAGAATTTTTGCGACTGATTGGCTCCGCCCAAGGATTAAGCTCCTCCCATCATCCCCAGACTAATGGAAGTTGTGAACGCTCGAACTCGGTACTAGAACAATATTTACGTTGTTACATTAACTATCAACAAGACAATTTATTTATTTATTATTTATTTATTATTTAGATTTTTATATTTTAATTGGGCAGACCTACTACCTTTTGCTGAAGTAGCCTACAATAACTCAATTCATAGTAGCACGGGATTTACTCCTTTTACAGTAGCTTCAGGCCAAGACTTTGTTCCCATCTCGGAACTTCCAAAAGAAAAAACCACGGTTTCCTCCTTGTCAGAATGGATAGATCAAATACAAAGCACATGGAAAATGACTCACAAGGCGATCGATGACGCTCACCGTGCACATAAAAAACAAGCGGATAAAAAAAGATCCCCTGAGAACAAATACAAAATCCCCTGAGAACAAATACCAACTCTACCAAATACTAACTCTATGGAGATAAAGTTTATCTCTCCACCAAATATTTACAAACCACTCAAAAATCTAAAAAACTGGGACCTAAGTATGTGGGACCTTTCCCCATAGTGAAAATCATCAACCCCGTGACCGTACAGCTAGAATTACCAAAAACACTTAGAAGAATTCACCCCGTTTTCCATGTGAGCTTCCTGAAACCAGAACACACGTCTAATTTCCGTGCGAACCATACACCCCCCCCCCATACCAATTCTTATAGAGGGCGAACATTTTGAAGTAAAAGAAATCTTAGATTCAAGAAAACATAGAAATAAAATTCAATATCTTCTTGCTTGGAAGCACTTCCCTTTGTCCCAAGCTGAATGGGTGAACAAGGAAAATGTTCGTGCTTCAGAAAAGATAGCACAATTCTATAAAAAATATCCTGACAAACCCTAACTTTTTTCTTTTTCTTTCTAGGACTAACGTCCTTGTTGCAGGAGGGCCGAATGTCAGCCTCCACTCCAATCCTCACATCCATTTGTACTATTTATATTCAGTTGTTAGATTGCATGGGGGTTTATGTGTAATGTAAATAGCTCTTGGATTCAGGTTAAGTAGAGAGGGCCCTTTAAGAGTGTCAGTCTGACATAATTAAGGGGGGAGGGGAGATTGATGCTTTGAATTCAACAGGAATGCTAGAGCGCGAACTTTCAATGGACATTGCATTCCTGATATGACTGACAGCAAGAGACCTGCGGAAGAAGATTACCACGGGGCCCCGAGAAGGAGCTGGCATTGGACCAGACCTGATGACCTCTTGGGGGAGAGGAGGGAGTAACAGGGGGGATATGGAATGTTAGCCATATCTTGTCTCAGATCCAACTTTATACTGCTGCAGTCCGGATGTACCTAGTAAAAGTACTTTTCTTTATTTACAAATGAAGTCAAGGTGTATTCTTTCCTAGATATAATCAGAGGCAGCCTGACAAAGGTTTTAAAAGGCTCCTCTGACGATCCCAGCTGAAGTTGCCTCATTGCAGCCTAAAACTCTTAAAAGGATTGTTTTAACAAACTCTTCAACTGAAGAGCTTGTATAAAACATGTTTTTTAAAGGTTCTGATAATCAGGCAATTCAGCTGGGATCACCAGAGGAGCCTTTTAAAACCTTTTGTTTTTACAATCTATTCTGCCAAGGGAACCGGTTTGGGGGCGTGGCCAGCTGGGCATTGTTACCAGTTCTGCAAACTTGGCCAGATTTTTGCCAACGGTTCTCAAGAACCGGTCCAAACTGGTAGCAACCCACTACTGGAATGTTTGAAGATTCTTTGGCATTGAATTTCTTTGGAACTGGAATGTAAACTGACCTTTTCCAATCCTGTGGCCACTGTTGGGTTTTCCAAATTGGTTGGCAAATTGAGTATAGCACTTTTACTGCATCATCTTTTAAGATTTTGAATAGCTCAGCTGGAATACTGTCACCTCCACTAACTTTGGGGCTCAGATTTCCTAAGGGCCACTTGACTTCACATTCTAGGATGTCTGGCTAGAGGTCAGTGACCACCCCATCGGGGTTATCAAGGACATTAAGCTCTTTCTTGTATAGTTCTGTATAATTTTGCCAACTCTTCTTAATCTCTTCTACCTCTATTAGATCCCTGCCATTTTGGTCCTTTATCATGCCCATATTTGCATGAAACATTCCCTTCATATCTCCAATTTTCTTGATGAGATCTCTGGTCCTTCCTATTCTATTGTTTTCTTCTATTTCTTTGCATTGTTCATCTAAGAAGGCATTCTTATCTCTTCTAGCTGTTCTCTGGAATTCTGCATTCAATTGGATGTATCTTTCTCCCTTGCCTTTCGCTTCCCTTCTTTCCTCAGCTATTGCTTCCTGAGGCAGCCATTTTGCTTTCTTGCATTTTTTTTCCCTTTGGGATGGTTTTTGTTGCTACCTCTTGTACAATGTTGCGAACCTCCATCCATAGTTCTTCAGGCACTCTGTCTATCAGATCTAATTCCTTAAATCTATTTGTCACATCTACTGTATATTCATCAGGGATATGACTTAGTTCGTATCTGAATGGCCTAGTGCTTTTCCCTAGGGTCTTCAATTTAAGCCTAAATTTTGCAACGAGAAGTTCATGATCTGAGCCATAGTCAGTTCCTGGTCTTGTTTTTACTGACTGTACAGAGCTTCTCTATCTTTGGTTGCAGAACACATAGTCAATCTGATTTCTGTGTTGACCATCTGGCGATGTCCATGTGTAGAGTCATCTCTTGGGTTGTTGGAAAAGAGTGTTTGCTATGACCATCATATTCTCTTGACAAAATTTTATCAGCCTGTGCCCTGTTTCATTTTGTACTCCAAGGCCAAACTTGCCTGTTATTCTGGTTATCTTTTGGCTTCCTACTTTAGCATTCCAATCCCCCATGATAATAAGGATATCATTTTTTGGTGTTAATTCTATAAGGTGCTGTAGGGTTTCATGGAACCAGTCAATTTCATCCTCTTCAGCACCAAGGCATAGACTTGGACTACCGTGATATTGAATGGTTTGCCTTGGATTCGAACTGAGATCATTCTGTTATTTTGGGGATTGTATCCCAGTATTGCTTTTCCTACTCTTTTATTGACTATGAAAGCTGCTCCATTTCTTCTGAGGGATTCTTGCCCACTGTAGTATTCCTGATGGTCATCGGAATTAAATTCACCCATTCCTATACATTTTATTTCTCTGATTCCTAAGATTTTGATGTTCACCCTTGTCATCTCTTGTTTGACCACGTCCAACTTGCCTTGATTCATGGATCTTACATTCCAGATTCCTATGGAGAATATATCTTTACAGCATCAGACTTTCCTTTCACCACCAGATACATCCAGAGCTGTGCATCCTTTCAGTTTGGCCCAGTTGCTTCACTCTTTCTGGTTTTACTAGTATTAGCCCTCTGCTCTTCCCCAGTAGCATATTGGACACCTTCCTATCTGAGGGGCTCATCATCCAGCGTCATATCTTTTTGCCTTTTGGTACTGGCCATGGGGTTTTCATGGTAAAGATACTGGAGTGGGTTGTCATTTCCTTCTCCAGTGGATCACATTTTGTCAGAGCTCTCTGCTATGACCTGTCCATCTTGGGTGGCCCTGCAGGGCATAGCTCATAGCTTCATTGAGCTACACGAGCCCCTTCGCCATGACAAGGCAGTAATCCATGAAGGGGGTTAGTTACATAGTCCCTTTATTATATTTTTCTGCTATAATACCCAACAGAAATATTTCTGGTTTTAAATCTATATGTTCCTTTATGATATTTTCTATCAAAGTATGTATCTTTGTCCAGTATGAATTTGCTTTTGGGCACCACATATGGTAATATGAGCCCAGAATCTGATTACACTTCTAATGTTTAGCAGACATATCTTTAAATATCTTGCTGGTGGGAAGTGCCATCTGTAAAACTTTTTATATAAGTTTTCTTTATATGAAGTAGACATTTTAATTTATAATTTCTATCCCACAGCTTTTGCCATTTATTCAATTCTATAGAATAGCCAAAGTTTTTAGCCCACAGTATCATTGTTTCCTTTACTTGCTCTTCTTCCATTCTAATACTCAGTAGATAGGTATATGTTTTTTCATCAGTTCCTGTTAGAATCTGGGCCAGCTCTGTTGTTTCTTTATAAAAACTATATATTTTAACATCTTTTTTTTATTTCTTTTTGTCACAACAGTATACACAAACAATTGTCATAGATAAAACAACATATCTTGAAGAAAATATATATATATATAAGTAAAAAAATATGCATCAACTATATTAATTTGATATAATGAAGGGAACAATAGGACAGGAACGGTAGGCACTATTGTGCTCTTATGCACGCCCCTTATAGTCCTCTTAGGAATGGGGTGAGGTCAATAGTAGACAGTTTTTGGTTGAAGATTTTGGGATTTTGAGTAGAGACTATGGAGTCAGGTAATGAGTTCCAAGCATTAACAACTCTGTTACAGAAGTCATATTTTCTACAATCAAGTTTGAAGCGGTTGACATTTAGCTTGAATCTATTGTTTGCTCTTGTAATATTGCGATTGAAGCTGAAGTAGTCTTTTATAGGAAGGATATTACAATAGATGATTCTGTGTGTTAAACACAGATCATGTCAGAGTCAGCAGAGTTCTAAGTTTTCTAATCCCAGGATTTCAAGTCTGTTGGTATAAGGTATTTTGTTGTTTTCGGAGGAGTGAAGAACTCTTCTAGTGAAATATTTCTGGACTCGTTCTATTGTATTTATGTCAGACATGTGGTATGGGTTCCAGACGGATGAGCTGTATTCAAGAATAGGTCTGGCAAATGTTTTGTATGCTCTAGTTAGTAGTGTAGCGTTCTTAGAAAAGAAGCTGTATAAAATATTTTTCATACCTTGATTGTACTTGTACCTGTGGCCACCATGCTAAATCTATCCCTTGACTATTTAGTTCCTGTTTGCTTTTCAATTCCCCTTTCTCATTCAAAATATCTTTATATAACATAATAACAGAGTTGGAAGGGACCTTGGAGGTCTTCTAGTCCAACTCCCTGCTCAACTAGGAAATCCGGTATCATTTCAGACAAATTGTCGTCCAATTTCTTCTTAAAAATCTCTTGTGTTGGAGCTGCCACCGATTGCTTTGTATCTTATTATTTTTTTCCATATCTACCAGATTTGGATGTATCTTTTTTTTCCCCTTTTATTCATGAACATTTTGAATACAGTGTATTGTCAGGGCATATCATTTACAAAAAAGCAAAGAAAGAACAAAAAGAAATATTAACACATATACTAATAATGATAATAATAATAGTGTAACAGAATAATTATAACTAGATTTCTCTTTATATTGGCTTATTTGTAATTTTGTTAATTATATTAGCATATTTATAATTATAAACCATCTTTATATTTAATTCATACGTAAAAATAATCTTTCTTCATCGAATTTCTACCTCTTATCTCTAACCACTCGTAAAATCTATTCCATGTTAAATAATATTCTTTGTCCTTTATTTTTAATGTCAATCTGTCCATCTCTGCACAGTCTAATATTTTTGGAATTACATCCTCATCTAATGGAGTGTTCTCATTTTTCCAATATTGTGCAAATGCAATCCTTGCTGCTGTCAAGACATGCAAAACTAAATATATAGTCCCTTTATCATAGCCCTCTGGCATTATAGCCAACAGAAATATTTCTGGTTTCAGATCTATGTGTTGCTTGGTCATCGTTTCCAACCAAGTATTCATTTTCGTCCAATATTTCCTTGCTTTCATACAAGTCCACCACATATGATAATAAGTGACTGGAGTCTGATTACACTTCCAACATTTGGCGGACATGCTAAAGCCTTTGATTGTGTGGATCACAATCTTAAAGAGATGGGAGTACCAGACCATCTTATTTGTCTCCTGAGAAACCTGTATGCGGGTCAAGAAGCCACAGTGAGAACTGGACACGGAACCACTGATTGGTTCAAAAGTGGGAAAGGAGTCCGGCAAGGCTGTATACTATCACCCTGCCTATTTAACTTATATGCAGAACACATCATGAGAAAGGCGGGGCTAGATGAATCAAAAATTGGAATTAAAATTGCCGGAAGAAATATCAACAACCTCAGATATGCAGATGATACCACTCTAATGGCAGAAAGCGAAGAGGAACTAAAGAGTCTTTGATGCAGGTGAAGGAGGAGAGTGCAAAAGTTGGCTTGAAACTCAACATTAAGAAAACAAAAATCATGGCATCCGTCCCTTTCAATTCCTGGCAGATAGATGGTGAAGAAATGGAGGTAGTGACAGATTTTATTTTCCTGGGCTCCAAGATCACCGCAGATGGGGATTGCAGCCAAGAAATTAAAAGACGCTTGCTCCTGGGGAGGAAAGCTATGGCAAACTAAAAGCGTACTAAAGCGTACTAAAGCGTACTAAAAAGCAGAGACATCACCCTGCCAACAAAAGTGCGTATAGTCAAAGCTATGGTTTTCCCAGTTGCAATGTATGGCTGTGAAGGTTGAACCATAAGAAAGGCTGAGCACCAAAGAATTGAGGCCTTTGAACTCTGGTGCTGGAGAAGACTCCTGCACGTCCCTTGGACTGCAAGGCGAACAAACAAGTCAGTTCTAGAGGAGATCAACCCTGACTGCTTTTTAGAAGGCCAGATCCTGAAGATGAAACTCAAATACTTTGGCCACCTAATGAGAAAGAAGGACTCACTGGAGAAGAGCCTAATGCTGGGAAAGATTGAGGGCAAAAGAAGAATGGGACGACAGAGAACGAGGTGGCTGGATGGAGTCACTGAAGCCGTAGGCATGAGTTTAAATGGACTCCAGAGGATGGTAGAGGACAGGAAGGCCTGGAGGAATGTTGTCCATGGGATCGCGATGGGTTGGACACGACTTCACAACTAACAACAACATTGCTAAACATTTTTGCCAATCTTGCTGGTGGCAAATGCCACCTACAAATATTTTATAAATATTTTCCTTATATGCAGTAGCCGTTGTCAGTTTATAGTTCCTATCGCAAAGTTTTTGCCGTTTATCTAATTCTATAGTATAACCAAAAAACATTCCCCATAGAATCATTGTTTCTTTGACTTGTTCCTCTTCCATTTTATAACTTAATAAATACTTATATATTTTTCGATCAGTTTTTCATCTGTCCTTAATAATATATTATCAAGTGTTTTTGTTCTTTGTAAAAAAACCCATGTTTTTGCATCTTTCTTGTATCTTGATTGTATTTGCAAATGCGGCCACCAAGCTAAATCCAGCCCTTGGTTTTGTAGTTGTTGTCTAGTTTTAAGTTCACCATTCTCATTTAAAATGTCTTTATAAAATACATTGTTTTCCAAATTAATAAGATTTGGATTTATCAATGCTTCCATTATAGAAAGCCAGACTGGTATTTTCATATAGTTTTGTAATTTAATTTTTTCCCATACCAGAAGCAAAGCATTCCTCACATAGCGTCTTTTAAAATATCTATATATCATACTCCTTCTATACCATAAAAAAGTGTGCCATCCTAGCTGAAGATCATGTCCCTCCAATGGTAATAATCTTCTACATTTCAAGTTTATCCATTCTTTTACCCATGTAAGTACAGATGCCTGATAGTATAACTCCCAATCTGGTAGTGCAAAACCCCCATTGCTTTTAGATTCCTGTAACATTTTCAGTTTTATTCTTGCTTTTTTCCCTTGCCAAATATACTTCAAGATTGTTCTATTTAGTTCTTCAAAATATTTTTCCTCTATTTTTATCGGTATCATTTGCAATAAAAAAGTAGTTTTGGTAGTATATTCATTTTTATAGTGGATATTCTTTTTTTTTTGTTGTTTACATTTATACCCCGCCCTTCTCCGAAGACTCAGGGCGGCTTACAATATATAAGGCATTCTCCCTATCAAAGATAGTTGTACATTCTTCCATTTCTCCAAGACCAACTTAATTTGTTGCATTTGTTTTATATAGTTATCATCTTTAATTGTTGCGTATCTTGCTATTAAATAATGCTAAATATTTAATTTTCTTTACTATCTGAAGATCTATTTTCTCTGTCAATTCTTTTTTCTGTTTGTCTGAAAGGTTTTTAAGTATTATTTTAAGTATTATTTTGGTTTTTTCTTTGTTTATTTTCAACCCTGCCACTTCTCCATATTCCTCAATTTTCCCTATTTATTTATGACCAGTTTCTAATGGTTCTTCTAATATAAAGCCTAAATCATCTGCAAATGCTTGTAATTTATATTTTTCTTTTTTGATTTCCATTCCTTTTATATCTGGATCTTGTCTAATACTTATGGTTAAGACTTCTAGTGTTAATGTAAATAATAATGGGGATAGTGGACAGCCTTGTCTCATAGCTCTCTAGTGTGTGTAAATTGCCTTTATCATAGTTATAAATTTTTCACCAAAGTCCATGCATTTTAATTGTTGCAACATAAATTGCCAATTTACATTATTAAATGCTTTCTGGACATCCAAAAAGATTAATGCTAATTGTTTTTCACTATGTACTTCATAGTACTGCAGTGTGTCCAAAATTATTCTAACATTGTTTCTAATTTGCCTCTTAGGTAAAAATCCATTTTGATCAGAATGTATAAACTTAATCAAAAATCTTTTTAATCTTTCGGCAATTACAGAAGCAAATATTTTATAGTCTGCATTTAATAGGGATACATTCTCCTTTATTACAGTGTCTAAATTTATAAGGATATATAAATATTTAACTTGTGACACAAATCATCCTATCAAATGTTAAAATCTCAGCTTTGAATCAGACTTCACTGAAAACAATTATTAAAATACAAATAGTAATTACTAGTGTAATCCTAGGAGCAATAGTTTGCACATATCCATTATTTATCTACCTTTTGATTGCAGCATTTTTTTAAACTTATGCGGGATACATGTAACAGTAATTACTGAGCTAGTGCTTCAGCTAGATTTCCCTTTTCCACTTTTATCCTCATTTCCTTTCTCAAATCAAAACTATTGCAGCATGCAGTTCAAAGAAGGTGGGATATTCTAAAACACATCAAAATGTAATTCATTTGAATAAAAGAGTCCATGGGAAGAGCGTGGAATTCCTACAACTGTTTAATATTTCTGATGATTCAGGTAACCAAGTCTGTTGATACAACAAGTAAATGCATATTTCCCTCAACTGGAAGCCTCTAATTATGTTTCAGGTAAACATTGACATCAGGGGTGAAATCTAAAAATTTTCCCTACCGGTTCTGTGGGCATGGCTTAATTGGTGGGCGTGGCTTGGTGGTCAGATGACTGGGTGGGTGTGGCCAATAACAATAAATAATAAAAATAATAAACAAAGTATAAAAAACAATAAGAGGTACAAAAAACCATCTTTCACACTTTACACACATACAACAGAACACAGCTGACACACACATACACACACACAAAATGCCACATACAGCTTTGTGAGATTTTGTGTGTTTGTGTAGTTAGAGTGAAACACTACAGAAACACACCAAATCTCAGAAAGTTGCACTCCTGCGCAGACTGCACTGGCTACCTGTGGCCTTTCGGGTGCGCTTCAAGGTTTAGGTAACTATCTTCAAAGCGCTCCATGGCTTAGGGCCGGGTTACTTACGGGACCGTCTGCTGCCACCGATTGCCTCCCACCGACCCGTGCGCTCTCACAGGGAGGGACTCCTTAGGGTGCTGTCCGCCAGGCAGTGCCGACTGGCGACACTCAGGGGAAGGGCCTTCTCTGTAGGGGCTCCCACCCTCTGGAATGAACTTCCCCCAGGACTACGTCAACTTCCTGACCTTCGAACCTTTCGCTGCGAGCTTAAGACACATCTATTTATCTGCAGGACTGGACTAGAATTTTAATTTTAAATTTAGTTTTTAACGGGGTGTTATTATTTTAATTATAATTTTAAATTTGGCCTTATTCAATAAGTTTTTTAATAAGTGTTTTATCTTGTATTTATATTTGTGTTTTTTATCAGGCTGTAAACGGCCCTGAGTCCCTCGGGAGATAGGGTGGTATAAAAATGTGATTAAATAAATAAATAAATAAATAAATATTTTATATTATCTTATTTATATTTTTTAGATCAGGGGTCTCCAACCTTAGTAACTTTAAGGTTTGTGGACTTCAATTCCCAGAGTTCCTCAGCCAGCAAAACAGACAGTTTCAGTTGCTAGCAGATTCAGGCAGATGGATTTTACAAAGGCATATTCATCTGCCTGAATCTGCTAGCAACTGAAACTGCCTGTTTTGCTGATGCTTTGCCAGCCCGAAAGGAGCAGGAATAAGGTAAGTGGGGAAGGGGCAATTGGGTATGCATGGGCTGTTGTAAGAGATTGTTACAAAAGATTTTAAAAGCCTCTGAGGATCAGGAAACTCCTCTGGGATCGTCAGAGGAAAAAAGTTTTTAAAGGGCTCCTCTGATGATCCCACGAGGCTTGCCTTGTGGCCTCAAAGGCTTTTTTTTTACTTTTAAAGGCATGTTTTCGGCTGAAGAAAAACTGCTTTTTAAAAAAAAACCTCTGCTGATGTTGCGGCTCAGCAGGGGAAGGGGGCGGGGCCAAGGATTATTGCCACCGGTTCTCCGAACCAGCAGCCGCCATCGCTACCGGATCGGGGGAGCCAGTCTGAACCGGGAGCATTTCACCCCTGATTGACATGCCATATTTGTATGGATCTAAAACTAGGTGAACTGCATGATTGCATCGTAATATGGTGAATTTTATTTTATTATTTACCTTATTGCTAAACAACGTGCCAGTTTGTCAATTTCCCTCTCTGCACACATTCATTACACAAGATAATTCACCGTTTCTGGGGAATACCAGGAGCTCAACAGTTGGCCTCTACCTGTTTCCTGTGGTTCTTGAGCAAAGAACTATATGATCAAGCACTGACTTTCTTTTCAGAGTTGCCAGTTTTGCCATTTGTAGTCTCACTGACCCACTAATATTCACTGTATGTGTTGTTAATTCACTTCTGCTTTTACGTGTTCATTTTTCACGAGGGCCTGTGGCAAGGTTGGCAGAGGGAAGTCCACAGAAATGGGCTCCACACTCAAGGCAAAGAACCTTTCTAAGACCAATTCCATCACAGGCAGGGAGGAGAAAGGAGGTTTAGGTCTAATAAACCCTGAAATGTTCTATTATCTCCAGTGGAAGAATGAAAAATTCTTATACCTACTGGATTTTCCTGATGATCCAAGGAACTAAGCCTATTGCTACAGTACATAAATACATACTTTCCTCAGCTGCCAGCCCATAATTATGTTCCAGGCAATGTTGAACAGCCTTCTGTAGATTGAATCTAAGACTACATTGACTGCATAACTAACTCATAATATTGTAAAGACAGACATTATATTGTAAGGTCTACTAAGGGTAACACAACGTAATGTCTTGTGTTTTACTTTGAAATCATCTCTCTGACTCTATAAAATCCATGGCAGGTGACACTTCAGTCCCATCCCAAGTGAGATAAAATAAGGGACCTCCTCCTAAGGGGCTTTTCTACACTGGGCAGAAGGGCACCTAGGGATTCAAAATCATTGAAAGGTATTTAAGAGAAAGCCACAAAACCAGCAGTAATCCTCTCCCTAACCCACCGCCATTTCCAATCAGAGGGGTGTTTTAAACCAGCACGAGAGTATTTTGAGAGAAAATATTTCATTTCTTAAGAAAATTACCTCTTCTTATAGCAGAAGGGAACAACTGAGAAATTGCAAGGAATATTTTTTATACTAACTAGTATCAGTTAATACTGATACTAACTGATCAACTGATCAGTTGAGATAAACACTACTTCTGCCAAAACAATCACAGCTGGAATTCCCTTTTTTGGTTCTATTTGTGTCCTTCCTTTTTGTTTTTTTCTTTGGGCTTCTCCTTTTTATTTTTATTTTTGGATTTGTATTTTCTTTGGCAATTAAAAAGAAAATATTCATTTATTTATTATACAATACAGAAATGGGGAAATGGGGAAAAATGTGGAGAACAAATATAAAAATGACAATGTCAGTGGCATTCAAGGAAAACCAGTTGAAAATGTTTTATAGATGACTTCTTCCACCAGCAAGGCTTGCTAACATGTACCTGAATAGCTCCACATTATGTTGAAAGTGTAAAAAGATATATGGAACATATTACCATTTATGGTGAATATGTCCAACAGTGAAAAAATTCTGGGTTAAAATTAAAAAGTGGCTGGAAGAAATAACTGATCAACATATAGACTGGAGACCAGAGACCTTCCTGCTGGGAATAATCAACAAGAAATACAGTAAAGTAATAAGATACCTAATTCTACATATAATAACAGCTGCCAGAATAGCATACGCACAGAAGTGGAAAAATGAGAATATACCAACGGAGGAGGAAGTGGTAAAGAAAATCTTGCACTGCGCTGAGATGGACAAATTAACATAACATGACATAACATAATAACAGAGTTGGAAGGGACCTTGGAGGTCTTCTAGTCCAAACCCCTGCCCAGGCAGGAAACCCTACACCATTTGAGACAAACGGCTATCCAACATTTTCTTAAAAATTTCCAGTGTTGGAGCATTCACAACTTCTGCAGGCAAGTTGTTCCACTTACTGATTGTTCTAACTGTCAGGAAATTTCTCCTTAGTTCTAAGTTTCTTTTCTCCTTGATTAGTTTCCACCCATTGCTTCTTGTCCTGCCTTCAGGTGCTTTGGAGAATAGCTTGACTCCCTCTTCTTTGTGGCAGCCCCTGAGATATTGGATCATGCTGCACAATGGGCAAAGGGTATGCACTTTGTTGGAGGGCTTTATTCAAAGTGCACTTATAATCTGCACATATGCACACTGACCCATCTGATTTGATTGGGGTCATGATTGGGGTCTCCCATTTCGCATGTCGGGTTCCCTAATAATTTTTGGTTTGAGGGCGAAGAGAACCCTACGGGCCTTCATTCGAATTGGCACTATCTGGGGGTCTAAATTAAATGAGATTGGGGTACCCACATACTTGCCCAGTCCATGCTGAAAAAGTCCTGGAATTCCTGCAGCAGGTCGTCGGCTCCACTGCTAGTGATGGCATTGATGCCCGTTACTCCCATACCAAGGGCTGTGAACCAGTCTAAACCCAGTAGGCTTGGCAGATTACCACTAACTACAGTTAGCACTAGTTCTCCGTCAAAGTTACTGAACTGCACCCAAAATTCACTGGAGCCCACAATGGGAATTCGATTCCCTTGGTAGTCAGAGTTTCAGTTGTTGGTATCATAGCTGTCTCCTCTGAAGGGTTGGAATCACTCTCTTTAATGCTGCCCAGGAGATGATGGTCACTGATGACCCCTATCAATCTCCATTTCGCATGGCGATCCCTCAATGCGGACCGTAATATGCAGTTTCTTGTTGTAAGCAGTGCTGTCTTGGCCTATCCGTGTTTGATATGTCTCTGGTGGCCCAGAAGGATAACCCCAGTGCTTAGTTCTCTCTGGGGCACGCCTGGGTTGTTTGTTGAACACCATCTGACCGCTGGGCCATTTAGCTCTTTGAGTCGCAGGTTGGCTTGCCCTGCAAACCTGTGCCAGGTGTCCCTTCCACTTGCAGATAGCGTCTCTAAACTGACAAGCAGCTCTTTGGTGTTGTTCCCCACAGCTAGCATACCCCTGTTGTTTTTCATTGGCCTCGATGTTTCTTTTCCTGTCCGTGCAGAAAACTTCCTCATCTCTGATTTTGGCATCATCCTCCATGATAACGTCCTGATGGACAGAAGCTGTTTTCGGGGTTGTTGATAGGGTCATAACGACTCTGCCATCTTATTAGATGCTTCTGTTGCTCTAGCTTTGTCCAGGGCGGTGTGCAGGGTGAGGTTTGTTTTGGCTAACAACCAGCTTTGTAGCTGAATGTCTCATACGCCGCAGATGAGTTGAGCTAGGAGAATGTCGTCTAGATCTCTGAACTTGCAATGGGTAGCCGCCTTCCTTAATGCCGCAATGCATTGATTAATCGACTCCCTGTCCTTCTGGTTCCATTGTCGGAAATCATGGTGCTGTACCACCTTCGACGGGACTGGGGCATAGTGTGTTCTCAGCATGTTCTGTAGCACTTGCCAGGGCACCATTTGTACAGGTGTCAGTTCTGAAAGAGCCTCAGCAGTATCAAAGATTTTGTGCCTGCAATGGCTGAGAAATAGTGCTCTTTTTTGGTTATCGGACAGACCGAGGAGGTCGTTGGCCTCCATGAAGCATTCAAACTGGGTCATATAGGAACCCCAGTGCTCCCGAGCTGGATCGAATAGTGTTGGCAGGGCGAACACCGACATCGTTGCAGATTCCCATGGTTTTGAATTTGGCGTGCAAGATAGCTGTCACGCTGGTGTCCGTTCCCGCCTGGCTGGATGTAGTTGTTAGCTCCTTTTGTTCCACCATCTACTTCGATCCCACCTTCATCACGAGTGTTAGATAGGGCAAATGAAGAGATGGAAACCAGGCTTCAACAATAGCTCTTTATTGTAGCCCTGTAACATCCAGCAACTTCAGTCTGACAGCTTGCCCTTATAAAGGGAGCTGTCAGGCATCTTAACCAATCCGGTTTGAGTATTTTTCCCGGTTATTTAGCGGACCTGAGTGAAACCTATTGCTTCACTTTTCAGTATCTAACAGATACATATTAATCAACCAGTGAATATATTTGATTTAATATGGGAAAGAGAAGAAATTGCAGCAAAATATCATAAATACACAGCATTTCAAGAGCAGAAAAAAGCAGTGATAGAAACATTAAGAAAAGGGGGAGAAAGCCAAAAGAAAAACAAACTTCTCCTGATGTTTAAAGGAAGTTAACCCTTCTCACTCAAGGTTTTCACCCAGCAGAACCAGCCACTGTAACTCAGCATTATTTTCTACCAAGCAAGGATCCATTGTAATACTGGAGAGAAATATATCACAGAAAGGCCTCCCCTTCTAGTGAACCAGATTATTTCTCCCCTCTTACCTTAATAGATGTAGGTTTACCAGCAAATTCACCTCTGAATCATATATACCTGGGTTAATAGCTGATGTATTTCAGCAGCTCCAGGGAGATCAGGAGAAATGGATTCCTGTGGTCAGAGAAAACTTGCTGTAGTTCTAGGAATCCTGCAATTTTGTAGAAGTAGTGTCTTGGAAAATTTTATTTAAATTTTATTTAAATTTTATTTTTATTTTTTATTTATTTATTTTATTTTATTTTATTTTTATTTTATTTATTTTATTTTATTTATATTATTTTATTAGGAAAATTTTATTTAAATATTAAGGACTCTTTACTCACCATTTATCTGTCTCCTCTTTTTCTTTCATAGGGAATGCCCGCCTCTTGTGTCTTGTTCTCAGAGGACGCTGCCTTCCCAGGTGTTATCCTGGCTACCCTAGCATGGGTAAATATGACTGTCCATGTGGATAGAATTGCTGCAGACGGTAAGATAACTCTCCTTTAATAGAAATACTAAATTGAGATTATCTGCCTGATATTGTTTGCATTGACAAAGCTTTGCAAAAAACTGAAATTAACTTAAACTCACTTTGATCAATCTATTATTTTATCTCATTTATATAGCCGGTATGGAAAATAATGCCATCTCCATCTACCACCCTGGATGTCTTCAAGATATGGCCAATGACCTGAGATTACCGCCTGCTATCACTTTATCTTCCTTTCTATAAATCAGATTGCTACTCATCAAACTCTTAACACATTTATCCATTGAAGTAAAATTTGGCAAATATTTCTTGAAATAAAGCAAAATGAGTATTGCAGACATTGTGCACCTTCTTTAAAAGGGACCTGGGTCATTATATTCCTATGGGGGAGGGAGAGGGAGTGTGAAAGTTGTTACCTGCTTTTCAACCACATATTATGCTATAATTACACACAGTCTCGTTCTTCCCCTTCTGTTTATTTATTGTAATGGTTACTTTGCCACTGAGGTTTTCCAACTGATATAGTTCTTTGCAACTTAGAAAAACACAAAGCTCTTTTTTCAAATTTCTACAAAGTACTGTGTGTTACACTCTCAGCTCAAAGACTAAACTCAAAGCATCCTCAGAGAGAAATAAAGACTGCAGAGAGTTGCCAGAAAGGCTGTGTGCCTCCTATGTATTTTTCATCTTCCATAGATTATCAGGCAGGAGGAAAGAACTGTTCTTTGTTCCTCCCAGTCAGGCTTTATACAAACAGATATATAAACTCCCTGTATGCTTAGCAGTTAACTATGCAAAATACTCATGGAAATGACTCAACTAAATGTGTCCCTTTACAACGATGAAGGCATATGTACAAGATTTGTTCACCATTTTTAAAATAGTCTGTTGATTTTCTTTTCTGCCATAAAACTGTAGACTTTATGTCCACTTGTCCACATTTCACAGAAACAAAATCTTTATATAATCCAGGGCTCTAAAGCATTGAAATCCTGGGGTTTTTTTCCTTCTGCCTTTCCAAGTCAATGTATACTTTGTAAGGAGCCTGATCTAAGTTGATTCTCCAGTTCTTTGCATTTGGAGTGGACATTCAGCCCTCTATTCTTATGTTGATAAGAACTAACATCCTGATTGACCCACTTCACCATGTGTGTCTTCTCTTGATAACACATAGTATAGAAGTGATACATAGACAAAACAGTGGATTTAATCACACAGCATACCATTTTCATTCTCCCCATCTGCAGTATCTCTTCTTATGTCAGATGAACTTTGCCATTGTAAGTGAAGCTCTTAAATCTCCTATTTTTCCTCAGATCATCTTTCCCAAGGAAATCAGAGCACAGCAAAAGAATTCCCATATCTAGAAATTCTTCATTAGGTCCAAAAGTCATGCTTGCATTCCCAGGATCCAAAACAGATATCCAAGCATCTCCAAATCCTAACATCCAAGCCATAAATTATAGACATAGCTAAATTAGATATAGATAGATAGCTAGATCAGGGGTGGGTTCTACTTACTTTTACTACTGGTTCACAATGGGAGCATGCACACTTTTGTGCATGCACAGAAGCTTCCTCATGACATCCGGGTCGGTGCGCAGAGCCACCCACCAGTTTTACCACCAGTTCTTGCAAACCAGTCCAAATTGGGGGCAACCCACCACTGAGAAAGATAGATAGATAGATAGATAGATAGATAGATAGATAGATAGATAGATAGATAGATAGATAGATAGATAGATAGATAGGTAGGTAGTTAGGTAGGTAGGTAGGTAGGTAGGTAGGTAGGTAGGTAGGTAGGTAGGTAGGTAGGTAGATAATTTGTTGGTACTATATTAATAGATTTCATTACTGTAATGTATCTTTAAATATTTTGGCGGGAAACAAGCACGTTGCTGATTGGTTGAAGCCGCCGGCTAAACTGTATATAAGGAGAGGTTTTTCCCAGCCCGCTTTGCTGGGTTCACCATATAGTAAAGAGCTGTTGTCACTATCCTGGTCTCCTGCCTCGTTATTGCCCGAATCTAACACTGGCGACGAAGGTGGGATATCGAGGCTAAGAGCGCCAGGAAAAGAGCTGAACTCACCAGGAAGACGCGAACCCAGCAAAATAAGGGCGGAAAGCAGCGATGTCCGGCTACACACCGCCAGTGCCATTCGACCCAGCCAAGGAGAAATGGGGGTCATACATGGCTCGCTTCGAGTGTTTCCTCGAAGCAAACGAACTTCAAGGGGTTTCCGACAACAGGAAACGAGCCTATTTTTTTAGCCACTGCGGTCCAGAAGTCTTCGACACCGCAGAAACCCTGGCTGAGCCAACGCCGGTACAGTCGGTACCGTGGCTAACTCTACAAACTATGCTGAAAGCGCATTTCGCACCGATGCCATCCAAGTATGTGCAACGGTTTGAATTCGGGGAGCGCAGACAGCAAGAGGGCGAGTCCATTAGTGCATACATGGCAGCCCTAAGAAAGGCCTCAAAACATTGTGAGTATCGAGACTTGGACGAGACATTGCTGGAGCAACTCATCCGCGGGGTCAGGGACATCCGTTTGCGGAGGCGGCTGCTGGCTAAAAGCAACCTGACGCTGGCAAACGCCCTGGACGAAGCCAGGGCTCACGAGATGTCCACCCAAGCGGCAGAGACCTTACAAAAACAGGTCACACCAACGGCTGGTGCGAAATCGACCCCGGTCCACAGTGAAGAGGTCCAGGCCGAATCGGAGGGGGAGGACGAGGAAGGAGTCTTCCACACCGGGAGGCCGGAAAAAGACGACCGGGGCGACTGCGCGAGTTGCGGAGGGCAACACCAACGACAACAATGCAGATTTAAAGATGCAACATGTCGGCGATGCGAAAGGAAGGGGCACCTAGCACAGGTCTGTCGAGCTCCCCAACCTTCCCGCCAAAAATTCAAACCGACCAATCAGAGCGCGGGAACGACGAAGCGGCCCGCGAGTGGTCAGTTTAAAAAAGGCGCGAAATCAAACCAAACTGTCGTGAAAGTGGGTCACGCATCAACACGCATAGAAAAGAAAATCTTCACAAAAGCAAAGATTGAGGGGGTGCCGTGCCGACTGGAGGTGGACACCGGCTCATCGATCACGATTATGTCCTGGGACAACCTCGTGAGAGCCTTACCCGCCATCGCAAAGCGCAAGCTGCAACCACAAAGACTAAAAGTACAGGACTACCAGGGGAATCGCATCCCTGTTCGAGGGGTAACGTCCGTCCACGTCGAGTATGGACACTACAAGAAAACTCTGCCCATCACCATCGTCGATGGGACCCTGCCAAGCTTGTTGGGACTGGACTGGTTCCGAGCATTGGGCATGGGAGTGACTGGAATCTTCAGAAACGAAGTCGACCTCAAAGACACACTCACGAAGGAGTTTGGGGACGTTTTCAAAGACTGCCTGGGCAAGTACAAGGGGACCCCTATATCCTTTAATTTAGACCCCCAAGTTGCCCCTATCCGTCTAAAGGCTAGGAGGGTCCCGTTCGCCCTAAAGCCCAGGATTGACAGGGAACTGGACAAACTAGTAAACCAGGGAATTCTAGTGCCAGTTGACCATGCTAAGTGGGAGACCCCCATAGTCACCCCAGTCAAACCGGACGGATCGGTCCGGATTTGCGCTGACTACAAGGCAACGCTGAACAAAGCGTTGCAAAAGAGTGCTTACCCCGTCCCGGTGGTACAGCACTTACTGCACTCAATGGGGCATGGGCAAGTTTTTGCCAAGCTAGACCTGGCACAAGCCTATCAACAGCTGCCCGTAGACAGCAACACAGCCGAAGCGCAGACAATTGTGACTCACAGAGGGGCGTTTAAGTGTACCCGATTACAGTTTGCGGTCAGTGTAGCTCCAGGGTTATTTCAGAACCTGATGGAGCGGCTATTGCAGGGCATACCAGGGGTGGTACCATACTTTGACGATGTACTGGTATCAGCTGAAAACCTAGAGGAATTAGGGGCGAGGCTGCGAAAAGTTTTGGGCATTTTCCGGTCTGCCGGTCTCACGGTCAAACTAAACAAATGCCAGTTCGGGGTTGAGTCTGTGGAATTCCTGGGCTACCGGATAGACAGGGAAGGGATTCACCCCACTGAGAGCAAGGTACGGGCCATCAGGAAGGCCCCGGTGCCCAAGAACAAAACGGAGTTACAGGCATTCTTGGGTCTGGTCAACTTCTACGCAGTATTCCTAAGGAATAAGGCAACAGTAGCAGAGCCGCTGCATAAATTATTAGCTAAGACAGCTGCATGGTCTTGGGGAAAGGCGGAAGCTAGGGCATTCGAAGGGGTAAAAAATCTCCTAACGAGTGATAGCCTCCTTATCCAGTACAATGGCACACTACCTCTAGTGTTAAGCTGCGATGCATCTCCCTATGGGGTGGGGGCTGTGCTCAGCCACAGGTTACCTAATGGCACGGAAGCCCCCATTGCATACTACTCCCGAACCATGTCATCTACTGAAAGGAATTATAGCCAGCTTGATAAGGAAGCATTGGCTATAGTCGCAGGGGTAAAGAAATTCCACGAGTATGTATTTGGTCGTGATTTTGAAATCATCACGGACCATAGACCTTTGCTAGGTTTGCTGGCAGGCGACCGCCCAAACGCCCGTGGCACTTTCGCCAAGACTGACCCGATGGACTATCTTTCTGGCAGCGTATTCTTACAAATTATTGGCTGGCTGGTGCTGGCCACTCAGGAGGTGACACGAGGCTGGCTCCAGGCGATTACGATCGCTTCTTTGGTGGAGGGTGTCTTTCCGGCCGCCTTGAAAGAGGCGGTGGTGAGACCCCTCCTTAAGAAGCCTTCCCTGGACCCGGCTGTTTTAGGTAATTATCGTCCAGTCTCCAACCTTCGCTCATGCGAAGGTTGTAGAGAGTATGGTGGCATATCAGTTTCCCCTGCACCTGGATGAAACCGTCTATCTAGACCCGTTCCAGTCCGGTTTCCGGCCCGGTTACAGCACAGAGACGGCTTTGGTCGTGTTGGTGGATGATCTCTGGAGGGCCAGGGATAGGGGTTGTTCCTCTGCCCTGGTCCTATTAGACCTCTCAGCGGCTTTCGATACCATCGACCATGGTATCCTGCTGCGCCGGTTGGAGGGAGTGGGAGCCCCCGTTTACCGGTGGTTCTCCTCCTACCTCTCCGACGGGCCGCAGCCGGTGTGGACAGGGGGGCAGAGGCCGACCCGGAGGCGCCTCACTTGTGGGGTGCCGCAGGGGTCGATCCTCTCGCCCCTTCTGTTTAACATCTACATGAAGCCGCTGGGTGAGATCATCAGTGGTTTCGGCGTGAGGTATCAGCTGTATGCGGATGACACCCAGCTGTACCTTTCCACGGCGGACCACCCCAACGGCTATCAAGTGCTGTCCCGTGTCTGGAGGCTGTACGGGTCTGGATGGGGAGAAACAGGCTCAAGCTCAATCCTCCAAGACAGAGTGGCTGTGGATGCCGGCATCCCGGTACAGTCAGCTAAATCCGGCTGACCATCGGTGGCGAGTCATTGGCCCCGATGGAGGGGGTGCGCAACTTAGGCGTCCTCCTGGATGAACGGCTGTCTTTGGAAGATCATTTGACGGCCGTCTCCAGGAGAGCGTTTTACCAGGTTCGCCTGGTGCGCCAGTTGCGCCCCTTTCTGGACCGGGATGCCCTGTGCACAGTCACCCACGCACTCGTGACGTCTCGCCTGGATTACTGCAATGCTCTCTACATGGGGCTCCCCTTGAAGGGCATCCGGAGGCTGCAGTTAGTCCAGAATGCGGCTGCGCGGGTGATAGAGGGAGCCCCTCGTGGCTCCCGTATAACACCTATCCTGCGCAGACTGCACTGGCTGCCTGTGGCCTTCCGGGTGCGCTTCAAGGTTTTGGTGACCACCTTTAAAGCGCTCCATGGCATAGGGCCGGGTTATCTACGGGACCGCCTGCTGCTACCGAATACCTCTCACCGACCCGTGCGCTCTCACAGAGAGGGACTTCTCAGGGTGCCGTCAGCGAGGCAATGTCGTCTGGCGCCGCCCAGGGGAAGGGCCTTCTCTGTGGGGGCTCCCACCCTCTGGAATGAACTGCCCCCAGGACTTCGTCAGCTTCCGGACCTTCGGACCTTCCGCCGCGAGCTTAAAACATATCTATTTAATTGCGCAGGACTGAGTTAGATTTTAGTTTATGGGTTTTATCTTGGGTTTTAATTTTTATATTTTTAATTAAGGCTTTTGAATAAGTTTTTTAATTGTTTTTAGAATTGTATTTATTGTATTTCTTGCTTTTAAATGCCTGTAAACCGCCCTGAGTCCTTTGGGAGATAGGGCGGTATATAAATATAAACAATAAATAAATAATAAATAAATTATTACACCGGCCAGGAAAGGAATTAGGGCATGCAGACGCCCTGAGCAGATGCCCGTTACCAGAGACCATTGAAGACCCCACTCCGGGGATACCAGTTCTGCTAATTGACTCTTTGGACTCCGGCCCAGTCACATCCAAAGAGGTGGCTCGGGCTTCGTATAAGGACATTACCATACGAACGGTACTTGGTTGGGTACAAAGAGGGTGGCCCGCTGCGCCGGGCGAGCGTTTTAAAGAGTTTGTAAAGAAACGAGGGGAACTTTCGGCTCAAGGGGGGTGCCTGCTATGGGGGGATCGAGTGGTGATCCCAGAGAAATTAAGGAAAAGGGTGTTGGATCTCCTTCACGAAGGTCACCCAGGGATCGTAAGGATGAAGGGTCTAGCGAGAAGCTATGTGTGGTGGCCCTTAATGGACTCAGAAATTGCTGAGAGGGTAGGGAAATGCCAGGCCTGCCAGGAGTCCAGACCGCTACCCCCAACGGCCCCGGTTCGGGAATGGGAGAGACCCCAAGGGCCCTGGTCTAGGATCCACATCGATTTTGCCGGCCCCTTCCACGGCCAAACCTTTCTGGTGGTAGTCGATGCCTACTCCAAATGGCTGGAAATCATTCTCATGAGATCCATGACAGCCGAGGCAGTGATCTCAGTCCTACGGCACCTATTTGTAACCCATGGGTTGCCCGACACGTTAGTATCCGATAACGGCCCGCAATTCACGGCAACCCAGTTTGAGGGGTACTTGGCAGAGGAGGGCATCCGGCATGTCCTCTCGGCGCCTTTCCACCCTGCGACGAACGGCCTTGCAGAGCGTTCTGTCCGGAGCGCAAAAGAGGCATTGTCCAGAATCAAGCCAGGCGACTGGCAAACAAAAATCGATACCTTCCTGGCCGTCCAACACAGAACCCCCTGTGTCACAACTGGCAGAAGCCCAGCAGAGTTATTAATGGGTCGAAAGCTCAGGTGCCCACTAGACCGTTTAAATCCGAACTACACACCAGACGGGTACAAGGGGGCACTTGGCAAGACAAGAGGGATGGAAATAGGCGACCGAGTGTGGGCACACAACTATAGCGAAGGCCCGACCTGGTTAGCAGGAAAAATCCTAGAAATAACAGGTCCCAAATCATATTTAGTAGAGATAAAGGATGGCCGGGTGTGGAAACGCCACATAGACCAAATAAGAAAACGCATAACCGAACAAGCCGAATTAGACGAAACAGGCCCTGACTATACAATGTTTGAATCCACAGCTGACTCAAACCCAGGGCAAACGCGGACTTATCTGCCTTCCAGGAGGTCCAGCGACGCCAACAGGTTCCGCCAGAAAACAGCAGGGACGACTCTGCAAATAATCCAGGGCCGGATGGCCCAGAGGAGGAGCTGAGAGGAACAGACAGTCCCTCCGGTCAGCTCGACTCACTCCCAGAGAATGAATTGCGCAGGTCTGAAAGAGTCAGGAGACGCCCAGTCTACTTGCGTGATTACGTTGAAAAATAATATGTAAATCTCATGTAAATAATGGTAAAGTGTTTTCTGGGAGGGAAGGAGTGTAATGTATCTTTAAATATTTTGGCGGGAAACAAGCACGTTGCTGATTGGTTGAAGCCGCCGGCTAAACTGTATATAAGGAGAGGTTTTTCCCAGCCCGGTTTGCTGGGTTCACCATATAGTAAAGAGCTGTTGTCACTATCCTGGTCTCCTGCCTCGTTATTGCCCGAATCTAACAATTATAACCACGCGTAACTAATCTACACTGATAAGTAATTCCTAGTTATGTCAACTCTGCAGGCCACTCAATAATGGAATCAAACATTTATTATTCCAAACTATTTTAGCTATAAGCAGAACTTTTTAACTATTCAACTAATTATTATTATTATTATTATTATTATTATTATTATTATTATTATTATTTATTTATTGAATTTTTATACTGCCCTTCTCCCGAAGGACTCAGGGCGGTGTACAGCCAGAAATAAAATACAAGATATATACAGTTAAAATGAATTTAAAATGTAGCAAAATTACAAAACGGCTGATAGTTAAAATTAAATTTAAAAATTTAAAATATTAATAAAACCCCAATTTAAAATCAAACTATTATGCCATAATTCTGTTGATCTTGCAAGGACTTTTGCGACAGTGAACCCACAGGAGTGTTTCAATAGAAGAAAATACAACAATGCCAGTAATTGTTAAGAGTGGTTGCAATTTTACTGAGGCAGTGTGATGCAATCATTATACCTGCATAAATAGAGAGCTGTGTCCTATCCCAGGAGTAAGATTTGGTCCAGAACCAATCCCAACATGAAGATCCTTTATCTGCTATTCGCATTCCTTTTCCTTGCATTCCTGTCTGAACCAGGTAAGAAACCAAATTATTGATAATTTAGAAATTAGTAGTGATAATAACTCACTACTTTCTAAGCAAGGATGATCATCACTGAAAGCAGGATAATCCTCAATAACTTCTTTTAGCTTATGTGAAAAAAATAGCTTTGAATACTGTGGACTATTACAACATGAGCTTTCAAACATTTGAAAAAATATGTCATTGATTTTCCTTTTGCATTGACTTTCCTTTTGCATTAAAACTCGAGATCCAGGGAGATATAAGGCATCAAGGAGGGACTAGAAAACCAATTCATTGAGTCACTATTCTCCACAGAGCTTAACTCAAGGTTTTATTATTGTAGGTTATTGGTTGGTTCATTTTAGTTTTGGTTTACCAAATTCTCAACAAAAGACATTATGACGTGTTTGAGGGACAATATAGAGCCAGTTTGGTCTAGTGGTCAAAGGACCAAGCTAGAAATCAGGAGACTGTTCTAGTCCCACCTTTGGCATGAAAGCTGGCTGGGTAAGTCTGGACTTTTCTCAGCAGAAAGCACCTGACAGGATTGGTGTTGTGGTAAAATAGGAGAAGGCATCCTTGGTATTCTCTCAGCTTCTCCTTTTTCTTACTGTTGCTTCATTACCAAACTAAGTAACTTGCTCTCAATTTATTTTCTAGTGGTCTGCCCTGTTAATATTGGTTAGGAGTGGTCTTGGGAGTTTTTTGGTTGTACTATTTACTGTTTTGTCACTTCCTTGATTGGGGTATTGTTTACTTCTTGTCTGTTGGCTGGATGTTAAGCTTGGTTTTAATATAAGATCATCTGGGTGTTGATTGCTGGTGGGGAGGTGTTTTGGTCTTTTTGTTCCCTTTTTGGCTTGTTGATTGTCTCTTTTGCACAATAAAGTACATATCAGGGGTGACAAAATAATTTAAGCCATGGACACTAATCTTCCTATAAAATATTAAAATTTGAACTATGAATCTGACTTCACTGAAAATAATTATTGAAATACAAATAGTCATTTCCAATGTAATGGTACAAATTGTTTACACCAATTGTTTACACATGTTCACTACCGTTTATCTGCCTTTTTACTGCAGCAATTCTTTATAACCAAGGGTGGGCTTCAAAAATTTTAGCAAAGGGTTCTCTGCCAAGTTGCTGGGTGGGCTTGGCCATGGTGGGTGTGGCTAGTCAGCCTCCTGCACCATGGCACAGGGGGTCGTTTTTGCCCTCTCTGGGCCCCAGAGAATTTCCTCAAGTCTCCTGGAGGGCGAAAACGGCCTCCCCAGGCTCCGGAGGCCCACTTCTTCCAATAGGCCTGTTTTTCACCCTCCCCGAGCCTCCGCATGCGCCCTGCATTTACCTGCATCCAAAATGGGGACTCCTGGGAGGGGCGGGGTGGGCGGGGTGCGGACAGCCAGATGTGGGATTGGGAGGTTCTCCAAACTGCACAAAAGCTTAGCTAGAGGTTCTCCTGAAACCCCCAGCAGCCCACCCCTGTTTATAACATGGAAAGGATACATGTAACACAAAAATCACTGAGTTAGTTTTTCATCTACAGTAGATTTCCCTTTTCCACTTTTATCCTTATCTCTCACATTTAGGGTCATTTCTCAGGTCAATACTATTACAGTATGAAGGGAAAAGGAGGTGAGATAGTCTAACATACCCTAAATTGTTTTTCCATTTCCTCTAGCAGTTTTCGTTCAATAGATTAAAGGGAGTCCATGGGAAGAGTGTGGAATTGCTATGCCTACTAAATCTTTCTGATGATTAAGTAACAAAGTCTATTACTATAACAGGTAAATACAGACTTTCCTCAAGTAGGAAGCCCACAATTATGATTCAGGTAAATATTGAACTGCCATATTTAGAACAGAATAACAGAGTTCAAAGGGACCTTGGAGGTCTTCAAGTCCAGCCCCCTGCTTAGGCAGGAAGCTCTACACCATTTCAGACAAATGATTGTCCAATCTTTTCTTTAAAACTTCCAGTGTTGGAGCATTCACAACTTCTGGAAGCAAGTTGTTCCACTGATTAATTGTTCTGTCAGGAAATTTCTCCTTAGTTCTAAAATCCATTTAGTTTGGATCTAAGACTAGATGGACTGTATAACTGCATAATGAGGTCATAATACAGTAAATATTGCCTTATACACTGTAAGCCGCCCTGAGTCTTCAGAGAAGGGCGGGGTATAAATGTAAACAAAAAAAAATTATTTTATTCTTTATCTTATTTACCTTTACCTTACTAAGAACGTGTCAGTCTGTTCCTGAGATTTCCTCATTTCCCTCTCTGCACAAAAGACAATTGACTAATTCTGGGATAATATCAGGAGTTCAACATTATTTCTAGATTCCAAGGCACTTTTAGAGATACAGTTGGCCTCCACCTGCTTCCTTTGGTTCTGAAGCAAAGAACTGCATTATTAAGAACTGACTAGCTGCCAGTTTTACCATTTTCAGTCTCATTGACCTACTAATATTCAGTGCATCTGTTGTTAATTCAGTTCTGTCTTTATATGTCATCTTTTATGAGGGTCTGTGGCAAGGCTGGCAGGAAGGAATTCACAGAAATAGGCTCCACCGCAAAGCAAACGGTTCTTTCTATGACCAATTCTACCATAGGCAGGGAGAAGAAAGGAGGTTGAACAGTCTAATACACCCTAGAGATAGATAGAACAGCCTTTTCACTCTGGAAGGGGAAAGGAGAGTAGCTAGGAAGACATTCCTCTTTCAACTATGTTCTTTCCACAAACAGTTATTCCATGTTACTCAAGGACTGTCAACAGCCTCAGCTTAATGCAATATTAACCATAGAAATAGCTGTTGCAATCTGCGTCCTTGGGATCCTGCAACTTTGGGTGTTAGAGGATTTCACAGAACTTCTCTGTGGTGAACTAACATTGTTGCTACAGCAAGTAAGGAAACTTTTTTCTCTGTTGTTCTCACAACCCTTTCCTTTTGCAAATTAGAAGCCAGGATATTTCTGGATTTGTCTACAACAGAATGAGAATTATACAAGGAAAGGAAAAATGAATCAATTATATCTTTAGCAATGATCCCCCTTAGGCAGAAAACAATAATATTTCATAAAACTGCAGATAAAGTTTCATATAATTCCTTACTTATATTATTTCATGATTACTTTCATTTCAGAAGGCAAGCAGGAGACAAATTATAAAAAGAAAAAAGAAAAATACAGTGGGGTATATTTATTTCAGTTCAAATTTTTGAAAGAAATACTGGTAGTGTTTTGTGTTTTATTGAATATGTTTTACAATTTTTAAAATGATTTTATTGGGAGCATCATAGAGTTGTCTGAGACTGAGGCTACATAAATGCTTTAAATAATTATTTTTCTTTGTGGGACCCCAGTTGTTAATGAGTAGCGTAGGATCACCCCTTTTTTCAGTCCAATATTTCTATTCTCTAAACTTTCTTACCGTTTGGAAGTAAATGTCAGTCTTGAAGGGAGCAGAGAGAGACCCAACAATTGTATGAGTAGATAGACTAAAGTGCCAATATACAAGGAGCTTATTAGAGTTGTTGCATCCGAGTGTGATCATTAGGGCTGAGTAATGCTTTTAATTGCATTCCAAAGAAAGGCTTTCGGACTGCAAGTCCAGCACCTCTCAGTGAGTCACCCTAACCCAACTTAGAAAAACACATAGCTCTCATTCAAATTGCTACGAAGTACTGTGTTACACTTTCAACCCAAGAATTAAACCCAAAGCATCCCCATAGAAACTGCAGAGGTCTATTGCAATTTCAACAGGATGGTGTTGCCAGAAAGGCTTGGGGCCTCTATGCATTTTACATTCTGATCAGGTTTCATATACACATAGTATAACATAAGCTGCCTATATACTTGGCACCTATTGGCTAACTATGCAAAATAGTCATGGAGTTGACATGGCTAAATGAGTACCTTTATTACAGAAAAGAACAATGCCACTATAGTAAGTATATAATATATAAAATACCTTATGCCACCAGACTTGAAATCCTGGGTTTAGAAAATTTAGAACTCCGCCGCCTTCGACAGGACCTGTGTTTAACTCATAGAATCATCTATTGCAACGTTCTTCCTGTTGAAAACTTCTTCAGCTTCAATCACAACAATACAAGAGCAAACAATAGATTTAAACTTAATGTTAACCATTTCAATCTTGATTGCAGAAAATATGACTTCTGTAACAGAGTTGTTAATGCTTGGAACACATTACCTGACTCTGTGGTCTCTTCTCAAAATCCCAAAATCTTTAACCAAAAACTATCTACTATTAACCTCACCTCATTCCTAAGAGGTCTATAAGGGGTGTGCATAAGAGCACAAACGTGCCTACCGTTCCCTGTCCTATTGTTCCTTTTCATTATATCCAATTAATACAGTTATTACATACTTATGCTCATATATATGCTTATATGTTATATAGTTATTTCATGTTAATGCTTATATACATTGTTATGACAAAAATAAATAAATAAATAAAAATAAAAGTATGTTATAAATCTCAGGAACATTTGAAAAATAGTCTATTGGTTTTCTTTTCTGCCATAAAACTGTAAATTTTAAAGACACACACAGAGGGGGGGGAGAGGGTGCCGTCCGCCAAACAATGGCGGCTGGCGGCCCCCAGGGGCAGGGCCTTCTCTGTGGGACCTCCTACACTCTGGAACGAACTTCCTCCTGGACTACGTCAAGTGCCTGATCTTCGGACCTTTCGCTGTGAGCTGAAAACGCACTTATTTATTCAAGCGGGACTGGCATAATATTTTTAATATTTTTAATATTTCTAAATTTTTAACTGGGGTTTTATTATTTTAGGGTTTATAATTTTAAATTTTAAATTTTTAAATGTCGGCCATTTTTTTCTAATATGCTCAGTTTTAAATTGTTGTTTTAACTGTATATTTTTGTGTTTTTTATCTTTTGGCTGTACACCGCCCTGAGTCCTTTGGGAGAAGGGCGGTATAAAAATTTAATAAATAAATAAATAAAGAGAGGGAGAGGAGGAGAAAAAAGAGAGAGAGAGTGTGTGCATAAAGATTTCTGTTGACTCTAACAGTTCTCTCTCTAGCACAAACCATTGGTGACTCCTCACCATCTTCATTCATCTGCAGGAAATTAGACTTGAATGAAGGAAGATAGAAAGAGTATTGACAGCTTTCACTTTTTCTCTTTTAGAGCTTGAACATATCATGGAAAGCCACAAAACAAATCATTGGATAATAAGAACAATTTCTCATTTGAGGGAAAAGTGCACAGACTCAAATTATCCTACTTGGAAACATTACCTGCAGCCTAGCTCTCTGGAGAAAGCTCTAATGCTGGGAAAGCTCTAATGCCTGTAGAAGGAATGAGATGAAGAGAACAACCAATTGCAACATAGATGGATTCAAGTACAGTAGTGATGATGCACTATTGGAAGAGCTCAAAAATCAAATTAGGCACAAATTGTCATGGAGAAAATTTATCTTTGCAGGTGCTAAGAGTCAACACCAACTATATGACACATAATTAATCAATCAGGATGATCGGTATATGGTTGGATGGCACTTCTTGCAGTCAAGAAATGTGGTACAAATATGTCAAAAAAGACAGAATACAGAGCCTCTTCATACTGAAAGGAGAAAGAAAATAAGCTATGAAGAAGTTTCACATTTATCATTCAGCTATGTTCTTTCCACAAACAGTTATTCAAATTTACTCAAGGACCACCAACGGTTTTGTCTTAATGCAAGATTAAATGTAGAAATGGCTATTGAAAACAGTGTCCTTGAGATACTGCAATTTTATGTGTTATAGAGCAGGGGTCTCCAACCTTGGTCCCTTTAAGACTTGTGGACTTCAACTCCCAGAGTCCCTCAGCCAGCAGAGGTTGAAGACCCCTGCTATAGAGGTTTATAGAATTGCTCTATGGTTACATAACTTTGTTACTACAGCAAGTGAGGCAATCACCTAGACACTCACCCAAAATGAACATGGAAATTGAAACACTTGGTCTATTTGCTACTTATACTGGAAGAAAAGCATGAGAATCTGGCATGAGAATAAACTATTTTCCAACAATGTAATGATCGCAACTTCTCTTTTATTAGTATCAGTGACACTAATAAAACATCTTCTCTTGCTCTGAACTGAACATTACTGTTTGATCGGGGAATGGAGGACTCTCAAGACCAGACCAGTGACAATAGCTCTTTTATTTAGAGTGAGACTTCATCAAACAAAATAGGCAGGATGCCCTTCTTTTATACACACCTGGGCCAGGTGGCAACCAATAGAATTAAAATGTTTTCCCGCTTGAATTCCCCAACAATAGGAACATACACAACACTCTTCCCCCCCCCCCAGAATGCACCTCGCACTTTCATTTGCATATTGAACATACATAATCATGTAAGTACACCAAGCATTCCCGGTGCCTAGATGACCTGTGCAGTTCAGTTTTGATGGGGGAAGCGTGCTGGTCGGAGAAACTTTCTGTTCCTCCCAGCTCTTTCATTGGGCCCAATTTTGTGGATTATTGGCTGTTGTTTCTTCAACCTTCTGTAGATTACTGCCTAGTTGGTTGGTGTTGGAATTTGTGAGCAGACTGGAACAATGCTGGACACCGAAGACATCAGGCAAGTCATCCCATCCTGTCGGGTTTGAGTTAGCTGTTGAAGCAAATGGATTGTAATTAGGGTCTGGCTTTTTAATTGTTTGTGTTGTTCGTTTTTGAGTTTGATCAATGTGTTTCCTTTCGATTCTCCCATTTCCCATGTCTACTTTGTATGATTTAGGACCGTTTTTTTCTGTTATTTGGCCCACTATCCATGCTGAGCCTTCAGAGTAGTTTCTTGCAAAAATTGGATCGCCAATTTGGAATTCCCTTGTGCCCTCCCCTCCCCCCTGGTACCCGTCAGGTGAGTAGTTGGGGTGGAGGCAGTCAAGGGTACATCTGAGTTTACAACCCATGAGCAGTTCGGCTGGGCTTAGGCTCATAGCCGGACATGGCATTCCGTGTTGGGTGGTTAGAAAGATGTCAATTCTCTCTTGCCAGTCTCCCGGTCCCAAACGGGCCAGGGCTTCCTTTGTGGACCTTACAAATCTTTCAGCAACACCATAGGTAGTCGGTTTATAGGGTGCCGACAATGTGTGGCGTATTCCCAACTCAGCCAAATAACCCTCAAACTGTAATGATATGAATTGGGGACCATTGTCAGACACAATGGTGTCAGGGAGACCATGTGTGGCAAAAAGTCTCCGGAGAATCTAGACCATAGATTCTGTGGTCATTGATTTCATGAGAAACACCTCCAACCATTTTGAAAATGCATCTACAATTATCAGGAAATGTTGGCCATGGAATGGCCCAGCGAAATCATGTGGATGCGGGACCAAGGGCTGGGGGTCATTCCCATTCTCTGAATGGTGCTGGGGGAGGGGGTCTGGATTCTTGGCAAGGGGAGCATCTAGAAATCCACTCCTCAATATCGGAATCAATCTGGGGCCACCAAACATAACTCCTAGCAAGACCCTTCATGCGGACTATGCCAGGGTGCCCCTCATGTAACATTTCAAGAACTTGCAGGTACAACAACTCTGTCTCCCCACAACAAACAACCCCCTTGTATAGCCAGCTCGTTTTGCTTATTGCTAAAGATTTTGAAGTTCTCTGCCAGTTTTCCTTTTGGCCAACCCCACTGGACCCATCCCATTACAGTTTTGAGTGTAATATCGTGTTGCAATGCCTTTGCCAATGCAGACAACATTAATGGTCCAATAGTCACAAAGTCAATGAGCAGAGCCAGTGTACCCGGAGTTGGATCAGCCACCAACTTTGGAAGTGGGCATCTGCTTAGAGCATCAGCATGGGCTAAATCTTTGCCAGGGCGGTGGACCAATGTGTAGTTGTAAGCTGCCAAAAATAGTGCCCTCTCATCAATCTAGGTGACAGTGTGATGGGAGTGGGTCGGTCCCCAGCTAACAGTCCAAGCAAGGGATGGTGGTAGGTAGTGAGTTCAAAATGCCTTCCAAACAGGTATTTGTGGGATTTCTTCACCCCAGCTACTGCAGCCAGGGCTTCCTTGTCTAGTTGGCTGTAGTTCCATTTGGGCTAGAAAGGGTTCTAGAAAAATAAGCAATTGGTGTGTCGGAATCATTGGGTAGCTGATAAGGACAGCACCCACTCCGAAAGGAGATGCGTCGCAGACAAGGACTAGGGGAAGTGTTTTATTGTATTGTATCAGTAGACTGTCCTCAGTTAGGAGTTTCTTGACATTCGAGAATGCTGATGCCTCCTCCTTGCCCCAGACCCAAGGTTGTTTATTAGCTAGGAGTCTGTGGAGGGGTTCAGCTACCGTACTGTTTTAGGAAGATGGCATAAAAATTCAGGAGGCCTAGGAATGCTTGCAATTTGGTTTTATCTCGAGGGGTTGGCGCTTCTTTGATTGCTTTAATTTTAGATTCAGTAGGGTGGATTCCCACCTGATCGATTTTATAGCCTAGGAATTCAACAGAAGGCACCCTGATCTAGCATTTTTCCTGCTTTAAGCAGAGTCCTGCATTTCTAAATGTAGTGAGGACCTCCCTTAGTCTAGCCATTAGCTGTTGAGAATGTTCAGCTGATATTAGGACATCATCGAAATAGGACTCAGGGCGGTGTACAGCCAATATTAAAATACACATACCACTATAATATAAATATAATAAATAAACACTATTTAAAAACAATTAAAACAAATATTTAGTGGCGAATCACTAAAACGGTCAAAGACCGATTTAAAACCCATTAAAATTTCGCTAAAATATATCTTAGGCTAGTCCCGCTCGATGAAATAATAAAGTATTCAGTTCACGTTTGAAGGCCCGGAGGTCGGGAGTTGGCGAACCCGGAGGTAGCTCGCTCCATAGGGTTGGTGCCGCCACAGAGAAGGCCCTCCTGGGGCCGCCAACCCACATTGTTTGGTCGACGGCACCCTGAGGAGGCCCGCTCTGTGGGAGCGCACAGGTCGTTGGGAGGCAATCGGTGGCAGAAGGCGATCTTGCAAATACCCCGGTCCTAAGCCATGGAGCGCTTTAAAGGTGGTAACCAGCACCTTGAATTGCAACCAGAAGGCTACCGGCAGCCATTGCAGGCCGCGCAGGATGGGTGTTATATGGGAGCAACGCGGTGTCCCCTCTATCACCCACGCGGCCGCATTCTGGACTAGCTGGAGCTTCCTGGTGCTCTTCAAAGGGAGCCCCATGTAGAGAGCATTGCAATAGTCCAGGCGGGAAGTGATGAGGGCATGAGTGACTGTGCGTAAGGAGTCCCGATCAAGGAAGGGGCGCAACTGGTGAATCAGGTGAACCTGATAAAATGCTCCCTTGGCGACGGCCGTCAAGTGTTCTTCTAAGGACAGCCGATCGTCCAGGAGAACGCCTAAGTTGCGCACCCTTCCCCTGGGGGTCAGTATTTCCCCCCCCCCCAGTCAGCGATGGCATAAACTGACTGTACCGGGATGCCAGGACCCACAACCACTCAGTCTTGGAGGGTTGAGCTGGAGCCTGTTCCTCCCCATCCAGACCCGCACGGCCTCAAGACACCGGCCCATCACCTCGACGACTTCATTGGGGTGGTTCGGGGTGGAAATGTACAGCTGCATATCATCAGCGTACAGATGATAATTCACCCCGAAACCACGGATAACCTCACCCAGCGGCTTCATATAGATGTTGAACAGGAGAGGCGAGAGAACGGACCCCTGCGGCACCCCACAAGTGAGGCGCCTTGGGGTTGACCTCTGCCCTCCTGCCAACACTGTCTGCGAACGGACAGAGAGATAGGAGGAGAACCACCGCTAAACGGTGCCTCCCACTCCCAATACCTCCAACCGCCGCAGCAGGATACCATGGTCGATGGTATCAAAAGCCGCTGAGAGATCTAACAGGACCAGGACAGAGGAACATCCCCTGTCCCGAGCCCTCCAGAGGTCATCCACCAACGCGACCAAAGCTGTCTCGGTGCTGTACTCGGGTCTGAAACTGGACTGGAACGGGTCCAGATAAACAGTTTCCTCCAGGTGCTGAGGAAGCTGATATGCCACCACACTCTCAACAACCTTCGCCGAGAAGCGAAGGTTGGAGACTGGACGGTAGTTCGCTAATACAGCTAGGTCCAGGGAGGGCTTCTTGAGGAGGGGCCTCACCACCGCCTCTTTCAAGGCGGTAGGGAAAATGCCCCCCACCAAAGAAGCGTTGGTAACTCCCAGGAGCCAGCCTCGTGTAACCTCCCGTGTGGCCAGTACCATCCAGGAGGGACACGGGTCCAATAAACATGTGGTGGGATTCAGCCTACCCAACAGCCTGTCCATGTCATCGGGAGTCACAGGATCGAACTCAGCCCAGATAAAACTCTCAAGACTCGTCCCCGCCAACCCACCCGGATCTATCCAATCAGTGTCCAGTCCGTCCCGAATCCGAGCGATTTTATCAGACAGATACTGTACAAAATCCTCAGCACGCCCCTGTAAGGGGTCCTCCCGAGCCTCCTGCGTAAGCAGGGAGTGGGTCACCCTAAACAGGGTGGCTGGGCGATTATCTGCCGATGCGATGAGAGCGGAAAAATAATTATGTTTCGCCGCTCTAATCGCCACTAGGTAGGTCTGAATATGCTACCTCGCTAGTGTTCGGTCGGGTTCGGAGCGACTGGACCTCCAGGCGCTCTCTAGGCTTCTTTTCTGGCACTTCATCTCTCTCAGCTCCTCGTTATACCACGGAGCTGGTTGAGTTCGTCACTGGGTCAGAGGCCGCAAAGGCACGACACAGTCTAAAGCCCCAGCCGCCGCCTCTTCTCAGGCAGCGACCAGTTCCTCAGCTGAGCCATGGGCTAATTCCCTCGGAAATGGCCCAAGCTCCGTCAGAAGTTCTCTGGGTCCATCAGGCACCTGGGATGAAACCATCGAACTGGTTCCGCTCCCTGCGGTGTGGTGCAGCGGTTCGAAAGTCTAGCTGAAGGAGCAAATGATCTGACCATGACAAGGGTTTAAATAGTAGCTCCCCTAACTCCAGATCATTTAGCCACTTTCCCGAGATGAAAATCAAATCCAGTGTGTTACCCCCAGTGTGAGTGGGACTGTTAACTAACTGGGTCAGGTTCAAGGCTGTCATGGAAGCCATGAACTCCTGAGCTGCCGTTGACGAGTCACCTGCTGACGGCAAGTTGAAATCCCCCAAAACCATAAGTCTGGGGGTCTCAACCGCCGTCCTGGCTATCATCTCTAGCAGCTCGGGCAGGGCTGCTGTTACGTAGCAAGGAGCCAGGTACGCAATCAGCAAGCCCACCTGCACCCCATTGCAGTCGCTGCCTGAATTTGAATCGTTGGGCGAAGATCAATGGAGCTGGTGCGTAGTGAACTCTGAGGGTGTCCTTTAGGATGGTCCAGTCTACCGCTTGGACTGGGTTTGGAGCTGTGAGCGCCTCTGCTATTCTGAACACAGCTTGCCCACAATGATGGAGAAAAAGTGCTCTTTTCCTATTGTCTGGTAGCCTGTGGTTATCATTTGGCTCGAGCAAGCAGTCGAATCTGGCCTTGAAGGAATCCCATTTCTCGACAGTCCAATTGAATGGCCTCAGGTTGTTGGCAGTTTTGGACATCTTGTTGGCTCCTTCCTTGCTTCTTCTTCGGTCTGTTAATTAGCTCGGTGATCCCATCCTCGTCAGCAATGTTAGATCGGGGGATGGAGGACTCCGATCAAGACCAGACCAGTGACAATAGTTCTTTTATTTAGAGTGAGACTTCAGTAAACAAAGCAGGCAGGATGCCCTTCTTTTATACATACCTAGGCCAGATGGCAACCAATAGAATTCAAATGTTTTCCTGCTTGAAATCCCCACCAATAGTAACATACACAACAATTACCCTGTGATAAGATGAGTGGCCAATAAATTTGATAAGTAGGTAAATACATATAGATGTGTGTGTGTGTGTGTGAGAGAGAGAGAGAGAGAGAGAGATTGAAATTTTTCCTCACACAATCTTTCATTCAGTCACTATCACTTTGTTGAGACTCAAACCTTATTCCTGTCAATAATCCAGGAATAATGCATAATGCAGATAATATAAGAAGAATGAAAAAATGTCACTTTAAGTCTGGAAAGAGAGTCAGATTGATGTAGTGTTTAGTGCACCTGCCTTAGGCCAAAAACTAGCTGAATGACTTTGGGTTAGTCATTCTCTTTCAGCCCAACCTACTGGAACCTACTGAGGAAAATATGTGCTGAAAGGAATACAATGGTACCTCAGTCCTCATTGCTTTAATTTGTTCTGGAAGATGAAATGAATACTAAAACTGATGGGTTTTAGAGCAGAGAAGGACAGCATTAGAAACATTAAGAGAAGAGGGAAAAAGCCAAAGGAAAACCAGGTTCTGAAGTTCAAAGGATTCAGCATCTTCATCTAAAACACCCAGGAGAACCGCCCACTATAACTCAGCATTATTTCTCAGCAAGCAAGGATCCATGGGAATACTGGAGAAAAATATATCACAGCAAGGTCTTCCGTTGAGGTGGATCAGATGGACTTCCTTCCTTGATAGATTCAGGCATACCAGCCAATTCAACTCTGGCTCACGCTTTAAACCTGTGTTGATATATATTTGGGCTGCTGAAGGGAAATCAGTAGAAATGGATTCCTCTGGTCAGAGGGAACTTCCTGAATTCAAAGGAATCCTGCAGTTCTGCAGAAGAAGGTTGGAAGGAAAAATGTATCTAAATATCAAGATATCTTTACTCATCATTCACCTGTCTCCTCTTTTTCTTTTCACAGGGAAGACCAGCCACTGCTGTCATAGTAGAGGAGGACAGTGCTTTTGCATTTTGTTGCCTGTTACCAGTTATGGGCAACAGGACTGTCCAAGGGGATGGATATGCTGTATACAGCAAGAAAAATATCCTCTAATAGAGACCACAGAGGTATTTTGAGATATTCTGCCCGATATTGTTTGCGTTCATAAAGTATTGCAAAGCACGGACATGAAACAGGAAAAGGGTTTCAAAGAAAGTACTGTGTAAAAAGTAAGGCAGAACAGAATAGTTTGTGGTTCACGTGGCAGAAAATACCTTAAACCCATGTTGATCAACCTATTATTTTATATCATTTCTATGCCACCGCTGGGAAGTAATACCATCTCCAAATAGCACCATGAATATCATCAAGATCTGGACAATGACCCAACATCTTTGCCTGCTATTGCTTTATCTTTCTTTATATAAAATAAATTGCTATCAAACTCTGAAACTATGCATGAAGTAAAATTTGCAAATATTCCTTGAAATAAAACTAAAGGAGCATTGCAAATATTGTGCAACTTCTTTAAGGAGACTGGGGGCAGTATATTCACATCACTGTATCTGTGTGTGTATATGTGTGTTTGAGAGAGAGAGAGAGAGAGAATTATATCTCTTCGCCTACATTTCAGTGTGGAAGGTGTTCGTTGTTCTTCAACAACATATTATGCAATAACATCACATAGTCTTGTTTTTCCCCATCTGCGTATTTATTCAAGAAGTTACTTTGCCATTGACATGGTTGCTTGAACAGAAGTAGTACAAAATGAAACTTAAAACTATCAGCTAAGACCTCGCAATGAAACATAAAAGAATCTCTTAAGATTATTTTTTTTCAAGCTAAATACCATGGGGTACCACTTAGAATAAAATATCTTTGTCTGATGACTTGGTATCAGTGTAGACTTGACATTCTTGATAAAAGAATGGAAATGCAGCAAAAGGAAATCTGCATGAGAAACAGTGTTTGTTCCTGCGCCATTCTTTTTGTTAAATGGACAGATTGACAGATGTAAGTTATTCATTTTAGCGATCAGCATAAAACAGATAGAAAGACTACACAATAAAATGAAATTATCAGAGGGTGAGTAAGAGAGGGGGGAGGGAGGGAGAGAGAGAGAGAGAGAGAGAGAATCAACAAATTTTGGGCGCTAGTCTAACTATGATAATAAAGGGGTGTGATCTAACAATATACACAGGTTGAAATATAATTTGCAAAACCAGTATTCACACAAGCCTCAGCCTACTTAATTCCCTCCTCCCCAAGTTTTGTTCACTCACTTTCCACTTCTCCTTTATTAAAGTGTCTAAATTTATAAGAGCATGTAAATATTCAACTTCTGACAAAATAATTTAACCCCATTGTCACAAAACTTCTGATAAAATTTTAACATCTGAGGTGTGAATCAAACTTCACTGAAAAGAATTATTAAAATAGAAATAGTTATTTACCAATGTAAACCAAGGACTAGTTCTTTATGTCAGCCCTGGAGCCATCTTTAACTTGGAGTCTTCAGGGCTGGTGGATGGGCAAGCTGTGGGAACGGGAGGAGTGGTGGAGACAGTATGAGGTGTATAGCCATAACAACATTTTCCCTTGGGAGTCAAGGATGTTCAGCCTGCACCTGAGGAAGTGTGACTAGGAGGCAACTACAGTTGGAACAGTGACATGATTGGACCTTGTGATGCCCATGTGGAATCAGGGGAAGGAACTTTGATTTACTTTGGGTGGGGAAAACCCGGGGGCTTCAGATTCGGGTTTTCCCAGATGCGCCAATATGACATCTCTAATAAATTCAAGCTTTATAGGAAATGCCTGCCAAGACTGCCATCTGCCCCCTCTCTATTAAGTCCTGAATAGTGGTACCCAGGACTGGGGCCCAAGGGGACATAGATAGACACTGGTTGCACAGGTGCTTAATCAGCCTCCCAGCCATCCAAAAGCTAGGTATAGACACAAAAACCCCTGGGTCACCCCATACGCTTTGAGCAAGTTGATGGGACACAAGTAGGTGGAGCCCTAGCCACTCTAGTCATGGAGCTCGTTATAGTGGAGATGGGATGCCACTGGGAACTCATACGCTTCATGGTAGCCCCAAAGATGACCGAATCACTCATCGTGGGGCTTGCTTGGCTAGACAAATGGGGCCCAGCCATTACGTGGCAAAATGGCTACCAAAAGCTAAAAATAGGCACTGCCACCCCCAACTCAGGCTGATGCTCAACTGGTTCTACCCCCTAACAGCTCTGGCTGGGGAGAGGGCACCGCAACCTGCATGGACAACCCACCGCGGTGTGGCTCAGGCTGTAAGAAGCCTGTTATTAAAATACAGCTGCCTGCAATTACTGCAGGTTCTAGTCCCACCAGGTCCAAGGTTGACTCAGCCTTCCATCCTTTATAAGGTAGGTAAAATGAGGACCCAGATTGTTGGGGGGGCAATAAGTTGACTTTATAAATATACAAATAGAATGAGACGATTGCCTTACACACTGTAAGCCGCCCTGTGTCTTCGGAGAAGGGCGGGATATAAATGTAAACAAAAAAAAAAAACCTGGGATGCTGCCAGGTGCCCAAAGAGTATAGAGACCTAGCAGGTGCTTAAAGTGAGCACGAATGTAACTTATTCCCTATACACCACCCTACTGATTGCGCAATAGAATTTGTGCCAGGAGCCAAGCTGCCAAAGGCCAAGATCAGAGGTGATATTCACTTACCTTTGCTATCGGTTCGCAAATGTGAAAGCGCTACTCATACATCCAAATGAAGATGGAAATGGAAACTCTTGCTATTTACACTGGAGGAAAAGCTTGATTTGGCATGAAGATAAACTGTTTTCCAACCAAGAAATAGTTGCAACTCGATCATCTCAGTGAAACTAATAAAATTATATTCTCTTGCTCTGTATCTAAAAACTAGTAGATTGTAGTCTACTTTGTCAAATGCCTTTCTATGCTTGGACTTATGTACTCCAAGTAATCATTGTGCAAAGATCTTCTAATTTTGTCATTTTGTCAAAGAATGAAATAAGGTTTGTCTATCAAGATTCGTTTTTGATACATACAATGTACGTGTTGATTTATAGTTTTAGCTTTGTGAGCTTTACTTTATTTTATTTTACTTTATTATTTTATTTATTTTTGCTCCATTGGTCTATTGCTCCATCAAGAGGGCATTCTGAATCCTAATTTAAAAAAAAAAAAAATGTTTTGATCTTTGATTTTAAGCAGGGTCTTAGAGGGAAAACAGAAATTGTTTTGCTCTCTCTCATCACTACCACCCTTTCTGAATTACTGACTCCCATTGCCATCTGTGGGGATTTCTCTCAAGAGTTCCATCCCACAGATGGTTGATGAGCAGCAGCTGGACAGAAAGCTGAGCAGGAGTGGGGCAGTGGGCTGTCACCTTTTCCCCTTTCTCTTCCCTTCTGGGGTGAAACATTTTACTTTGGGAATCAAACACTAACATAGTCAGCCCAATTAGGGTGGTGAGGATGTCCCAATTAAAATTCTAGGATGGGAGTCTAAAGACAGCCTGCCAGAATATCTTTCTGACTCAAACCTCCAATGAAGGATAGAGTGAGAGGTAGTAGAGTGTGAGTAGACATTATTAACAGCCGTACTCATTACCCCCATATTTCCCCTTCATTCTAAACAAATAGGCTGTAATCAACTCACCATGGGCAGAGGGTATGCAGGCTGCTTGTTAAAACTTCATTCCTCAATTATTTATGAACCTAGATGTCAGCACTAATCTTCACGTACTTAATTTTATTATTCTTTACCTTACTTTAACCGATTACTAAACACCAAGTTAGTTTGTCCTTGAAGTTTCTTCATTATCCTTGCTGCATTCGATTATCACACAAGGTAGTTCAACCGTTTTAGATCACCGGAGTGCAATTTTATTTCTAGGCTTCAAGGTAATTTAAGAGATTGCCTTCCAGCATTTCCTATTCAACTGCTTCCTGTGGTTAAGAACCACATTATTAGTTATTGATTTCCTGTCCTTCCAGAGCTACCAATTTTACCATTTTTAGTCTCACTGTTCTGCTACTATTTAGTGATCTGTGTTTAATTCCCATCTATTTATGTGAGGTCCTGTAGCAAGGATATTTAAAGTGGGGGAGGATTATCCACAGAAATAGCCTCTACCCTCAAGGCAAAGCTTAGGAAATGTGGCTGAATAACCAGTTACTTTTCCAGCCATTGCCAAGAATGTATCTTGACCCAATCCTTTCCATCCATTGTTCACCAACAACCAGGCTCAAAACCTGAGTCCACTGTGGACCGTCTCAGTATGCCTTTTCACTGCAGCAATTCTTTGCATCTTGATTGTTCACCACAGTTTATAGATAGGGTGTATGTAAACAAAGTGTTGTGGTCTGCCAGCAGTCTGTGGAGCTGGCAATGGAGTCGGACAGCAATGAGGCCAAGGAAGAACATGGGCCAGTCCTGGAGGCTGGGGAAGGCCCAGATGAGGGTTCTGCATCAGAGGCAGAGGTGGGGCCAGGGCCATCTGGGAATGATGTGCAGACCCTGGAGCCTCCAGAGGCTGACATAGTGAGGCAGAAGAACAGGAGGAGCCTGTTCCTAACGCATGCATGGGAAGAGCTGACAGAAGGCAAGAGCAGCTAAAGAAAGAGGACGACTCGGGAGTAGGGCCAAGAGATGATTGGCCCCTCCCATAAGGCTTAAAAGACCAGCAACGGTGTTTGGGCTCTTTGTCGGAAAACAACGTTGATAGTCTTGTTCCTTGTCTTCTTGCATTTATTTCTTGTTGGTGTCTTCTGCTTTTGAACTTTTGCCGAGAAAAAGCCTTTGGCAGTTTGCCTAATTAGACCAAGGTTGTTGATAAGACTGAAAAATTGTGTTATGAAGCATTTGCTTTGATTTAGTTTGGACTATGCTGAGAATGAGTTAATTCTCAACTGTTCTAATAAGGTTTGTTTGTTTTTGAACTGACTGCATCTACTACCACCTACTTGGGCCTGGGTCACAGCACAAAAAATTTGTTGACTCTTTGGTTAGGTATATGTTCTATTTCTTCTTCTCATTCCTCACTTTTACGATCCTTTCTCAAACCAACTGTATCGTGGATAGGGAGGAGAGAAAAAACAGTGGACTTGTGTAATATATACTGGAACGTTGTCTCTTATCTATAGCAGTTCTCTTGAGTATTAAGTCTGAGTATTATGTATTAAGTCTGAGTATTGAGGGGCATGATGGCCTAGTGATGAAGATGCTGACTTCAAACTCAGAAGGTTGAAAGTTCAATTCCATTCTCTCATTCTAGATTTCAGATAAGCTTCTGTGTCCTACAGGACTCTTCATAACTCTAGAATATGTTTGTCTGAGAAGGAAAAGAAACAATATCTGCTGTGAACTTGGCCTGGTGTCAGGAAGGGTGTCCAGCCAGTAAATGTTAAGCTCCACCTAGTTGCCCAACTCTACCCTAAATTAAGGAATTAAAAAAATAGATTTTAAGTAACTAGTTCAGCAGAGGCATGGACTTTTTTAAAGTCCAGCCATTTTTAAATCTTTATAGCATTCAAGGCAACTGGATGCAACACTTCAGAACCAACAAAAGTTATTGAATAACTGTGTTGGAAGGGACCTTCAAGGTCTTCTAGTCCACCCCTGCTCAAGCAGGAGACCGAATGCCATTCCAGACAAATGGCTGTCCAAACTCTTCTTAAAAAAACCCATTGATGGAGGACTCAAAAACCTCTGGAGCCAAATGGTTCTGCTGGTTAATTGTTCTCATTCTCAAGAAACTTCTACTTCATTCTAGGTTGGATATCTCTTTAATAAATTCCATCCATTACTTCTTGTCCTGCTCTCAGGTGTTTTGGAATTTAGTTGACCCCCTCTTTTCTGTGATAGCCCCTCAAATATTGAAAGTCTGCTATCATGTCACCCATAGTCCTTCTATTCATTAGACTAAACATGCCCAGTTTCTACAACCATTCATTGTATGTTTTAGTCTCCAGCTGCCTAATGATCTTTGTTGTTCTTCTCTGCATCCTTCCTAAAGTCTCAACATCTTTTTTCTATCATTTTAATTAAAACTGGATACAGTTCCAAGTGTTTTCTTAGCAAAACAGTATAAAGCTGCACTAACACTTCACATGTCTTTGATACGATCTCTCTGTTGAAGCAGCTTAAAATTGCATCAGCCTTTTTGGGAGCTGTCGCATGCTGCTGATTCATATGTAAGTGGCTCTCCACTAGGAGTCCTAGATCCCTCTCTTAGTTACTGCTATTGAGCCACGTATCACCTATTTTATACTTCTGTAATTTGCTTTCCTTGCCTAAGTGTAAAACCATATTTTTCTCATCACAGAAGAAAAGTAAAGTTTAATGCTTTCTAATAAAAAGTACGACAAAGCATGAAATCCTTTGTGGCTGAAGCAGCAAAAAAAAAAACATCTAATATACCTAATACTCAAAGAATACACAGCTTGTAGAAATCAGCTCTCCTTCTTGATTTCAGTTAAGCTTCTGTGTCCTACAGAACTCCTCATAACTCCAGAACACAAATAAGGATGCAGAAATAGTTCCAACACTACACAATATTATAACGATATAACGAAAGGAAACAATAGGACAGGAACGGTAGGCACTCTTGTGCTCTTATGCACGCCCCTTATAGACCTCTTAGGAATGGGGTGAGGTCAATAGTAGACAGTTTTTGGCTGAAGATTTGGGGATTTTGGGAAGAGACCACAGAGTCAGGTAGTGTATTCCAGGCATTAACAACTCTGTTACTGAAGTCATATTTTCTGCAATCAAGATTGGAGCGGTTCATATTAAGCTTAAATCTATTGTGTGCTCGTGTATTGTTGCAATTGAAGCTGAAGTAGTCTTTGACAGGAAGGACATTGTAATAGATGATTCTATGAGTTAAACTCAAGTCATGTCAAGATGCATGAGTTCTAAATTTTCTAAACCCAGGATTTCAAGTCTGGTGGCGTATTTTGTTGTATTCAGAGGAATGGAGAACTCTTCTTGTAAAATATTTCTGGACACATTCAATTGTATTGATGTCAAAATGTGGTATGGGTTCCAGACAGTCAAGCTGTATTCAAGAATTGGTCTAGCAAATGTTTTATATGCTCTGGTTAGTAGAGTAGTGTTTTTGGAGATGAAGCTACGCAAGGTTAGGTTTACAACTCTTAAAGCTTTTATTGCGATGTAGTTGCAGTGGGCTTTGGCACTTAGATCATTTGATATGAAAACTCCAAGGTCTTTGACAGGGTGGGGGTCATCTGTAAGATAATGTCCATCAAGCTTGTACTTAATAGTTTGGGTTCTTTTTTCCAATATGTAAGACTGAACATTTGCTGGTAGATATTTGGAGTTGCCAAGTTTTAGACCATTCGGATACAAAGTCAAGATCTTTTTGAAGGGTAGCTGTATTATTTGTGATGTTAAATAGTTTGACATTGTCAGCAAAGAGAACACAATTACTTATAATATGGTCACAGGGATCATTTATGTATAACATGAAGAGTGTTGGTCCAAGAACACTGCCTTGGGGAACGCCACTTATGACAGGAACAGGATTTGATATAGCATTGCCAATTTTGACCACTTGTTGTCTGTTTGACAGGAAAGTTATTATCCAATTGTGGAGGGGTCCTGAGATGCTATAGGATTTTAGTTTTTGGAGAAGTTTATCATGTACTACTGAGTCAAAAGCTTTACAGAAGTCTATGTAGATTGCATCTATTGTTTTGCCTAGATCAAGATTTGTAGTCCATATGTTTTTGCAGTGAAGTTGTAAATTATATAATTTTTTTCTGAAACCAAATTGTATATTAGAGAGTAGGTTGTTTGTTTCTAGGTGGAAGGTAATGGATTGGTTGATGATGGATTCCATTACTTTGAAGGTGACACAGCATAGAGAGATTGGTCTGTAATTTTCAACTAGGCTGGGGTCACCTTTTCTGAAGACAGGGATGACCGTGGCTAGTGACCAAAGTTTGGGTAGGGAACTGGTCGTGAAAGCTTTTTCAAAGATTACGCTTAGAGGTTCTGCTATACTAGTGGAAAGCTTTTTTAAGAAGTATGCACATAGTCCATCAGGTCCAATAGATAGGGATGGTTTTAGTTTGCGAAGAGCTTTTTCACCAATATCTTCTGTGAAATCTATATGTGTTAGGTTGTTGTATTCATTGTTGATACAATTGGGGAATGTCTGGTATAAGCCATCACTGTTAACAAAGACTGAGCCAAAGAATGTGTTAAAGAGGTTTGCTTTAACTGTTTCATCAGTATATTCTTTGCTGTTAGATTCTTTTAGTGGTGGGATGGATCTTGAGTCTTTAAGTTGGTTGTTCACAAAATTATAAAAAGCTCGACTGGACTTTGTGCTTTTTTTATTCTTTTTTTTATTCTCTTTCCTCAGGGAAGTAGGAATCTCCTAGCTAAGGGAGGCTGCTACAATGAAAGCAAATTTAGTTCTTGCTTCATCTGAGTGCCAAAAACAACCACTAAGAAGCAGATCCAGGTTTTTTACCAGAAATTATGTCTCCCATGACTGCAGTGACAATACCAGATGCCTAACATTAGTGAATATGACTGAGCATTTTCTTTCTTGACTGATAAGAGTTTAGGAAGTATTTCAGTAAGGACTTTTCTTTTTCCCATTGGGACATGGCAAGTTCTGAGGCTCCAATCTTTTACAACCATAGCAGGTTAGCTGTTGAACTCATTCCCTTGCTCTTCCAAGGCCTTTTGCAACAGCAAAGCCACAGGAGTGTTTCAATATAAGGAAGATGCACCAATGTCTTATGTAAGAACAGTAAAATAATACCTAAGAATATTTGCAATATTTCACTGACATGACATGATGCAATCATCAACACTCTATAAATAGAGAACTGTGTTCAGTCCCAGGAGTAACATTTAGAGGAACCAAGCCCAGCATGAAGATCCTTAATTTGCTGTTCGCAATCCTTTTTGTGGCATTCCTGTATGAACCAGGTAAGAAATAAAATTACTCATTATTTAGAGAGATTGATAACTCGCTACTTTCTATGCAAGTATGATTATCGCTGAAAGCAGGGTAATCTTCAACACATTCTTTTTGTTTTACTTTTAAGAAAATAGCTTTGAACAATGTGGACTATTGAAAACATGAGCCTCCAAATATTTGAAAAATATGCCATTGATTTTTCTTTTGCATTAAAACTCAAGATCCTATAAATTATCAGGCATCAAGGAGGGGCTGGAAAATTAATTTATTGGTTCACTATTCTCAACAAAACCTAACTGGGGCTTTTGTTATTGTAGCTTGCTTTCATTGGTTTGGTTCGTTTTAGTTTTGTTATACCAAATTCTCAACAAAATATGGCCTATTTGAATAAAGAGGCATAACAGAGAGCCAGTTTGGTCTAGTAGTTAAAACAAAAGGCTAGAAACCTCGGAACTGAGTTCGAATCCTACTTTAGGCATGAAAGCTGGCCAGTTGAATTTGGACCAGTCCCTCTCTCTCTCAATCCGAACCTCTGCACAGGGTTGCTGTCAGGGGTGGGTTCCAATTTTTTTTTACTACAGTAGAAGTCCCAGGGCTCATTGTGTGTAATTTTTTAAAAAGGGGGGCAAAGCCTGGATTGCACACTGATTAACTTCAATTTGGACTCACAAATCCTGGATGCATGTTTCCATGTTTCCAGTGTCTTTTTCCCCACTTGGAACTGAACCCAGATGGACATTTCTTCCAACATTTCCTTCCTTCCTTCCTCCCTCCCTCCCTCCCCTCTCATTCCCGTCTCCTTCCATCCATCTCATTCCCAGCTCCCTCCTTCCTTCCTCCCCTCCCCTCCTCTCTCATTCCCTATTGCAGTATATTATGTTGGAAGTTATGATCCACTCTTCTCCTAGGAAAAGAAAAAGAAATTTAAAAAATATTTAACAGGGCAGGAAAATTCCCCTAAAAGAAAATAGAAGCAGAAACTCAGGCATAGATTCAGTCCCCACCTTTGTCAATGGGCCATTAAAAAGCTGAAGCCATTCTATTTCCCACAAAGGGGCATACATAAGAGCACAAACGTGCCTACCATTCCTGTCCTATTGTTTGCTTGTTTCTTTTTCTTCCTCTTATATATATATGCTTATACTTCCTTATATTACCTCATATATATTTTATATAAACAAAAATTAGCTAAGACCCACCACATCCACATCCCCTAGAAATTAAATGGATGGCAAAACTATAAACTTGTGGGGGGGGGAAGCAAACACCCAAAAAGAAAAAGAAATCAAGCCAAAATAATTAGAACATTAAACACATGAGAAAAGGAGATATTCACTAAAACACAGTAATAGCAGACTGCTTAATTATATGGAACAAACAACTACAAATGGGGTGGGGACGTGGCTGCAACCCCGGCAGCTTCAGGAGATGCTAGCCCAGTGGGGAAGGGACGGCAGCCTAGCAAGCTTTGTGGCTATGCTGCTGTGAAGCTTACCCGGCTGCCCTCCTCCCCCTCCCCCTGCCACTTGGAGCTCCAAGCAACAGGATGGCCCGGCAGTGGCAGTGGGAGAAAGGTGAGCTTTCGCTCCAGGCGGGTGAGCTCCAAGCGGCAGGGAGGGGGTGGGTGCAGCTACAATCCTGGCAGCTTTGGGAAACGCTAGCCCAGAGGGGAAGGGGGGCAGTGGCCCAGCAAGCTTTCTAGCCACACGGCTACTGCGAAATTTACCGAGCTGCCCCCACCCCCACCCCGTGGCTGCAAAGGCAGTGGGAGACTTCAGGAGCTGCTAGGTGGCAGGAAGAGGATTGGCCATCCTGGCAAGCTTTAGCCACATGGCATAACCCGAGGCTGAGTACAACAGGCCCAAAAGGCGAGTGAACCTCACCATGTCCTCCTGAGATGGCTCTTTGACCAAGCGCAGCAGGTCTCTCTCCCCCACCACCAGCATTGGACTTACCTTCTAGATCTTCCAGGTGTCTCTGAAGGAAAGGCAGTGCCGGTGGCAGGAGTAGCCTCGGCAGGAGAGGGCAGTGGCAGCGAGGAAGGTGAAGCTGGCGGCCTGGCAAGCTGACACCCCCCTCCCCATTGTGGTTGCAACGGCGGTAGATTCAGGAGCTGCTGGCAGGCAGGGAGGGGGCCGCCCAGACCGGCAAGCTTCACAGCCATGGAAAAAGCTGCTGCCATTGCAGCCATGTTCTTCACACATGTGCATCCCATTGGATTTGCAAGGCAATGGGATGTGCGTGTGTGAAGAACATGGCTGCCGGGGCGAGTGCTTGGTAACTGGGAACCGGTTCAGGGGCATGGCCAGCCAGCAATTACTAACGATAGTTCTCTGAACTATCTGAAATTACCACTACCGGTCCTCCCGAACCGGTGTGAACTGGTAGCAACCCACCACTGGTTGCTGTAGTGGAGAGAAAAGGAGGAGGAAATACTAGATGCATTCACCACCTTGAGTTATTTTTTAAAAAAACAGAGATGGGATAAAAATAATAAATAGATTTTAATCATCTACTGAATCTGTCCGTACTTAATATGGCGAAAAAGAGAGGAAATTGAAGCAAAATATGATAAATGCACAGCATTTCAAGACAGAAAAAAGCAGTGATAGAAACATTAAAAGAAGGGCGAGAAAGCCAAAAGAAAACCAAACTTCTCCTGAAGTTTAAAGGAAGTTAACCCTTCTCACTCAAGTTTTTTGCCCAGCAAAAACAGCCACTGTAACTGAGCATTATTTCCTAGCAAGTAAGGATCCATTGTAATAATGAAGAATAATGCAGGATATCACAGCAAAATCTTCCCTTGGTATGAAGCAGATTTTTTCCCCCTTAATTAAAATATTACCTTAATACTGTAGATACAGATACCAAGCAAATCAAAACTAAGCAAGACTTCAAACTTGGGTTCATATTGGATTTATTTGGGCTACTATAGGGAGATGAGCAGAAATGGATTTTTCAATTTAAAGGGAACTCATAGGAATCCTCCAATTCTGCAGAAGAAGGTGGTGGAAGAAAAAAGCATCTAAATAGCAAGGTATCATCATTTACATTTCTCCTCTTTTTTTCATAGGGATTGCCGGCCAAAACTGTCGGGTAGGAGCAGTAAGAGGATTTTGCACTACCCGTAAGAACCAGGGCTGTACTAGGAGTGTTAATTGTCCACAAGGATGGTGGTGCTGTCCAGGGTGAGAAAAATCTCCTCTAATAGAGATATTCTGCCTGATATTGTTTGCATTCATAAAGCATTGCAAAGCATTGATGTGAACAGGAAGAGGGATTAAAATAAGGGCAAAAGGAATCATTTTGTGATTCATGTGGCAGAAAATACCTTAAATCCACTTTGAAAAACTATTATTTTATCTCATTTGTACAGATACAGATAATAATCTCCATCTTCTGCCACGGATATCTTGAAGATCTGGCCAATGACCCAACATCACTGCCTGCTACTGCTTTATCTTTCTTTATATAAATAAAATTGCTATCTGGCAAATTCTAAAACATTTATACATTTAAGAAAGAATTGGCAAATGTTTCTTGAAATAAAGTTATACAACTATTGCATATATTGCGCAACTTCTTTAAGTGGGACTGGGGGCAGTATATTCATGTAAATATAAGAGGGAGGGAGGGAAGGAGGGAGAGAGAGAGGTGTGGGGAGGGAGGAATTTTGCCTACACTTCACTGTAGAAGTTGTAATTGTGAAGACAGTTATTATATTTGTTGGAAGAAATGTCCATCTGGGTTCAGTTCCAAGTGGGGAGAAAGACATTGTTAATATGGTAGCTTTGGAAAGATGGTTTACTGGTGGACAGGACCACATGGTTTGAGGTTCTGGGCAATCAAGCACATGGGTGAGAGAGAAATTTATACCCTCTCTTGTGCCCCGCCTTGGAGTTTCCTGTTCCTGTGTAAGGACAGGTATCCTTATTGGTTATCAGACTCCCATGGGGCCATGCAGGGGTAACTTTGTAAGTTGTCTTGAGTCCCAGGCTTGGTTGAGTCTTGCTGAGTGATGAAGTAATGAAGCTAATCCTATCATGTCCTGAGGGTGACAGTCTTAATTCCATCACCCTGGAGCTGAAGGTGGGGACAGGGAGCTGCAGGGAGCTGCTTTGTGTCTAAAAACATGTTTCTCCTTTTCTCATATGGGGAAATATAATATTCTGCCTTTTTAATATTTCCTAGAATATTTCATAGGGTTTGCAGGCGTTCGGGAAAACCTTTAGTTAAGACTCTGTGCAGTTCAGAGAATCCACAAATGCCATTCCTGCCCTGACCCACTCACCCCTCCCAGGAGTCCCCATGCAGCCCATTTTGGATGCAGGTAAGTGCAGGGCACGTGCGGAAGCTTGGGGGGGGTGAAAAACAGGCCTACCGGAAGTTCGGTAAGTACTGGAAATGGGTTTTCGGCCTCCAGAGGGCCTTCAGAGCCTGGGGAGACTGTTTTTGCCCTCCCAGAGGTTCAAGAAAAGCCCCCCTGCCATGGTGCAGGAGGCTGACTAGGCCACACCCCACATGGCCATGCCCACACAGCAACCAGACAGAGAACCCTTGCTAAAAATTTTGAAGCCCATCCCTGGCTCAAGTACCTTTATGGTGACTTAGTGATGAAGGACACCAATCTTACCAAGCATAGGAACTAGAGCCTGAAGAGAATCTTTGTTTGCATGCTTTATATTTGCATATCAAGAGGTTCCATAGAAATCAATGGGATTTATTCCAGTCAAGTTCCTTCAAGGGATTTTTAATATTTTCAGAGAGGAATAGAGAGCAAAACAGGGCTGTCCTAAGAATTTAACTGAATATATACTCACCCAGTCTATGGAGATTCTCAGTCATCCAGGTCATGGTTGTCCCAAAGATGTTTTTTCCAAAAGGCAACTGGACTTGCATGGTTTTTTTCCTTTTGAAAATGTTTTGTTTCTCATCCAAGAAACTGACCATTGAAGAAGCTTTTTGGATGAGAAGCAAACCACTTCCAAAGGAAAAAACCAAGAAGTCCAGTTGCCTTTGGGAAAAGCACCTTTGGGATACTCACCCAATCAACTGAATTAAAGGTATTAGGACAACTCACTGAAGAACATTTTGCAACAGCCAGGAAGGAAGGGAAAGAGTTAAAATCAAAATAATTAGAAGTGTAAAAAAAAGAAATAATGTCATTGCCTACTGCAGAAAGTAAATTACACATCCAGAGGCAAGTTCCATATAGAACAGGGGTGTCAAACTCAATTTCATTGGGCTGTGCTTGACCTTGGGGGGATGGGTGGGCATGGCCAACTGGGTGGGTGTGGCCAGCTTGATGCCATTCCCCAAACTGCTGGCGTGTTTCCTCTTCACACTGGGTAGACCGGGCCCAATTTTAGTGACCACCATAAAACAAAAAGAAAAACTATAATAAAATCAAATTATCAGAGGGTGAGGCATGGCCTCAAAGTTGCTAGCCTCATGCCTTAATCACTACCCCAAAATGGATCTCACCCCACAAGCCTAGTGCAAATGTAAATATAATAAAATAAATTATGTCCTCTCTTATGAGCTTCCATTCCTTCCAATGCTACAGGTAAACCTTGACTTATGACACAATGGTGCCCAAAATTTCTGTTGCTAAGCAAGACAGTTGTTAAGGGAGTTGTGCCCCATTTTATGACCTTTTTTGCCACAGTTTTTAAGCGAATCACTGCAGTCATTAAGTGAATCATGTGATTGTTAAGTGAATCTGGCTTCCCCATTGACTTTGCTTGTCGGAAGCCAGTTGAGAAGGTTACAAATGGGGATTACATGTCCCCAGAACAGTGCTACTGTTATAAATACATGCCAATTGTGTCAAGCGCCCAAATGACCACCTGCCTATGGGGAAGCTGCAAAGGCCATATGTGCGAAAACTGGTCATAGGTCACATTTTTCAGTGTAACTTCAAATGGTCACTCAGTGAATGGTTGTAAGTCAAGGACTACATGTACTGCACTGTTTCACCTGACTCCATAACAGTTCATTGCTGCTACCCAAGACACCCTTAAGGCGAGCTCAGATTCCAGCCTCTGCATCTACGTAGCTTTCTGAGCAACACCATGGAAGTGATTTGTCCTTGCCTTTTTCCAGGATATTTCTGAAATTGTCCTGTTGGAAGAAATATCCTTCTGGGTTCAGTTCCAAGTGAGGGAAAAGACACTGGATTCATGGAAGTTGCTTGGAAAGAAGGTTTATTGATGAACAGGATCACATGGCTTGAGATCCTGAGCAAAAAAGGGGTGAGATGCTGAGAGTGCCTTGGTTTTATGCCCTCTGTTCGGCTTTGAATCTGAACTTGTATTCTGATTGGTTGTCAGACACCCATGGGACCACGCAGGGTCAACTCTGTAATCTGCGCTTTGTCCCAAACTTGGTTGCACCATGCTGGGGGATGATGTAATGAAGGGGCTTTGGGCAATTCCTACTATGGCTCTGCTAGAAGGAGCTAGATTTTTTTCTATAGAGTAGACTGGCTCAGGCCTTAATGGCCCATTAACAAAGGTGGGGGGTGAGTTTCTGCCTCCCTATTAGGGGAAATATTCTGCCCTTTTAATATTTCCTAAAATATTTCATTTTCCTAGGAGAGGAGTGGGTGCTAACTTCCTACAGTCCACAGGAGAAAGAGTGTGGAATATTATACTAGGAAAGGAAAAAAGAACAAATTATCTCTTCAACTATGATGATCTTAGACAGAACACAAAAATTCTTTCAGAAAGACTGCTTTCATTTTTTTCCTTATTTATATTAACTCACGTGAAAACTCATTGCAAAAAACAAACAGGACTTAAACTATAAACAGAAAACTAATATATTCACTAATATATTGGAATATAGTTATAGCGATCAAAGCCATATAAGTGACCTTGGGCCAGTTACTCTCTCTCTCAGCCCAATTCACATGAGTTATTTGTAAAAGTAATAAGGGTGAGAAATAAATTAAATTAAAATTAAAATTGTACTGTCTGCATGACTGGTTTCCTAGTCTGGTCTACCATGAAGGGCTGATAACCCCTAATATAAGATACTCTGAAATGCACAATTGATTCAAAGTCTCTCCAGAAAAAGGAATGGCAACCCACAAAAATGAGGAGTTCAAGAGAAATTGGGATTATTATTTCAAAATTCAAATTAAGAGTCATCTCTGTACTAAGGACCCGGCAGAACACATGCTGATTAGGGATAATCAGAGCCTATTGCAGGGGTCTCCAACCTTGGCAACTTTAAGACTTGTGGACTTCAACAAGGGATAGCTCAGGCTGTTAAGAAGCCTGTTATTAGAACACAGTAGCCTGCAATTACTGCAGGTTCAAGCCCGGCCCAAGGTTGACTCAGCCTTCCATCCTTTATAAGGTAGGTAAAATGAGGACCCAGATTGTTGGGGGGGCAATAAGTTGACTTTGTAAAAAATATACAAATAGAATGAGACTGTTGCCTTATACACTGTAAGCCGCCCTGAGTCTTCGGAGAAGGGCGGGATATAAATGTAAACAAAATAAAAAAAACTCCCAGAGTTCCTCAGTCAGCAAAGCTTAAAGTTGGCAAGGTTGGAGACCCCTGGCCTATAGGATGAATAGCACATGAGATTTTGGATTTTGGCTGTCTAAATAGGAACTGCACCCTACCTAGAATACTCAATGGATTCCATTGGCCAGGAAATAAAAAGGATATGCCCAAATACTGTTTAAATAGTCTAAAGAGGGAGCAAGATAGAGTTATGTTAAGAGAATGGATCACCACTCCATTTATTAAAATAGCAATGGGTATTGAAGGCTGCCTCCCAGTGCTGAACAAAGGCAACAAGTACACATTGCTTGTCTGTGATTATGCAGATCTGTTCCCAGAAACTGCACCTGTAAGAAGCATGAGTCCCCACAACCACCACTCAATAGCTGAAGGATTAATCAAAAATTTTAGGTGGAGCTAAAGATTACGGATGAAAGTTTTCAGTTTTCAGTTGCTGTACTCAGGAATGGGCTGCTGGGGGTTTGCAGGCGTTTGGGAAAACCTCTAGTTAAGATTCTGTGCAGTTCAGAGAATCCCCAAATGCCATTCCTGCCCTGACCCGCCCACCCCTCCCAGGAGTCCTCATGCAGGCCATTTTGGATGCAGGTAAGTGCAGGGCACATGCGGAAGCTTGAGGAGAGTGAAAAACAGGCCTACCGGAAGTTCGGGAAGTACTGGAAATGGGTTTTCGGCCTCCAGAGGGCCTTCAGAGCCTGGGGAGACCGTTTTTGCCCTCCCAGACGTTCGAGAAAAGCCCCCCTGCCATGGTGCAGGAGGCTGACTAGGCCACACCCCACATGGCCATGCCCACACAGCAACCAGGCAGAGAACCCTTGATCCATGGCTGGTGACTTAGTGATGAAGGACACCGATCTTACCAAGCATAGGAACTAGAGCCTGAAGAGAATCTTTGTTTGCATGCTTTATATTTGCATATCAAGAGGTTCCATAGAAATCAATGGGATTTATTCCAGTCAAGTTCCTCCATGGGAAACATCTTCAAGGGATTTTTAATATTTTCAGAGAGGAATAGAGAGCAAAACAAGGCTGTCCTAAGAATTTAACTGAATATATACTCACCCAGTCTATGGAGATTCTCAGTCATCCAGGTCATGGTTATCTCAAAGATGTTTTTTCCAAAAGGCAACTGGACTTGCATGGTTTTTTTTCCCTTTGAAAATGTTTTGTTTCTCATCCAAGAAACTGAGCATTGAAGAAGCTTTTTGGATGAGAAGCAAACCACTTCCAAAGGAAAAAACCAAGAAGTCCAGTTGCCTTTGGGAAAAGCACCTTTGGGATACTCACCCAATCAACTGAATTAAAGGTATTAGGACAACTCACTGAAGAACATTTTGCAACAGCCAGGAAGGAAGGGAAAGAGTTAAAATCAAAATAATTAGAAGTGTAAAAAAAAGAAATAATGTCATTGCCTACTGCAGAAAGTAAATTACACATCCAGAGGCAAGTTCCATATAGAACAAGGGTGTCAAACTCAATTTCATTGGGCTGTGCTTGACCTTGGGGGGATGGGTGGGCATGGCCAACTGGGTGGGTGTGGCCAGCTTGATGCCATTCCCCAAACTGCTGGCGTGTTTCCTCTTCACACTGGGTAGACCGGGCCCAATTTTAGTGACCACCATAAAACAAAAAGAAAAACTATAATAAAATCAAATTATCAGAGGGTGAGGCGTGGCCTCAAAGTTGCTAGCCTCATGCCTTAATCACTACCCCAAAATGGATCTCACCCCACAAGCCTAGTGCAAATGTAAATATAATAAAAAAAATTATGTCCTCTCTTATGAGCTTCCATTCCTTCCAATGCTACAGGTAAACCTTGACTTATGACACAATGGTGCCCAAAATTTCTTTTGCTAAGCAAGACAGTTGTTAAGGGAGTTGTGCCCCATTTTATGACCTTTTTTGCCACAGTTTTTAAGGGAATCACTGCAGTCATTAAGTGAATCATGTGATTGTTAAGTGAATCTGGCTTCCCCATTGACTTTGCTTGTCGGAAGCCAGTTGAGAAGGTTACAAATGGGGATTACATGTCCCCAGAACAGTGCTACTGTTATAAATACATACCAATTGTCAAGCGCCCAAATGACCACCTGCCTATGGGGAAGCTGCAAAGGCCATATGTGCGAAAACTGGTCATAGGTCACATTTTTCAGTGTAACTTCAAATGGTCACTCAATGAATGGTTGTAAGTCAAGGACTACATGTACTGTACTGTTTCACCTGACTCCATAACAGTTCATTGCTGGTACCCAAGACACCCTTAAGGCGAGCTCAGATTCCAGCCTCTGCATCTACATAGCTTTCTGAGCAACACCATGGAAGTGATTTGTCCTTGCCTTTTTCCAGGATATTTTTTCCACTTCCCAGTTCGACCAACCAGTCTGGAATTCTCATCCAAACACTGCTCTGGTCTGATCATGCTCATCCTTTCAAATCAGTGAAAATCAATGAACTGCTGCCATCTGCTGCCAGTATTGTCAACAATACTATAGTTTACTAAATGTTTTGTATGTTAAAAGCTCAAAGTGTTTTGAGTCTGTTTTATTAATTAGTTCAAGAATGATAGCACTTTAGCTGTTTCCTTTTTTTTAATAGTCTTTATTCAACCCTCTGGGGGCCTCTGGGGACTCAGCAGACTAAGTCTGTCTGTTATTCACACAGCTGCTTGCAATTACTGCAAGTTCTAGTCCCACCAGGCCCAAGGTTGACTCAGCCTTCCATCCTTTATAAGGTAGGTAAAATGAGGACCCAGATTGTTGGGGGCAATAAAAGTTGACTTTGTATATAATATACAAATGGATGAAGACTATTGCTTAACACAGTGTAAGCCGCCTTGAGTCTTCGGAGAAGGGCGGGATATAAATTCCAAAAAAAAAAACCTTTTTTAATTTTAAAAGCACATTTTTTACAGCTTTCAACTATCAATAACAATTCAAATGTCATAATTCCAATTTATGGCCTTTTATTTAATATATTAGGTACACCTTTAAATATATAATATCTTTCTATTTTTGTTCTTCATTAACATCAATTTAATCTATTCTTCATATATATATATATATATATATATATATATATATATATATATATATATATATATATATTTATATATATATATATATATATATATATATATATATATATATATATATATATATATATTCCTTTTTATCCTTTAACAAGTTTTATCATATTTATAAATAATTTTCAATTTGACGTACTTTCTATATCATCTTTATGCATCAATTTTACATCTCGTTTCCAGCCAATGATACTACATATTCCAGCTCTTGTAATACTCTGATTCCTCTCTATCTTTAAGCTCCATGGTTAATTTATTCACTTTAGCTGTTTCCTATTGGTTATTCTTTTGGATTACCATACAGAGATATTAGAAATAAATAGGGCTTCCTCTTTCTGTTTATCCAGATATTTTGGCACAAAGTATTGTCTTCTATAGGTACATCTTTGGTTATGGCTATGAAGATTCTCAGTCATCTGGGTCATGGTTGTCCTAAAGGTGCCTTTCAAAAGGCAACTGGACTTTGGGGTTTTTTGTGTGTGTTTTTATTTGAAAATGCTGCACTTCCTATCCAAGAAGCTTTTTCTGAACTGAAAAACCAAAGCCCAGTTGCCTTTTGAAAAGTGCCTTTGGGATATCTTTGGTTATGCCTCCATCTAGTGACCACCTGGAAGATGCCATTTATCTGACAGCAGCAACTGCAGCAGAAGCTGTTCTTAGTACAAGTTCATAACTTTGGAAAACTAGGAGGCAGGCAGCTACTTTTTAAAGAGTTTAACTGTGACTACCATACATCAGTAATTTCTCAGTCAAATTGTTGGGTTTTTTTAAACTCTGAATTGCAAGCATGAAATTAAAAACAGGTAAAATATCCAGAATCATTTCTAAATAAACAGGAATACCTATCCACTCCACTTCATCCCTAAATGCCCCAATTATTTCTTTTTACCTTGATTCTGTGTTTCTTCCCTTGCACATCTTGTGTATTCATTTTCTCCTTTTAAGCCCTGATTTCTCCAAATTAAATCAACACAATAAAATCTGGCAAAGCCTAGCTACCTATTAATTGCTTGTATAAGATTTTGGGTTTCAGGAGATGTTCAGAGATCATTGTGAGGATAGGGGTGTAAAGAGATTATTTGGGACTCTGTGTGGATGTTCTTAGGTTCTCCTTGCTTCTTTGTCCTATCTTGAGCAAATGATAGCAATCATTTGCTGATGATTGGGAATATTGACTTCTGCTATGTCCAATTTTAGGAAGTTAGCACCCACTCCTCTCCTAGAAGAATGATATATTCTAGGAAATATTAAAAATATTATGCCTCCATGAATGAGAAATAGAGAAACATGTTTTTAGGCAGGAAGCAGACTCACTCTTAATAGCCCCCACCAGTGATGAAATCCAATTTTTTTTACCTCCGGTTCTATGGGTGTGGCTTGGTGGGTGTTGCAGGGGAAGGATACTGCAAAATCTCCATTCCCACCCCACTCCAGGGTAAAGTACTGCAAAATCCCCATTCTCTCTCCACTCCTGGGAGAAGGATATTGCAAAATCTCCATTCCCACCCCACTCTGGGGTACCGCCAAAGGTGGTATTTGCCAGTTCTCCGAAATACTCAAAATTTATGCTACCAGTTCTCCGAACTGCTCAAAATCTCTTCTACTGGTTCTCCAGAACCTGTCAGAACCTGCTGGATTTCACCCCGGTCCCCACACTCCCAATAGCCCACAGCACAGGTCAGCACTTAAGAGATAAAGAGATAGATAGGTTTATTCATAAGGAAATGCCTTCAGGATCCAACAATTCTTTCTCATTTTCACAACCTGCATGCCTAACAGCGCGCAAATCTAATCTAATCACTATAAATCAAAAATAGCAATAATATTTTCAGGGTTGGTCCACTTGAGATTGTGATTTTATTCTATTTCAAAATGACTGGCTTAGTTCAGTGCAATACTTGTTTTGCAGCTGTCTTTCTCAGTACTCTTTTCAAATTTGGGTACTGTCCTCTTTGTAAACAAATTAGCAGTCTACGTGGACAGATTACCTATCTAGAATCTCTAATCTATGCTCTCCAAGCAGAAATTAGGTGCCCAATTCAGCCATTCCAGCTGCTGTGCCATCAGCCGTCTCTACCACAAAGATCCTGCAGGAAAAGGGCAGTATGGACAACCGTGAGATCTGGCAGGGTGAGAGCTGTGAACCATAAACACAAAGCTTTTACAGTGTCCCAGTATAACAGATATAGTGCCCTTGCTGACCTTAATAGGAACACTAAAGTGACAGATCAAGGTAGTTGTGATACTGATAACTCAAACAATCAAGGGATTATGGTCCGAGATGAAGAACTTACTTTGGAAAAGTGTGTATCAAGTATTACAGATCGGTCACACAAGAAGAGCACGGTATCCAAAAAGAGAAGCCACCTTCTGATTGGTGATTCAATTGTAAGGGATGTAAATTTAGGAAAGGATATGGAGGTTTTGAAAGAGGTCAGGTGTCTACCTGGTGCTACTGCCAGCAGAGACAAGAGGCGTATTCTTAAGATAGTCAAGAATGCCAGTAAGGATTCTGATGTTGATGCTATTATACATCTTGGCACAAATGATCTGTCCCAAAAGGATGTGCTTTCTGTGCAGAATGATTTCCAGAGCTTGGGGTATGAACTTAATAGCATAGGTTGTAGGCTTAACTTTTCAGAGGTTTTACCACTACATAAGAAACAAAAAGGTAAAGGCCAGCGTGTAGTGGAGTTTAATGTGTGGCTAAAGGAGTGGTGTAAAAGGAAGGCTTTGGTTTTATTAGTCATGATGTCTGCAACTGGTCCAATGAAAAATTGTACAAGAGATGGATTGCATCCATCAAAGAAAGGACTGAGTTACTTAGCAATACATTACCTCTGATTATATAGTAAACACTATATAAGGCGTGAAGAGGCTGATGTAATCCATTTGGAATTTTATTTTTATTTATTTATTTTTATTTTATTTATTTGTCACAGCAGTATATATAAGAATAAGCATGAAATAACTATACAATATATAAGCATATATATAAGCATAAGTATGTAATAATTACCGTATATACTCGAGTATAAGCCGACCCGAATATAAGCCGAGGCACCTAATTTTACCACAAAGAACTGGGAAAAACTATTGACTCGAGTATAAGCCGAGGGTGGGAAATGAGGCAGCTACTGGTCAATGTAAAAAATAAAGATAGAGCCAAGTAAAATAACATGAATATTTATTTGAACGAAAAACAATAAAAGTGCAAAAGGGGGAAGGAGGATTCCCAGCTCTAAACAAAGGGAAATCCCGGAATGCCAGCGCGAAAGGCGGTGCTCGCGTTCCTCCTCCCTTGCTCAAAAGCCCCAACATGATATTGGAATTGGATGCCATTATATACCTGCTGAGGGGATAATTTGAATAACTTGAAAGATATAAAAGCTCTAAACATATTTGTTTAAAAATCTAAAATCTATACTTAAAATAAATGAATATAAAGTAATAAAGTTCTTTAAAGTTGTAATTCACTTTGCTGCTGAAAAAGAAAGGAAGCTTAACACCTTAAATGGTATTTATTAACTGAAATATCATCAAATCAAATATATAATGAGGTATATTATAATGACCTTTGTTTTCAGAAAGAAGCATGATGGAAGTTTTTCAATAAAGGGGGAAATATAGAAAAAACTTAGTGTCATGCTCATATATCATCTTTACAGATGTTGTTAACACTATACTATGGCAGCATATGATGGTACAATGTTTCAATCAATTTCAGGATGAAAACTCATCAATGAGGAGGAGGAGTATAATTTATTAACCTTGTATGATATCAGTTTCTCAAGGACTCTAGAAGGACCCGAGGAAGAAATCTCTGCCCCTCCCACTTTCCCTTTCCAACCCAGCCTTCCAAGGGGACCTTTGAGGAGAAATCTCTGCCCCTCCCACTTTCCTTTCCAAGGCAGCCTTCCAAGAGGACCTCTCAAAAAGAGCGAAAGCTTTCTCCTGGCCGCTTTACCACCACCATACCCTCCACGCCGGCCATCCTAGGCTGGGTTAGAAACAAGGAGGGGGAAGTTCAAGGACCACATCGATGGCACGAGCTCAGATTGCCGGCTGGGGATGATGGGCGCTGCAGTGCGATCTCGGAGAGACTAGGGGAAGAAAGAATGACTGTTTCCCACACCCTAGGATTGGGGAAAACATTGACCCCCTTAGTTGCGGGAGAAGGGTTGCGCTCCAAAGCGGTCGCCTCCATCCATCAATCCATCCTTCCTTCCTTCCTTCCATCCATCCATCCATCCTTTTTTTTTTTCCCAGCGAGCGGTGCGTGTGTGTGACATGCAAGCAAGACGTCTCACGGGGCATGTGAACTGGGTATGTCTAGTTTAGGGGTGACATGATAGGAACATTCCAATATCTCAGGGGCTGCCACAAAGAAGGGGGAATCAAACTATTCTCCAAAGCACCTGAGGGCAGGACAAGAAGCATGGGTGGAAACTAATCAAGGAGAGAAGCAACCTAGAACTAAGGAGAAATTTCCTGACAGTTAGAACAATTAACCAGTGGAACAACTTGCCTCCAGAAGTTGTGAATGCTCTAACACTGAAAGTTTTTAAGAAGATATTGGATAAGCATTTGAAGTGGTATAAGGTTTCATGTAAGCAGGTTAGACTAGAAGACCTCCAAGGTCCCTTCCAACTCTATTATTCTGTTTTTTGTTCTGTTTTCTATCTATCTATCTATCTATCTATCTATCTATCTATCTATCTATCTATCTATCTATCTATCTATCTATCTAATTAGCTAGCTAGCTAGCTATCATTATCTCGCTCAAAAGACAAAACCTAAACACGAAGTTGTAGCTGAATAGCCCTACATAATTTAGCTTTTTCCAAGCTGGTGATTTCCAAAGGCTTTGAAATGCGACTTTCCTCATCCTCTGCCAGGATAAGCTGATGTGCTCAGAAGGCTGGGAATGGTGGCATTTCCTACATTTCTTGTGGGCAGAAGGTGGACCCTATGTTTCCTTGAAAACACCTCCCAATATTTATTAGAGTGACTTCTCCCCAGAAGAAAGGTGCGAGCGCTGTTTAACAATCCCGTCAGCTAAATCCTATCGAGTCAAAGGCCAGTCAATGGGGCTAGGATGAATTCTGGGTCACCAGGGACCCTTTTTGTGCCCGTTCCCCAACCAGGGCGGGCCAAGCAGCCGCTCTTTAGCGGCTCTGGAATGGATGTTGAGGTAACCCAAGAGGCAGCCTCTTTTCAACTCCCCGCCTTTTTTAAACGTCCTGCCGGGCGGCGACAGGGACGCGGACACCAAAAGCGGCGCCTGCTCTTCTCCGCTCTTTTATTTTATTTTAGTATTCAATCGGCAGCAGAGGCTCGAGCCTTCTGGGCGCCGGGAAAAGGAGCCGAGGAGCTGCAGCAACGTTGCAAGAGAGCAGAAAAGAGTGGGTGGGGAGAGAAGCAAAAGAAGAAGAAGCAGCAAGCTTTCCAGCCGACTTCGTGTGGCGCGAGAATCGATCCACCGCCTCCTTCCCCGGCCGACAGGGCTGAACTGCCGCTGCACCACCACTTCTGGATGAGAATCCTCAGGGGAAAACAACTCAAGAAGCTTGGGAAATTTTGAAAAGTGAGATTATAAAAGCACAGTCTAACACAATACCAATGAAGAAGAAAAATAGATCTCAAAAGAAACCAGCATGGATGCATAAAGAACTATCTGACAAATTGAAAGACAAAAGGACAAATATAAAAAGTGGAAAGAGGGGCAAATAACTAAGGCAGAATATCAGCAACAGCCCGAGCCTGTAAAGATGAAGTGAGGAAAGCTAAGGCTCACAATGAACAAAGGCTAGCGACAAAAGTAAAAATAACAAAAAATGCTTCTTCCAACATGTTAAAACAAGAAAAAAGTCAAGGAAACAATTGGCCCATTGCTGGGAGAAAGTGGCAAGAAGATGACAAGCAACAGGGAGAAAGCAGATCTACTTAACTCATATTTTGCATCTGTCTTTACACAAAAGGAAAAAACAATCCAACCTATCAAAACAGCACTACAAAAACAGATTAGAAACACAAGTTAAAATAGGGAAGAAAATGGTAAGTGAACACCTGTCTACCCTAGACGAGTTCAAATCACCAGGACCGGATGGATTACACCCCAAGGTTCTGAAGGAACTGGCAGACGTGATCTCAGAACCACTGAACTATATCTTTCAAAGATCCTGGAGAACAGGGGAGCTGCCAGAGGATTGGAAAAGAGCTGATGTAGTTCCCATCTTCAAAAAAGGAAAAAAAAACAGATCCAGGAAACTACAGACCTATCAGTCTGACCTCAATACCGGGGAAGATTCTGGAAAAGATAATCAAGCAACGAATCACCGAACACCTAGAAGCAAACAAAGTAATAACCAAAAGCCAACATGGGTTTGTCAAAAACAGATCATGCCAGACTAATCTTATCGCATTCTTTGACAAAATGACAAAATTAGTAGACCAGAGGAATGCTGTCGATATAATTTACTTGGACTTCAGTAAAGCATTTGATAAAGTAGACCATAACCTACTACTAGATAAAGTAGAAAAATGTGGGTTAGACAGCACCACCACCAGATGGATTCGTAACTGGCTGACCAACCGCACTCAACGTGTAGTCCTCAACGGAACTACATCCACATGGAGGGAAGTATGCAGTGGAGTACCCCAAGGCTCTGTTTTAGGCCCAGTACTCTTCAACATCTTCATCAATGACTTGGACGAGGGATAGATGGGGAACTCATCAAATTTGCAGATGACACCAAGCTGGCAGGAATAGCCAACACTCCAGAAGATAGGCTCAAGTTACAGAAAGATCTTGACAGACTTGAACATTGGGCGCTATCTAACAAAATGAAATTCAACAGTGAAAAAGTAAGGTTCTACATTTAGGCCAAAACAAAATGCACCAGTACCGTATATGTGGTACCTTGCTCAATAGTAGTACCTGTGAGAGGGATCTTGGAGTCCTAGTGGATAACCATTTAGATATGAGCCAGCAGTGCAGCAGCTGTTAAAAAGCCAACACAGTTCTGGGCTGCATAAACAGAGGGATAGAATCAAGATCACGTGAAGTGTTAGTACCACTTTATAATGCCTTGGTAAGGCCACACTTGGAATATTGCATCCAGTTTTGGTCACGATGTAAAAAGATGTTGAGACTCTAGAAAGAGTGCAGAGAAGAGCAACAAAGATGATTAGGGACTGGAGGCTAAAACATATGAAGAACGGTTGCAGGAACTGGGTATGTCTAGTTTAGGGGTGACATGATAGGAACATTCCAATATCTCAGGGCTGCCACAAAGAAGAGGGAGTCAGGCTGTTCTCCAAAGCACCTGAGGGTAGAACAAGAAGCAATGGGTGGAAACTGATCAAGGAAAGAAGCAACTTAGAACTAAGGAGAAATTTCCTGACAGTTAGAACAATTAATAAGTGGAACGACTTGCCTGCAGAAGTTGTGAATGCTCTAACACTGGAAGTTTTAAGAAGATATTGGATAAGCATTTGAAGTGGTATAAGGTTTCATGTAAGCAGGGGTTAGACTAGAAGACCTCCAAGGTCCCTTCCAACTCTATTATTCTGTTTTTTTGTTCTGTTTTCTTTCTAATCTATCTATCTATCTATCTATCTATCTATCTATCTATCTATCTATCTATCTATCTATCTAATTAGCTAGCTAGCTAGCTATCATTATCTCGCTCAAAAGACAAAACCTAAACACGAAGTTGTAGCTGAATAGCCCTACATAATTTAGCTTTTTCCAAGCTGGTGATTTCCAAAGGCTTTGAAATGCGACTTTCCTCATCCTCTGCCAGGATAAGCTGATGTGCTCAGAAGGCTGGGAATGGTGGCATTTCCCTACATTTCTTGTGGGCAGAAGGTGGACCCTATGTTTCCTTGAAAACACCTCCCAATATTTATTAGAGTGACTTCTCTCCCCAGAAGAAAGGTGCGAGCGCTGTTTAACAATCCCGTCAGCTAAATCCTATCGAGTCAAAGGCCAGTCAATGGGGCTAGGATGAATTCTGGGTCACCAGGGACCCTTTTTGTGCCTGCCCCAACCAGGGCGGGCCAAGCAGCCGCTCTTTAGCGGCTCTGGAATGGATGTTGAGGTAACCCAAGAGGCAGCCTCTTTTCAACTCCCCGCCTTTTTTAAACGCGTCCTGCCGGGGCGACAGGGACGCTGGACACCAAAAGCGCGCCTGCTCTTCTCCGCTCTTTATTTTATTTTAGTATTCAATCGGCAGCAGAGGCTCGAGCCTTCTGGGCGCCGGAAAAGGAGCCGAGGAGCTGCAGCAACGTTGCAAGAGAGCAGAAAAGAGGGGTGGGGAGAGAAGCAAAAGAAGAAGAAGCAGCAAGCTTTCCAGCCGACTTCGTGTGGCGCGAGAACTGATCCACCGCCTCCTTCCCCGGCCGACAGGGCTGAACTGCCGCTGCACCACCACTTCCCAAAACAGATTTCCAGACTTGGAAGCAGCCCGCCACGAAAGGAGGAGGAGGAGGAGGAGGAAGCGGCGAGCGCCGGCTGCTCCTGCTGCTGTTTCGGCCTCCGCCCCCTTCCAGCGCCTTGACGAGAGCGAGAGAGAGAGAAAGGAACCGCGCCGTCCGACCGGCTGTGTGTGTGTTTGTGGTGGGGGTCTGCCCCAGCCACCCACCCACTCGCTCCCTTTCCTCTTCGAGCGTGGGCTGGTCTTAGAAGCCGCTGTCCCGGCGGGCCGCCGCCTCCTCCTCTTCCTCCACGCCGCCTCTTGCACGCCTCAACCTCCCCATCCCCACCCTCTCCGCGTGAAGGTCACCTCCTCCTCTTCCAGGCGGCGGCGGCGGCGGCTCCAGCGGAGCGCCACAGCCGGCAGCTCCGCTTCCTCCCACCTTCCTCCTTGCTAAAGGGCCAAAGTCGGCTCCCCGCCCGCCGCGGACCAAGCCGGTCCCAGTCCAGCGAGCGGTGAAAGCGACATGCCGAGCGCCGCCCGCTTTCACCGTTCGGCTGGACTGGGACCGCTTGGCTCGGTCCGCAGTAACTCCGCCAGGCTGTGCCGAAGAAACCATTTAAAAGCCCAACTTCTGAAGCACAGAGGAGAAGAAAGCCCTGGCGGGCTTTTAAATGGTTTCTTCGCGCACAGCCTGGCGGAGTTACTGCGACCTGACCAAGCGGTCCCAGTCCAGCGAGCGGTGAAAGCGAGCGGCGCTCGGCATGTCGCTTTCACCGCTCGCTGGACTGGGACCGGCTTGCTCGGTCCGCAGTAACTCCGCCAGGCTGTGCCGCCAAGAAACCATTTAAAAGCCCAACTTCTGAAGCACGGAGGAGAAGAAAGCCCTGGCGGGCTTTTAAATGGTTTCTTCGCGGCACAGCCTGGCGGAGTTACTGCGGACCCGAGCCAAGCGGTCCCAGTCCAGCCAAACGGTGAAAGCGGAGCGGCGCTCGGCATGTCGCTTTCACCGTTCGGCTGGACTGGGACCGGCTTGGCTCAGGTCCGCGCGGCGAACTGCTCAGCCTTGGGCAAATCCCGCCGGACGATCTCGCCGCCTCTTTGGCGTCTCCTGTGCGGGGTTCCCGAAGTACATCGAGACGTAGACTCGAGTATAAGCCGAGGGGGCGCTTTTCAGCACAAAAAACGTGCTGAAAAACTCGGCTTATACTCGAGTATATACGGTATACGAATTTGATACGATTAAAGGGAACATTAGGACAGGAACGGTAGGCACGCTTGTGCTCTTATGTACACTCCTTACAGACCTCTTAGGAATGGGGTGAGGTCGATAGTAGATAGTTTCTGGTTAAAGCTTTGGGGATTTTGGGAAGAGACCACAGAGTCTGGTAGTGCATTCCAGGTATTAACAACTCTGTTACTGAAGTCATATTTTCTGCAATCAAGATTGGAGCGGTTCATATTAAGCTTAAATCTATTGTGTGCTTGTGCATTGTTGCGATTGAAGCTGAAGTAGTATGCAACAGGAAGGACATTGTAACATATGATTCTATGAGTTAAACTCAGATCATGTCAAAGGCGGGGGAGTTCTAAATTTTCTAAACCCAGGAATTCATAAGGTATTTTGTTGTAATCAGAGGAGTGGAGAACTCTTCTTGTAAAGTATTTCTGGACACGCTCAATTGTATTAATGTCTGAAATGAGGTATGGGTTCCAGACAGGCAAGCTGTATTCAAGAATTGGCCTAGCAAATGTTTTGTATGCTCTGGTTAGTAGTGTAGTATTTCTGGAGAAGAAGCTACGCAAGATTAAGTTTACAACTCTTGAAGCCTTTTTTGCGATGTGGTTGCAGTGGGCTTTGGCACTTAGATCATTTGATATGAAAACTCCAAGGTCTTTAACGGGGTGGGGGTCATCTATTTCTAGTCATATTAATTTCTAGTCATATTAATTTTAATTTATTATTAAAATATTTAATTTAATATTAATTTAATTAATTGATTGATTAATTAGAACTTAAATATTAATTTCTAGTCATATTAATGGGAAAACTCCAAAATTCACTCTTGATGGATTGCTGTCAAAAGAATCAGTTCACACATAACAAAATGATGCTTAAACATTGCAACTTTTCCTTTTTCACCTTTCAAAAGGACAGCTTTGCCATGTCTCTCTTTTGGAGCTTTTCTGTTATGGCCTATTGGTGCCATCTAGTGGACACAGTGTAAGAAAAACACAACTGCATTTAAGTAAAAAAAAATATTTAACAGACTTATTTTCCATTTTATTAGATTATAGAATAAAATACAACAGCAAATAGTAGGACACAGTGGGAAGAGGAAATAAAAGTGAGGAGGGGAGGTGGAAAAAAAAGTGTTAACTTCTGACTCCCTCTATTGCAGTAGAATAAGGCATTAACACCAAGCCTCAACTTTTTACTTTTCCATAATAGTATAAACTAGCCATTTCTATAACAACAAATCAATCTGATCAGTAAAATCCAAAATCAAAGTTTCATTTTTTTTCCACCCCAAGCACAAATCCAGAAGTGGTCTCCCATCAGTGGGGGGTTTCAAAATGTTCGCTATGGGTTTGGTGGGTGTGGCTAGGGGGGGTCGTGACTGAGTGGGCATGGCCAACGCCCATGCTCACTCAGTCACATGACCTCCCCACCTAATCATACCCATAGGAAAAAGTAGGAAAATTTTTGGAATTCCCACCCTCCCTCCACCAGTTGCCCCAGTTTCTCCTCCTTTAGCGGCCCCGGCCCTAGCCTACACTTCCTTTCCCACCACCGCATCTTTGTTCGGGCTGCTTACCTTCCATGGCGGCTGGTCCAGAGTCCAGAAGGCAAGCTGACTGGAGTTTTCAGCAGCCCCCAGCCAGCTGCCGCAGCTGCAAAACAGCTCTCAAAGAGGCAGCAACTGACCACAGACCACCGAAAAGTACCGGAGGTTGCAGAAAAAGCTTTTACTGTCACTACCATGTTCTTCACGAATGTGCATCCCATTGGACTTGCAAGGCAATGGGATGCACATGCACAAAGAACATGGCAGGGACAAACATGGCAGGCGAGGTGAGTGAGCAGCAACCGGCAGACCTGTTCGGGGGCATGGCCAGCCAGCCATCACTATCTGCTTGTTGACCTTGCCAAATTTATGCCAACAGTTTGAACCGGCTGAATACCACCTCTGGTTTCCATGTAACAACAAAAGTACTTATATTCTTTTCTTTGATCAAAACGGTCAATTTAGCCATTTCTGCCAATCCCATCAGCTTCTGTAGCCATTCGTCCATGGTGGGGACCGAAATGTCCTTCCATTTTTGTGCATACAGTAGTCTTGCTGCCATCAACATATATAAGATCAAAGTTCCAAAAAAATTTTCCAAATCTTTTTCCATTAAACCCAGAAGAAAAGTTTCTGGTTTCATCTTTATCTTCGCTTTAAGAATTTTCTGTATTAAAATATGATTCCTACTCCAATATTTCTTTGCTTTATTACATGTTCAACATAAATGATAAAAAGTTCCTTCTTTACATTTACATTTCCAACATTCATTTGAAATACCTTTATACATTCTAGATAACTCATCCGGTATTAAATACCAGTGATATATCATCTTCTAAAAATTTTCTTTTAAATTATAGTTTAGTGTGAATTTTCATCCACATATTCTCCACATATTCTCCCATTGTTCAAGCATTACATTATAACCATAGTTCATTGCCCATTGAATCATACAATGTTTTACATGTTCACTTTCCAAATTCAGTTTCAGTAACATTTTATAAACTTTAGCAATAATATGTTTATCACTACTACAAAGTAAGATTTCCAATTCATTTTTTACAAAATCCAACCCATAACTCTTTTTATCTAGTTAAAATCTTTCTTTCAGAAGAAGAAGATAAAGTTCCTGCCACAATTTTTCCTTTTGGGAATTATAACGGATTGTATAGGGATTGAGACTAAACTGATTCTGAATTTAATAACAGCAGCAAGACTGTTGATTGGACAATACTGGAAGAAAGAAGAGGTACCTACAATAGAAGAATGGATACTGAAAGTCATTAATTTGGCTGAGATGGCTAAAATCTCAGCTTTTTTAAAAGACAATACGCAGGAAAGATATTTAATTGAATGGAAAAAATGGATTGATTATCTACAAAACAGATATCAGATTAAGAAATATCAGATTGCCTTTGAATAATTAGGAAGTTATTTTATGTAATGGGGAGGGGGTGGGGAGATGAAAAGCTTTGGATGAGGTCAATTGGATTGGAAGGGAAAATTTTATTCTGTGTTTGGTTTATGTATAACAATAAGATTTCCAATTCATTTTCTAAAAATAAATGTTTTTGTTTTTTTAAAACTTTTTCAATTAAAAAAAAATCTTTCTTTCAGTTGTTAAATGGCAAATATAAGTCCAAAAAAAATAAGAAAATTTTCTGATACTCCCATGATATAGTAGTTGCATTCACCTAATGGAATAGTAATGAGGAACTGAGAATATTTTGGGGAAAACCTATGCCATCTTCTGAAGTAATATGATCAAAGGAATGTTGTTTATTTGGAATTAGATATCAGAGTATAGAAAAAATGATGGGACCATTCAGAGACCCAAGAATGAAAGAAGAAAATTCAGTGTCAGTTTTGGAAGCCATATTAGCCCCGGAAGCTTCCACGCTGCCACCTTCTCATATGTAGGACAGTAAGAGGGGGGAATTAGTAGAGGGAATGTATTTAGACAAAATAGCATTCTTCTTTTCGGTCAAGGTCAGAACAATCCTGCATCTGGAGAAGGAGTGGTTGGAGTGATGTCTCGAGATGGGACAGATGGTGATTGGAGCATGTGATCGACTGACGAGTGAGGGGATCATTTTGGGAGTTTTGATTTACTGAAGGAAAACTCAGAATTCTCAAATTTGGCATTTCCCAAATGTGCCAGTATACCTACTCTAATAAATGGAACTTTGAGAAAATGCTTGCTTTGGAGTTTTTAATTGGAGTTGGGGTTTTCTGGAACGCTGACATTCAGACCGTTTATTGTGGCATTTGTAGGAGTGGTCAAAAAAGTCAAGGTGCAATCACACTTTTGAAGTCTCCACCTCTGTACATGCCTGAAAGCCACATTAGCAAGGAGTGGGGTTCAGTCCTACTGTTAATTTAGTTAATTTCCTTGCCCCCAAGAGATATCTGTGCCTGTTTGATCTGCTCAGGGGAAGTGTTTTTTTGAAATAAGTTGTCATAGCAAGTCTATTCATGCTGATATATGTTGATTATGTGACATCATGTTAGTGTTAAATCTACATAGACAGATTTTCTCCATGACAGTCTGGCACATAATATTGGAATAAATTTAGAAACATTACAGAATTGATTCTTCATGTTGAAAAATGAAACAATTACAAAAGAGTACAAGCTGGCAAGAGGTTATGGATGTGTGTCTGAGCATTATTTGGTAATGTGAAAAGGGGCTCTTGGGGAAAATGGATGAAAGAGAAAAGGAAAGTGAAAGAAACAATGGCTAAAGTAGATTGAGTACAGGAGGAAAAAGTACCAGAAAGTACAAATCCTGAACAAACAAATGAACTTAAGAAGATGTTGGATAACCATTTGTCTGAACAGGTGTAAGGTTTCCTGCCTAAGGAAACCTCCAAGGTCCCTTCCAACTCTGTTATTCTATTCTAAATATTATCAGAGAAATCAATGATTTTAGAAAATAAATGTAAAGTGAGTGTAAGGCCTTTCTCCAAGGCCGGTCCAAATCTGTGTTAATAGGGAGTGAGAAGTCCAGCCCATGACAAGGACTCAGTATTCTCTTCACTCCATTTTAACATCTACATGAAGCCGCTGGGTGAGATGGGTTGAGGTATCATCAATATACTGATGATGCTCATCTTTATATCTCCATCCCTGGTGATCCAAGTGATATTGTCACTGTCCTCTCATAGTGCCTGGAGGCTGTAGGGGCCTAGATGGGAGACAAAAGCCTTCAGCTGAACCCTGACAAGACTGAATGGCCTTGGAAGCCTGGAGCTTTAAGATCCATGACTTTAGGAAATTTAGTTCTGAATAGGGTTGCACTACCCCAGATAGATCCAGTTCATAACTTGGGAGTTCTCCTGGACTCCTGCTTGAAGAGAAGGTGGCAGTTATAGTTATAGTTATATGGGGCTATTTAGTTATTATAGCCCCATATAGTGCTCATTGCAGTAGTCCAAACAAGAGATGACTAAGGTTTGATCAGGTTTGAACTTTGACTAAGGTTCCTGACCCAGGAAAGGCCACAACTGGTGCACAAAACAAAGACTTCACACAAGTTTGTGTTGTGCACCAGTTGTGGCCTTTCCTGGATCAGGAGTCCCTGCCATCAGTCACGCAAACCCTTTTCTCCTCATGTTTGGGCTAATGCAATGAGCTGTATATGAGGCTTGAAGAACATTTGGAAACTATAACTGGTACAGAAGCAGCGGCTCAGGCAATTTTGAGGTCCCTTAGGGTAGCTTATGTTACACCACTGCTCTGTGAGCTGCACTGGCTGCCAGTTTGTTTCTGGGTGCAATTCTGGGTGTTGGTTATCATCTTTAAAACCTTTCATGGCATAAGTCCAGGTTATTTGACTAATGAGACTGGCCCATCGCACCCCACCAGAAGAGGGGATATGCTGTGGGCCCTATCAGTCAGGGAATGTTGACTGGTGGAGTTCAGAAGAAGAGCCTTCACTGCCGTGCTTCCCAACCTTTGGAGCATCTTACCTATGAGGTGAGATTGGCTCCTGCCCTTCTGACTGGCTCCTGCCCTTCTGACCTTCCCTAAAGGCTCTGCCCGCTGGCTTGGGGTCCCAATGGGAGAGTATCACACTGGAGGAGATGATGAATATAACCCCACCTCCCCCACACACACATCCTGCTCCCTCCCTCCCCATCTTTTAACTGTAATTTTACTTTGGATTATTTTTAGAAATATATATCTTCTATGATTTTATTGCTTTTAATGATGTAAGCTGTCCAGAATCGCTTCAAAGTGAGATGGGCAGAAAACCATTTTAATAAAATAAATAAATAATAAATAAGGAAAGGTAAATTTTAGGATGCAGAAGTTTGGATTTGAGTTAGACTTCCTTCAGTTTTGTGCTGCAGTTGATGTAAGAATTAGTTTGGCATGAATTGTAATGGTTAGTGGTACTTTTAGATTGATATTATGTCGGAATCATTCGAGTAAGCGGGTAATCATGTGGGTAACTTTTCAATAAGAAAAAAATGGACCTCAAGAAATACTACCTTCACCCTTCTGCTCAAAAAAAATTTCCACCATAAAAACAATAGTCTCAAGACACTGTTCTAAGACTGCCACCAACCATAACAACTCAGCTTGAAGCAAACCCTAGCACCAAATTGAGCCACAGAGCTCATCAAAGCTGACCCCAAATTCTCCAGTCACTATAATGCCAACAGAGGTTAGGGGGTGAGTAATTCCAGAAGTTACTCCTGGAAGGAAATCCATAGGGTACCAGGAACCTAAGTTTTATCCATGATATAATCTTGCCCTAAAATGAGCCTTTGGATTAAATTGATTCCCCCTAGTTTGAAAGCAATAGCATCAGTTTCAATAACAGAGTATATATACAAGTACCAGCTGAATACCCGTGCTCTGCTACAAAACTATGTGATTGGGCTTGATAAATCAACACTTAGAGTTTGAAAATTAATGAGTAGTTACTCCATGGCATAGGGCCGGGTTACCTACGGGACCGTCTGCTGCCACCGATTGCCTCCCACCGACCCGTGCGCTCTCATAGGGAGGGACTCCTTAGGGTGCCGTCCGCCAGGCAGTGCCGACTGGCAACACCCAGGGGAAGGGCCTTCTCTGTGGGGGCTCCCACCCTCTGGAACGAACTTCCCCCAGGACTCCGTCAACTTCCTGACCTTCGAACCTTTCGCCGCGAGCTTAAGACACATCTATTTATCTGCGCAGGACTGGACTAGAATTTTAATTTTAAATTTAGTTTTTAATGGGGTGTTATTATTTTAATTATAATTTTAAATTCGGCCTTATTCAATAAGTTTTTTAATAAGTGTTTTATCTTGTATTTATATTTGTATTTTTTATCAGGCTGTAAACCGCCCTGAGTCCCTCGGGAGATAGGGTGGTATAAAAATGTGATTAAATAAATAAATAAATAAATAAATAAATAAGTTACGATTGGTCTCTCCTCTTTCCTTCTCTCCCTCAGGCTAGCCGCATAGAAGCCTCTCCTCTCTATTCCCTTCTCTCCCTCAGGCTGGCCCCATGTATCCTCTCCTTTCCCCCTCTCTCCCTCAGACTGCCCCATAGATCCTCTCCTCTCCCCTTCTCTCCCTTAGGCTTGCCCCATAGAACCTCTCCTATCCCCTTCTCTCCCTCAGGCTTGCCACATAGACCCTCTCCTCTCCCCTTCTCTCCCTCAGGCTGGCTCTATAGATCCTCTCCTCTCCCCTTCTCTTCCTCAGGCTGGCCCCACAGAAGCCCCTTCTCTCCCTCAGGAGAAAAGAGATGTCAGGAGGTTTTTTACAGTGGAAAATGCCGCGGTTTTATGTTTGCCCCAGGACCAGGGGGTCTTCTTGTCCAAAAGCCTGTGAAGCTGCTCTGCAACTGAGGCTTTGTGTAGCAAGAAGACTCTGTTTAATAGCCCCAAAAAGACCTGTAGCTCAGTCTTATTGGTTGGAGTTGGTGTCGTGTCCCACTCTTCCGCTGACGGCCGGGTCGGGGAAGTCCATATCAAGCGTGCCTCTGCAGCTCTGCCAAAGTCTATCAGAGTTGCCACCACATTTTTACTGGATCCGTGCCCCTCCTGGTTGGTGCTGGCCATGCAGGAGGTGACAAGAGGCTGGCTCCGGGGGATTACAAATGCTTCTTTGCGGGAGGGGGTCTTTCCCACTGCCTTGAAAGAGGCAATGGTGAGACCTCTCCTCAAGAAGCCTTCCCTGGATCCAGCTGTTTTAGGGAATTACCGTCCAGTCTCCAATCTTCGCTTCACGGCGAAGGTTGTAGAGAGTGCGGTGGCATGTCAGCTGCCCCAGTACCTGGATGAATCTGTCTATCTAGACCCGTTCCAGTCCGGCTTTCGGCCCGGTTACAGCACAGAGACGGCTTTGGTCGCGTTGGTGGATGATCTCTGGAGGGCCAGGGACAAGGGTTATTCCTCTGCCCTGGTCCTATTAGACCTCTCAGTGGCTTTTGATACCATCGACCATGGTATCCTGCTGCGCCGGTTGGAGGGTTTGGGAGTGGGAGGCACTGTTTATCGGTGGTTCTCCTCCTACCTCTCGGACCGGATGCAGACGGTGTTGACAGGAGGGCAGAGATTGACTCCGAGGTGCCTCATGTGTGGGGTGCCACAGGGGTCGATTCTCTCACCCCTCCTGTTCAACATCTATATGAAGCCACTGGGTGAGATCATCAGTGGTTTTGGGGTGAGATACCAACTGTACGCTGATGACACTCAGCTGTACTTTTCCACCCCAGGCCACCCCAGCGAAGCTGTTGAAGTGCTGTCCTGGTGTTTGGAAGCCGTACGGGTCTGGATGGGGAGGAACAGGCTCAAACTTAATCCCTCCAAGACGGAGTGGCTGTGGATTCCGGCTCCCCGGTACAGTCAGCTGCAGATGCGGCTGTCTGTTGGGGGCGAGTTGTTGGCCCCAATGGAGAAGGTGCGCAACTTGGGCGTGCTCCTGGATGGGCGGTTGTCTTTTGAAGAACACTTGACGACCGTCTCCAGGAGAGCTTTTTATCAGGTTCTCCTGATCCGCCAGTTGCATCCCTTCCTGGACCGGGATGCCTTATGCACGGTCACTCATGCTCTCGTTACTTCTCGCTTGGACTATTACAATGCTCTCTACATGGGGCTCCCCTTGAAGAGCACTCGGAGACTTCAGCTAGTCCAGAATGCGGCTGCGCGGGTTATTGAGGGAGCGGGTCGGAGCTCCCATGTAACACCGATCCTGCGCAGACTGCACTGGCTACCTGTTGTCTTCCGGGTGCGCTTCAAGGTATTGGTTACCACCTTCAAAGCGCTCCATGGCTTAGGACCGGGTTACTTACGGGACCGTCTACTGCCGTCTTCTATCTCCCAGCGCCCAGTGCATTCCCATAGAGAGGGACTCCTTAGGGTGCCGTCAGCCAAACAATGTCAACTGGCGGCCCCCAGGGGGAGGGCCTTCTCTGTGGGGGCCCCTACCCTGTGGAACGAGTTTCCCCCTGTACTCCAACAATTGCCTGACCTTAGGACCTTTCGCCGCGAACTTAAAACCTGTTTGTTTCGTATGGCTGGACTGGCTTGATCTTAAAATTTTAACTTAATTTAATTGGGTTTTAAATTTCTGTAATTTTATGGGTGTAATTTGTATTTTAAATTTTTTCGACAAATTGAATAAGTTTTTTAAGGGCTATTTTTAATATTGTATTTGTCTGTGGTTGTATTTTATTTGGTTGTTCACCGCCCTGAGTCCTTCGGGAGAAGGGCGGTATACAAATTAAAATATTATTATTATTATTATTATTATTATTATTATTATTATTATTATTATTGTTGTTGTTGTTGTTGTTGTTGTTATTGTTGTTATTATTATTATTATTATTATTATTATTATTATTATTATTATTATTATTATTATTATTATTATTATTATTATAGTTCTCAAGGCAGGCAGGAGACCAGGAAGTGACTTCAGCAATCCAAGTTAGACTCAGAGAATGCCAGAAAGCAGATCCTTTATATAGGCCATGGGGTGTGGCTCCATGACTCAGCACTTATCCAGGCCTGCCCCTCCCTTCCTTTTGCTGACGTCGCCTCTCTACTCTCCGGAAGCGAGGATCTCTCCAGCCTCCAGCTGTTGGTAATCTTAGCTCATGACTGGCTTCACATTCTTCAGGCTCACATGCTGTGGGGGAGGGGTTTAGTTGCTCCGCTTGCCTGGGCATGGTGCCAGGACTGGGGGCTGAAGGCACGTCAGGCCCTTCGTCTTGCTTGGCCTGTCCGGGCATGGTGCCAGGGCTGGGGGCTGTAGGCATTCCAGGACATTCTTCCGAACTATCAGCGTCCGGCAGGAGATAAGAGGGGCCCGGCTGCAGCAGGGGGAGCGAGCGAGACACAACAGTTGGCGTCTTTTTTATAGCAGCCACTTTGGCCGGCATCGGGTAGATGCCTGTGGAGTCAATGAAATAGCCCCAAAATTCCACCTTAGGCACCCCATTCTACATTTTTTTTTCCCATTTGAGGCCAGCCCATTTGAAACAGTGTAAAATGGCCATCAATCTTTGGATAAGTTCTGCCTGGCTAGTGGCTGAGATTAGCACATCATCGAAGTATGGAATGACACCAGGCAGCCCATGCAGCAATTGTTCCATTAGCCCCTGAAAATTGCCAGGAGCTACGCTTCCTCCAAATTGGAGGTGCCTGCATTTAAAAGCTCCCCGATGGGTGACAATGGTTTGTGCCTCAGCCACCGGGAGCTGCTGGTATGCTTGTGCCATATCCAGTTTGGCAAATATAGTGCCATGGCCAAGGGAGTGTAGCAAATGTTGGACAACTGGCATTGGATATGGGTTAGCCTTAAGGGCCCAATTCAGTGTACATTTATAATCAGTGCAGATGCGAATCAACCCATCTGGCTTGATTGGGATCACAATGGGGGTTTCCCACCCAGCATGATCAATGGGATTTAAAATGCCCTAGGCAATCAGTTTATCTAGCTCTTTGTCTACCTTAGGGCACAGAGCAAATGGTATGCACCTTGGTTTTAATCTAATTGGGGCAATCTGAGGGAGATAGGGGACCCATTGTAATTACCCAAAGCATCATCGAAGACCTCTGCGAATTTGTTTATCGCATCCCCATAGTCATCAGGAGTGGTAGAGTGGATGCCAGTTATGCCGAGCACTAAAGAATCAAACCAGTCCAGGCCAAGCAGACTCGGGAAGTGGCCATGGACTGGAAAGGTGTCCTGTGAAACTCTTGAACTCTACCAAAAGCTGGCTGCATCCTAAGATAGGGATGGAATTTTCCTGATAGTTATGGAGTCGTATGTGACAAGGCTTTAAGGAATTTTTTGTGACTATGGGTACTAGTTTCTTAAGGGTATCCCACGAGATCAGTGATTTTGATGACCCGGTATCCACTTCCATTCTGGGATGCCTTCTATTAGGATCGTGAGGTAGATCTTGCAGCTGGCAGTGGTGGAAGAGTGACAAATGGCCACCTCAGGGGACCTCTGGTCATGTGAGATGGTGAAACAATCTCCGCTAGGCTTTGTTGTCTTGCCAGTTTTCGTCTGTTTGATGGATATTGACTGTTTGGAATATTGGCTCAACAAACGTGTGCCAAATTATTATTATTATTTATTATTTATTTACATTTATATCCCGCCCTTCTCCGAAGACTCAGGGCGGCTTACAGTGTGTAAGGCAATAGTCTCATTCTATTTGTATATTTACAAAGTCAACTTATTGCGCCCCAACAATCTGGGTCCTCATTTTACCTACCTTATAAAGGATGGAAGGCTGAGTCAACCTTGGACCTGGTGGGACTAGAACCTGCAGTAATTGCAGGCAGCTGTGTTTTAATAACAGGCTTCTTACAGCCTGAGCCACACCGCGGCCCTTCTTTCCACAGCTCCAGCAGATGATGGTTTTAAAACGGCATGCTGACCTGGAGTGGGTTTTGCCGCAACCCAGAAAGGGTGAAAGAGAGGTGTTCTTTTCTGAGGGGCTCTTCTTTGCTTGGAATGTCCTGAGGTGACTGACATCGTCATCCTCATCGGTGGCTGCTTCTGGTTCCACATCTTTGTAATGGACAACTGTTGACCAGATGGCAGGCATAGGAATTTGCAATTTCCATATCTCCGCCATTGATTTATTTGATAGCTCGCACGCTTGTGCTTCTTCCATTGTTGACTGGAGAGTGATGTCTTTCTTTTCCAGCAAGTGTTGTTGTATCCTCAGATCTCTCACTCCACAAACGAATTGTTCCAGGAGTGAGTTTTCTAGGTCTCTAAATTCACAATTTAAAGCAGCGGTTCAGAGGGAGGCCATGTAATGATTTATGGTTTCCCTCTCCTCCTGTATTCGCTGTTGGAAATTGAACCAGCGGGCTATGCAGGAAGGAGTGGTTCTTAAGCTTGTCCCTAAGTGCATCCCATGACACCGTATGGACCAGCTGTGGTGCCATTAAGGCTAGTGCTGTTGCAAACATTTCGGGGCCACAAGAGTTCAGGAAATGTGTGTGTTTCTGACTGCTTGTCAGTTCAGGGTAGTCATTTGCTTCGAGGAAGCATTCAAACTGTGCCTCATACGAGTTCCAGATTTTGGTTGCTGTGTTGAATGGCGCAAAAGTTGGAGGTGCCATCCTTGCAAGGACAGTAGCCTTGTATTCTGAGGAAATTGCTCTTAGTGTGACGTATCATCGTCTGTGATTTAGGCAGCACTTGGCTCAGCGCACCCAGTTCTTAGTGACTTCGCTGTCCTATCATTTCAACCCCGAATCCCACCTTTGTCACCATTGCTCTGTTGGGCAACAGGGGGCTGGAATAACTGAGGTGAGACAGGCCTGAAGCTGACAAGCCTTTATTGGCTTAACGCAGACAACAGTAACAGAGCAACCTTAGAATGAACAGAACAATTCGTTCATCTGACAGCTTTTTATATCACAGTTTCAGATGCGCTCAGCCAATTGCAGGGTTTAATTTTCCCACCACAAAGGCTGTGTGCTTTAACCAATCAGGAGCTTCCCCGCTGTCGGGTTGTTAGTCTGAGGCAGGGGTGAAATCTAAAAATTTTTCCCACCGGTTTTGTGGGCTTGGCTTGGTGGGTGTGGCTTGGTGGGCATGTAATTGGGTGGGCCAACATGACATGTAATTGGCCAACATGACATCACTCATGTCACTCTTTCTTTCTTTCTTTCTTTCTTCTCTGTCTGTCTCTCTCTCTCTCTTTCTTTCTCTCACACACAAACAAACACACCTGGTCTGAGCAGCCATGCTGCAGGAGAAGGAAGAAAGTGCTGTGGGAGGGCGGGCGAGTAGCCCAGCCCAGAAGCAGCGCATCTCCCATCATGGAGGCAATGGAGGCAATGGGACCCAAGGCAATGGAGGCAATGGGACCCAAGGCAAAGGGGAAGGCAAGCGGGCATGGGGGACCGCTGGGAAGGCATCGTGGAAGGCACGCAAGCATGGCAGGACTTCGGGGAAGGGAGTAAGCTACTAGCTTAGTAGACTTTGGCAGGGCGCAGCACGGGATCTCTTCCCCTCCTCTTTTCCCTCGCCATCCCCATCACTTCGTAGCTCATCCCCAATTGTAAATGCTGCCATGGTTACCAGGAAAAATGCTGGAATAAATACATCAAGACCTGTGGCACAAGCCACACTGCCCCCCTACCCCCAATGCTTTGCCACTCCATCTCTTCCTCCTTGCCAGCAGCATCCACTCAGCCAATCTCCCTGCAAACTCTGCTGACGCTTCCACACCTCTGCGCACTTCCTTTCCTTTCCCCCCCCACGACCTCCCCATGTCTGTGCAGCATCTGGTTCTGCAGTAAGGCAGCTGCAGGAATTGCCAACCCATTGGCAGGTACTGGGCTCTGGGAGCCTGGGGGGAAGCCGCACTTACAAGAAGGGGGACGGTCCTCTCTTCTTTATGGAGCTCGACTTTGCCAGAGCTTCTCCACCCACTCTTAACGATAATGACGCTGATGCCGCTGCTGCTGGGAGACTGGCTGGACGTGGCCAAATGAGACTTGATGTCCTGCCACAAGTAATAGAAAGTGCTTAGGATCCAGGCTATGGTTAGGATCGCAATGTCATTAGCCCAGATCTGCCTCATTGTGGGACCTCCGGGCTGCCTGGGAGCTCTGAGTCAGCTAAAAAAAGATTCAGTTCTTGGGGAGATGATAAAAGAGAGCGAGAGAGCGATGGGGAAACAGCGACACCTGATTCTCTCTCCCTCCTTCTCTTCTTCAGCTGGCTCGAGTGGTCACAGCTGTTGCCGCTCTTGTCTCCCGGCTCAGTCCTGCAGAGCAAAAAGAGTGTGAGAAAGACTGAGATATCAAGAGCTGCGGAGAAGGAGCTAGCAGTTTATTTCCTTCCCCAAAGCCCTGCCATGCTTGCCTGCCTTCCATGTGGGCTTCCGCTTGCCTGCCTTCGCAAGCTGGACACCTGGACACTGGGAAGGCAGTGTGGAAGGCAGGTAAGCATGGCAGGGCTTGTTCATATGGCAAAATGTGCATTGGGAGAGGAGGGAAAACACTAGTTGAACAGCCGGATACATATAGACAACTTCAGTCTGCTTCTGCAGCAGAGTGGTGATGAGATGGGAGCAACATCATGAACATATATTCTTTAAAAACAGATCTATTTGTGCCATAGTGTGTGGGATGTGAGAATGAGGCCTTCAGCAGGGCAAATGATAAAATCAGAAACAAAAAGGAGGAGGAAGATGTGATTGATCTTTTTCATTCTTATGTATACTGTCTTAAATGGAGTATAACAGAATCCTCAGTTATGCAAAAGGGTATTATCTGAGTAATTAACACTACTGTCAGGTTGCTCCCCAAATTCTGAGAATAAATAAAGAAGAATTTGTTTTACGTATTTTATTATTATAATCTATGATCTACACCAAGCATGAAAATATGATAGCTTGTTTAACTACAGAAACACAGAACTTAGATGCATTTGGTTTAAGGTCTGCCATGTAGGCAACTGACTATGACTAAAAGATTTCACTCCTCCAGTCTAATATTTATAGGGTAACTAACTACAGTATGTGGTCTTACTATTTATAATAGCAGTACCAATACACCAGTGTGATTGATTGATTGATTGATTGATTGATTGGAGTGCTACCCTTCTCATCTAGATACTGTAAATTGATTGATAAAATTATTTATTTATTTATTTAATCACATTTTTATACCGCCCTATCTCCCAAGGGACTCAGGGCAGTTTACAGCCTGATAAAAACACAAATATAAATACAAGATAAAACACCAATTAAAAAACTTATTGAATAAGGCCGAATATTAAAATTACGATTAAAATAATAAAACCCCGTTAAATTTAAAATTCTAGTCCAGTCCTGCGCAGATAAATAGATGTGTCTTAAGCTCGCGGCAAAAGGTTCGAAGGTCAGGAAGTTGACGTAGTCCTGGGGGAAGTTCGTTCCAGAGGGTGGGAGCCCCCACAGAGAAGGCCCTTCCCCTGGGTGTCGCCAGTCAGCACTGCCTAAGGATTCCCTCCCTGTGAGAGCGCATGGGTCAGTGGGAGGCAATCAGTGGCAGCAGACGGTCCCGTAGGTAACCCGGCCCTATGCCATGGAGCGCTTTGAAGATAGTTACCAAAACCTTGAAGCGCACCCGAAAGGCCACATGTAGCCAGTGCAGTCTGCGCAGGAGAGGTGTCACATGGGAGCCACGAGGGGCTCCCTCTATCACCCGCGCAGCCGCATTCTGGACTAACTGGAGCCTCCGGGTACTCTTCAAGGGAAGCCCCATGTAGAGAGCATTGCAGTAATTCAGACGAGATGTCACGAGAGCATGAGTGACCGTGCATAGGGCATCCCGGTCTAGGAAGGGGTGCAACTGGCGAACCAGGCGAACCTGGTAAAAAGCTCTCCTGGAGATGGCCGTCAAATGGTCTTCAAAAGACAGCCGTCCATCCAGGAGAACGCCCAAGTTGCGCACCCTTTCCATTGGGGCCAATGACTCGCCCCCAACAGTCATCTGCAGCATCCACAGCCACTCTGTCTTGGAGGGATTGAGCTTGAGCCTGTTCCTCCCCATCCAGACCCGTACAGCCTCCAGGACAGCACTTCGATAGCTTCATTGGGGTGACCCGGTGTGGAGAAGTACAGCTGAGTATCATCAGCGTACAGTTGGTACCTCACACCGAAACCACTGATGATCTCACCCAGCGGCTTCATATAGATGTTGAACAGGAGGGGTGAGAGAATCGACCCCTGCGGCACCCCACAAGTGAGGCACCTCAGGGTCGACCTCTGCCCTCCCGCCAAACCGTCTGTGACCGATCAGAGAGATAGGAGGAGAACCACCGATAAACGGTGCCTCCCACTCCCAATCCCTCCAACCGGTGCAACAAGATACCATGGTCGATGGTATCAAAAGCCGCTGAGAGGTCTAATAGGACCAAGGCAGAGGAATAACCCCTATCCCTGGCCCTCCAGAAATCATTAACCAACGCGACCAAAGCTGTCTCCGTGCTGTATCCGGGCCGAAAGCCGGACTGGAATGGTCTAGATAGACAGTTTCATACAGGTACCAGGGTAATTGACATGCCACCACACTCTCTACAACCTTCGCCACAAAGCAAAGGTTGGAGACCGGACGATAATTACCTAAAACAGCTGGGTCCAGGGAAGGCTTCTTGAGGAGAGGTCTCACCACTGCCTCTTTCAAGGCGGCAGGAAAGACCCCCTCCAACAGAGAAGCATTAGTAATCCCCTGGAGCCAGCCTCGTGTCACCACCTGCGTGGCCAGTACCAACCAGGAGGGGTACGGGTCCAGTAAACATGTGGTAGCATTCAACCTCCCCAGTAACCTGTCCATGTCTTCGGGAGCCACAGGGTCAAACTCATCCCAAACAGTCTCAACAAGACAGCTCTCCGACCTCTCACCTGGATCCACCCAATTTTGATCCAGGCCATCCCGAAACTGAACGATTTTATCGTATAGATAACCACTAAACTCCTCGGCACGTCCCTGTAACGGGTCATCCCGCTCCCCCTGTTGAAGGAGAGAGCGAGTCACCCGAAACAGGGTGGCCAGGCGGTTATCTGCCGACGCAATGAGGGAGGAGACGTAACAACGTCTCGCTTCCCTCAATGCCACTAGGTAGGTCCTATTATATGACCTAACTAGTGTCCGATCAGCCTCCAAATGACTGGACCTCCAAGAACTCTCTAGGCATCTTCTCCAGCGTTTCATCTCCCTCAGCCCCTCGGAGAACCAAGAAGCTGGTTGAGATCTACACCGGGTCAGAGGCCGCAAAGGCACAACATGGACTAGAGCCCCAGTCGCGGCCAGTTCCCAAGCCGCAACTAGTTCTTCAGCCGTGCCGTGAGCCAGACCCTCAGGAAATGGCCCAAGCTCCGTCCGGAACCTCTCCAGGTCCATCAGGCGCCTGGGACGGAACCAACGTATTGGTCCCGTCTCCCTGCGGTGTTGAGTGGCGGTCAGAAAGTCCAGGCGAAGGAGAGAGTGATCTGACCATGACAAAGGTTCAGTGACTAAATCTCTCAAGTCCAGATCCTTATGGACAAATTATATCTGTCTTCTGCTTTCCCTTGGTGAAACCAGAATTCCATGATAAAATCATTCTCTACCACCCATTTCCTGAACAAATTACAGCAAATATAACAGTATTAAGGTCCATGAACTGACTTGCATTTCAGATATTTACAGAAATCAATACAAAGTCCTAAGAGACTCCCTTCAAATTACACATTATGACAGCTGATACAGGAATAATGATAAAACCATAGAGCTCTCCTTGGAGGCCACGAAAGTAAATTTAGTTACAGAGCATAACAGTTGGTGCCAATGGAGCACAGAGAATGTAAAAGATCTTATCAGTTGACAACTGCCCTGTATCTTCTTCAGTCATATTTGAGTCCAACAATCTAATATCCCTATGGCAGAAAAAAGGACTCCAAGTGCCTGCAGTTAATGAAGTTTATTCTGATGCAATGGTTAGATTCAAAGTCTGATTAGTAAAGCAGATAAAAGTGAACATTCTAGATCAGGGGTGTCAAACTGGCGGCCCACAGGCTGGATGCATCACACGCAGGCCACGCCCACCCCAGCTTCGTGAAGGGGGAGGTCACACTACATCACATGATGGCAATATGACAGCGCAAGTTTGACACTCGTGCTCTAGATCAACACTATATGTAAAAGAAAATAATAATCCTTCAGTACAATCAATGAGCAACATAGAAATAAATTTAAGTGAATACAAAGGCAAGTCCCTGTCAAAGAAATTTAATCAGTACAGAGGAAAATAAGATAAGGCCTAATATAAAATGAGATAAAGATGATATACGTCATATTTTATAGACAGCAAGATAGGTCTTGTATACATCTTGTCAACATAAGACCTAGAGATGAAGCCAGAAATATTTTTATTAGGAATACTCCCAGGGACTTACGAAAAAAATACAATATTTAATTATACATATTATAACAGTAGCAAGAATAATATATGCACAAAATTGGAAAAATAACAATATACCAACAAAAGACAATCTGATTAGAAAAGTTTTGGAGTGTGCAGAAATGGACAAACTTAAAAAGGAAATACAAGAAAAGGAGGAAACAGAATACTATATAGTGTGGGAGAAATGGTATTAATGGTTAGAGGAGAGGGATACAAGGCAAGGAAAGAGTAAATGAGGAAGATATCGGAGTGGAAATGCAGTAACAAACAAGAGGAAACAGAACAGATGCAGATCATAGGAATGAAATGGCATACACTGTTATATATATGTATATATGTAAATAAATCAATTTTAAAATTATATTTATAAAGGATAAATTGAAATAAAGGAGAAAAAAATGGATATGTAAGAAATGTTTACCGATGCAAAATTGCTGAAAAGAAGAAAATTGTAAAAGATTCTTTTTTGTTTTCAAAAACAAAACAAAACTGTTTAATAAAAATTATTTTTTTAAAAAAGACCTAGAAATTAGTAGATAAGGTATCGGATGCTGAAATGTAGCAACTTATTATATCCTACCAAAATAAGACAGCACAACTTTTCCAGCAGGGTTTCCCAACTATGGCAACTTTAAGACAACTGGACCTCAACTCTCAAAATCTCTGTCAGCAGTTCAGCTTTGACATCTCCAAACCGCCATGAACTACAATAGTAGAGACTTGAGAAAGATCTCTTCCTGAAGCCTTGACGAGGCAATGCCTGCTATAGTAGATAACTATATTGGTTAGGAGGTAGCGCGTATACTAGGCTACATCCAGCCTTTAGAAAAGTTTGGTTAGGTTTTTCCTTTCTAAATGGCTTAATCCTGACCTCATATTGATTATATTATTTTAGATTTTTATTCCAATTAATGCATTTTATTGATTTTTCTTTTATAAGCCATTACAAAATGACAAAGTGAATTATTTTGATTTCAGCAGGAAGCCACTATAGTAATGTTGGAAGAATAATCCACCTGGTTCAGTTCCAAGCTGGGAGAAAGGCACTGGAGATACAATGAATCCTGGAGGCTGATTGGAAAGAAAGGTTCCCTTTATTGATGAAGCAGAACCACCAACCACGTGTGATTCTGGGCAACTAACAAAATGGAGTTTAGAGTGGGTGGGTTTTATACCTTCTGGATTCCTATGGGGGTCATGTAGGGGTCAAAGCTGGCTCTATAGACAAAAGAGGAAATGAAAATCCTAGGTGTTTGTCTGAGCTAATTTTGTCAACCTTTTGTTTGTTGCTTATCTGAGTTTCTGTCTTGACCCAGTCTTTCTGAATGGATTACCAAATCTGCATTTCTAAAAGCTGGCCTCCTCAGTTTCTGCTTGGGGCAAGAAAACTGGGGCTGATTTCAGTCTCTCTTTTTTAAAAAAAAATCATTTCTCCTTCAGGGGAAATATTCTATCCTGCCTTTTTACTATGTCCCAAAATATTTCATTCTTGGGGAGGGGAGGCTTCCTACAGTAAATTAAATAAACCCTGTTATCTTTTCAGTTTTCTGGCCCCCACTTGAACATCTTATCTTTGCTGCTTCTATGAAGCAAAGACCCTAACTAGCCATTATGTTTTTAACCTGGGGAAACCTACCAATTCCTGCATGAATAGATCAGTCCCCATTGTAAAAGAAAGGAATCTACTAGACAAAATTGCAAGAGGAATTTTGAACTTCTGACTCAATCAAAAACTCATTTGGGGTGGTGTCACGCAAAATTTGGCCATTTACCAAGAATGCCTTCCATGTACCAATACTTCCAGTTTGCTTAGCTAGCATTTAAACGACAACTGTATTAGAATGCCTTAACCAACTTCAGAAACTTATCCCATGTAACATAAGTACCATCTACTATCCTGCTGCTCAAAAGGTAGCATTACGCTCTCATAGTACCCATACCCATTTCAGGCTTCACAGTTAAAAGCATTCATCATGCTTCTTAAGCCATCACAGAGTAGTAGACCAAGGTCACCCAAAGAGCAATGAAATCTGATATGAGACTCCATTTCTTAAATTTGCTGAGCAAGGTATTCAGCTAAGTTAGATGTTTCATACTAGAAGCTTTAAATTTCATGCCGAAATCTCAGTGTCATACAATACCTACATGGCACAGCTCCATAATCCAAGTGTAAAACTCACATTTCTCACAAGTCACACATTTCCTTAGAAATGAATAACAGTTGGACTAACAATTCAATCTATTTATCCATTATGCTGAATCAGGAGCAGAAATTTTTAAGTTGGTCTAGGTCACAAGATTTTCCATAGTTTTTGGAAATTTCTGTAAAACTAAGCAAAATGTTTAATGTTTAATTGAAAAGAAAAAAGTAAAAACCACCAAGCTATCTTATCTGGATCTAATGATGGCAAAGCAAAACTATTTTTTTGTATTACTCTAAAAGCTCAAAAACCTAGATATCACTTGATTTGGTTCAAAAGCTGGGAGTTGTATTTTATTTAAAATCTTAAAAATTATAGAAAAGCGTACAGTAATTAAATAACAATCTATATAAAAGGAAAGCAGTAAACCAAAAACATAGAAATTATTTTATGGAATATGCTTTCAGTCAAAAAAAAAAGACCTAGACAGCTTATGTCGTAACAAGTTATTCTATTAACTAATTTAACTTATGTACGTCTTGGTAACCACCTTATAGTTCTGATGTGCTTCTGTATTTACAAAGAAATAACCATTGTCTATGGAGATTCTCAGTCAGTTCTGAAAAAGTTTCTTGGATGAGAAGCAAAACGTCTTCAAAGAAAAACCAAAAAGTCCAGTTGCCTCTTGAAAAAGCACCTTTGGGACTACAGAGAAATAGTTCCTGACAGCCTTGGCCTTTGGATATTTCTCCTATGCACTTCTTCAAACAGTCACTCTCATGAGTTCCTAACCATGGGATGACCCTGCCCTGGTAACTGTTCAGAAACCGCTACAAAAATATATGCAACCAAATAAAAATAAAAATTGAATAAAAATTGAATAAAAATAAAAATTGAATAAAAATTGAATAAAAATAAAAATTGAATGCACCAATTACCACACCAAACAAGAAGACCTTCTACGCACGAAATCCAATCGTGCTTTTTATAATTTTGTGAACAACAAACTTAAAGACTCGAGTTCCATCCCACCACTAAAAGGTTCTAACGGCAAAGAATATAATGATGAAACGGTTAAAGCAAACCTCTTCTTTGGCTCAGTCTTTGTTAATAGTAATGGTAATAGTAATAGTAATACACAACATTCCCCAGTTGTACCAACAATGAGTACAATGACCTAACACAAATAGATTTCACAGAAGACAATGTTGAAAAGGCCCTTCGCAAACTGAAACCATCTCTATCCATTGGACCTGATGGACTATGTGCATACTTCTTAAAAAAGCTTTCCACTAATATAGCAGAACCCCTAAGCATAATCTTTGAAAAAGCTTTCACAACCAGCTCCCTTCCCAAACTTTGGTCACTAGCTACGGTCATTCCTGTCTTCAAAAAAGGAGACCCCAGCCTAGTTGAAAATTACAGACCAATATCTTTATGCTGCGTCACCTGCAAAGTAATAGAATCAATCATCAACCAATCCATTACCCTCCACCTAGAAACAAACAAATAAACAATTTGGTTTCAGAAAAAAATTATCCTGTAATTTACAACTTCTTCACTGCAAAAACATATGGACCACAAATCTTGATCAGGGCAAAGCAATAGGTGCAATTTACATAGACTTCTGTAAAACTTTTGACTCTATGGTACATGACAAACTTCTCCTAAAACTAAAATCCTACGGCATCTCTGGACCCCTCCACAACTGGATAACAGCGTTCCTGTCAAACAGACAACAAGTGGTCAAAATAGGCAACGCCCTATCAAATCCTGTTCCTGTCAATACCGGCGTTCCCCAAGGCAGTGTTTTTGGACCAACACTCTTCATATTATACACTAATGATCTCTATGACCATATTACAAGTAATTGTGTTCTGTTCGCTGACGATGGTAAACTATTCAACACTACCAACAATACAGCTACCCTTCAAAAAGACCTTGACTTTGTGTCGGAATGGTCAAAAACTTGGCAACTCCAAATCTCAACCAGCAAATGCTCTGTCTTACACATTGGAAAAAAGAATCTGAACACTAAATACAAGCTTGATGGTCATTACCTTGTAGATGACCCCCCACCCTGTTAAAGACCTTGGAGTTTTCATATCAAATGATCTGAGTAACAAAGCCCACTGCAACTACATCGCAAAAAAGGCTTTAAGAGTTGTAAACTTAATATTGCGTAGCTTCTTCTCAAGAAACACTACACTACTAACCAGAGCATACAAAACATTTGCTAGACCTATTCTTGAATACAGCTCGCCTGTCTGGAACCCATACCTCATTTCGGACATTAACACAATTGAGCATGTCCAGAAATATTTTACAAGAATGGTTCTCCACTCCTCTGATTACAACAAAATACCTTATACCACCAGACTTGAAATCCTGGGTTTAGAAAATTTAGAACTACGCCGTCTTCGACATGACCTGAGTTTAACTCATAGAATCATCTGTTACAATGTCCTTCCAGTTGAAGACTACTTCAGCTTCAGTCACAACAATACACGAGCACAAAATAGATTTAAGCTTAATGTGAACCGCTCCAATCTCGATTGCAGAAAATATGACTTCAGCAACAGAGTTGCTAATGCCTGGAATGCACTACCAGACTCTGTGGTCTCTTCCCAAAATTCCCAAAGCTTTAACCAGAAACTATCTACTATTGACCTCACCCCATTCCTAAGAGATCTGTAAGGGGCGTGCATAAGAGCACCAACGTGCCTACCATTCCTGTCCTAATGTTCCCTTTGATAGTATCCAATTTCATATAGTTATTACATACTTATGATTATATATATGCTTTATATAGTATAGTTATTTCATGCTTATGCTTATATATACTGTTGTGACAAATAAATAAAATAAAATAAATAAATAAATACATCCTGTCATCTTGATATTGTCTTCATCTCATCTCATCAGATCTCATGTCATTTCATCTCATCTCATCTCCAGCCCACAGAGGAGAATTTTCAGTTGCTCCAGTTTAAAAATTGCACTTTCCCTCTTCTCTTGACACTATTTTAGCTGAGGGTATGATCTAGCACCGTGATGGCAAACCTATGGCAACCTATGGTGAACCTATGGCATATCAGTGGGCATGCGAGTTCAACTCCAGCACGCATGTGTGCACCGGCCAGCTGATTTTCGGGTCTTCTGGGTCCACCAGAAGTAGGGAAACAGGCTGTTTCCTGCATCCGGAGGGCCTCAGGGGGTGGTGGGGAAGGCCCATTTTTCTCTCTCACCCGGCTCCAGAGCCTCTCTAGGAGTCGGGGGGGCGAAAACGGCCTCCCCCCCACTCCGGAGATCCTCCAGAGGCCAAAAATGGCCCGTTTGCCAACTTCCAGTCTGATCAATAACATTGGTATTAAAAAAATCAAAATCAGTTTCATTACAATGAGATTCCAAATTAATGAGAATTCCATTTTAAAAATTAAGAATCATCCATATAGAGATCACCTCAATAATATAGGGGTTTTCTTTCATTTGTTCCAAATGACTCTGGGCAGCATACAATTTATTCTAAAATATTCCTCCAACTCTTGCCTATGAAATGTTTGGGTCCAAGAAATATATGAGGCATTATAGTGGTAAAAACCATTTGTTGGTTTGATATACGATTACCGGTTAAGGACTGGGAAAATACAGCTGATCATTCAATGACAAGGGAATATAAATAACGCATTCTGCTTTCATTGGTGATAGTATGGATTTTGGCAGTCTAGATATGATACGTTGTTTTACAACAAAAACCTCATATTACTCCTTTGATAAAAGATAACAGAATAACCACCCATCTCCTTCCACTTATGACTGTATGACTGTAACCTTGTTGCTTGTATCCTTATGATTTATATTGATATTGTTTCCTGATTGCTTATTTGTACCCTATGACTATCATTAAGTGTTGTACCTTATGATTCTTAATGAACGTAATGTCAGCATTCCAAAAAAAACCCTCATGCAGAAAAGACTCTGAAGCCAACATCTTTCAAAGTTCTTTTACTAGCATAGGTAAACTGGCACAACTGGGGAAACTCTGAATCTGGGGATCCAGGTTTTTCCTTAGGGAGACAAACTCCAAAAACACCATCCCCTTGATCCCTCTGCTGATCACATGCTCCAATCGCCAAACGTCCCATCTCGAGACATCACTCCGGCCACTCCTTCTCCAGATGCAGTCCTGGCCTGACCTTGACCGGCAGGAAGAATGTTATTATGCTGTCCCGGTGTTTGGAAGCCGTACGGGTCTGGATGGGGAGAAACAGGCTCAAGCTTAATCCCTCCAAGACGGAGTGGCTGTGGATGCCGGCATCTCGATTCAGTCAGCTGCAGCCGCAGCTGACTGTTGGAGGCGAGTTATTGGCCCCAAAGGATAGGGTGCGCAACTTAGGTGTCCTCCTGGATGAATGGCTGTCGTTTGATGATCATTTGACGGCCGTCTCCAGGAGGGCCTTCCACCAGGTTCGCCTGGTTCAGCAGTTGCGCCCCTTCCTTGATCGGGATGCCTTGTGCACAGTCACTCATGCGCTCGTTACCTCTCGCTTGGATTATTGTAATGCTCTCTACATGGGGCTCCCCTTGAGGTGCACTCGGAGGCTTCAGTTGGTCCAGAATGCAGCTGCGCGGGTGATAGAGGGAGCTACGCGTAGCTCCCACGTAACACCGCTCCTGCGCAGACTTCACTGGCTACCTGTGGCCTTTCGAGTGCACTTTAAGGTTTTGGTTACGACCTTTAAAGCGCTCCATGGCTTAGGGCCTGGGTACTTACGGGACCGCCTGCTGTTACCGCATGCCTCCCACCGACCCGTACGCTCTCACAGAGAGGGACTTCTCAGGGTGCCGTCCGCCAAGCAATGTCGGCTGGCCCCAGGAAGGTCCTTCTCTGTGGGGGCTCCCACACTCTGGAACGAGCTTCCCCCGGGTTTACGCCAAATACTTGACCTTCGGACCTTCCGTCGCGAACTGAAGACACATCTTTTCATTCGCGCGGGGCTGGCTTAAATTTTATCGATTTTAAATTTTTTATTAATAATTTTAAATGGGGTTTTAGTTTATTATATATTTTAAACTTTAGGCTAATTATAAAATAAGTTTTTTAATTTGTATTTTAAATTGTACATTGTATTGCCTGTTTTATTTTTGCCTGTACACCGCCCTGAGTCCTTCGGGAGAAGGGCGGTATAAAAATCAAAATAATAAATAAATAAATAAATTATGTCTAATGGCCCCCTCTACCAAATCCCCCCTCCTACTTTTCCACACATGGGAAAGTGGCAGCGCGGAAGCCTCCGGCCTAGTATGGCTTCCAAAGCTGACACGTATTTTTTCTTTTATGTACCCTGAGAGCATATGCACCAAGGCCAATTCCTTGTGTGTCCAATCACACTTGGCCAATAAAAAATTATGTTCTATTCTATTCTATTCTATTCTATTCTAACAGAGTTGGGAGGGACTTTGGAGGTCTTCTAGTCCAATCTCCTGCTCGGGCAGGAAAGCCCTATACCATTTCAGAAAAATAGTTGTCCAATCTTTTCTTAAAAACTTCCAATGTTGGAGTATTCACAACTTCTGGAGGCAAGTTGTTCCACTGATAAATTGTACATAAACATGTCATATTTATTAGTAACAGGTTAAATGGTCCTAGCAGTTTAAAAGCATGCAAATGCAGGGAGATAAATACTGTAGGTACCACTTCAGTGGGAAGGTAACAGCATTCAGTACCCCCTCTGCCTACAGACATGCTTACCATATGATCATGGAAACATCTTCAGACAATGCTGGTTCCCTCAGCTAGGAAAAGGAGATGAGCACGCGCATGCACGCACAGAGAGAGAGAGAGAGTTGGACAAAATTGGACTTTTTTAAGTGGTCCCGTAATCTATGGCATTGTAATTCAGGAAATAAGTTCAAAGTCTTCACTTACTAGGCTACAATTTTCCAGAATTCTATGGGGAAAAAATACAAATTTAAGCCAGTAGTGTAAGTAATATCCTTACCTAACCAGCCATTTGATTTGATTGAGGATAAAGGTTTTGAATAATCCAGTAGATGGCGTACAGACATTCTTTTAGGAAATGAAATACATTATTAGCAGTGCTAAATTCAAGACAATAATATTGTTATACATCCCTTCTATCCTAATTAGAATAAGCATTCAAATTACTATACAATACTTTACGGGTCGTTATTTTCCTTCTGCATTTGAACAGTCCTTTCCAGAATCTTTCGACTCACAACCTAATAATATATGCATTCAAAATCTTCTAGCTTACAATGTCCAAGATCTGAGAGTAGGGAATATAGTTGAAACTTTTCATCTGCATAGTCCCCAGGAAATTCCTCTACATTTTTAATAGTATTTATTTTCATAAAGAAAATTAATGTACATTTTCTCTAACAATGTATACAACAGAGTTAGGGCAAATAATAACTTTCCCTAGTTATACTTCTCTATATTGCTGCAAAAAATGTGCTAGAGGTTTCCTTCATGTACAAAGGCCAAAAGACAGGATTCCAAGACTAAGACTAAGACTGAGCCGAAGACTTTGATTTTGCGCAGAGTCATCATAAGCAGATATATATCCCCTTATATCCCCTTTGAATACACTTATTTTGGAATTCAAGAAGAAATTGCTTTATACTAGAAGATCATAACACAATGTACATTTCAACACTTTTAATTAATATTTTCTCATTGATCCATTTCTGTATTATAACCAAAATTCTTAGCCCACTTTATCATGCATTCTTTAACTTGTTCTTCCGTTGTTTCAATTCCCAACAAAAGTATGTACATTCTTTGAAAACTTACAATCTTCTAATGCAGGGCTATCAAACTCACAGCCCACGGGCTGGATGTGTCACATGCTGGCCATGCCCATGCCTGGTTTAGTGAAGGGGGGAAAGTCGCGATACGTCATGTGACAATGCCGTGACGACGCAAGTTTGACACCCCTGTTCTACTGTAAGGTCTCTTATTTTTCAGCAACATCCATTATTTCATTCTGACCAAACACCAAGTAGCAAAACATAATTATAAAAACCCAATCCTCTTCTTTCCTTTGCATCTTATGTTTAACTTGTGGTGGATTGTTTTTTTCCTTCCAATATAAATTTAGATTTGTCTTTCTGCCATTGTTTAAATAATATGCAGGTAGTCCTCAGTTTACAAGCACAACTGAGCCTCAAATTTCCAATGTTAAGCAAGGCAGTTTTTAAGAGAGTTGTGCCTCTTTTTACAATCTTTTTGTCACAACTGTTAAGCGAATCACAGCAGTTGTTAAGGAAATCACGCCATTGTTAAGCAAATCTGGCATCTCCCATTGACTTTGCTTGTCAGAAGCCAGCTGGGAATGTTACAAATGGTGATCACATGATCCTGAGATAGTGCAACTGTCATAAATACATGCCAGTTTCCAAATGCCTGAATTTTGCTTGTGTGACTTTTAGGATGCTGCAATGGTCATAAATGTGAAAAATGATCATAAGTCACTTTTTCAATGTTGTTGTAACTTCAAACAGACACTAAATGAATGGTTCTAAGTCATGGACTACCTGACTTGACTGTTGTCAAAACAGGTATTGTCTGAAACAAAAACGGCACTCTTGGCAAGACATTCATTTTTATGAATGTCTTGGCAAGACATTCATTTTTATCCTGGAAATTCTCCCCTACTGTGACAACTTTAATTTCTCCATTTTAATATGTCCTACTTAATTTCAATCCATGTTGCAATGTAATTATTTTGAAACAACAAAGAATTCATATTTGTCACTGTACTCAAGTATTTTACCTTTTTTCTCAATCTTAAAACCTTTCTCTATCAGTTCTATTTGATCTTTTAATTTCACAGTTTTTGTTAATAAGTTTGTACTTTGATTATTAATCTGGAAACCTGCTAATATATCAAAGTCCTTTAATCTTCCCATTAAAGTTTTTCTGACATGATTTTAGAAGTGGTCTGCCATTATATATGAGAGAAATGTATATCAGTTATGTTTCAGTCCAAGTGAAAATTAGATTTTCTTTAAATTCTAGTTAACTTTTTTTTCAGAATTCCCACACAGTCATTTTCCAATCATCACATTATGCTCTCATGCTATGTTCAGCCCTGCATATGATGAAAGCAGATGTTTCTGGTGTAAACAGCCATCCACTCTGCAATCCCAGATCTAATCTAGATAGTCTAGATTATTTTACAATGCCACAAACTGAATGCACAGTGCTCAGTCACCCAAAATTGTTCTTTGCTAGAGAAGCAGCTTCTAGTGCTTAGTGCTTCTTGCTTAGCTTCTTAGTGAAGCTAAACAAGATCACATCAAATACCTGTACAATTAGCACAGGGGCCCCCCAAGGCTGTGTGCTCTCCCCACTTCTCTTTTCTCTGTATACCAATGACTGCATCTCCAATGATCCATCTGTTAAGCTACTGAAGTTCGCAGATGACACAACAGTGATTGGTCTCATTCGAGACAATGACGAATCCGCATATAGACGAGAGGTCGAACGATTAGCCTTATGGTGCAACCAAAACAATCTGGAACTGAACACACTCAAAACCGTAGAAATGGTGGTAGACTTTAGGAGAAACCCTTCCATACTTCCACCTCTCACAATACTAGACAACACAGTATCAACAGTAGAAACCTTCAAATTTCTAGGTTCTATCGTATCGCAAGACCTAAAATGGACAGCTAACATCAAAAACATCATTAAAAAAAGACAGCAAAGAATGTTCTTTCTGCGCCAACTCAGTAAGCTCAAACTGCCCAAGGAGCTGCTGATTCAGTTCTACAGAGGAATTATTGAGTCTGTCATTTGCACCTCTATAACTGTCTGGTTCGGTTCTGCAACCCAACAAGAAAAACACAGACTTCAGAGGATAATTAGAACTGCAGAAAAAATAATTGCTACCAACCTGCCTTCCATTGAGGACCTGTATACTGCACGAATCAAGAAGAGGGCCGTGAAAATATTTACAGACCCCTCGCATCCTGGACATAAACTGTTTCAACTCCTACCCTCAAAACGACGCTATAGAGCACTGCACACCAGAACAACTAGACACAAGAACAGTTTTTTCCCGAAGGCCATCACTTTGCTAAACAAATAATTCCATCAACACTGTCAAACTATTTACTGAATCTGCACTACTATTAATCTTCTCATAGTTCCCATCACCAATCTCTTTCCATTTATGACTGTATGACTATAACTTGTTGCTGGCAATCCTTATGATTTATACTGATATATTGACCATCAATTGTGTTGTAAATGTTGTACCTTGATGAAGGTATCTTTTCTTTTATGTACACTGAGAGCATCTGCACCAAGACAAATTCCTTGTGTGTCCAATCACACTTGGCCAATAAAAATTCTATTCTATTCTATTCTATTCTAGAATAAAAACACAGGTTTAAAATGAAAACCTTTCAAAATATATGCATGCTGTATAATTTCTTTTCTGGTTCAATGGCTTTGTCTGATAAGCCAAAGAAAAAAAGTGTCTGTATGTTTCTGCATCTGTGTATTTTCTAAAATACTTTTACACCTTATAACAGTTACTAAAAATGCCCAAGGAATAGAAGAGAAGAGAAGAGAAGAGAAGAGAAGAGAAGAGAAGAGAAGAGAAGAGAAGAGAAGAGAAGAGAAGAGAAGAGTTGGAAGGGACCTTGGAGGTCTTCTAGTCCAACCCCTGCTTAGGCAGGAAACCCTACACCACTTCAGATAAATGGTTATCCAATCGCTTCTTAAAAACTTCCAGTGTTGGAGAATTCACAACTTTTGGAAGCAAGTTGTTCATGTGATCTTGATTCTATCCCTCTATTTATTCAGCCTAGAACTGTGTTGACTTTTTTGACAGCTGTAGCACACTGTTGCTGGCTCCTATTTAAGTGATTGTCCGCTAGGACTCCGAGATCTCATCTTGGAGTTGTCATATGAGAAAAGAAATTAACATGTCTCAGAAGTAGTAAGTGCCCATGGTTTTTGTGATGTCCAGACAACTAATATGAAAAGGAGTGAAGTGAAAGAATTTTAGGCATGAGCAAACAAGGAATATGATGCTGCTGTTTAATAATCAGAAAATGAGGTTCATGGGTACAGTCAACAGTAATATTTTTAAAAATCTTTTGGATGTGTTAGATTATATCTCCCACTACCTCCAGCAAGGAAGACAAAACTAGTTGGAGATTTGGGGAACTGTAGCCCAACATATATATATAAATGGTCAGCCTGGGAAAGTCTGATATAAGAGGATATTTTGACAGAAAGAGGAAATGGTTCAAAGCAATTAATCTAATTGAAGATTCGGGTATTTGGACTTGGACCACCTTAGAGACTAATGTTTGGAATCTAGCTTTTGCTTTTCATTTGTTTTCCACTTGCTGTAGAGTTTGTCTCCCAGTTGATGTTAGGATAATTAAACTCCCCCTTACTACAATGGTGTGTTTCCTGTATACCTTAACTAACTGATTAGAAAAAAAGTTCATCCATTTCCTTTGCTTGGTTGAGTGATCTATAGTTTACACATATAACAATGTCATTTCTTTTTCCTCTAATTTTCACCCAAATGCATTAAAGAAGGCTTTCATCCATGATGCTGTGTATTTCTGTAGGGATGTAGTGATTTTTTACATACAATGCAACTCCCCCTCCACTTTGGGGCATCTGTTTTGTTGTTTTTTTATTTCCTTCTAGCAGTACATTCCAATCATAGGCTCCATCCCTCCAAGTTTCAGCAATGGCAACAATAACTACTATGCTCTTGCTCCTATGTACTATGATTTCAAGGTCACCTTGTTTGTTCCCCGTACTTTGAGCAATGGTGTATAGAAATCTGAGCCCTTTATGACTGACTTTGTGTTTGCCTCCTATTTCTCCTATTTTATCCCCTTCCTTCTCACCACTCCATTCTTTGCTGTCTGGTTATTTGGGGATTTATGTCTCCTAATGATTCATCTCCCTCCCCTTCCAATTTTACTTTAAAGCCCTTTGGATAAGCAGAGACAATTATTTTCTAAACACATTCTTCCCAGTTGTTTTTTTTATTTCTTTTTGTCACAACAGTATACACAAACAATTGTCATAGATAAAACAACATATTTTGAAGAAAATATACATATATGTATAAAAATATGCATCAACTATATCAATTTGATATGATGAAGGGAACAATAGGACAGGAACGGTAGGCACTATTGTGCTCTTATGCACGCCCCTTAAAGTCCTCTTAGGAATGGGGTGAGGTCAATAGTAGACAGTTTTTGGTTGAAGATTTTGGGATTTTGAGTAGAGACTATGGAGTCAGGTAATGAGTTCCAAGCATTAACAACTCTGTTACAGAAGTCATATTTTCTGCAATCAAGTTTGAAGCAGTTGACATTTAGCTTGAATCTATTTTTTGCTCTTGTAATATTGCGATTGAAGCTGAAGTAGTCTTTTATAGGAAGGATATTGCAATAGATGATTTTGTGTGTTAAACACAGGTCATGTCGAAGTCGACGGAGTTGTAAGTTTTCTAATCCCAGGATTTCAAGTCTGTTGGTATAAGGTATTTTGTTGTTTTCGGAGGAGTGAAGAACTTTTCTAGTAAAATATTTCTGGACTCTTTCTATTGTATTTATGTCAGAGATGTGGTATGGGTTCCAGACGGATGAGCTGTATTCAAGAATAGGTCTGGCGAATGTTTTATATGCTCTAGTTAGTAGTGTAGAGTTTTTAGAAAAGAAACTGCATAAAATTAGGTTTACAACTCTTAGGGCTTTTTTTGCTATGTAGTTGCAGTGAGCTTTGGCATTAAGGTCATTTGATATGAGAACTCCAAGATCTTTGACAGGGTGGGGGTCATCAGTTAGGTAATGTCCATCAAGTTTGTACTTGATGTTAGGATTCTTTTTTCCAATATGTAAGACTGAGCATTTGTTGGTTGAGATTTGGAGTTGCCAAGTTTTAGACCAATCGGAAATTAAGTCGAGGTCTTCTTGAAGGGTAGAAGTATTATTAGTGGTATTAAATAGTTTGACATCGTCAGCAAAGAGAACACAATAACTTGAGATGAGGTAACTTGTGAGGTGTAATCCAGCTCCTGCCAGAAGCCCTTCCTGTAGGTAATGTCTAGGAATCCAAAGTTCACTCTATGGCACAATCCCTTCAGCCACTGATTTACTTCTAGAATTTTCCATTCCCTCATTAGATGTTGACCTTCTGTTGGAAGTACAGACGAGAACATCATCTGCGCTCCTAACTTTGGATTTCCTGATATTGTTTTCATTGTGTCATTTGTCCCAACATGAAAGAATAGACAGAAATAATATTCCATGGATGATTATTTTTATAACCCTCTCCGCCAATCTTTGATATTTGCACCTAGGAGGCAATATATCTCACTTGATAAATTGTCTGGCCCACAAATTGCTGATTCAATTCTTTTAAGAAGTGAACCTATCACCAACAAATGCCTTTTTTTTCTTTAGGGAATATCAGCTACTTTCCTTCTTATAAAGGAAAATATTTATAGCTAGAGTCAGTGATGGGCTGCAAGAGGTTTAACAACTGGTTCTATGAGCATGCCTAAAGTGCTTGTGCGCAGTGTTCAAAATACAGCAATTTGAAGCTCAGCTGCTTACCTTCTAAGGCAGCCCCGGTAAGTAGAACAGCAGAGGCGTGGAAATCAGCTGTGCCACGTGAATCAACGGAGCTAGAAAGAAGGAAATATAGGACAGGATAGGGCAGGGGCAGCTTATTGGAACTACCGGTTCCTCCGAACTGGCAGCAGCCCATCACTGGCTAGAGTTGAAATGAGAAGTCCTTGGTGCTCTCTGAGTTTTGTTTTGTTTTTTGCAGGCATTTCATTACCCAAACTAGATAACCTCATCAGTGCTATTGATATTACCTAATTTGGGTAATGAAACATCTCCAAAAAAACAACCAAGAACTCCCACTTTTCTTCTTGTTACTGCAACACTTGATAAAGTCCTTTCTTCAGATGCCTGCATATTTTCTTCCTGGGGGAAGCTGTGAAATCAATTGCTCAGCTTCAGTGGGTCTGGACCTGACCCGGCTGGAATACACAGTTTTCTTGATTTTTTTTTAGTCTCTGAGTGACATACTGCTATCACTTTACCTCTGTGGCTCCATTATTCCAGGTGGTTGTTTGTTCCTTTCTGTGTTTACTTTGGATGTAAACTTTTGCTTTTACTAGGAGTTCTTCATCTTCCTAAGGGCCTCTGGTGGCTCAACAGACTAATGCAGTCTGTTATTAACAGCAGCTGCTTGCAATTACTGCAGGTTCAAGTCCCACCAGGCCCAAAGTTGACTCAGCCTTCCATCCTTTATAAGGTAGGTAAAATGAGGACCCAGATTGTTGGGGGCAATAAGTTGACTTTGTATATAATATACAAATGGATGAAGACTATTGCTTGACATAGTGTAAGCCGCCCTGAGTCTTCGGAGAAGGGCGGGATATAAATGCAAAATTAAAAAAAATTGAATCTCAGTTTCTCAGTCTCTTGGTTGAATCCCAAGCTAGTTTGCAAATCACTATGGGGCTAATCTGTTTCCATGGCAATGTTATTCTTCTTTCAAAAGAAAAAGAAAAAGTTCGATGTTAATGTAAAAAGAAAAAGGGGAAAAAAGGAGCTTCTCTCCTGTATTTCCATAATTCACTTGGAGTAAAAATAAGGAAAAGGTTCTCTGTAAGAGCTTCCTCCTACTTTGTCTTCCTGAGACTGCCTGCAAAATGGCATGATTGGGGCCCCACTTTCACCTCAGCAAAGACTGCTGAGTCTTCAGAGCAGCTCTTGCCTCGAGAACTTGGTGGGACTGAGTCAAGTTTGGTGGGAGCCCAGAAAGAGAGGCTCCTTCCTTGAGCGTAAGGAGTAAAAAGTAGGTTTCACACATAAATAGCCAACCAGTACACAGGGTACTGCCCCTTAGCAAAGTAGCTAGAACTTTGGAAAGTGGGTGGGTGATGGGAAAAGTATTGGGTGATGGGAGACAGTTTAAAATCCTAGGGGCTTTGCACCCACTTTGGCTTTGGGTTGACTTGAGGCAGCACCACAGAGCTGAGGGGTGAAGAAATGAAATTGGGATGGGACAGTAGCAGCCCCTCCTTCTCTTTATTCCACCCCCTCCTCCTCCTCCTCCTATTTTCCTTTTTTCCATCTTCACCTTTTCTTTCTTCTCCTTTTCTTCCTATTCTTTAGCACTGCTACTACCATTTGTATATTCTTCTCCTGCACCTTCATTCTCTTCCTCCTCCTTTCCATTCTTTTTCTTCTACCTTAGTAGTTGCATGAGAAAAAAATGCTGCACATTCATCAGTAGCAGGTTCCCCAATACCGTGCTGCTACTGACACTGACACCATCCTTAAATTCTTTTCCTCCTTCTCTTTTACCTTCACTTTATTTTTCTCCTCTTTCTTCCACCTTAGCAGCTCAATTTTCATGAAGTTATTTGTATACACTGGATCAGTGAATGAGTGAAGTGTAAGGGGCGTGCATAAGAGCACAAGCTTGCCTACCGTTCCTGTCCTATTGTTTCCTTTCGTTATATCCAATTAATATAGTTATTACATACTCATATATATGCTTATATATTGTATAGTTATTTCATGCTTATGCTTATATATACTGTGACAAAATAAATAAAAATAAATAAATAAATAGGTGTAGGGCACCTTGATCAGAATGGGGCAGAGTCAAAGGAGACTAGTTTTTTTCTGCTCTACCACCAGAAGTGAGAATTGTTCCTACCTTTTTGCCCTTAAAACTTGGTTTTGCTAGTTGGCTTGCGGCCACGAGAAGGTGCTCAGTGCTGGTGATGATTAATAGGGTACTGCCCATCTCCTTGGTTCAGGGTTTTTTGCAGTTTTAAATTTTTAATATGCATAGTTTGAAAATTTTTGTTTTTCTTTCTTTTTTTTTTTGTTAGGCAAGCTGCCCATATTCACCCTATTGGGAAGATGAGTGGTACGTTTAATAAATAAACAACTAAATACAGGTAGTCCTCAAGTTACTGCAGGTAATGAAGCCTGCCAATTACATTCGTAGCCTGAGAATTAATTGAAGTGAATCATGTAATACTCGGGGGGGGGGGGTCATCACTTAACTTTGAATGGTCACTAAGTGAACTGTTGTAACTCAAGGATTAACTGTAAACACCAAACATGCCAACCAGTTTAAAGAGCAAACCGATTAATTGGTGTACATTACCTGTGCTTGATAATATAATTGTGACATTAGGATGTTAAATGTCAAATCAGTGTAGAAGCTGAAAGTTGACTAAAGCATTGAATGGTAAACATTTAATGTAATGTGACCTAACAAGTTCTTAGATATAATAATAATAATAACAACAACAACAACAGAATTGGAAGGGACCTTGGAGGCCTTCCAGTCCAACTCCCTGCCCAGGCAGGAAACCCTACACCATTTCAGACAGATGGTTATCCAACATTTTCTTAAAAATTTCCAGTGTTGCAGCATTCACAACTTCTGCAGGCAAGTCGTTCCACTTATTAATTGTTCTGTCAGGAAATTTCTCCTTAGTTCTAAGTTGCTTCTTTCCTTGATCAGTTTCCAACCATTGCTTCTTGTTCTACCCTCAGGTGCTTTAGAGAACAGCCCGACTCCCTCTTCTTTGTGGCAACCCCTGAGATATTGGAACACTGCTGTCATGTCTCCCCTAGTCCTTCTTTGCCAATAAATAGGAGTATGTGATATGAAGCAGGTAGCCTACAGAAATGACAATGGGCTGTCCAAGCTGCACAACAACACTGGACAACAACAATCCTCAATTGGATACTAACTTATCTTAAAATATCCAAATGTCCAAATACTTGACAGATACTGCATTTGAAGGTGTTAACTAGACACAGCTTGCTTCCTGTTAAAGTAGTTGGAAAGCGGCTGAAAAGGCCTTTGACTTGCAGTGAATTTTAGCTAATAAGGTATGAATTATAGATACAGATATATAGATACATATCTATAGAAATTATAGATGTAGCTATAAAACTCTTTACAAGGTTCCTATATGGGCAAGTCCTAGACATACAACAGAGAATATAAATATAGAACAGAATCAGGAAATGATTACATATAAAGATCTTTTGTATACTGAAAGAGGTAATTTGCAATTAAAATCTCTGCACGTACTAAAAGAAGAAGGGGAAAATTATACTTGGTTTCAATACGAGCAATTACGTGCTAGATGGAAGGAAGATCAGAAAATTGGTATAGAGCAGAACGAGGGAAATTTGGTAAAGCAAATTAGAAATCAGTCTCAGGAGCATATAAAGAGATTGTATAATGTGTTACTTGAAATAGATTCTGAAAGGGACTTGGTAAAGGACTGTATGATAAAGTGGGCACAAAATTTTCAGGAGCCAATATTATTGGAAACTTGGGAAAAAATTTGGGTTAGAAATGTTAAATTCACGCAGGCACAGAATCTGAGGGAAAATTTTTATAAAATGTTTTATAGATGGCATTTAGATCCTAAAAAATTATCGTGTATCCAGATATGCAAGCAAAATGTTGGAGATGTAATTGTGATGACGCTACATATTTTCACATTTGGTGGACTTGTAAGGATATAAAGGCCTTTTGGATAAAAATTTGGTGGATTTTACAAAATGTTTTGAAAAAGAAGATAAAGTTCCTGCCGCAATTTTTTCTGTTGGGAATTATTACGGACTGTACAGTAATTGAGACTAAATTGATTTTAAATCTAATAACAGCAGCAAGATTACTAATAGGACAATACTGGAAGAAAAAAGAAGTACCTACAATAGAAGAATGGATATTGAAGGTTGCCAATTTGGCTGAGATGGCGAAGATATCAGCCTTTTTGAAAGACAATACGCAAGAGATACTTAAAGGAATGGAAAAAATGGATTGACTATATTCAACATTATAACGGCCGGGTTATCTACGGGACCGCCTACTGCTACCGAATACCTCTCACCGACCCGTGCGCTCTCACAGAGAGGGACTCCTCAGGGTGCCGTCGGCGCGACAGTGTCGTCTGGCGACGCCCAGGGGAAGGGCCTTCTCTGTGGGGGCTCCCGCCCTCTGGAATGAACTCCCCCCAGGACTCCGTCAACTTCCGGACCTCCGAACCTTTCGTCGCGAGCTCAAAACTCACTTATTCATCTGCGCAGGACTGGGTTAGTTTTTTAATTAATGGGTTTTTAATGAGTTTTTAGTATTTATCCTAAATTTTTAATCTCGGCCAATTGAATAAGTTTTTTTAATTGTATTTTAATTGTAATATTATTGTATTTTTATCTGGCTGTGAACCGCCCTGAGTCCTTCGGGAGAAGGGCGGTATAAAAATTTAAATAATAAATAAATAAATAAATAAATAAATGTAGATATCAGACTAAGAGTTATCAGACTGTTTTTGAATGATTATGATGTATTATTTTTGATTGTTTTCGGGGGAAGTTAGGAATTGATGATTGTAGGGGTATAATTAAGTTGGGATGGAAATTTTTTAGCATATGTTTGTTTTATTTTTAACTATATCTTGTGCTCGTTCCGGGAAGTCGGGGAGGGGTTGTGAAGGGAGGGGGGAGGGGAGGGGGGGGAAATTTTCTGTAAAACTTTTTGAATTAAAAAAAAAAAGAATAAACAAAGCAGATATATTGTGGGGAGGAAAAAAAAACCTCTTTACAGGCGTTAAAAGAACAAGTTCAGATTTAGATAAACGTAATCTTCAGTTATCAAACTTCTGCATGCCTTGAAGTTTGCAAAAAACTTGTGAGGTATATATGTATAGTCATATAACGTATATGACATATAATGGTTAAGATTGAACCTTGAATTATGGCAATTTGATTTCTGCTATAAATTTACAAGGTTGCTTTAGGCAACGTGTTATCCCACAATCTCAGGTCCCTTCATGCAATATATAAGAATAAAAGTGACCTACTTCATAGTAATGGTATAAGGACAGAAAAATGGAAATCTTGATGATATAGATGTTCTCATTGTAGACAGAAGATAAAGAATTATTCTTCAGCAAAAAAAAAACCAACCTTAAAAATTTCAAGATACTAGGAAAGATTTCTAAAAAATATGATGTTGTAGAATCCCCTCATGTTGACTGATTCTAGTGATTTGAACCTAATTCTATTTTCATGATTATCAGATTTGTTATTTTCCATATGTTTCATGTTTATTATAAGGCAATTTAAAGTAACTAAGTAACTAAGAAATACATTTTTATAATGACATTGGCAGCAAATATCAACATGAGCGAAGAACTGTCAAGTTTCTGGATTTTTGCTATTACAAATCCAAGTTATGTAGATTTCTGCAGGAATATAAAAATTATCAGGTATATTTGCCAATTGTGTGCCAACATAATAAGGAATTAATGTGAAGACAAGAAGAATACTTTAAGGGTATAATCATTAAGTAACACTAGAAAATGCTTAATCATGCAAATGCTGCATCTTGTCAATTGTGGAGCTCTCCTGAAAACAAGAGAGCCTCCAAATGCTCACTGCAAAAAATAGATCTTCATGGTTTTCCTGAACATTCATTGCAGAAAATGTCTAGATCTTTTGATGTAGATTATGTAAAGGTACGGGTATCTAAAATGCATGTCCACAGACATCCATATTTCTATCCATAGGAAAAATATCTGAATTATATAAATGTTCAGAAATACCAAGATAGATATTAATGTTCCCTTTAAGTTAGGTGTAGATGCACCTTCATACAGATAGTAAATTTGGTCCACGGGGCAAAAAATAATAAACACAAGCTATTTTTGCCAATACCTTATTCATCATCTCTTCCTGTGATTACAGTAAAGCTTCCACCATTGTGCTCCCAGTGCCTACCTTACATTTTGCTGGATGGGAAAACAGCTACAAACTATCACTGCAACTCAGGAAATTTTTCCTTAGTTCTAAGTTGCTTCTCTCCTTGATTAGTTTCCACCCATTGCTTCTTGTCCTACCCTAAAGTGCTTTGGAGAATAGCTTGACTCCCTCTTCTTTGTGACAGCCCTTGAGATATTGGAATACTGCTATCATGTCACCCCTAGTCTTTCTTTTCATTAAACCAGACATACCCAATTCCAGCAACCATTCTTTATATGTTTTAGCCTCCAATCCCCTAACCATCTTTGTTGCTCTTTTCTGCACTCTTTCTAAGAGTCTCAACATCTTTTTTACATCGTGGTGACCAAAATTGGGTGCAGTATTCCAAGTGTGGCCTTACCAAGGCATTATAAGGTGGTATTAACACTTCACGTGATCTTGATTCTATTCCTGTTTATGCAGCTTAGAACGGTGTTGGCTTTTTTGGCAGCTGCTACACACTGCTGGCTCATATTTCAATGGTTGTCCACTAGGACTCCAAGATCCCTCTCACAGTTACTACTATTGAGCAAGGTACCACATATACTGTACCTGTATAGAATGGGGAAAGAATGGGGAGAGACGAATATATCTGAATAACATAAATGCTATAATACTATATAAATACTATAATGTGAAATTAATTAACATGGTTACATAAGAAACTTTTTATAATAATGAAGAAGCTTTAATGTCCATCAAACATAGAATAGCAAAAACATGGAAATTACACAAACCTGATTGTATTTTTCTCCGAAATACATGTCTGAAGCACAGGAAAAATCATGCTTCCTCTTTCATATAAACGGATACAAACTGGTAAACGGATGCAAACTTCAAAAGAATCTAAAGCTAGAGCTATAGCCCTTTGGATATCAACCAGTATAGAGTTTTGTTTGCAAATACAGCAAATGTAAGTTTATTTTTTTAAAAGATATGGTACAAGAAATGATGTCAAGTTCAACCTATCATCCAAAACAATTTTACATTCTTTAAACTTTCTCCAGAGGTAATATTGTTATTGCAGAATATTTCAAGATGGTTATAGATATAAACATGGATTGTTTTAATCATATATCTGAATTTAAAATATAGTAATTTCGTAAATATAAAAAGTTAGTTAAAATATGGTTGACTGATACTTGGTGAGAAAAGACTTCTACAGGTAGTCCTCAATTTGTGATTTATTATCATAATTGGAATCAGAATTCCTTCGCTAACAACGTAGTCAGAAAGCATGATATCACATGACTGCATTACTTAGCAATAGCAATCCTGGCAATCTGTTGTTGTCATTAACCAAAATCCACAGGTGGTTAGTTGAGGACCCACTGCAATCCAAGCGATTCCAGCCTTGCTCTCTCCCACAGGTAAGGGATTGCATCCAACTCCCCCCACCTGCCTATCTTCCCATCTCTATCCTTTTGGCTGCCCTGTATGCTACCTTGAGAAACAGCAAGGTACTATGAACTTTTGATAAAAACTCTAAATTATTAATGTAACAAAGCAATAAAGCAATTATATTTTCACACGTTAAACTATTTATTAAGACTATCACTCAAAAGCTTCATTAAGGGAAATTATTAAAATCCTGGCTGTCATCTCAAACATGCCTACAGGTACTCCTCAACTCACAACAGTTCATTTAGTGCCTATTCAAGGTTACGGCATTGAAAAAAAATGACTTATAACCGTTTTTTACACGACTATTACTTCCCCATGGTCATGTGATCAAAATTCAGACGCTTGGCAACTGACTCATTTATGAAGCTGCAGTGTCTCAGGGCCATGTGATCACCTTTTGCGACCTTCTGACAAGCAAAGTCAATGGGGAAGCCAGATTCACTTAATAATTGTGTTACTAATTTAACTATGATTCACTTAACAACTGTGGCAAGAGAGTTCATAAAATGAGGCAAAACTCGCTTAACTGTTTTGCTCAACAAAACAGTTTTGAGATTATAAATCGAGGACTACCTGTATTTCATTTCATTTTTAAAAAATGTAAAATTCACCATCTGACTCTCACTAAAGCAATTATCAATTAAATTAAATATCATTAAATATCAAAGATACTTCACAGTTTTATACATCCAGGAAATTATTCAATATTTTCCAAATTGGCTTCAGAATGAAAATAAGCATTATTAGCTTCTAGCTATTCAAAAAGAATTATTGTGTGTAAAATATCAACACCCCTTTTTGTATAGAATATTTGCAGTTCGAAAGCAAGCAATAAATTTATTTTAGTAGTCACTTTTTATGCCATTCTTTTTAAAATAAATAAACAATACCAGGAGCAAAGCAAAAGTGTTTGCAAAAATATAAGCAATTTAACATATGTATGCTTGCAGGTCTTGTGCAAAATTCAAAGGTTTTATAAAATGTTTGGCATATGCAGATTTTGAAAACAGGAATTTTGCATTAAACCCCAGATTAGCCTTATTATGTAAGCAAATTAAAGAAGTTGCACAAAGAATTGTTAATAGTTTATTATTAATTGCTAGCCAATTTATAGATCTTATAGATCACATAAGGGAAATAAGAATCTTTCAATGACAGCTTGGATTCTGCAATGTTGGCCAACAGACATAATAGAGAAGTTGATGGGGAGGGGGAAAGTAAAGCTAAGCAAGTTGGTATAATTTTACTGAATATGCACAAGGTGGTATTTATATACTCCTAATGCACTAGCAACCCATGATCAGATATTAGTTGAAAGAACTAGTGAACGTTTTCTGTACTTGTTAATATCGTTAACATATTTGAAAGTTCTATTCGTGCAAAAAATATTAATATTAAACTATTTTAAGTTTAGTATTTTTTTAGAAAAATAAAGACGTGTGAAACCAAATGGAGAAAAGGAGCAGAAGAAAACCTCTTGAGGAAAATGTGAGGTATAATTCTAGCAATTCAAATAAAATACAAATATGGCACATTCTCGAACTAAATTTCCAATAAGCCAGTCATGGCAAGTCTGTAGTCCAATCCTCCTGGAGAGTACCTGTTGAGAAAACTGTTTCCATGGGTAAACACAAAAAGCCCGAAATCAAAGAGCACTTTCCACGCTCACACGCTAAGCCTTAGTGACTAAGGTATAAACTGATTAACGATGAAGGTGTCGCAAGAATCCTCGACGGTTTGGCAGATCAACGTAATAACTCTTTCAGAAAGAAATGAACACTCCACGGTGATCTCAATTTCCAAATGCTAAGAACCGTCGCCTCTTAGACTGCAGGGAGTCAGTCAGCTCTCCTTTCTTCCTTCTTCTCTTCATCTCTACCCGTCTCCCGACCAACGCCTCCTTTCTCCTCAGCATCTTCCGCTCACAATTCAATTACGACGCCCCGAGCTCTGCCGTAAACGGTCTCCTTCGCCTCGAGCTCGCCTCCTGACGTCATCTAAAGCTGCCGCCCAATGAGAGGTAAGGCTTAAGTATAGAACCAGTCCTCGTGAATGCTATTTGAAGACATTGGGGCATGGAAAAAAAAAAAAAAGGTCGAGGCGGGAAGAAATAGAGGTGGGGATGGGGCGGGACAAGATTAAGGGAGACGGTCCTTCTGTTCCAATTAAAAAAACGGCTACTTTCCCTTCTCTCTTACACTTAAGTACGTTCACTCTCCTCCACTCCTGTACTGCGGAAAGAGTAAGAACGAGAGGGGGGAAAAGAGCTAGGCTTCCCCCACAAGAGCTTCGCGCGTTCGAAAGGGGTAGTGTAAGCAAGATGGATGTCCCGGTTAACCAATGAAACGCCGAGATCTATTATTTGCCTATAACCCCGTTAGATGGTGTATGAGTGTATGCGGATCCCCTTCTACTTTGAAGCTCCCTCCTCCTTTCCGTCATTTCTTGGAGCCAATGGGAAGGCAGGGCGGCTTGGGGTGGAGGCTTTCCCCCTCCCCTCCCGCACGCTCGGAGGCGCCATGGGCTGAAAACTAAACCGAGATGGAATCTCCCAGTCTGAACCGGTTTGAGCCGGTTCCGAGTCTGTGGCACTAGAGGAGGAGGAGCGGGAAGAGCGGAAGGAGAAGCAGCAGCAACGAAGGAAAGCGAGAGCCGGGGGGGAAACGAAAGAGCGAGTGAGAGCGAGGGGGGGGATTGTGTCCGAGAGAAAGAAAAGCAGTCGCCCCACGCACTCGGTTCCTTTGCCGCCTTTACCGTGTGGGGAGGGGCGGGCGAGCGAGAGAGGAGGAACTGCTGGAGGGCGCGCGTGTGCGAGGAAGCAGAGCGGGGTTCATTAAGCGCAGGAGTGGATTGGCAGGAGGAGAAGCAGGGGTTTAAAATAGAAGGGACGGGGTTAGGTATGAACTGAGGGGAAAGCAACCCGTGCAGTGTGAGAGCGTGAGGAAAGAAAGGGGGAGGCACTTCAGCCAAAGACTGGCCGTCTGACTGACTCCCGAGAATTGGGTGGTTGAAAAGTGCTTCTGAGTTTTTAAAAATTTAGGGACTCCCAAAACAGACGTGGGGGGGGGTCTAGCCAATTGAGCGTTTTTTAGCTTCCCCGCCTCTTTAATTTTGGAGTGGGAAGGAGCGTGGTGTGGGTGTGTTGTAGGCCCCTAAATTTCCCCCCCTCCTCCCAAATTGGCAGATCTCCCTCAACTTCAGTGTTCAGCCTGACTGCTTACCAGAATAAGGGAGTCTCCTTAAAATCGCTCTGTTTTAATATATAAGAAGTATTGTTTATGTGAGGGGGGGGTGTAGAAACGCCCCCTCCAACTTAAGGTTTTAAGGAAAGGGCGGGAGAGGGAAACCGGTGGAGAGTACCTTCTTTCTTGCCTGGTGAAAGAACTTGCCTTGAATCAGATCGCATCCCCACCCTCCTTGTGTGTCTTTTCGGGGTGGTTGGAAAAGGGGGTGAATCTTGGGTACACATTTGAATGGACGGCCAAGCCCTGGTTTTTTCTATGGGCGAATTTGTAACTTTAAGAAGCAGAAAGTGATTTGTGTGTTGTTGTCCTCTCAGCCCTTTTTTTTTGTAATTCACCTTTCCATCCCCATTTGTTAGTAAGTTGGAGAGTTGGGGGGAGGGTGGGTGGGCTTTGAATGACTTTTGGACTGCTTATGAAAAGAGAAAGATCACCTTTCTTTTGTATCTGTGTGGTGGGGAGTTGAGAAGGAAGGAAGGCTGGACAGATCTCTTCACTCCTCCTCCTCGTGCTTTTTAGCTTTGCTTGGATTTCTTTTTTTTTTTTTAACTGCTCCTCTCCACTACTTGCCTCTCTAGAAGAAATAGTTGTGATACTCAATTAGGTAAGTGAGAGCTTTCAATTAATGAAAACACGTGCATGGGACATTAAATTGGAAAGGGAGGGAAGAGGGTTTGCTGAAGAAAGTTGGGGTGTAGAGGAAAGCAATCCCCTGAGAAATCAACTGGAACTCTTGTGGAAGGGGCTAGATGTGAAAAGATCTACTGGAAAGATTGCTTTATGCTTAGCAATTCTCAAATGCATTTCAGTTTTTATTTGAAATAATGGTTCTCATCCCCTAGGCCTAAACTGTATACTGTAAACTCTGTGTGATAATCTTGTCGTTTCCAAGGAAAACAAAAATGGGGAGTGCTAAGTACGAAGCATTTTCGAGATATAGAGATATAAGCGGGTCGTTCTTGAAGACTTGTACTTGCACCACATGGAAAGCAGAAAGAGAAAGGGGCGTGTATCTCAAAGAGACATAGGGCTTCAATAGGTGCCAGCTTTGGAGCAAGACGAAGTTCAAAGAAGATGCTTGGGAAATCGGAAATAATAGTAATCAGACAAGGAAAGAAAATGTAGCAGGTTCCAGCAACCTAGGCCATCCTTGGAGCATGGCGGTGGGACTGGAGCAAAGCAGCAAGTGTAGGTTAGGAAACTGGAGCTGGATACTAAAACGTAAGCGGGAGAGAGAAGGGCCTGGCGGGAGATGAAAGGAGGACCTTTTCTTATAGGTAGATGAAGGACAAGGCGGGAGACTGGGACCGGATAGAGAAAAGAATGAGCGTTATCTGTGAATTATTAGGAGTGGAAGTTTCCAGAAATATTTTTTGTGTGTCTCCGTGCAGCAGTATTGAAACGTCCGCCTGGATCACGTGGGGGCCCTGTATAGAAAGCAGGGAAAGAGGAGGGAGGGGCTGCAGCGGCCCTGCTGTGCTCTTTACTGGTCTTAGGGCGGAAAAGAAATAATCTCTGCGTGGTCCGATCTGTGCTGAAAAACGAAATCTCCTTGGGAAAATTCTGAAAATAAACTCAACAATTTATAGCTTAGTTGTATGTCAGTAGTGTGGATGTCGCATGTTCTGCGGCGTGTCTGCTTATTGGGGAAGGGCGGCAGCCAAGGCCTAACCAATGGGTGTGTGTATGTGTATAAGAGTGAACGTAGCGGTCTCCCTTGGATGTATCCCATGTGCGTATGGTTTCTGTGTTTATGTTACTGGCCTATTTCTGATTAAGCCTTAAGTTCTTTAATTAGCTAATTTTTCTGTTAAGTTAATTTCTTGTTCCGAGGAAACGTCTCTATGGGAGGGGCAGACTGCAGTCCTTAAATACTATATTTTGGACTTCGTTAAAGGTTTTTCATTTTACACAGCTTATCTGACTAGATTTTATACGAAGTACCTAATTTGAACAAATATAAAACTTCAGGAGGGCTACGTTTAGTAGCAGCACACTGATAACTAAAGATAAATTGGTTATGCTGAATTGAAGTTAATGGAATTAAGAAAGGAAGTGCAGAGAGAGAGATGTTCTTAAATTGTAAGTTTGCTAACCCTCAACATTAAAGGATGGTTGTCCAAATTTATTTCAAATGATATTGTATTCTTTTCAAATTATTAGATGTATACATATTACCGATAAATTAGATATACTGATTAGAATAGTTAACTTTATGTATAATTTTTAAGCTTGCAATTTTAAGAGTTTTTTCACTTTAATTACCTTTTGTAATTAGTAAATATATGCAGCATTAACATCGTTAAAATATCTAGATCTTACAGTAGTAGTGATCTACCCTTGCCCTTTTGTACTATTAGAAGCAGCTACATCATTTTAATAAGCTCCTGTGATAAGAATGTTTCCATTCCATTGATTAAGTTTATAATATGCAATCATACCATATGACTGCTTCTTATAAGCCATCATTCCTTGTGATACTGGAGTTTTTTCTTCTGTTCAGTCATACCAATTCTCTGAGACTGCCTGGATAGCCCTGCAGTTTTCTTGGCACGCTTTTTCAAGCCTCCTACCTAAGAAAAGTAACTGGCCAAGGTCATCCATCTAACTTTGTGCCTAAGGTGGGACTAGATGAAACTCATGGTCTCTCAGTTTCCAGCCTGACCACTACTCCAAACTTAGTTAAGGAAATATATTTTTCTTAAAGGAAAAGTAAGCATCAGTGGAAATTGCATGTAAGTGCCCACTACAAAGTTTCTATGTGCATATAAACTGCTCAAGAAAAGTATAACCGGGAATGGAAATAGTGCTTGTTGAGATTTAGAACTACAGAATTAAATACTTGAGAAAAGTGTTAGGTTAGGCCTGCTGAACTCAATGGGGAGGGGGTGTAGAGTGAATGAATGAGATTGCAGCCTTGTTTTGCCAAATTAAAACAACCTCATCATAATCATTATCTGTTTAGCTATTATTTCTTTTCACATTTATATTATGGATTCCAATAGAAAATATTAATGGGACTATTTCCAAAATAATATGAACCACTGGAACATAGGTAAGGCTCAGTCATAAACACAGTCCTTCCAATCTAGTATTCTGAAATCTGCTGAACTACAATTCCTTCATCCTCAATCAGTTATAATCAAGTGACAATATTTAGTAGGCATTGTAACCCATATTTCTGGTGGGCATCAGAGGAAAGCTATTACCCATATTTAATCTGGGAACATATCCTATTCAATTTAAGTAGAACTTTTGCATAGGGTAGGGTTAGTATACACATATATGATTCTTCCTTTAAAAGTTGGGAATGGGAATCATGGGTTTCTTAAAGGTAATATGTTAAACAGGCAACAGGTTTCCAACTGCTGATCATTTTAGTAAGCTTACAAAGAAGGCAAATCTTGCAATTCCCTCTAGTTTTCGAAAGGTGTTGCACTTCGATTCCACTAAAAATGAATTGCATTATTTATCAATACAAATATTTACAATAAAGGTAGATTACTAAAATTCAAACTTAATTTTGGGTATAATGTTTATTGATTTATTTTGTAAGAACATAACATTGAAGAGACTTCAGTTTCCCTCAGTAACTGGGTCATCAATGTATTCATGCAACATGCAGTGTTCAAACAATCTTGTGTTATGATTTAATTTTATGGCCTGGTTCAACAATGCCTTGAAACAAAACCTGTCCACCAATCATTCTAGTATTTGTGCCAGCCTAGCTGCTGAGAGGAAACCCCTCTGTTATCCCATTTAAAAAATTTATAATTTGGAATTGAATTTTGGTCCTTTCAGATATTTCATAGTCATAAATTCTTTAAAATGTCATCTTTGTAAAATACCTTGCTGAATATTTGAAAATTTAAAATTATTTTTCACTTGATTTGTGCTTTTTTTTTCAATTTCAGTAATCTATGCCAGCAATTATGACAATGTTAGCAGACCATGCAGCACGGCAGCTGCTGGATTTCAACCAGAAGTTGGATATAAATCTGTTGGATAATGTGGTGAACTGCCTGTATCATGGAGAAGGAGCCCAGGTAGAGTACATGATTGGAAATTAGATATCCATTAAGGGATTTAAGTATACTCAAATCTGCAAAGGAAGAAACAAGTTGTTCTCTTTAAGAATGATCTTGTAGCTTGACTTGTAGCAAAGCGACCTGAGGAAGTAGGAATATTGCAATAATAATATACAGCTTACACCAGTTAGTTTATGACTGTTCAAAGTTACAACTGCATTGAAAAATGTGACTTATGACAGTTTTTCAGATATGACCTTTGCAGCATCCCCGTGATCATGTGATTAAAATTCAGATGCTTGACAACTGGTTCATATGACCATTGCTGTGTCCCAAAGTCATGTGATCGGTTAACAACCGGGGTGCTAAGTTATCAACTGCAGTGATTCACTTAACAACTGTGGCAAGAAAGGTCATAAAATGGGGCAAAACTCAACTGTTTCACTTAACAAATTGGGGCTCAATTGTGGTTTAAGTTGAGGACTACCTGTACTATAATAATAGAATCAGAACACTTTAGAGAGAGTTTTTGTTAACATAATCTGTTGATGCCCATGTTCAGTACAGATTGCATCACAGTACTTGAACTGGAAGGCCAATAGGTTACTTAAACTTTTGGTGATCATTCTTTTAGTGTTATTGTTTGTGTGATCCAGTAGTGAATGAGACAAGTTCCTACTCACTTACCTGGGAAGAATTTGATTCTGTAACTCCTGAGAAAATAGACATGAATTTTGGGTTAGTTACCCTGGCCACCTGTTAGATTTTTGTCCTTTGTTAGTGAAGGCCTCCTGGGAAGAGGTAGTTAGGTCTCTCTGGTGGTGATTTCCTCTCTGAGGGAAGTCTTGGAGGAGGCAATGATCCCTCTAATGAAATAATCACTGGATCCAATAGTTCTGAATGCCCAATTTTCAACCTTCCCTTTTGGATGAAAGTTGGCTGTGGTCCTAGAGGAAAATGATTATCTGGTCTTTCTACAGTTAAGTTTCATACCAAGACATAGAATTGAGATGGCATAGCTCATACTTGATGATCTCTGGCATAGCTTGAAAAAGAATGGTGCAACCATCTTGGCTGTCTTGGGTCTCTTAGCTGTCTTAGATACAATTGATCATAGTATTTTGAAACCAACTAATAAGATTAAGTGTTGGAGGTACTATATTGTGGGGATTCTCCTTTCTCTTTGGCTTGATAAGTGGGGAGAAATTAAGTCCAAAGTTCTCAATCTACAGGGTGTCCTGGATTCAAAATCTATATAAGATCACAGGGTGAGGGTATCAGTTATCACAGTGTCTGGCATCATCAGTATTGATGATGCTCAATTGTATATCTTGATCCCTGGGTGACTGCATGAGGCTTTCAAGATTTTGTTAGTTTGTAGACGCAGTGGAGATATAGATGAGGAGGAACAGACTTGAAACCAACCCTAGCAGAACTAGGGTTGTTATAGGGTATCTGACCCTCAAAGATCCAGGGATTTTCCATTTCTTTTTCTGAATGGGATTGCAGTTCCCCACATGGAACAGATATGCAGTTCAGGAAGCTGGATTTTCAGCTTCTGCTTGAAATGCAGGAGCAGCTGTTGATAGGAAAGCCTTTGTACAAATCTGTCTGTGTGCCAATTATACCTTTTACTTCTTACAATCACTTAGGTCTTGGTTACTTCTCATGTGTACATTGCTATGCACTTTATTTGGGACTGCTGTTGGAAATTAGTTGAAGCTTCCACTGTTCCAGAGTGGTGGTACAAACAGATAGGGCAATGCCACAGTATATCCATCCACCTCTGTTTTGTGAGTGTATTACTTTCCATTAGTTTTCCGGATGCAATTCAAAATGCTGGCTCTAAGGGCCCTTTATAAGGCCTAGATATTTGAAGAATCATCTCTCTCTCATGGTATAAGCTCAGACAGTCACATGCTTAGGGTACCATTCATTAAGTATCTGATGTACCCAGACAACATTTCTTCATTGCACTATGTGCCCTTTGGAACAGTATCCACCTGGAAAATTGAATATCCCCAATTCTATAATAGGGCTTGAAGGTCTGGCTAGTTTTCAAACTTGGGCTAGGATGGGCAGTGAGCTATCTTTGTGAGGATTGTTACGTCTGTTACATCAGGATGACCATTTTCCTTTTCTGTTGTTGTTTCTTTGGTTTTCAATTTGCATGCTGCCCAGAGCCAAGCAAAACATACATTTGCTAATTGATTATTTGGCATATTATTCATGTTCAGGACTAAGGAATTTTTTTCTCAATTAACATTCTTTGATATTTATGATAGTGAATAGAAATGGAGGAATTAATATTTTAAAATTCATTTTGCACTGTTCAATCAAGTTGTAGAATAATATCCAATGTGTTAGAATTTATAAGTCCAAGAGACAATCAAAGTTTTTATATTTTGTATTTGGGACCTCTGACTACAAAACTTTACTTTGCTACTTACCTGCATTCACATTGTAGGTTCATAGTTTGAATCTTAAGAGCATCCTGTTACATATCTATCTCACAAAATGTGTTGTGAGTAGATATTTGCAGTTTTGCTTTTCAAGTTACAGTCAGAACTATAGAGATGTTTCTTTGTCAGAAAGGGTGTTTTCAGAAGTTTATTTTTTTCAGAACTTTAATAAAGTGTTATATGTGATTAAATATTAGTTTCCCCATTTACAAGAAAATACTGGTCTCCTGATGCAACTTTTTTGCTAACTAGAGCACTGTAGAATACATTAACTTCTATCTTAAAATCTGTGATTTTGGAACTTAATGACTAGTCCTTGTGTCTTCGCTATTTGAAATCTAGGTAAAACTATTCTGAAATTACTTATGCAAGTACTTGGTATTAATTATTTGTGTCTTAACTTTTTAGCAAAGGATGGCACAGGAAGTCTTGACTCACTTAAAGGAACACCCTGATGCATGGACAAGAGTTGATACTATTTTGGAATTCTCTCAGAATATGAACACCAAAGTAAGTACATGATTTCTAATTGAGTTCTTTCTTTCTTCCATTCAGACTTTGAGGAAGGTATCTCAATTTTTAGATTTAGTGTTTGTTTAATTTTTTTTTGCTTGTTCCTACAAATCTCTTTAACTTAACCCTATACTATCACATGGTATTTCCATGAGGTTATTGGTTACTTTTTCTTGTAAAAGGCTTGAGAATTTGAGTCACATGGGATTGGTGTTAAAATTATGGTTTGAATATGAACAGATTTGAGTGTATTAACATTTTATAGCTGTATCATGTTAAGATTGTGTTTGGCTTTCATTTATATTAATGAAAGCCATATGCACATAACTGAGGGCAAGTATGTTCCTCAATTTTTTTTACATTGGTATTACTCCATGTAGTTTAAAACAGGCTAGGCACCCCAGATGCTTTCTTCTGTTAAATACAATTTATACGTACTTGTAATACGGTTAAGCCATATCATCAGAATAGTGGCTGGCTGTAGTGGACATTTCTCAGCCTTCTGCAGTTGTTTTTGATCTAGAAAATTTAGAGGTTTAAATATAAATTGTCAAACATGTTAAAGTGGTTGTCATATAGCTGAAGAAACATGTGCATGGCCATGTTCTTTGTGTGCACACACATATACTTTGCTATACCTTGTTCTAGATAATGTACAGCCATGCTCCAAATAGTTCTTACAGAATTTGGATGATATTTATCAAAGTCTTATTTTTTTTAAAAAGGCTTCGTAAATTTTAGGACAAGGTTAAGAACTTCCTCAAAGTACTAAATTTAAGTAACCATGTTTGCCTGTTTGCTTGCCTGGTAAACTTTGCTTTTTATACTCACAGACATTACTAATGTTTAAGTTGATTTATCAACAGTATTTTTTAAAACACAAATTTGTCTTGTGAAAAATGAGATGATTAGAGGAACAGAAAGAAAGCAACAGGTAAAGAATTCTTCAATTTACATAAATTGCAAATGATTTGGTGCTAAATTTATGCACTATGACATTTGGCTTTTATGCAGTCATTTTTTTTCTTAAAGCTGTTAACACTACCTGATATTAATCATAATGTTCCATTATGTTGATTGCTTGTAATAGGAAGAAAAGGGGTGTCTTCCTGTGCAACTGACACAGCTAGGCTTTGACGGCAGGCCTCCACAAGGTCTACCCTTTTGATTCCCTTTAACTGAATTCTGTTCATCAATTGCTTTTTTTCCTTGTTTTGGTTTCTTGGGTGGTGGGAGGGAATGGGTTGGTACATTGAATAAGTGACCCATAAAAATTTCTGCCATGGGGATCATGATACATTATTTTGTCAATCTGCTATTTCTGTCCCATCTTTTGTAATTACGTTTTATCGTTTATTTTGAAAATGTTTTTGAGACCTGGAGAAACATACAGTAGAGTATGTTTTACAGCTAGCAATTTTATGTGCATAAATTTTTGTAGTTAGGCCTGAAAACATTTTAAAGCGATTGTAGGCATTGGAGATTTTTTTACTAAAAAAACCCCAGTTCTGTTAATTTTTAGAACTAGGTGTAAAAACTTGCATAACAAAAGTAAAGAAAAACATGCTTGCCTATCTGCTTGCCCTGCTTTGCATATATGTAACTAATTGTGCATTTGTGAAAGATACTAGTACCATCCTCCAGGCTACATGAAAATATAGTATTATGGGCTTTTCTGAATAATTTGAACTAAAGTTGCATTAATCATGTGAGCCGGGAAAGGGCATATAATGTAGTTTTCTTGTAAATAAGTCCTTAGTGTTAGAGTGATCAGTTGTAGATACTTTGAGAGGATGCCTTAGCTAAATACCCATGCTTTATATGCATACGTACTCATAACTCCTAAGCAGCTTCCATGGAATGGAGTAGTGTGATAATAGCCTTATACCTGTGCACTCTTAGTGCCCCAGATGATTGGGTGAAATTTTGGGAAACAGAAGTCTGTTCATGAGATATTCTAAACATCTTTCTGTATCATTAAGAAGAAAGCAATACTTCCTGCCATTCTATGTCTCTAGGATCTTGCTGCAGGATGGCATTGAGGTGGCTATACTTTTGAGCTGTAAAAACTGTTCAGCTTTTTGTGTATCGGTGTGGTAGTCAATATTTGAAAACTTGTTTCTGAAACTCCTAGATCTGTAACCAGCTACCCTGATGGGTATCCTCTCCGGAGACAGAAATTATTGTTGGAAACCAATTAGTCTTAAGAGAAGTGGAACTAATATTAAAACAAGAAAGATACTTGCACTGGTATCTACTGTACAATTTTGATTAGAGGGAATCATCATAACAGGTGAAGTCTTGTCATGACACTCTGTTGTTCATGTCTGGTGCTTTGGCTGCTCTGGATGCTGTTATTTCATGAATGCCAGCACTGTTCTATAGAAATGTTTGTTCATTTAAGATTTAGGCTGCAGTACAAAGAAGTTGCATGCATTGTGGAATAGGAAGAAGAAATAAGAGAATTGCAAATTGCTAGAGATTTGCTTGCTGTTACTTTGGCATCAGTTCTGATTGCCAAGAAAGCAACCTGCTGTTCAGTTTTAGATGTAGTTATGTTTTTTCTTTGTTTTTTCTAAAATGAGAGGCCTGCTAAAGAAACAGCAAGCAACAGTCCACTGCTATAGATAATATGTTGCCCCAACATTCATAGATAACTATAGTATTTCAGATTGCAGCTATTTAAAGTGTTTTATCACCTTCTGCACTGGAAGTAGAATAGCTTATTAGTTCCGAAAGAGATTAAACAATAAACTTTGCTGGGGGGAGGGGGGAGTGTAGGAAGAGCTAAAAACAAGTCTCAAAAACTTTTGCAGGAAACACAGTGTAGTTTGGGACAGTCTACATTGTGCTATTCATTTAAAATTATCTTACATGATACCTCTGGCTGAAATTAAAATTACCCTATTCTATATAGACACTAACAGTATTGAAGAACTTTTATTCTTGGCCAAATCTTGACCAGCCATCTTGTTACTGAAGCCTAATTTTGCCTTTCAGGTATTGCCTCCCATCTTCTCACTATCAGCAACTCTTTGACCCCTTTTCCTCCTCTCCTGTGCTATTTCTTTAAATATATTTCTATTTCTATGCAAGTTATAATAGAGGTCATATTGAATATTTTTATGCTGAGATAAAAGGAATAAAATGGGTTGAAGAATTTTCATTCCCTACAAATGCATTGGTTTCAAAACATGTGTTGGCAGGCTTACCTGGAAGGTAAAACAACCTCAACGTATATATGGAAATGGTGAACTTTTGACTGAATACAAAAGTTAAAATTGAAACTATAGATATGGCTATTATAGGGGAGAGATTATTGTACCTTGAAATAAACTTGAATTGTCTTGCTGTTCTTTAAGAAACACACCAATTAATTCTTAGGAAGCACATTTTCCTGAAGGTGTTACTGGATTTAATGTTAAGCCCTAGTCTTAACAATTCAAATGACAGAAAGCCCATAAACATCCAAGTTGCTAAACTTGGCTGTATATTTGGAAGCTATAAACAGTCGTTTAGGCCATGATTTTTGTTGACTGCTGATTTTCTCCCCTAAAGATAATTAATTTGGCTTCCCAAAACATTCTTTATTTGCTCTCCTCTGGTGTGATCATGACCAAACAGCAGGGCTTTAGACTAGCAAAGGAAAAATGAGGAAAATGCATGGAAAAAACTAGTAAATGGGTGATAGATTTGTTTTTGATCAACATAATCTTAATAAAGTGTGAATGATGTCAGCTCAAATGAGAATCCTGAAAGTTGTTGTTAACTCCAGTATATTCACATATTTCACTTCTCCAATTTTCAGTATTATGGCCTGCAGATCTTGGAAAATGTGATAAAAACAAGGTGGAAGATTCTTCCAAGAAACCAATGTGAAGGTAGAGACTTTTTCTGATTGATTGGTAACATAATTCTTTAAAATGTCGATCTCACATGGTTCTTTTTTTTCTAATTATTGTATAGTCTTTTCTACTCTTGTATGATCTGTCATATCTAACTAGCTAATCTCAATGCATTAGGTCACAGGAATCTTATCATAATATAATACCGGATTGATGATGTTAATTGGAATAAAACAGTTACTTACGAAGTTTAGTGTTGCTTCTGAGTTTCAATTTGTCTGAAAAACATAAGAGTTCAAATGAGTATTGTTACTCAGTCTAATCTAATGTGAATATTCATACCTATCACTCTCTCATTAGCTAGTTGCCATTTGTATTTGTGATAAGCAAGCTCCAGGTCTACTTGTAAAGCATGTGTGTAGTAAATGGTAATGATTGATTTCATTCTTCTTTTCTCCTTCACCTGTCCTCAGTGGAACACTTGTTTACATCATACCATCCTATGTTAAGACAACTGTTTAACATTGAAAAATGAATTTGTAAAAGAAATGTCAAGAATAGTTGCTTTAGAAATTACTGGTGTGCAAAAAAAAAGTTGATTAAAACTGAGCCACATATTTTCCAGTGTTTTGGAGACACAAGCTAGCAATCCCTCCAAAACAACTACGTTGTTTTCTTAAGCCACCATATCCCAGTGTTACCCTTTAAGTTATGGGAAAGGTAGAGTTGATATTTGCAGAATATTAGTTAAGGGGTTCTTGTTAAACAGGAAGTTCCTATATTGACTGATTCTATTAAATGAGCTGACTTCAGTGCTATACCAAAAAACCTGCTTGCTATCTTGCATATAATATCAATTTTTGGTATTTAGTCTGGCTTCTTGATTAATTGAAGTTAGAGCAGAAGGACTGGGGCTGATATAAATATCTACATTACAATGTTATACAGTGTAATGTAATGTTGTGTGATCCAGCAAGCTAGTGGAAGAGATACCAGAATGAACAGTGGTTAGTTATTGTCCTTACATAAAAACTTAATTCAAATGCTACACTAAATAAAAAATTGAGTTTATAGTATAGACCAAGGCTGTCAAACTCCCAGTCCATGGGCCGGATGCATCATGTGCTGGCCACATCCACACCCAGTTTAGTGAAAGGGGGGGGGGAGTCCTGATACGTCACACAATGACGCAAGTTTGATACCCCTTACAGACTAAGACAAGACGTGCTGTAAACTGGAAGTGGACTTTTTGAAACTATTTGTATGTGTTTTTCATTTACTTATGTAAATCCTTCATATGAACATAATTATTACTGAAATGATAAATAGAAGATAGAGGACCAGTTTGGTCTGGCGATTCTAGATGCCAAGAAACTGAAAGTTCTGGGTTCGTCTTAAGCATGAAAGATAGCTGAATTACTTTGAAGGAAGGAATGCTAGATACGTTCGCTGCCTTGAATTATTATAAAAATAACAAAGGTAGGATGAAAATGTTTTATGTTTAGAAGAAGAATAATGAAAACTCTTGTTCATAATATAGATTATACATACTTTTTAATGCAGAGAATATCCAGCAGGTGAAAGTTGTTTGTTCTGTTTGGGGATAATAAATATACCTATAATTTATATGTTTCTAGTGTGTCCAATACTAACATCACCTTTATTTAATTTAGAACTTTTAGATACATTTAAATATTTTCAAATTATATCTACATAGCACTTGGGAAGAACTTAAACAAATGCTAAAATCTTGCACCTTGTCAGAAAAATACGGGAATGTCCTTTGTTCAAAATGAAGTCTGCTGGTCAGATAGTCATGTTTCTGTATACTTGCAAATAGAATGGGTAAAGTTTGGTCAATGAAAACTACTTATACAAAATCCTTGTATATTGCAGAAGGAATGATAAGCCACTAGTGCACAGTCTTTACATGTAGGAAGTGTGGTTTGGAAAGTTTCCTCTCTGAAACCTGGAGAAGTTGCAGTTGATAGAGATTATATTGAATATAATCAGTTGAATAAATATATCAAACCACTAGATTCCAGTGCATAACTTTAGAAGAATATATTGCCGGGATTTGAAGTGAGGGTATCACTAGAGGTATTAGGATTGCTGAGAGTTCAATCTGCATGTTCTATTATGTTTGCGTTTTATTTACCAGATTGCCAAAAGATTGCTTTAAATATATGGTAGTAGTCCAAGGGAAATGACAGGTAAAAGACATTAATTTAAATTGATTGTGGACCACACCTCTCCCAACTATGTATGTAAGAGGAAGGAGATGGGCATTGATTATATGACCACCATGTGACTTATGATTATGAGAGACCTCTACAGTCTAAACAGCAAAAGGTGCTGGGTAGGAAGGAGAGGTTTTGAGCTTTATTGGGGAGTTGGAAATATTTCAGGTGAATTAGAGACAAAGAAGATGTGGGCTATAGGAGCCACTATCTCCTATATCATGTTTGTCTGAGTGTTATTGCAGGACTTTATTATGACCTCTATATAATAGAGTCACCTCTAGAGGAGATGGGTGACACACAAAGCGAAGAAATAAATAATAAATATAATAGCAAAGAATTACATTTTCAGTATTTCTTTGCTGTCTTAATAGTGCGTTGCACAGTGTTTTTCAGATTAAGAGGTTTGTTCCTCTGCTAGTTTCTATGGCCAACACACTTGAATCTGTGTTGAGTTTTGTTTCAATGAAATGCAGGATATCCAGAACAGTTTGAGTTTGCTTTGTTAAACTGGCAAATTCCAGCTGGTTTAATTACTTTCAGGGTAAAACTGTAAATAATAGATTTTTTTTTATTTGTACAAACTGCTGTTGAGACTATACTATTACATCTGCCATTAGCAAGTCTCATTCAAATAGTCTTTACCATTATAAATATAATAGTAATTTATTAAACTTGTATGCTGCCCAATTCCCAATGACTCAAGGTGGCTCACAACACCCAAGAAATTACAATAAAAGATGGCAAGAGTGACAGATCCAATGGAATAAAGCAAGGAGTCTCATTCTCTACTTTGAAGGCCTAGGTGAAGAGCCAGGGCGTCACTGCTCTTTTGAATAACTGAAGGCAATTCGAGTTTTGGGGGAACTTCTCTTCAGAGGGCAGGCACTGTTACAGAGATGTGTTTCCAAGCTCCTTTGACAAAGGACTCCAGAGCATGCAAACTTTGCACAGTTGAAGTGGTTGGATGAATACTATGATTATATGGTTCTTTTATATTTATTATACAACAGGGATGTCCAAACTTGGCAACTTTTAAGACTTGTGGACTTCAACTCCCAGAATTCCTCAGCCAGCTTTGGTTTGCTGGCTGAGGAATTCTGGGAGTTGAAGTCCACAAGCCTTAAAAGTTGCCAAGTTTGGATACCCCTGTTATACAACATTATAGTCCATTGTGTGACAATTTTCATTTGGTAAGAACTTACCATGCTTCCCTGAGTTTTCTATATTAACAGTCTAAAACTAGGGCTATACAGATTCAAAGGTAAAAAACTGATTTGGAGTGCATGAGTGTGAGCACATAACGTCTTTCTGCAGCGCCTTAAACCAAATGCATTTTACAATTGTGATATAATTCCAAGAAAATACATGCTTCATTTAAGGAATGATAGACAAGTGCAGGTGATCTTAAATATCTTTTTGCACCTGAATTGAGAACCTTGTGGACAAAATTAGGGTGAGAAATAACGTTTAATATAATAATTAAATGAAACATAGGGATTACTAGGCTTGGCAGAACAATTAACTCTGTAGGACAGGTAAGTACATAATTTTGTATACTCTTCTATGAAGTTGATACCTATTTTTATTAGTTATCCACAAAGCAAATTTATATGTTTCATGTTTTGATACCGTGTTTCCCTGAAAATAGGACCCTGTCTTATATTTTTTGAACCCTGAAATAAGCACTTGACCTTATTGCAATGTGCTCAAAAGCCTGATTGGGCTTATTATCAAGGGAAGTCTTATTTTGGGGAAAACAGGGTATTAAGCTTTAAAATTCCAGTTCCTGAATTTTATATGAAATTAAGTATTGCACTAAGTATCTGCACTAAGTGCAATAAACATCAATACTTGTTTCCCCTCTCAGATTTCTTGTATTGCTTTAGAGTATTGTGTTCTGTTTGCAATATCATCATTTAACTTCTAAAGTGTCTTAGTTACAGAACTGCATAACATTAATAAAGTCTGCCTTTTTTGTTTTTTGTTTTTCGTATCCTCATAAAGTTATACTGTCTAGGAATCTTCTGCCAAAAAAGGCAATGTTGCAGATGTACTCATTTTTGTTCTGCTAATCAAATTACACATTTTTAATATGTAATGGAGAAAATTAATATTGCTAACCCCTATGTTTCTGGTAAGAATATTAACCATATAGAATATCCATTTAGGTACTTTTAATGCATATGGTTTTATATTGGAAAAAAACAGAAATTTCATATCGGCTTCACTAATCCTCATTAACATACTTAATTATGGTAGTCCTCAACTTAACAACAGTTCATTTAGTGATCGTTCAAAGTTGCAATGGCTCTGAAAAAAGTGACAACTGTTTTTCACAATTATGACAGTTATAGCATCCCAATGGTCACATAATCAAAATGCAGATGCTTGGCAATTTGTTCGTATTTGTGATTGTTGCAGTGTCCTGTGATCAGCTTTTGCGACCTACTGATAAGCAAAGTCAATGGGGAGTCCAGATTCACTTAACTAACTTAATAAATGCAATGATTCAATTAACTGTGGCAAGAAAAGTCGTAAAATGAGGCAAACTCACTCAACAAATGTTTCATTTAACACAAATTTTGGGTTCAATTGTGGTCCTAACTCAAGGACTACCTGCATTACAATAATGGCTAACTGTTAAACTGGGTGGTTTTTTTTGTTTCCAGTGGCTAGGTTTCTTGCTTATTTGTGACAAAATATGTCACTAAAATGCTTTTCATACTTCAAAGGGATTTTTTAAGTTTCACTTCACAATGCACTTAGTGTAAGTCTAAGTATATTTTTGACATTTCTATCTCTATGTGTTAGAATTGGAACAACAAAACAGATGTAACTTAAAGCAGTATTTTTACTAGCTGGTTGTCTTTAGCAATGATTAATTTGTACTTTGGGAAAGGATAATCATTAAGTTCCAAATTTCAGTGATTTACCAATGTAATGTCCTTTGGATTAATTGTACTGCCAAAGTCCAACTTCTAGATTTTTCTTTGTAAGTAAAGTATTTTACTTAGTATCATTTAAAACAAAAATTTTCTTTATCTATGTATGAAATCATTTCTATAAGAAACTATGAATAAACAAAAACAAATTTAGTGTTTGGTGAGAAAAATCTGTTGTCTAGGTATATATCTTGATCTTTACTGAATTCTTTATTAATGGGCATCTGTGTGTATATGTATCCAAATATATTTTCTACAATTAAAGTTGTAATTCATGATTTTTGTTTTAAAAGTTTTAAGGTAGAAGAATATGTGTAGATGATATCCATCTTTGTTGGCCATATACTAACTAGCAATATGGTATCACTCTATATTTATTTATCTTATCATTCATCTCACGTAATGACTATATAATAATAAAACTCTTGTCATGGGGTGACAAGACAACTCTTTATCCTGGGGTGCATCTCAGGGCAACAATTTTTGAACCAAATTACCTCAGATAGGTGAACTTACAGAATGCATCCAAAATCTGGGAATCCTGACTCAAACTGGTGGCCTGGCCCACGCAGGCCATGCCCGCCCTAGTTCTGCAAAGGCAAAAAAAAACATTGTGATACATCACAGTCCAGCCCGTGACCTGATCGAGTTTGACACCCTTGCTATAAAGGGAATTCATTCCCTGCTCAAGAGGGAAAGAATTTGAAGAAGTTGTGGCTGCTTCAGTGACTGCCTGCTGCTTTGGATGTGTGATTTTCATTTTCAACATTCCATGAATTTCACAGCCAGTCTCTCAATCCCTTGCTCCCTCCCTTAACCAGCAGCAGCCACTTACCTGCCACTTACCTGCCTTTTGGGAAAGGGGGAAGAAGAGGGAGGAAGGAACCACACATACACATATGTTCTTCCCAGCCCATACACCCCTGTGTACTGCCCTGACTTGTGCTGCTCCAAGCCACACTTCTTCCCATGTGCCTTCCCTAACATATGCAGCATCTCTTGCACCTTTCTCCTAAGCACCTTTCCTGACCAACAGTGCCCCCACAGATCTTGCCCAACCATGCAACACCTCTTGGGCTCCCCTTCTCCCATGTGTCATCCTCAATCTGCCTGTGGCACTTCTCACATAACCTTGCCATCTTCTTAACCCATATCACATGCCCTGTGCAACTTTCACAATACCTCTTATACATTCGCAAGCATCCTTAACTTACGCTACCTGCTGTGCACACTCTACAACCCATGGGGCATTTATGATACACACCCACATACCCTTCCCAATGCACACAGTGCCTTTTATGCACCCAACATACCATTCCTGATACCCATCCTCTGTGCACTTCCTTGCTCTTGCCCTCACCCAGCTGTAGCCACCTAGCTTCCAGCTGGCCTTAAACATGCAACTGCTGGCTTCCCCACTGACTTTCTCCTGCAAGCTTTCTAGAAGCAAAGTAAATGGGGAAACTGACAGGAATTCGAGAGAGGGAGGGAGATTGTGACACAGAAGGAAAAGGGAGAGAAGGAAGATTTCTGATGCTCCTCATCAGCTTCCCACAAGGAAGCTCAGCAGGGAAAGTGGCAAGAAGTTGGAGGTCATTCTATTTCCACTGCTTTGTTGCCCACTTGTGCTCATTTTATTTCTCCATTTAGGTAAGGAAATGATCTCTGAAATGATAACCCAATAGGACAAGGGTTATCTAGAATAATTACCAATTATATAATTAAGAGATTATTATTAAGATACATATATTATGTAAGATCTCTGATTTTACACATTTTAAATTCTGAAATTACATTTGTATATTATACACACACACACCTTGTTTTCCCCAAAATAAGACATCCCCTGATAATAAGCCCAATCAGGCTTTTGCGCACATGGGAATAAGGCCTAGCGCTTATTTCAGGGTTCAAAAAAATATAAGACAGGGTCTTAATTTCAGGGAAATGTGGTATATAATGTAATAAATACAATAAATATGTATATTTATGATTTTTAAATGAGGCATGGAAAAAAGGTTTTAAAGTGAATTGTTTTTATTTATTATAATATAATATACAGTAATACAGTACAATAATAACAATTCACGTTAAAAAAATTTTTTGTCATGTCTCATTTAAAAATTACGAATTAGCCTCCCTGAATAAATTACAAATCTATACCAAAAATAAACTAGCTAGGTAATTTTACCACATACTAGAAATCCTGCAGATTTCTGATAAATATTAGCTTACACATTTAGGTGTATGTGCAATCATTGGAGGTGTTACTAAGAACATCTACTGAACCATTGCTTCTGCTTTTCTGTGCATCTTGCAAGATCTGAGTAATAGTACTGGTAGTTCTCGATTTACAACCATAATTGAATCCAGAATTATGGTTGTAAATTGTGGTTGTTAAGCAAGTCGCCTCATGACCTTGCCAGTTTTTCTGACCTTTTTTGCAATGATTGTTAAGTAGACCCATTTTCCCCAATGGGTGTTTTTTTGCCAGAAACCAAAAGTGCTGGAAACTGGGAAAAATCACTCAAAATGGTGGTTATGTGACCATGAGATGCTGTGAGTGGCTGTAAATTCAAGCAATTTGCCAACTGCCCAAAATGAAATCACATGACTGCAATTTTAAAAGGAAGTCATAATTAGCTCTCAGGAGGTCTGCCATAACTTCAAATGGTTGCTAAGTGAAGTGAAGACTAAATAGGAGCAGTGAATCAGGCACACAGGTATATTCTTGGTTATAGTAAATTTTAGCTTATAGTTTTCTCACAGAAATGGATTTGTGCTCCGATTTGAAAGGTCCCACATCTGTAAATTTATAAAATGTGTCCTTTCTTCTATCCAGTAGGGTTAAATAGCATGTATAAAGTTAAATTTGTGAAAGATGATTAGCATATAGGAAATGGTTTATTGTTCTGTTGATTTAAAATCAGTTCCATTTGCGAAGCACTTAATTTTTTTTTTATCTAATGCTAATTTGCCATTTTGGCAATCTGATTTGCTGCCTCATATAATGTTCTTGCTTATTGAATTCTGGATTTGATAGGTATGCAGGCAGAGGGTTTTTTATTTTTAAAATAATAATATGTTCCAATAAAGGAGAATATTTGTAGCTCAGGGCTGAAATGATGGGTCCTTGGTGTTCCCTGAGCTTGCTTGTTTTCTTACAGATGTTTTATTATCCAAACTTATTAGCACTGATGATGATAACTAGTTTGGGTAATGAAACATCTACAAGAAAACTCCGAGAGCACCAAGGACCCCTAATAATCTGTTCCTTGATTTCATGGCGTTTCATTCACACTACCTTTACTTTGGAGGGAAAGAATGGTGGCTAACAAGTTAAAGATGAACATGTGTATTGTGTGCAGCAGGGCAATTGAGTATATTTTTCATTGTTAAATGAATATACTGTAAAAATATGTGATTGACCAAAATAATTATTCTACATAAGGTCCTTCTGATATGCTTGGAATTATTTATCTAATAACGTGATGTAGAGAAGTAAACTAATACCCACTATTTAGACAGAACTTCTTCCATTCCATTCCATTCTTCCATTCATGGTGATTGTGGAAATGTATCACTTCATATAATACATAAATGAGGGCTTTAAATTAATGTGTTTTAAGGGACATTACAGTTTTATTGAACATGTATACTAAATTTACACAATCTTATTTTATGATATGTACTAATGTACAATAGACTTATTTTGATCATTAAGGTCTATTACCTCAATATTATCTAACTTTTTTTTCTTAGAATCTTTCTCTGTTATTGTATATTGTTGATATAACAACATATCTAAATGGGAGACAGTCTATTAGTTCAAAGAAACTTGTGGTAATATAGATGCTACATGAATTATAACAGAATATTAAAATAGATGACTTGAAAATCAAGTATTTAGCCTTCACAGCTAGAAATGTCTGTTAGCACAACCTGCTTATCCAGAAGTATGTTTTGAATTTGTACTATGTTCTTTATATTAAATTAGCCATATGGAACAGGTTTATAAAGCACTCTTAAGTTAAACATAGTTTTCTCCTGTGCATTACTTAGAGAGTCCAAGCAATGGGTATTAGCTTCGTTTGATTGGCCTGAGACTGAGCTGGAATTTGTTTAGCCACGCATCCTCCTTCCTGTTGAGCTCCAGTTTGTTAACTCAGTCAGCCTAGAGAGACTACAACATTGTTAGCTCCATTGCTTGGACTTTAATTAACAGTGTATTCAAGGAGAACTACAAATTAATTTAAACAATTTTCCTTGCCGCTCTGAAAGCGGCTCCTTGCCTCACACCTTGCTGGGCACTGATCAGCTGAGGCGTGGAGCAGAGCAGCGGCAATTCCTTCGTTCCAGCAGGCCTGTGCGGAGACAGGATTATTGCAAGACACAGATATGGGGTAGACTACAATAAAATTTCTGCTGCACTGAAGGTTCCTAAGAGCACAGTGGCCTTCATAATTCTCAAATGGAAGAAGTTTGGCACAACCTGGACTCTTCCAAGAGCTGGTGGCCCAGTCAAACTGAGCAATCAGGGGAGAAATAAGTAAGTGAGGTGACCAAGAACCCAATGGTCACTCTGACTGAACTCCAGAGATCCTGTGTGGAGATGGGACAGACATCCAAAAGTACAACCATCACTGCATATTTCACTGATTTGGTCTTCATGGCAGAATGGCTAGACGGAAGCCTCTCTCAGTGCAAAACACATGAGAGCTCACTTGGCATTTGCAAAAAAAGCACCTAAAGGTTTCTCAGACTGTGAGGAACAATATTCTCTGGTCCAATGAAACCAAGATTGAACTGTTTGGCCTCAATTCTAAACATTATGTGTGGAGGATACCAGGCACCACTCATCACCTGCCCAATACCATCCCAACAGTGAAGCGTGATGGCAGCATCATGCTGTGGGGCTGTTTTTCAGAACATGGATTGGGAGACTGATCAGTGTTGAGATAAAGCTGAATGGAGTAAAGTACAGAAATATCCTCAATGAAAATCTGTTCCACAGTTTTCAGGACCTCAGATTGGGTCAAAGATTCACTTTCCAAACATGACAACGATCCTAAGCACACAGCCAAGACAACTCAGGAGTGGCTTAAGGACAGCTCTGTGAATGTCCTAGAATGGCCCAGCCAGAGGCCTGACTTGAACCCTCTAGAACATTTGTGGAGGGACCTGAAAATGGCTGTCTACTGACGGTGGTGACGGTTGCCATCCAACCTGACTGAGCTTGAGAGGATTTGCAAGGAAAAATAGCAGAAAATCCCCTAATCCAGGTGTACAAAGCTTGTTGCATCATACCCAAAGAGACTGTAATTGCTGCCAACAAAGTACTGAGTGAAGGGTCTGAATACTTATGCCAATGTGATATTTCAGGTTTTTTTCTTTTTAATAAATTTATAGACATTTCTAAAATTTTGTTTTCAGTTTGTCATTATGGGGTACTTATAGATTAATGAGAAAATGAATTTCAACAACTGTAGAATCAGGCTACAGCATAACAAAATTGATAAAAGTGAATGGAGTCTGAATACTTTCTGAATGCACCGTAAAATTTCTAGACTCAAGGGTAAATCTGTTGAATAATTGTAATATATAATTCTATAAAAACAATAGGTTAGCTATGTGATCTCTGTAAAGTCTTTAGAATAGAAGAAATACGGTAATGCGTAACTTATGCTTTTAATGAAACATCAATGGCTGCAAAGAGGGTTAGAATGAGTTTTTAAATCACTAGGAAAAGAACACTGAAATCAAAATGAAAGCAATATCTTAAGGATTTCTTAGGACTAAATATAAATTATATAAAAGCATGGATAAGTTGTAAAACTTAGAAGCTTTTTAGTAGAAGAAAGCTGAACACTGATACTAGAATGTATAGTAATTATAGCAATTATGCTGTATATTGTAGCTGAGCAGTTAGATTGTAAAGATAAAAGATGCTCTGAGACAAGGAATGTAATCACTATTCCTATTTTAAAAATGTAGAGTATATATTTCATGAATTAATTATGAGCTGCATAACATACGGAGTCTTCCATATGATCCTTTTTGTTTTGCCAATCTTAATTGAATATAATTTACTGCTATCATTAAGATGAGATTGTGAAAATGCCTTTTGCCATCTTCTTTCTAAACCATGGATATTTTTCAATTTTAGACCATATCCTTATTCAAAAAGTTTTTATTGGTCAAAAAAAGTTTATACAAATACATATCAGGTATGGTAAATTTTCATTTTTCTTATCCGGGATAAGAATTTTGCTCAGATTTTTTAACACATACAACAGCCATATGGCAAACAGGTGACACGAAGTAGCTAAATTTACAAATCTTACATACGCAATAAAGAAGGGTCAAGAATAAACAGAATATCATACAAAAGAGAATAAGGAAAACCAACACAATACCAAATATCTTTATCACTTCCTAGTTTTGGATCTCAGAACTCTGGGTTCAGCCTGACCCAACTCCAGGGCATAACAGCGGCAGCCGCCACCGCCCATGGTCTATAACCTCCCTTCTTCAATTCCTGGGTCATCTGATTCCAGGAGGGCTTTGTGTTCCTCCACGTAGGCCATAGCCTCCAATTGTACTAATTTTTTCATAATGCCCTCCGGAAAATCATCAATCCCTCTGGCATCAGCCATCTGAAGCCTACTCCCTTCTGGTACAATTTGCTTGACAAAAAGAAATATTTCTTTCTCATTTCACGTACCTGTCTGGGAATCTGCCTCAGAATGGCTATCTCCCTGCCCCTGTAAGTCAGTGCCCCACTCCTATGTTTTCTAAAATTTCATCTCGTCTCTCTTCTCACAAATTTGACATGAACCTCTCTGGGAACTGCATGCGTGCATATTGTGAATTAACACTATAAACTCGATCCAGATCCCAATTCATGAAATCAACACCTCTCCCAAGAAATTCTCCCAACAATTTAGTCACAACATCTCTCAAATCTTCTTGGTCCACTTCTTCCAAATTTTGAAACCTAAGGAAATAAGACATTTTATCCATCTGTAGTCCAAGCACAGCATTGCCTGTCGTCTCCTCTCTTTTCTGCACTGCCGCATCTCACCCTCAGACCTTCCACTTTCTGCTTGTTTTCTGCTGAGACTTGTTGAGTATCCTTTAAATCCTTTTGGATAGTCACAATTTCTGCTCTTATTTCTAGACTCAAGGGTAAATCTGTTGAATAATTGTAATATATAATTCTATAAAAACAATAGGTTAGCTATGTGATCTCTGTAAAGTCTTTAGAATAGAAGAAATACGGTAATGTGTAACTTATGCTTTTAATGAAACATCAATGGCTGCAAAGAGGGTTAGAATGAGTTTTTAAATCACTAGGAAAAGAACACTGAAATCAAAATGAAAGCAATATCTTAAGGATTTCTTAGGACTAAATATAAATTATATAAAAGCATGGATAAGTTGTAAAACTTAGAAGCTTTTTAGTAGAAGAAAGCTGAACACTGATACTAGAATGTATAGTAATTATAGCAATTATGCTGTATATTGTAGCTGAGCAGTTAGATTGTAAAGATAAAAGATGCTCTGAGACAAGGAATGTAATCACTATTCCTATTTTAAAAATGTAGAGTATATATTTCATGAATTAATTATGAGCTGCATAACATACGGAGTCTTCCATATGATCCTTTTTGTTTTGCCAATCTTAATTGAATATAATTTACTGCTATCATTAAGATGAGATTGTGAAAATGCCTTTTGCCATCTTCTTTCTAAACCATGGATATTTTTCAATTTTAGACCATATCCTGATCACCTTTGTTATAACTGTCTCGTTTGGTTGAAGTTTAATTAGTTACATGATCCCTTAGATTCCATTATTTCCTAGAATATCAGTTTAATCAATTTCAGTGATTTTGTGAATGCATTTTGCAGGAATTTTGGAAAAAAAACATTTTAGCACTCCAGGCTATTCTTGTGGAATTTTAGTCTTAAATATTCAGAGATTACTTGTAATCTTTGGCAACTTCATGGTACATTACTAAAATTGAATTAAGCATAAAAAGGTTAGCAAATCCCTTCTGATACAGAATTTGGGGGAATATTGCTTATATTCCTTTATAAATGACTTGTCCCATTTATTTCTGCTTTGTGCTTTTTGTTCTTCAATTATAGTCATACCATACTATATATTTGGGGCTCTTTAATGAAGAGTTAATCCATAGCTTTTACAGATTCCTACTGAAAAAATTCTCTACTCGTGAAAAAGTTGGGGAAGTTGGGTTTCTCCTGGCCAAATTCATGGTGGTAGTTCAACAAGATTGCTTTGGTCAAAATTCTGAACATCAAACTGCAGCTGGTACCTTTATCAAGTTTCCTCCTTCTTTAGCAAAAGAAGTTTACACAATTTCTATAATTAATTATCCAGTAATTCATTCAAAAACACTTATCATTATTAAACAAAATTATAAACATCTCTAGTTTTCAAATAAACCTAGTTTTAACCAAAATTTTAGCATCTTCATCAATTCATTTTTCAAAATACATTCTGTTAGTAATTTTTACATTTCTTTCATCTCTGTATTATGGTGCATCACTGAAGTAATCCCAAGAGAAAATGATTATTTTCTTTATTCTGTTCATCATAGCAAAATATAATCTCAATTATATATCTTTACATTCTTTTAAAACTCATTAAAGATGTAGTCTATCATAAACTTCACTTTTTAAACACACACAATACCAATAGTCAAAATTAATATTCTGCTCAAATGTTTTCTACCTCAACAAAATAATTATTATTCATAAACCTCTGCCAAGATTTATTTACTCATTCATTTATTTGGGGGGTGGGAATATGCGCCATCTTATTGTAAAACATTTCTGATACAAAAATTAACACCATTTGGGATAAGATATAGTTTAAACCTCAGTCTCTGGAAATTTAAGGTCACATCTTCCCATTTAACTTTTGCTTGGTTTACATCTGGTAAAACTGAAACCTTTCTTCTTCTCAAATTTCAATAAATATTTTTTTAAAACAATTATATTTCGGTTTTTCGCTTTTAATATTAAATCAGAATGCTCTCAAGAAATTTCTTCCTGTATTTTTTTTCTTTCAATAAAAATAGCACTTAAAACATAAGTATTTATAGAATTTCCTTCTTTATCTTTAATTTCCATTTTATATTTTATTTGTTTACAATCCACATTAATTATATCAAACTTAGCTTCTAAGGATTATAACAATATTTTAATAATTCCATTTATAGAAATGTGCTTTATTAAAAAACTGCATAATCACACACACACACAAGAAAATTGAAAAATCCAAAATGTTGTCGTCTTGTTCTACCTCTGCGCATGTCCAAGATGGCGCCGCCCTGCTGATCGGGGGAGCGGCGACGGGCCTTTTCGGGCTCTGTCTGGTTCTGGGGGGGGCCTTAACAACATCTTAGGCCCCCGCCCTGATGGAAGAAGACCTAGCCACCCGAAAGGGGGGTGGCTGGGCGCTGTGTGACTCCGGGGGGTGTTGGGAGGAGCCCCGGAGCCACGGCGCCTTGAAGATAGTCCTAGCGGCCTGCCGAGCCGCCGCCAGCCTTTTCGGCGTTTTGGCGACGGCGGCGGTGGGGGGGCATTGACATCGCGGACTACTGCCTGGAAGACTCAGCAAGTCGAAGATGGGTTTTGGAGTTTGGGCGTCTCCAGGGGCGATGGGAGGAGCCCCGGAGGGGCTGCGCCCCAATGAAGATCTGGAGGGCCGCCCGGGTTCCATCGGCCTCTTTGAACTCGCGGCGGCAGCGGCCTGGCTCTCTTTGTCGGGCGTTGGCGCTGGTGGAACCCCGGGACTGCTGGCGGGTTTTGGCGACTGGTGCCCCCTCCCGGATGGTGGGGATCTCAGTGGCCTGCTTGCGGTGGCGATGGGGCTTTTCCCGGCGGCGATGACCGGGCGGAGGCGGTAGGCGGCGGCGGCCTGCCCCGGTGTTTTGAGGCGGCGGATGGCCCGGTAGGCCCAAGGTGGTTGTGGCCTTGCCCTAGTGGCGTGGATATCTGGTGGCGCCTGAGGAAGGCCCGCGGGCCCAGCGGATGCCCCTCCATTATTTAACATCTTCAAATAACATCTTTATCATCGTTCCTCCCCCCCTTCTTCTATAGTCCACCCCGGGTTGTTTGTATGGGGTGGTGAATTGACTGAGTCAGCGGTTTGGTCATCTACCGCATATGGATTATCTCTAACTGTTTCCCATCAGGACAGACTGATCATGGTCACTTTACCATCTGCTTTGTCATCTGCTATCATCTTGACCAGCCCAGGACGGGCCTTTTGCCGGACCTTCTCAGTGATGCGAACATTTACTGCGGCTGACCTACTTGCCCTGCGAGATGCCCCTCTCGCGGGTTTGGCCCTCAGATTATCGAGGCCCACCTTGAGGACGGGCTTTGGAGTCCCGAGAGGTGGCATCTGAAAAATAGGAGGCTTAGGGTTTTTAATTAGTTGTTTTAATAGATTTTTAAGGGAGTTTTAAAGGGATTTTAAGGGGGGGAGGGAGACCGATGGGTTTGGGTTGGGGGGGAGGGTTGGTGGTAGCCCGTCGGGAGGGAGACCAGTTCCTGCGCGTGCTCACGGCGATTATTTAATGGGTTTGGAGGTTAAGGGGGGAGAACGCGTTCCTCTCTGTGAGGGTGGTTCCATTTGCACGGTAAGTGGGAGGGGCAGGTATGGCGGAAGGGGGGGATCGTATCGGTTTAGGGGGGCACGCGCCCGATGTTTGCAGGCGATCGCGTGCCCCGATCCCTCTGACTTTTCCCGTTACCCGGATGGTCAGGACCCTCAGAGCCTGGGCCTTCGGCTTATGTTATGCAACGCACGGTCCGTGGCAAATAAGGCCCCCCTAATACATGATCTTATTCAGGGGGGCGCCGCGGATCTTATAGGCGTTACGGAGACCTGGTTGGGCACTGAAGGGGGCGTGCCCCTGGTCGAGATGTGCCCGCCGGGCTTCCGTGCATTTCATCAGCCGAGGGCCCAGGGTAGGGGTGGTGGGGTGGCGGTTGTTATTAAAGAGAGTTTAGAGCCGAGGGAGACCACTGTACCTCAGATTGCTGGGTGTGAATCCCTCTTTGTGAGATGGGGTCATAGGTGTCAGATGGGCTTGCTGGTCGCGTACCTGGCTCCTTGCTGCGTGACAGCTGCCCTGCCCGAGCTCCTGGAGGTGCTTGCTGGGGTGGCAGTGGAGACCCCCAGACTTTTAGTCATGGGGGACTTTAACTTGCCATCTGCCGGCTCGTCATCAACAGTGGCTCGGGAGTTCATGGCTTCCATGACGGCCTTGGACCTGACTCAAGTAGTGGATGGCCCCACTCACATCGGGGGAGGCACACTGGACCTGATTTTCATCTCTGGTCAGTGGTTGAAGGATCTGGACTTGAGAGATATAGTCACAGAACCTTTGTCATGGTCAGATCACTCTCTCCTTCGCCTAGACTTTCTGACCGCTACCCAACACCGCAGGGAGACGGAACCACTACGTTGGTACCGTCCCAGGCGCCTGATGGACCCGGAGAGGTTCCGGACGGAGCTTGGGCCATTTCCTGAGGGTCTGGCTCACGGCACGGCAGAGGAACTAGCCGCAGCCTGGGAACGGGCTGCGGCTGGGGCTTTAGACCGTGTCGTGCCTCTGCGGCCTCTGACCCGGCGCAGATCCCAACCGGCTCCTTGGTTCTCCGAGAAGCTGAGGGGGATGAAACGCCGGAGAAGACGCCTAGACAGCTCTTGGAGGTCCAGCCGTTCAGAGGCTGATCGGACACTAGTTAGATCCTATACTAGGACCTACCTAGTGGCACTGAGGGAAGCGAGGCATTGCTACGCCTCCTCCCTCATTGCGTCGGCAGATAACCGCCCAGCTGCCCTGTTTCGGGTGACCCGTTCCCTCCTTCACCAGGGGGAGCGGGATGACCCGTTGCAGGGACGTGCTGAGGAGTTTAACGGTTATCTATATGATAAAATCCTTCAGCTTCGGGATGGTCTGGACCAAAATTGTGGCGATTCGGACGGGGCGTCTGAGGGTGGTCTTGGTGATATTATCTGGGATGAGTTTGACCCTGTGGCTCCCGAGGACATGGACAGGTTGCTGGGTAGATTGAATGCCACCACGTGTTTACTGGACCCGTGCCCCTCCTGGCTGGTGCTGGCCACTCAGGAGGTGACACGAGGCTGGCTCCAGGCAATTACGAGCGCTTCCTTGCTGGAGGGAGTCTTTCCGGCCTCCTTGAAAGAGGCGGTGGTGAGGCCCCTCCTCAAGAAGCCTTCCCTGGACCCGGCTGTTTTAGGTAATTATCGTCCGGTCTCCAACCTTCGCTTCGCGGCGAAGGTTGTAGAGTATGGTGGCATATCAGTTTCCCCTCCACCTGGAGGAAACTGTCTATCTGGACCCGTTCCAGACCGGCTTCCGGCCCGGTTACAGCACTGAGACGGCTTTGGTCGCGTTGGTGGATGATCTCTGGAGGGCCAGGGATAGGGGTTGTTCCTCTGCCCTGGTCCTATTAGACCTCTCAGCGGCTTTTGATACCATCGACCATGGTATCTTGCTGCGCCGGTTGGAGGGATTGGGAGTGAGAGGCACCGTTTATCGGTGGTTCTCCTCCTATCTCTCCGACCGGTCGCAGACGGTGTTGACGGGGGCAGAGGTGGGCCCGCGGCGCCTCACTTGTGGGGTGCCGCAGGGGTCGATTCTCTCGCCCCTTCTGTTCAACATCTATATGAAGCCGCTGGGTGAGATCATCAGTGGCTTCGATGTGAGGTACCAGCTGTACGCTGATGACACCCAGCTGTACTTTTCCACACCGGGCCACCCCAATGAAGCTATCGAAGTGCTGTCCCGGTGTTTGGAAGCCGTACGGGTCTGGATGGGGAGAAACAGGCTCAAGCTCAATCCCTCCAAGACGGAGTGGCTGTGGATGCCGGCATCCCGGTACAGTCAGCTGAGTCCGCGGCTGACTGTTGGGAGCGAGTCATTGGCCCCGATGGAGAGGGTGCGCAACTTGGGCGTTCTCCTGGATGAATGGCTGTCTTTTGAAGACCACCTGACGGCCGTCTCCAGGAGAGCTTTCCACCAGGTTTGCCTGGTGCGCCAGTTGCGCCCCTTTCTAGACCGGGATGCCTTGTGCACAGTCACTCACGCCCTCGTGACGTCTCGTCTGGATTACTGCAATGCTCTCTACATGGGGCTCCCCTTGAGGGGCATCCGGAAGCTTCAGTTAGTCCAGAATGCGGCTGCGCGGGTGATAGAGGGAGCCCCTCGTGGCTCCCGCGTGACACCTATCCTGCGCAGACTGCACTGGCTACCTGTGGCCTTCCGGGTGCGCTTCAAGGTTTTGGTGAACGTCTTTAAAGCGCTCCATGGCATAGGGCCGGGCTATTTACGGGACCGCCTACTGCTACCGAATACCTCTCACCGACCTGTGCGCTCTCACAGAGAGGGACTCCTCAGGGTGCCATCGGCGCGACAGTGTCGTCTGGCGACGCCCAGGGGAAGGGCCTTTTCTGTGGGGGCTCCCGCCCTCTGGAACGAACTCCCCCCAGGACTCCGTCAACTTCCGGACCTCCGAACCTTTCGTCGCGAGCTTAAAACTCACTTATTCATCTGCGCAGGACTGGATTAGTTTTTAAATTTATGGGTTTTTTAATGGGTTTTTTATTATTTATCCTAAATTTTTTAATCTCGGCCAATTGAATAAGTTTTTTAATTGTATTTTAATTGTATTTATATTGTAATATTATTGTATATTTTTATCTGGCTGTGAACCGCCCTGAGTCCTTCGGGAGAAGGGCGGTATAAAAATTTAAATAATAAATAAAAGCTAAAGGCAAAACCCAAATTGATTTTTTAGTCTAAACTAACTTCTGAAATATTGAAAATCACCAGGAGACATAAGACTTCATGATTGAGGGAAAACACTCTTCAATTTAAAGATTAATACATTAAATAAAAGTGCTTACAAAACAGGTCAGGTTTAGTGTTTGTTTATCCTGGCTGAACTACAGCATTTAACTTGGAACCCCACCTCCCAACTGGTTACTCACCCAGCAATCATAAAAACATCCTTTTTGTGACCTTGCAAGCATCAGCTGTCTGGAGGTCATATAAATTGATTTTTTTTAAATTCTCCTTACATCTAGGTAATTCTTCAGGCTTCTGCCAAATAAATTTTACATATTTCCAATTTTGGTCATAATATTCTTTTTTCATATTTCTTTATCTTATCTTAATCTTTTAATACATAATACATCAACCGTATCACTATCTGCCCTTTAACTCCTAATTTCTTACAATAACATCATTAATTATCTTATTTCTTCATTTACAGCATATATTTTTGAAAATCCCCATTCCACTTTTTAACATTTCAATTTTGTCTCTTAATTTTACTTGTCTTCATAATTAAACCCAATTACCATTTCATATTTCATCTATTCTGTTTTACTATAAGCAATATACATCATCATATTCACTTTTTACATTAAAATCCTTAAACTTAATTGACCTTCCACAATTAATAATATTAATACTGTTCTCTTAAATCTAGTAATATATACCTTATTTCCCTTCCTCCTTTCCACTATTCATCCCCTCTTTAACCATTTTCTCTTGGTCTCTCCAAAATTCCACTCCTTAATAATTTCTTCCTTTTATCCCATTCTTTTAATTTCTTATTTTTCTTTTTATATTTATTATATCTTTTCTCCTGAATCCTTTTTCTCACTTTTAAATATATTATTGAGTAATTCTGTCCAAGTTTTCTCTTGGTCTCTTTCCACTATTTCCTTCTTCTTTGTTTGATTCTTTTTGGAGGAATATTCCCCGCATCCACTCTTTTTTTGCCACTATTAATCCCAGTGAAATCATCTAACTGCTTTTTGCTTTGAATTCCTTTTCTTTCAATATTATTTTCTTGCTCCTCATTTATACTCTTTTTCCTGCTCTATGTTCCAGCAGAATTTCTAACTTTTTATTACCCTTTAGTATTTGTATTTGGGGGGTGGGGGGAGAGATGAAATAACAAGACACGGTGAAAAAATGATGAATTTGTGATAAAGTATTATATAAAAGGGATGAATGTGGAAAAAGCGATGTATAAATTGTGACCCGGTCAACACTCTTCATAAAATATGTATAATGAAAGAAAATTTTTAATAAAACTTGTTTACAAAAAAAAAAATTCTTCAGGCTTCTGGGAATCTGCCTGGGCCCAAAAAACATAACTCAACCTGGGCTGTCACTTCAGAGAAGCCCTTTAACCCATCATTTCCCCATCAGAAATTACCAATAAATTTTAAATATGAATTTAAGGACTGTAAAAAGAAACTTTGTGTGTGTGTGTGTGTGTGTGTGTGTGTGTGTGTGTGTGTTTGTACGCACACAAGATTTTGAAATAAATTGTAAGAATCCCTTGGGAAAATTTTGTTTTGAATTCTTTAAAAACACATGATGGTGGGGCTTTGAAGGTTGGACACTAGAGGGAACCAGAAGAACTGAAGATTAATTGTAGAAGAAAATATAAAGTTGAATTACTAATACAGAAAATTCTTTTAAAATTGGATATAATGAAGGTTATTTGTGAACAAAAGTTAATTTTAAGAGTTTTTGCCATTATAGGCACTTTTTTAAAAATGGTATGGAAGAGGAACAAGATTTACCCAACAAAATTGAGACTGATCTGAAAATGGATTTTAAAATTGCTGGCTACAAGAATGATATGGAAAAAAAATAGCTGGATATACCAAAGAAACTGGCTGATGTCTTAGTAATTAAAAGGGATATAGAAATAACAAAGAATGATTTGGATAACTTTATTATATTGGATATATAAAAGATATTTGTTGAAATTATGAAGAAATTTAATGCAAAAAAAAATAAAGTAAAATGAATGTAAATAATGTTCTAGGACATTTTTGAAGGAAGGGATTGAAAATCAAAAAATTTAAAGTTAGTTTATTTGATCAAGATTAAAATAGATATGTTGTCATCGTTGATGACCTTTAATGGACTTTTGCAGATCAGAACTGAGCAAGGTTTAAGAATCTGTTTCTAGATAAGAGATAAGGGAAGAAGATAGTTTGTATTTTAAGAGAAGGTGATTATTTACTAAAATTGTTTATACTTGTGAAGAAGGGGGAATTCATTTCTTTATATGTGTCTTTGATATGTGTATGTGTGTGTGTTTATGCACACAAGATTTTGAAATAAATTGTAAGAATCCCTTGGGAAAATTTTGTTTTGAATTCTTTAAAAACACATGATGGTGGGGCTTTGAAGGTTGGACACTAGAGGGAACCAGAAGAACTGAAGATTAATTGTAGAAGAAAATATAAAGTTGAATTACTAATACAGAAAATTCTTTTAAAATTGGATATAATGAAGGTTATTTGTGAACAAAAGTTAATTTTAAGAGTTTTTGCCATTATAGGCACTTTTTTAAAAATGGTATGGAAGGAGGAACAAGATTTACCCAACAAAATTGAGACTGATCTGAAAATGGATTTTAAAATTGCTGGCTACAAGAATGATATGGAAAAAAAATAGCTGGATATACCAAAGAAACTGGCTGATGTCTTAGTAATTAAAAGGGATATAGAAATAACAAAGAATGATTTGGATAACTTTATTATATTGGATATATAAAAGATATTTGTTGAAATTATTAAGAAATTTAATGCAAAAAAAAATAAAGTAAAATGAATGTAAATAATGTTCTAGGACATTTTTGAAGGAAGGGATTGAAAATCAAAAAATTTAAAGTTAGTTTATTTGATCAAGATTAAAATAGATATGTTGTCATCGTTGATGACCTTTAATGGACTTTTGCAGATCAGAACTGAACAAGGTTTAAGAATCTGTTTCTAGATAAGAGATAAGGGAAGAAGATAGTTTGTATTTTAAGAGAAGGTGATTATTTACTAAAATTGTTTATACTTGTGAAGAAGGGGGAATTCATTTCTTTATATGTGTCTTTGATATGTGTATGTGTGTGTAACTTTTGTTCTTTCCGTATTTTATTTTCTTTCTTTTCTTTTTATTTTATTTAATTGTAATGTTTAATAAAATTGTTTTAAAAATTCTAAGCATTATTCTTTGAATTTTTCCTCTTATAAGGGGAATACCCCATTAACATTTCCTATATTTTGAGGATTTAGTGTCACTTTGTGGAGGGAGACTATTTATGGGTCTCTATATTGATATGTTTGTAAATAGCAAGTTTTTCAAAGAAATATTTGTTTCTTGGATTGCTTGGTGCTGTGATTGGTAAGGAAATACAATTATTGCTCTTGAGAAAGAAGGCAAAAGTATATGGGATAAAAAAGAAAGCTGTTGGGAAACAGAAAGCTCCAAAATACAAAATAAAACCATGGAAAAGGAAAAGAGATTAGCAGATGGGAACTGCAGAATTGACAGCAAAGCTTAGATAATCCAAAATAGGATCATCTGACTGCACAAGTGCCACAGTTTGCCAGAGCAGCAGGGTTTGTGGCTTTCCACAGTAAGACACATGGAAAATTATGAAGGATAATCTATTGTGTTATAAAAGGATACTTCTTATTAGCTGTAGTATAGATATCAGAAATGTTTGTATTAGTGCTAGATTTAGTATAGACACTGCATCTTCAAGAATAATGAGGAAAATGGCAGTATTGGACAGGGAATGTGAAACTGTTTAGTGGACATTTTTGTCTTACAGCTTGGAAAAGAATGCTGAAAAATTGATTAAAAGATCTAATAGAATTTTACTTACTCATATTGAAAGCACCAAAGATTAGCCAAGGATATCATTGTTGCCCAGGGGATGCCCAGTTGGGGGCTCCTTTCACCTCCTCATCAATCTTATTTACTCGCAGTTTTTTGTTTTTATTTGAATTTATATCCCGCCCTTCTCCGAAGACTCAGGGCAGCTTACATTGTGTTAAGCAATAGTCTTCATCCATTTGTATATTATATACAAAGTCAACTTTTATTGACCCCAACAATCTGGGTCCTCATTTTACCTACCTTATAAAGGATGGAATGCTGAGTCAACCTTGGGCCTGGTGGGACTTGAACTTGCAGTAATTGCAAGCAGCTGCGTTAATAACAGACTGCTTAGTCTGTTGAGCCACCAGTTACATGCTTTCAGAGTGCTAGGTAGCTGGAGCTCATAGAATTTTACTGTGTTTCAGAAATACTTTAGAAAAGACTCTTTTCCCACCAAAACATGCTAAACGTCCTAAAACAATGGTCCTAAATAACGCAATAACGTCCTAAAACAGTGGTCACCAACCGGTGGTCTGTGGACCACCGGTGGTCCGTGAGAAAATTTTGGTGGTCCGCAGAAAAATTAATTGTATTTTTTTATATTGCACTAAATCGGGTCCTCAAACTACGTCCCCCTGGGACAGATAACGTGCAATGAATGTTTGTGTTGCTGCAGAGAGTCTCCCCCCCCATCTGGGGTCTTTTTGTGTGGGTCGGAGGGGGGCAGAAATTCAGATGGGGTCTGCTTTGGCCTCCTGGTGTGGGGCTTCGGGTGAAGGCTGGAGGAAAGTGCCACTGGTGGCGAAGAGCCGGAGGGCCTCATTCCAGTGGGACTGCATCATGGCCTGGAACTGGCTGACCATCTCAGCCTGCTGAGTCTCCAGGCGCCAGTACCTGGCCTTGCACTCCCACAGGTCTTCCCTTTGCTTGGGAAGTCCTCAGTGAGGTGCTTCTGCTGAGGCGCCGCCTTGGTCAGATCCAATTTGAACTGAGCTGTTTTGCCATCTCTTTCTCCTGGTGACTGCTTAGCTCTAACAACTACTTCCGGTTGGAGCCCTAAGGAGCCCAGGCGGGCAGGTGAGGAGGGGCTGGGAGTGGAGGGGTGAGTAGAGGCGCCCCTCAACATGACATCGAGTTGACCACACCCATCCAGTCATATGATCACCTAGCCATACCCACCCAGCCGGTCATTAGGCAGATCATATTAGTGATCCTCAGGATTTAAAATTATAAATGTAGTGGTCCCTGAGGTCTGAAAGGTTGGTGACCCCTGCCCTAAAACACTGTCAGTGTGAAAGTGTCTGGGCACTTAACTGTCCAAAAATCCTAATATTCAAATAAATGTAATTCTAATAGCTTAAGATGGAGGAATGTTGTCCATGGGGTCGCAATGGTCGGACACGACTTCGCAAATAACAACAATAGCTTAGGAAGAAGAGAAAATGTGAATGTAAATAATAATAGAATAGATTTCTACATCTGGATTCCCTAAAATTTATAAAATAACTTACTTTATAATTGCTTAATAGTAACTATTTTTGGAAGAAATATATTTGATGATAAATTATGCTAAAAGTCATTGAGGGTATATAGATGTCCTAAGGAAATGAATTGATGAAATAATGTAGACACCAATTAGAAAGATTTTAAAACACATTTTAAATTAATCCAACTCCATATCTGATTAGCGTGGATAGATGAGGTACAGTCTTGAACATTGATGATACTTAACTGTGTACTGGAATTCAAAATTGAGTCTCAGGGGAACAGATAAGGTAAAGTTAGTAGGGCAGCATAGAAATCTTGGGAGAGAAGATAACAGCTTCTCAAAAGATTGCTATTGATCAAATTATGAATTATGCTTCCAGGTTTCCCATGACTACCCTTCATGAATTTAACCTTTGGGGCTCTTTCAGTCATCAATTTAAGGTTCTAGTTGCTAAAGTTTCAGAAGTTCAGTGTCTCTCAAAATGCAAGATATAATTCTTCATTTTTTAAAAAATAAGATTGTTATATGTGAATGCATGTATGTAAGACAGATGCAACCTAATTGGCAGCTGTTTCTTTATGTAACTGTTGTTTACTATAAATTCATTATTGTTTACTGTCTACAGGTATCAAAAAGTATGTTGTTGGCTTAATTATCAAGACCTCCTCTGATCCATCATGTGTTGAAGTGAGTAAAAGTTCCTTGGCGATAAGAAAATGGTCCTTGTAAATTAAATAGGATATGCCTTAATTTCTTTATTTTTCTCTCCCTTCTCCCTCATTCAGAAAGAGAAAGTATACATTGGGAAATTGAACATGATTCTTGTTCAGGTGAGTCAAATTTCTGGTCTTTATATATTATTTAAGTCTGAGGTAATAATCGTTCACTATATTCACTTTTGTTTTGCAGATACTAAAACAAGAATGGCCAAAACATTGGCCAACATTCATCAGTGATATTGTTGGGGCCAGCAGAACAAGTGAAAGCCTTTGCCAGAACAACATGGTCATCTTGAAGCTATTGAGTGAAGAAGTTTTTGATTTTTCCAGTGGACAGATTACTCAAGTGAAAGCCAAACATTTAAAGGACAGGCAAGTGATTAATATAAGGAGTATACCAGAAATGCAATTCTGAATTGTAATGAAAAACAAATCAAATTCTCCACCTAATATCAAGAGCCTTGAACGTAAGAAAGTGATATCAGTTAAGATACATTTTGTTGAATTGTGTTCCTTGATACCATGAAGCCATTACTTTCCATTTCCTCTGTCATAGACAAAAGTAGTTTGTCCATCTCTTACCTTCCTGTGCCAAAGAAGATAACATGCCAGACAACTCCATAGTAGCATAGTGGTAAATGAAACTGCCTAATACTAAACCTGATTATTTTCTCTTGCTACTAGCATGTGCAATGAATTCTCACAGATATTTCAACTATGTCAATTTGTGATGGTAAGTTTTATAATATAATTGTTTTTATAAGATACCACTTCACAATATAGGTGGATTTGCTCACATATCATTTTATTAACAGGAGAACTCTCAAAATGCTCCTCTTGTTCATGCGACATTGGAAACCTTACTTCGATTTCTCAACTGGATTCCACTGGGCTACATTTTTGAGACCAAATTGATCAGTACATTAATATACAAAGTGAGTATTTATTATGTGTAGATTAATTTACTGAGAGCAAAAATTAGATCTTGAGTTTGCCTAATAAGACATTGCAGCTTATGTTGTTGTTTTTTCTTTTTATAGTTTTTAAATGTTCCTATGTTCCGAAATGTTTCTTTGAAGTGCTTGACAGAAATTGCTGGTGTCAGTGTGAGTCAGTATGAGGAACAATTTGTCACACTCTTTACTTTAACCATGATGCAGTTGAAACAGGTAAATTTCACATTCAACTATTGATCTTTTCTATTTGCCTGTTAAATAAGTAGCAGGTTTCCTTATATATGTCCTGCTCACATTGAATAAGCTGTTCTTGGCTTGTGTAAAAACATTTCCCTTACAGAAGCCTTTTTTTTAATCCTGACCAACTGCAAAGGCTTTAATACACAATTACACATCAATAACTACAAAACGTTAAGCGCATGGTAATACATACTTTTTTAGATTAACAACTGGAGATTTCCAGTTTCTTATGGATACACATAACTGTTATGTTGAACTAATTTCTAATCATTTTCTTTGTCTTGAATATATTTGTAAGGATTTTATAAGGGCTGTATTTAGACTATCTTGAAAGGAGGTAATTAGCTTTGGGCTAGACTTTGATGTAAGACCTGAAGTCTTTTTGGCCCTAAAATGCTTCAGTGTGTAACTCCTAATAGAATTTATATGCTGCCCAGAATCATTTCTTATGAATGGATAACTATATACATTTGATTAATAAAAAATTATAAGGGGTTAAGTTCCTTTGCCATTCAGAAAAGTCAGGATTGTCATAAAAATTTATGAATTTATTTTTCTATTCCACCTACCATTTAGAACTACTTTATTCACCTTAACTTTATTTACTTATTATTGCTATTACTACTATCTACTACTACTAGAAAATATCTTATAGCCATGTTTAACCACAGATAGATAGCTTATTAAGTGCAGTTCCTGCTCACAATCTGCTGAAATTCTGTCATTGAAAAATCTTACCTCTGACTTGCATAGCTTCTGGTCCTCTTAGAAGTTCTCCTGGTCTCAAAGGTTGATGTAGCCATTCAGGAAATTTTACAGACTGTGCCAAGACTGTCTGCTTGGATAGAAGAAACACAAATATTCAAGAGCATTAAGTCATTTTAGTTAAATAATCAGAAATGCATTTGTGTTGATGCACAGAGAGTTATTTTATTGATTATAATAATAATAATAATAATAATAATATTTTAATTTTTATACCGCCCTTCTCCCGAAGGACTCAGGGCGGTTAACAGCCAGATAAAATACAATACAATACAATACAATACAATACAATACAATACAATAAAACCAATTAAAAAACTTATTCAATATGGCCAATAATTTAAAATTATAAAATACATAATATAAAAACCCATTTAAAAACCCATTTTATGCCAGTCCTGCTCGGAAGAATAAATACGTCTTCAGCTCGCGGCGAAAGGTCCGGAGGTCAGGAAGTTGACGGAGTCCAGGAGGAAGCTCATTCCAGATTGAGTTTGCTTGTGTGTCATTCACTCCCGAAGGTTTTTGGAAACTAACTTTGACAGTTTATAAATATATAAAATAACAATCATATTCATATAAAAAATGTAAACACCATGTGCCTGTGAACCTCAGCTGCAATTAGAATACTCTTCTCCCATGAAAGTAGAAAGGATTTTATTAAAATCTAAGCAAGATAGAGTCAATTGAATCTCTTGACAGGAAGGAGTTAAAAGGAGCAGAGGGCTACTGAAGGTTGCTGGTAGGTCCAAAATTGTCCAAAGCAGTCAGATTAAGCAAAAACTTCCTGATCAGAGGTGACAGCAACACTGCTCATTTAAAGAAGCATTGATTACTGACTGGATGGAATCTCCTGTCAATTCATGGGAGGCCTTAACCAACCGTGAAGATCCCATCTACTGTCTTGGGACTCACCAATATAAAATAATTCCACTTCATAAGACAAGACCCCAGTCATCTCTGTGGGTGCTGTCCAGATGCAATCCAGTTCCTCCTCATGTTTATGAGCCAAATGCTGCAAGAATTCTTCGCAGTGTTTCTTCAAATGGTCTTGATGAATATTCTTCTAGTAAAGTGACAGAGTCACCTTAAAAAAGCCAAAGGGTAGCATTAAGCCAGTGCTTAATAACTCTAGCAAAAAACTTTCTTTCTGCTGCTTGAATCACTTTTGTATATACACCAATGTAAGCTCATGCTTGCAAAGATCAGACTGAAGATGGATCTTCCTCCAGGGACATTCAATGCATTTCTACTACTCAATTTTCCTAAACTGCTCAGTAACCAGTGAGCTGCAATGAATATGCGAACAAGAGATCCCTCTCCAGTACAATTCAGTCCAACACTCTGCAGACCCCTTTATTCCAGGAGATGACCAGAATTTCATCTGAATAGCCCACCAAACCCTTGAGAAAAGACCTCTGAAAAGCCACAAGATCCATAAAACAGCTGTAGCAGACTGATTTAATAGGTACTCCTCTGTTGCAGGGGGGAGTCGCACTACAAAATTCCATAGTATAGTGTGAGATCTCTCATGTGTCAGTGCCATGGTTGCCATAGCAGCCATGAATTCCAGAGCCATTCCAGATCTGCTGAAGAAAGGTAGGTTCCCATTACTATATCTGGGAAAACTCCACATCATCACAACAATCAAGTTAAGGAGCGACAGTAATGCATGCAAGCAGTAAACCAAATTGGGCTCTCTAGCCCAGCCGAATTTATTCCAAATATCTTTAGTGTAGCACATCTTAAATCTCAAATTACAACTTCTCCCTACCTGCTGCTTGTCCAGGAACTGCTTCTATTACAAATGTCAAAAACCAGGTGAACAGATTCCCAACAGAGAAACATGTCATCCTCTTGCACTCGGGTTTCAGTAATAGAAGGTACAGTAAAAGGAATTCTTAATTGCTCAAAAGCAGCCTTAACACTGTATCTCTGAATAGTATGCTATCTTCAGCTGAAAATACATATGGGACTTGCAAGTGGACTGAAATTTCATTCCTCTCAGTTAAATTATTTATAGCTTCAATCCAAAGAAAAGTAAATCAGAATATTTAAGCAAAGCTTTGTTACAATAAGTTTGGAACTATTAGTTGTCATTTCTGACAATTAGACCTTTGAAGTCTAGTTCTATATATGGATGAGAACTTCCATGAGTTTCTCAGATGAAAGTTGTATGAGCAAGTATTTTATAACTCTAGGGCAGCCTTTCTTAACTGGGGTTCTATGGGAGGTTATAATTTTAAAAAATACATTTTTTGACCTTTATACACTGCAGTGCTAGTGCTCAAATTTTAATGCTCTGACACTCAGCAGTTCGCTGTTGTATAGTATAGTATAGAATAGAATAGAATAGAATAGAATAGAATAGAATAGAATAGAATAGAATAGAATAGAATAACAGAGTTGGAAGGGACCTTGGAGGTCTTCTAGTCCAGTCCCCTGCTTAGGCAAGAAACCCTACACCTCTTCAGACAAATGGTTATCTAATCTCTTCTTAAAAACATACAGTGTTGGAGCATTTATAACTTCTGGAGGCAAGATGTTCCACTGATTAATTGTTCTGTCAGGTAATTGTAATTTTTGTAAAACAGATTAGAAGTGAATTGTATATCCAAGTTTTCATATTTTTTGCAAATTTTATGTAAGGATTTACTGAGATCAGAAATTTTTTTCAAGGGTTCCTCCAAGATAAAAAGATTGAGAAAGCTCTGGGGATTAAATACAATGTAATGTCTTAATTTATGTATGTTTTATGTCATACACAAAAATAAGATTATTAGCAGGACTTAACGTTAAGTTCAAGATTATAACTACATTTTCCTTCCTTAGATGCTTCCTTTGAACACCAATATTCGACTAGCATATTCCAATGGAAAAGATGATGAACAGAATTTCATTCAGAATCTCAGCTTGTTTCTCTGTACCTTTTTAAAAGAGCATGGTCAACTTATAGAAAAACGTTTAAATCTGAGAGAGACGTTAATGGAAGTAAGCTCCTTTTTATTTTTATTCACACCTACGTCAAATTGAAGATATAGAGTTAAGTTTACTTTATTGTCATTGCACCTTGTACAACAAAATTAAATGCTATCTTCAGTGTACACTATAACTATAAAAATAAAACACAAACACATATCCTTCACATTCTATACAATTGAATTGAAAACCTGATATTGCATTAGTATTGCACTATGCAGTAAAATTCAATATAGTTAATACCCTGGGATAGAAGCTGCTTTTCAGCCTATTTGTCATTGTTTTTATTATCCTGTACCATCTGCCTGATGGTAATAGTTCAAAACAAGGATGCCCAGGATAAGATGGATGAACATTTAAGAATGTTTTGAATTTAAGGCAGCAGGAACTATAAAGCTCTTCCAAAGAGGGGAGAGGGCAACCAGTGATCCTCTGGGCAATGACATTAACCCTCTGGAGTGCTGTCCTATCTGCCACTGCAATTGGCAAACTATACACAGATGCAGTAAGTTAAAATATCTCTATGGTGCAGCAGTAGAAGGTCACCAGCAGTTTTTCACTCAGTTGTTTCCTGAGAAGGTAGTATTACCTCTGCTGGGCCCTTTTGACCAGTGCTGCAATGTGAGTGCCCCAGGTTAGGTCCTCTTTTATGATAACACCCAGAAACTTAAAACTGGCCACTTGTTCCACTCGGTCTCCATTGATAAGCAAGGGCTGGATGTCTGATCTATTCCTTCTATAGTCCGCTAAAAGCTCCTTGGTCTTATTGCTGTTAAGGACCAAGTTATTGTCTCCACACCACGAAAACAACCAGTCTCGATAGGCAGACTCATCCCCCCACCCCAGAGATGAGTCCCACCATTGTTGTATCATCTGCAAATTTAGTAATAGTATTACTAGCATGAGTGGGAATGCAGTCATGCACATAAAGAGTGTAGAGTAAGGAACTCAACACGCAACCCTCTGGTGTACCAGTGTTAAGAATAAGGGCTGAAGAGATATGATTACCTAATCTGACCCTCTGAGAGCGCCTAGACAAGAAATCCATAATCCAAAGGCAGATTGAATAAGAAAGTCCAAGATCCATAAATTTAGACACAAGTCTGTGTGGAAGTATTCTGTTAAATGCAGAGCTAAAATCTACAAAAAGCACACACACACACACACCACACACACCACACACCACTGTTCCAAATGAGACAGAGCAGTATGAAGAGTGATGGCTATAGCATCCTCTGTAGCTCTATTTCTTCTTTATGCAAACTGGTGTTTATCAATTTATGCGGAAGATCAGAAATGACCAAAATAGGCAGACCAATTTCTCAAAGCACTTCATGATGATAGGAGTGAGTGCCACTGGTCTTTTGAGGTTATTGATGAGGTTATTGATAGGGAACTTCTTTAGCAGCGGAACAATGGTGGAAGCCTTCAAACAAGATGGAATAGTGGACTGATTGAAGATTCTGGTAAAGATTCCAACCAACTGATCAGCATAGTCTTTTAGCACTCGGCCAGAGATACCATCAGCCTTTCTAGGGTCCTCAGCCCTCACCTCCTGTTCCTCCACAATGAGGTGGGGACTATAATGGGCTGGTGGCTGTCTTTTAGCTGTGTCTGATGTCTCCATTTCAAAGCGAGCAAAGAAATGATTCAGGTCCTCTGACAACGAAGCATCCCCCTCAGCAGGGATGACATTGGTCGGTTGATGGTTGGTAATTTGTTGAATCCTTCACCACACTTGCCTCATATTATTACTATAAAAATTCTCCTCAATCTTCCTCTTATAATCAGTTTTGGTCTTCCAAATACCTTTCTTCAAACTAGCTCTGGCAACACTGTATCTTGCCCCATCACTAGAGGCTTTGGTCCTGTCACACAAGAGGCGCTGGACTTTCTTTCTTTGGAGACTGATCACCCTGAAATTATGTTTCCCCGAAAATAAGCCCTAGTGCTTATTTTGGAGCCCCCAAAAATATAAAACCGGGTCTTATTTTCTGGGAAACAGTGTAGATGGCTATTAGATTATGGATGGGAAGAAACTAACTGACAAAAGCAAATTATTTTGGATTCAAGCACTTTATATTCTGGAGATTCACTAGGAAATGCACTTTCCTATATCAATTTCACGCATAATTTGGGAGTCCTCATGCTACCTTTACTCAAGCAATTGAAACCATAGCTTGAAGAATATTTGCATAGATGCATCTGTTGCATAATTGGGATGTCCTTCTCCAAGTCATTCATGACTTAGTCACCTCTCACTTGGACTACTCTACAAGAGCTTAGTCAAAATGCAGTGGCACAAATTTAATGTATTTATATATCACATTTACATCCCACTGCAGTTGTATGCAGAGTCTGGACTCTGGTTACCTGCTAGTTTCTGGTTGCAGTTCGAGATATTGGCTATTATTTGTAAAGCTCTGCATGACTTGGGACCTAGAAACATATGGGACTGCCATTCTCCAATTAAGTGATGTCATACTATAGGACTTCAGAGACGAATATGCTTTGTGGCTGCCTCTGCACCCTATAACAGCATTCTTCACAAAATTTAAATTGATCTTGGAGTAGATTGATTTGTGGACACTCTTCAAATATTGTCTTATTTTTGGCTGATTGTGGAGTTGTTTTCCCAACATGCTTCCATATTTCTTGTATTACTTTTTCCCTTTTAGTTGTTTTAAATTGCATTCATTTAATGTTGTTCATTACCTAGAGGCCCTTCTATGTTTAGGCAACTTATAAGTAACTTGGTTGAATGGATGAGTGAAACTGCCTGCCCTGATTTATGAATTATTTCACCTGAACATGTTCCATGTTCCTTTTTTTTCTGTTGTAGTGATCAGTGTGGATAGACTATTTGCTCCTTTTTTGGATGGATGGATGTTTCTGAAAATGTAAATAGACAGATTAGAGCAAAACCAGCCTTTTCTATTCACTTGCCTCATCTATGGTGATTTGCAATTTCATGCAATAACCTAAATGACAAAATGAAATATATTAAATGCTGGAATTCTATGAGATTTTAATGTACTTGATTTCAGCAATTTTTTAATTTTCTTTTTGCAGAAGGTTGTAGATACAATTTCAGAGCTACAACTTCATTTTAGGGATACTTTGAAATAATCTTTGAGCAATTTCTAAACCTTTTATTAATTAAATTTATATTAGGCTCTCCATTACATGTTGCTGGTATCTGAAGTAGAAGAAACTGAAATCTTCAAGATTTGTCTGGAGTATTGGAATCACCTGGCTGCTGAATTATATAGAGAGAGTCCATTTTCAACCTCAGCTTCTCCATTGCTATCAGGAACTCAGCATTTTGATGTTCCTCCCCGGAGACAACTTTATTTGCCTGTGCTGTCTAAGGTAATTGTAATCTCCAGTTTACTTATTCTTTCTATAAGTATGGAAGAGTTTACTGCAGTACCCTGACTTAGTAGCTGTGAGTTCCTGGAGATACATGTCCAGAAACTAGAAATATGTTATCTTGGACTCTAGATGGTGATTTGCTACTCCACTTGGATGTTGTGTACAATTTGGGGGTGCTTCTGGATTCCTAACTCTTACTTGAAGAGTATATGATGCTGTGCTAATTATATTTTTTCCTGTATTTATACAGCTGTGCTAATTATATTTTTTCCTGTATTGGGAGGACTTGCTCATGGTAATTCAAACTTTAGTCACTTCTCAATTGGATTATTGCAACGTACTCTATATGAGGCTGTCCTTGAAAAGCAGACAAGTTTCAGTTGTTTCAGAATGCAGTAGTGTAGGTAGTTATGGGATTTCATCATTACACATATGTAACACTTCTACTCTGCAAGCTGCACTGTCTCCCTACATAGAGCTTCCAGGTGCAATTCAGGATGCTATTATCGCCTATAAAGTCCTGCATGGCAATGGACTGGTTTATTTGTTAGGTTGCCTTCTCAAGCATTTCTGTCCATCCCACATCTCTATGAGAAAAGACATACTCTTATCTGAAGCAATGTCACCTGTGAAATGCAGGGGGCATGCTTTTTGGTGGCAGCCCTTTTCCTTTGGAATAGTTACACTCCATCCCCCCAATACTACAGTTAGCCACAACCCCATAGCTCTTTAAAAGGCAGCCGAGACTTGGATCTTTCCCTGGGCTTGGGTCAAGATGAATAGAATTTCCTATTGAAAAGATATAATCTGTTTTAGTTCCAAATGTCATGTAATTGTTTTAGTTTGTTTTTATGATATACATTATTTGTCTTTATATTTTTATTTAATGATTCTGTACACTGCCCAGAGTCATGTTTAAGTTTGATAGCTGTATAAATGTTTGAAATCAATTAAGTGTGATAGTTGTGGGTACACAGCCACCCACTGGTAAATGTTAAGGATTCCAGCTGTATGAGTTTTGTGCTACAGCAAATGAAGTTTTGGTTGCTTTCTCTAGGAATATTTTTCTTTATCATTTTAAATGTACCATCAAGTTTGTAATTTGCTTTTCAAGTTTTATATACTGTACTACGATAATCAACAATAAATTCTCAATCATTAGATAGGCTCTGCCTCATCTGGCCTATCAGTTAAATATAATGTGAAAAATCTGATTTACATACTATATTTTTTAAATATATATAATATATAGGTGCGATTATTGATGGTTAGCCGCATGGCAAAACCAGAAGAAGTACTTGTTGTAGAAAATGATCAAGGAGAAGTTGTTCGAGAATTTATGAAAGATACAGACTCTATCAACTTGTACAAGAACATGAGAGAAACACTAGGTAAATTATATTTGCATGATTATTACCTTTAATTCTGCTTTGTTAAGAAAAAAATCCCCAAAACTAAAATGTGAAAATTTATACTATTACAATTGATAGGAAGGGATAAATTGTTTTTCCGTTGACAGCCACAAGCAAAGCCAGAGTATAGGTTGTATCATTTTCATAAGCAAATTTATTTTAGCCATGATTCTGTAGATTGATTTTTTTGTTGCAGGTGCTTATAATTTTTATTAAGGTAATTGGTTATAGTTTGCATTGGTCTCAACTCTGAAAAAAACTAGCAATACAACTTCATTAAATGTTAGTGGAGAATGATTTCTGAACTCCTGGTAATATCAACTTAACTTAAATTATTTCTTCCAGTTTATCTTACCCATCTGGATTATGCAGATACTGAACGAATAATGACAGAGAAGCTTCACAATCAAGTAAATGGTACTGAATGGTCATGGAAAAATCTCAATACCCTGTGTTGGGCTATAGGTTCAATAAGTGGAGCAATGCATGAGGAAGATGAGAAGAGGTTTCTTGTAACAGTAATAAAGGTATAGTAATGTATACAGTCTTTAGTAGCTTCTCAGGGAACTTCATATTTTGCAAAAAGAAAATTAACTTCTTAAGACAATTTTTGCAAATACTATATTGAAATTCTAATAAGGCTTAAATCCTGAAAAGGTGGTGTTTTCATGGAAGTCAAACACCAGTATTACAACTTCACTGGCAAACAACATTTTGAATGCGTTTAAATCCAAATACACCCTCTCCTCATTTAGCCACTTCATTTAGTTCCTTAAATTGGAAGCGAAATAATACTAAGCAAATTATATACTGATAGAGATGTTACTTTATTTTTTATTTTTTTCTGCAATGCTGCTCTAAATTTTTTATCATAAATAAAAATGGAACTTTTTATAAACCATGTGTTTCTGTAGGATCTTCTTGGACTCTGTGAGCAAAAAAGAGGAAAAGATAATAAAGCTATTATTGCATCAAATATAATGTACATAGTAGGACAATATCCAAGATTTTTGAGAGCCCACTGGAAATTTCTGAAGACTGTTGTCAACAAGCTATTTGAATTTATGCATGGTAACGTATCTGGAATTTAATTTGGATTGTGAAATAATAATATTAAAACCAGTAACAGTTACTACTATTATATTAAATATCATAATGGGTATATAAACAATTGGGAAATAGCTTCACAAACATTCTTATATCAGGAACTATTTCTAATTTTTTTCTTTAGAAACTCATGATGGGGTCCAGGACATGGCTTGTGATACTTTTATTAAAATAGCGCAAAAATGTCGAAGGCACTTCGTTCAAGTTCAAGTTGGAGAAGTAATGCCATTCATTGATGAGATCCTGAACAATATTAACACAATTATTTGTGATCTTCAGCCGCAGCAGGTAATACCAAATTATAATATTGCAAAAATATCTAAAATAAGGGAATGTGCAAACACATGGGCATCAATAAGGCAGGTTTTTTTTAATCTAGAATATACTGTTTGGATCTATTCTTTACTGAACAGTAAATTGCAACCACAGAAATCTAAAATTTTAAAACAAAAAAGAAATGTAAGATTTGAAACTTGCAACTTAATGGTTTTAGTGAATTATTGAGTTCCAAACATATTCAGTTACATATTTTAGTATACTTTTTCTTCAATTAGGTGCATACTTTTTATGAAGCAGTTGGATATATGATTGGTGCTCAGACTGACCAGACAGTACAAGAGCATTTGATAGAGAAATATATGTTACTCCCTAATCAAGTATGGGATAGCATAATTCAACAAGCTACAAAAGTAAGAGTTCATAATATGTATACTCTTTGCAGGCATGATTATAATTTCAGAAAATGTTGATTTCTTGTGAAGATTAAGTTGTTTTGCTTTCAAGAAAAGTTTGATGAACAGCAGGTATTTTATGGGAATTGTTTTATTATTGTGTATTGTGCACAATCAAAACATAAAACTATTCCGTGCATTAAATAATTAATATTGGGTGGTTCATCTCTGTCATATTTAAATGGCCAACCGTCTCACAAACAAGTTACTCTGTACATCAAAGCTAAAAACCATATATGCAAACAAGTATTATTATTACTAAAATTTTAAAATTATAAAAAGTATAAAAATAAAAAAATAGTAGGTGAAAAGCAATATTACACAATATTTCTCCAGTCCCCTGGGATTCCCAAGCCAGATGACACAACCAGGTCTTGGAGGATGTCTGGAAATTTAAAAGGGATAAAGCTAGCCTCACTCTGGGGAGAATAATATTCTATAATGCACGGACCACAGCAGAAAACACCTACCTAGGACTAGCTGAGTAAAGCTTCCTAGTCAATGGGACCTGCAGCATGCCCCCTCTGCTGGATCTGTTAAGACAGGCAGGAGTAATTGGGGTAATTTGGTCCCATGCTGCATAGGGCTTTAAAGGTCAAAAACTTTATCTTGAATTGTTGCTAGAAACATCTAACTTTTATATATTATTAGATGAAGGGCTGTTTTGCTTGCTAATTGCACAAATTTCTGTTTAATAGAATGTTGATATTCTTAAAGACTCTGAAACAGTTAAGCAGTTGGGGAGTATCCTGAAAACTAATGTGAGAGCATGTAAAGCTGTTGGCCATCCATTTGTGATTCAGCTTGGAAGAATCTACTTAGATATGCTGAATGTGTATAAGTGCCTAAGTGAAAACATTTCTGCGGCTATTCAAGCAAATGGTAAGAATGACTGCTTTAATGACAGTAATATTTTATTACATCATCTTACTTGGTTATTTATCATGTCAAATGAACTAGACTTTGTAATGTAGAAGAGGAATCTAAAACAAATCAAGGGATGATTGCGTAAGTGGGTTGTATTGTGGGTATAGTCTGCTTAATTTGTGATCGGTGAATAAGCTTTATGTCATGAATATGATTCCACCAGATGAATTGTTGCAGAACCTAAATAGTTTCATACATTGTAAAGATAAATGCTAAATATAAAATCATATTTTGGTAACTTAAGACACATCAATATAATTTCTTCGTTGAAAATAGTACTTTAACCTAACAATAAAATCCTGGCTTAAGTTTGAAGCACCCAAGCTTATTTGAGCATAAAAATGGGGAAACAGTATTTTTCTGTACTTAGCAGCAAACCTGGACCTCATTCCAAAAACCTATGAGTGGACCCAAAATAAAATGAAATTGAATTTAAATTATTTAAATAATCTTCCCCTTCCATCCCCCTGTGACATTAAAAAAATAAGTCTAGCCACATTTTTAGTTCTCCAAGAACCCAGCACAAAGCTTTTCAACTCATATATTTAATCATAGCTAGGATGAATGCATACAAATACTTCTAATGATAGAGATGTTACATGGCATATGAGAGAAGGACGTAATCCAGAATTGTTTCCACAAAGTCAATTAAATCTTAGAATATTTTACACCCAATCAGAATGTACATGTTATAATAATCTGCTATAGATTTTCTGCAACTATAAAAATATAAGCTTATATAATATAATAAGATAAGACTGGCATAATGTAAGATTAAATAAATTTATGGCATGCGTATGTTGAAATTGCACAAAGAATTTGTAATCAGCCCACTGACACATTGTTTTTGGATTGAAGAAGTTTTTATGTTTGTGGTAAAAAATAAAAAAAACTTTTTACAAAATACTTTTTACAAAATATATATACTTTTTACAATATATATATATTGCTTGCTTGTTCGGTAATCATACCTTACAGATCAAGGCCTGGATCACTTATGTTCTGCCAACATAATATATATACTTAGCAGATACCAAGGTATCATGTAGATTTTTGGTATTTTCTGTCTTTATAGAAAGGTTACTTTATATAGGAAGATTTTGTAACCTTTCTGATACGGCATCTGAATACCATTTAATAATTATTATTTTGTTCTGGATTTTGTTTCATATTCCTTAATTTATTGATTTTTGAAAAGCTGGGTAAAACTTTCTAAATCAACTTCCTCCTCCAAGGCTATTCTTGATTTGTAATTGACCTTAAAATTCTTCCAGGTGAAATGGTAACAAAGCAACCTCTGATTAGAAGTATGAGAACAGTAAAAAGGGAAACTTTAAAACTCATTTCTGGTTGGGTGAGCAGATCTAATGATCCTCAGATGGTAAGTGCAACAACCTTAATAACCATAATAATTAAAAAAGAGTATGACATACACAATCTTGACTTAACATTAACCCAAATAGGAGATTTACCTTGACCTTGGGAACCCTTTAAGTGGTAGACACTAGAATTGCAGTAGTAGCAGATACTAAAACCAGATGGGTAGTAGCCGAAACTTTTTTTAAAAAAAATTTCCAAGGGAATTATTTCTGAAAACATGTTTAAGTACAGTTAAAGCCAAACAAATAATTGAGATATGGTAGTATCAGGACCAACTGCTATGGTCTTGGTATGGAAAACAAAAGGCTAGTCTCATCTGCATATCAACTATTAAAATATTTCCATGTTTATTCTGTTGGAACACATAACTCATTCAAAACATTCCAACCGAATGTTCCCAGTTGTGCTGCTTTGTTTGGATCTTAGAACACTTTTTTTCCTTTATTGTTTCACCATCTTTCCCTGCTGAGAACAAATATTACAACTGCCTTTATGATGTTAACTGATGGGGGGGGGATATCTTGATTTTAGACCATTGCATGGGGAAAGGAAAGCTTATTTTCTTTTCTCAATTTTTTTGTTTAAAAAATGAAACCCTCAGAAATAAAGCAAATAGAGGTAAGAAATAGAAATTTGTCTGAAACAGTTAATTACTTAAATCATTTTGGCATTTTTTTCCTCTATATTTTTATATGATTTAACACATTATGCCATTATGTTCAAACTTTAGGAAATATTGGTTTAATCCTCTTCGTTGATTTTTTTTTCTAGGTAGCTGAAAACTTTGTCCCACCTTTGCTGGATGCCGTTCTTATTGATTACCAGAGGAATGTTCCAGCTGCCAGAGAGCCAGAAGTGCTTAGTACAATGGCTATCATAGTAAACAAATTGGGGGGGCACATTACTGCTGAAATACCTCAGATATTTGATGCTGTCTTTGAATGCACGTTGAATATGATTAATAAGGTAATTTAGTGACTTTTAAACATTAAAATATAGGGAGAGAGCTTATAAACACTGGTCTGACTGATTTTCAGTAAAGAACAACGGTTTGTTTTTTTATAGCAGAGCTAGAATTCTGTATTGGTTTCATTGTTTTCCAAATTTATTCCTAGATAGGCTCATTTCCCACAGCTTTTAATAGTACGATGGTGCAACCAACTATAATAGTAATCTCTTTTTTTCTCTATTTCCCCTTCATCCTGTCAACTTCATGTGTAATTTTATTATTTTCTATGTCCTTTGCTTCCTAACTTCATGTGTTTTTTCCACATTAACAGAATATGACACTACATGTTTTACGTTATGACGACTTTCCTTAAAGTATTTTTCTGGCTTTCTCTGTTCATGAATTGGGCACACACAGAGACTTTTTTAAACCCTACTTTCAAGTACAGTAGACTTTTTCTTCATATATTTCTGCACTTATATTCTAACATTAATTAGACTTTCTAAATGTAATGATTCAGTTAATATGTTCTCAATCATTCAGAGATCTCTCAATTTCTGAAACCACTTACAATCACTTTCTATTCTTTGCACTAAGAACTGCTTCTCACAATCTTTGTTTCTTTTAAGTTCCTTCTCAAAATTCTAGGAAACATTTGGATCATCCCCCTCAATTAGAGGTGTATAGTTTGATGCCTCAAGATGACCTGATTAATCCAAACAGCTTTGGTTGTGGCTTTCTACAACAAAAATCTCTTGCTAAATTATAACATTACACATCCCTAAAGAGGAAAATGAACAAATACATAATTGGAGAGTAGTGTTAATTATTGAAAAATGAAATGAAATAAGGTATCATTTTTCAGTTTACAATTCTAAATTTGCCATCAGCCATGAATCTCTGCCCCTGTGTCTTATTGTAATTAAGCCAACTTAAATGAGTGTCATAAATAAATCCATGTAATTCTCTTTGGCAATGGTACAGGTAGTCCTTGACTTAGAACTGGTTGCTTAACAACCATTTGAGATTAATAAAAACTTGATTTCCACTTCTGACCACATGGTTCATTTAATGACCAGGGTGATTGACTCAACAGTTATCTTAAACAGTCGTACAATCGAGTTCAATCTGTAGTGCCCCAAGTTATGACTGTAATGATTTATAACCAAAATTCCTGTTCAGGTTGAGATTATAAATCAAGGGCTACCCATATATTCTGCCATTATCTTTTTATAGGATTTTTAAAAATTCTTCAGTGTAATCTATAGCATAAGAGTACTTTATTGGTCTTCAAGTACAAACCAGACCTGGCCTGATTTAGATTTAGATCTAGAGTCAGTACTTCTATTTACTGCAGGTAATTTTCCCCTTTTTCCTGACCAAACTGTCTGTGCTTGGTTGCTTCTTTGCCCTCTGCCTCCTGGGAATCTAGACTACCTTTTACCACAGGTGTAAAGGGAAAGAGGTGCATTTTCTGCTCAGATTACAATATAATTTACTACAGGTAGTCAACTTTATATCCATAGTTGGATATAAACTGTTTCAACTCCTACCCTCAAAACAACGCTATACAGCACTGCACACCAGAACAACTAGACACAAGAACAGTTTTTTCCCAAAGGCCATCACTCTGCTAAACAAATAATTCCCTCAACACTGTCAGACTATTTACTGAATCTGCACTACTATCAATCTTCTCATCGTTCCCATCACCAATCCCTTTCCACTTATGACTGTAACTTTGTTGCTGGTAATCCTTATGATTTATGTTGATATATTGACCATTTGTGTTGTGAATGTTGTACCTTGATGAACGTATCTTTTCTTTTATGTACACTGAGAGCATATGCACCAAGACAACAAATTCCTTGTGTGTCCAATCATACTTGGCCAATAAAATATTCTATTCTATTCTATTCTGTGATGTGGTTGTTAAGTGAGTTGTGCCCAACTTTTTTACTTTTTTGCTGCAGTTGTTAAACAGATCATTGCAGTTGTTAAATGAATCTAGCTTCTGCTATTTTGCTTGTCAAAAGACTCCTTGGAAGATAGCAAATGGCAATTATGTGACCCCAAAATGCTGAAACACCCAGTTGCAAAGCACTCAAATTTTTACCATGGGGATACTGACACTGTAAGAGCGAGGCCTAGTTGAATGTCACATTTTTTCAGTGCCATTGTATTTGTGAACAGCTGATACATGAATGATCGTAAGTGGAGAACTACCTGTATAAACTGAGTAAGAGTTGCTAGATGATCTAACTGGAATCTAAATTGGTAGGACTCACAGCTTTGCTATTTGAACCAGTAATTAGCTTATCCTTGAAATGTCTAATGCCAATGACAATATTCTTAAAATCTTGACCCAGGTGGATTTTGTAGCTAAGACTTCTCTCCTTATATCTTAAACATTTTTCAAATAAATCATGACCATAAGCTTCACCCTGCCTTCACATTGAAGTTAAAGAGAAAAGATAAATACTGCTATCATTTCCTGCCCTAATTTTTGTTTATAAGAGGAAAAACTAGCATAATTGGAATGCAGAAGAGCAATGAATTATACTTTATACAGGTTTTTACAAACTGCAAAGACCTTTCAGGACTTGGGGATATTTTTGAGAATAGCTACTTCAGCAGCTTTCTAATTCACTTACAAAAGCTATCTGACGCACATCCCGATAGATACTTCAGGAATATTACTATTTGCTAGAGGTTGTGTGCTTCAGAAAGTCAATGTGGTATGACACTTTTTGAATTCTACAAATTATTGATTTTATATTCCTGAATTTTAGAGAACCATTCGTTTAGTGACTGTTTGAAGTTACAACGGCACTAAAAAGGGGATTTATGACAGTTTTTCACACTACCATTGCAGCATCCCCATGGTTATGTGATCAAAATTCGGACACTAGGCAAGTGGCTCAAATTTACGACAGTTGCAATGTCCCATGGTCATGTGATCACCCTTTGGCACCTTTTGACAAGCAAAGTCAATGGGGAAGCCAAATTCACTTAACTGTGTTACTAACTTATCAACTGCTGTGATTCACTTAACAATTATGGTAAACGCGGTTGTAAAAGGGGGCAGAAATCACATAATTGTCTTGCTTAGCAACAAAAAGTTTGGCTCAATTGAGGATTACCTGTGCCAATTTCTTTGCAGGAAAGGCATTTAACTCCATTTTGAAAATTGGTACTTGTTTTTGATGTGTTTTGGAAGTTGAGATGTTTTTCTACCCTGGTCTGGGAATCAGGTCTGGTCTATTTCTCTGAAGAGGCATTTGAAAATCTGACTTGTGTACTTCAGTAGTGTCATAAGATGAAGAAGTTACTTGTCTGACTCAATAAAAATTTACAAGTAAGGAAGTTTCTGGAATTGCATGTAAAAGTTTCTCTTTTCCCTTAGGACTTTGAAGAATACCCTGAACACAGAACAAACTTTTTTTTATTACTACAAGCAGTAAACTCACATTGCTTTCCAGCGTTCCTGGCCATTCCACCTGCACAGTTCAAGCTAGTATTGGATTCTATCATTTGGGCTTTCAAACATACAATGAGAAATGTTGCAGATACAGGTGAATATGCTTTATCCTAATCTGAATGATCGTGATTTAGAAGCATGTAGATATGCAACTTTTTTACATCTGTTATCTGTTCAAATATTGTCAAAATGTAATTATCAACAAACATTAACATTTTATTTTATTTTTTTAAATAGTTTTTATTAAACATTTTTCACCTTTAAAAACAGAAAAAAATAAAAAACACAACAAACATAACACAATATATCGCATTTTTACAGCCTTCAGTGTCGGCATCTGTATTCTGCTTTTGTAATTCACTCTTCTACTTTACCTTTCTATCCTTTATAACAACTATAACAGCCATTTTAACCACACTAGTTACATATATTTACCTTTAAATAATCTATAATTTAACTTTGACAGTATTTGATGACTTTAATTATTATCTAGTCAATAACATTAACATTTTAGAATGACTTTGCTGTGTGCTTTTTTCCCAGGCCTTCAGATCCTTTATACACTTTTACAAAATGTTGCACAAGAAGAAGCTGCTGCCCAGAGCTTTTATCAAACTTATTTCTGTGACATTCTTCAGCACATTTTTTCTGTTGTAACAGACACATCTCATACTGCTGGTAAGAATTGAATTCTGAGGTGGGAAAAATTCCGCTACAAGTAGAACCCTGCATCAGTTAAAAATATTAACTCTAATTTGTATATTCTAACCAGGTTTGACGATGCATGCATCAATTCTTGCATACATGTTCAACTTGGTAGAAGAAGGAAAAATAAGTACTCCTTTAAACCCTGGAAATCCAGTAAACAACCAAATGTTTATTCAGGAGTATGTTGCTAATCTTCTTAAATCTGCATTTCCTCATCTACAAGAGTAAGTGCTCGATTTCCTAACACAAGTTAAAATTTATATGCACGCAGCCGTCATGTAAACTAATTCCTTTGACTTTTCTTTTGTGTTAGTGCACAGGTTAAACTGTTTGTAACAGGACTCTTCAGTTTAAATCAGGATATTCCTGCTTTCAAGGAACACCTTCGGGACTTCCTAGTACAAATAAAGGTATGTTTGATTATATTAATGTGTATTGGATTGCATTTGTATAGCAAGGGGGGAGCATAATTGCCTGCTCAGATAGTAGACTTAATGTTGTGACTCCAGCCCCCAAACCTGGCCCCATGCCCCGAAGTGATTTGGAGCCAGGCCTGCTGCCAGAAAGTGACTTGGACAGTGAGGGGGAAGGGCTGTCAGGACTTACCTCGGGAGCACCGGCTTCCCTGGCTCAGCTCCAGGAGCCAGAAGCAGGCCAGGTGGAAGAAATAATGAGGCCTAGGAAGTGCTGAGTCATGGAGCCACACCCCACAGGATATAAAAGGCAGCGAGAGCTGGTGTGTCTCTTTGTAACAGGCAAATCCACTGATTGACTAGAGCTGAAGTTTGTGACTCACCAGAAAATAACGAGGGCTTTTGGCAGATGCTGGCTCTTTTGCCGCCAGAGCTGATAGTGCCAGCTAATTAAGCCATCATTCGGACGGAGGCAGAGGAGGACAGAACACTTAAATTTTTGAAGCACTGAACTTCTTCATAAATTTTGCAAATATTGTATTAGTAAATGTTGTTGTTAGTTGTGTCTCTGTGGTCATATAGCTGGCATGACTCAACGCCAAAGGCGCACAGAATGCTGTTACCTTCCCACCAAAGGTGGTCCCTATTTTTTCTACTTGCATTTTTACGTGCTTTCGAAACTGCTAGGTTGGCAGAAGCTGGGACAAGTAACGGGAGCTCACCCCGTTACACGGCAGCACTAGGGATTCAAACCGCCGAGCTGCCAACCTTTCGATCAACAAGCTCAACATCCTAGCCCCTGAGCCACCGTGTCCCAATTAATAAAATCAGCTAAAATGCACTTTTTTCATCTTACAAAAATTAATTTGAAGCATCAAAAGCTTCTTCTGCATCTTACAAAATTATTTGTTTTAATATGAAAATATGTTACAGTATTAACGTTACCATCCTTTCAAAACAACAACAACATGCAGGATAAAATATTAATGGTAATATATAATTGTGTTAGTATAGCAGCAAAATCTTAGTGCAGAGTTCCCCAACCTTTTTGGCTTTGTTGACTAGCCCAGGGGGGTGGGGGTGTATGGGATGGTTCCGTGTGTGGCGGGCAAGCACAAAGCTCCCATTTCGTGCAAATGGGTATGTTGCACACTCACCTGCTTCAGCGGCCTGGTTCTGAAAGCCTAAAGGACCAGGAGTTGGAGACACCTGTCTTAGTGTCTGTTTCTAGGCTATTGGATAATTAATACAACTTACAAACTCCTGTACTGTTTCCGTAATAAGCCCCAAAATATTATGAGGATAGATCTCTTTCAAAATATTATTATATATATAAAATGATATGGGAGATAGGTTTTTCCTATTGTTTTACACTATTTAACAGTTCCCACCTAGCCAGGGTGTTCTCAGTTTTCATTGTTTTGGTCATTTCTCCCACAAATTTGGGGTGCATCCAAAATTATTTTAGGAGCAGCAAGCATATCCTAATACAGGTAGTCCTCGACTTACAACCATTTGTTTAATGGCCAGAATTACAATGGAACTGAAAAAAAATGGTTTTTCACATGACCATTGCAGCATCCCCATGGTCACATGATCAAAATTCAGACATTTGTCAACTGGCATATATTTATGACAGTTGCAGTGTCCCAAAGTCATGATCATTCACTTAATGATATTACTAACTTAACAACTGCAGCGATTCACTTAACAACTGTGACTGGAAAGGTCATAAAATGGGACAAAACTAACTTAAAACCATCTTGCTTAGCAACAGCTGGGTGATTCTCTTGGGCTGTTACTTGTGTTTCTATTTTAAATGTTTTGTCTTCTAATCCATACATTTTTTAAGCATTTTCAAGCAAGATTGGTTCGCATCTGTCATTCCTTCATTAACATCTTTTAAACATAGTCTATCCATAAAAGTAGGCATCACTATTAATATTGATATTGTGGTACCAGTTTATGGCCCCATTCTTTGAAAATCTCCTTTAATGTTTCAAATGTTATAGCATTTTATTACATTTATAGTCATTTTGTAAATCCAATATTAATTAAAAACAAGAACAGGTTTGCATTTTGGGGAGGGGAGTAGTTTCTAGTTACTCTACTACCCAATAAAGTTTCTTATCTCTGTTACAGTTTATAGTAGACTAAATAATTTTGGTTCTCACAAAAAGCTGTTTGTTTTATATAGTTAGTTCCAAAAACTTACAGTAAATGTTTTCAATGTTGCAAATTTGTCTGGACATTTAATTTGTTTACAGGTAACCCTTGATTAACAACCACTCATTCAGCAACCATTTGACGTTACAATGATGCTAAATGAGTGGTGCTTATGACTGGCCTTCAAAGTTCAAGCCATCGCAGCAGTTCCACAATCACATGATCATAATCTGATCGCTTAGCAACCATCTCACATTTAAAACTGCTGCAGGTCCCACAATCAGGTGATTGAGATTTGCAACCTTCCCTGACAGCTTTCCCAGCGGTGAAATGCACTTACTTTCACTACTGGTTCAGGAGTGTGAGCACATGCGCTCGTTACACTCGCGCATGCCTCTTCTGCTGATGCTCAGAGGATCAGAAACGGGACATAATGATGTCCCAGCAGGTGGGTGGAGCCTCCCACCACCAGCACTACCGGTTCACGCGAGCCGAATAGATCCGGACAGATTTCACCACTGAGCTTTCCACAAAAACAATGGGAAAGGCAGCAGCAAAGGCCACAGGTAGCTTAGGAAAGTCTCCCCCACCAACTTCCTGCCAGCTACCCACTGGTTTTGGTTGTTGGAAGCCAGCAGGAAATTGCGAGGAGGTGCTCTGTTAATGACCCACAATCTTCACTAGATAACAATGGGGACTGCAGTGGTTGCAGTTGCTAATGTTGTGACCCAGGCCCAAGTAGGTAGTAATAAACTTAGTCCGTGGAAAAACAAACTATTCAAACAGCTGTGGATTACTTCATTCCCAGCCTCGTTCAACTCAAAGTAAAACAAATGCCTCCCAACACTAATTCCTCAGTTATCTCACAAACCTTAGTCCAGTTAGGCAAACTGCCAAAGGCCCTTCCTGGCAAACATCCAGAAGCCACAAAAACAAAGATGTATATGAAGCAGAAGACGCAGCTACAACGTTGTTTTCCAGCAAAGCTCAAATGTCAGTGCTGGTCTGTTTTAAGCCTTACAGGAAGGGCCAGTCATCTCTTGGCCCTACTCCCGAGTTGTCCTCTCTGCTTGAGCTGCTCTTGCCTTCTGGCAGCTCTTCTCATGTGTGCATTAGGAACAGGCTCCTCCTGTTCCTCTGCCTCATTACTATCAGTCTCTGGAGGCTCTGGAGCCGGCACCTCACTTCCCGATGGCCCTGGCCTCACCTCAGCCTCATCGCTCTCTGACTCTGTTGCCAGCTCTGGAGGCTGCTGACGGACCACAACAGCTAAGTGATGCAGTCATGTGACATCACTTTACAACCATGTATTTAGTAACAGAAGTTCTGCTCCCAATTACATTTGTAACTCAAGGCCTAACCTATATAACTGTTCAATTAAATATCTTACTTAGCTTTTTAATAAATAAATACTAAATATATAAACAAGACTACTTCCAATTCTGATATGCTGTGATTCTATGATAAAAAGGATCAATTCAATCAGCTTTTGTAAATTTGGAATTAAAGGAAAGACAGAATTTTAACAAAATTTTATGTTGCCGATTTGCTTCGGGGTGCAATTCAAGGTGCTGTGTCACCTTTAAAGCCCTTCATGACTTGGGACCAGTTTATCTGAGGGACCGTCTCTTGCCGGTCACATCTACCAGACTCATCAGAGCGGGGAGGCAGGGAATGTTGCAGGTCCCAAAGAAGAAGGGCCTTCTCCGTGGTGGCTCCCTCTCTCAAATATCATTTTCCCAGAGATTAGAATAGATTCTAGAAGGTGCTGAAGACCTGGTTCTGCCAGCGGGCCTGGGGAACTCAGAGCGGGATGGAGCCCATTAAATAGCTTATGTGATCTGCTGTTGCCGGGGTGGGAGGTGGGGGTGGTTTTGTTATATTGTACTATATTAAATTATTTGATTCTTTTTGTTAGTTTTTATTGTTTTAAATGTGGTTTTAGATTCTGTAAGCCGCCTTGAGTCACCATGGGCAAATAGGCAGCAATATAAATTCAATAAATAAAGAGGACCCAATTTTAAAAAGACTTGCTTTAAAGATATAATCTAAAATAATAATGTGTTTAAATAAAAATTACTTCAGCATGATTTGAAGAGAAATAGCTATGTTTAGTGCCTTTTAAATTATTTTTAGAAATTATTTGCTGTATGACTGGGTTTATAATTCCTAAATTATTTTATTTCCATAGGAATTTGCAGGTGAAGACACATCTGACTTATTCCTGGAAGAAAGAGAGACAGCTCTTCGACAGGCTCAGGAGGAAAAACACAAACTTCAGATGTCTGTCCCTGGCATCCTTAATCCACATGAAATTCCTGAGGAAATGTGTGATTAAAAAATAACCAGTTTTTCTGTTTTCTTTCTGTACAGCTGCTTTGTTGTAGAAGAAAACAGGACTTGGATATTTGTTGACCAAAATGATGCCAATTTGTAAATTTAAGATGTCACCTAGTGGCCCTTTTTTCTTATGTGTTTTTGTATAAGAAATTTTCTGTGAAATATCCTTCCATTGTTTAAGCTTTTTGTTTTGGTCATCTTTATTTAGATTTGCATGAAGTTGAAAATTAAGGCATTTTAAAAATAAAACACTTCATGCCCATTTTGTGGCTAAGAGTAAAAAAAGGCAAAACATATAACTTGTAAAGTCTATTGCAAAATTAAACATTTTTCCAGTTAAAACATTTTTTTTTCTTTTAATTAAGGATCATTTTCTAGTCTGTTCTGCAGTCTAGAAAAAGGGTAATAAAGAAATCCATCAAATTAATTGTTAGTAATAGGAAGATGAATGCTGCATCATCTGACATGAGCAGCTTTGGGGGCTAAGTGATAAGGCTAGGCTACTGATATTTGCAAGTCATATGGCAAATTTGCAGCAAGATCATGTGCATATCATCCCATTGTAAAGCAACTTGGAAAAATATGGGAACACAGTACAGTTAGTTATTTTTACACAGTTCTTTTGTTTTTGTGTGTGTGCTGTCGCTTTGTCGACAACAGCTTTTTGTTTTCCTCAATGAGGAGTGTTGCTCATTTGTGAGCCTTCATTAACTCGAAGTGAAATGGTTAAAATATTTATCCTGTTAGAATAGGCTGCATCTTTTTAACAAGCTCATTAAAGAAGAACTCTGGCTTTTGAGATAACTTCTACTAATTTACATTGTTTACCATGCTGTAGTGCTTTAAGAACACTACTTAAAAAGCAAAATAAACTTGGTTTACATTTATTTTCCTTTTGTGGCTGTATTCTTTCATTGAAATGCTCTAATCATTGTAAAGTTTAGAGTAGGAGAAAATTTCAATGTTGATCTGGAAGAATTGTAGAAACTATCATCTTGACTGATGAGATCCATAGCATGGAATAGAACAACTGCACAGAACAAGTGGCCCCAGCCAACTGGATATGGGGATAACTTAGTGCCGCGGGACAACAAAGCAGGAAAGGGTAACATTCTGCACCAGTAAGAGTTTTTAAAATTGTAATGGAGTTTAATTAATTATGGAACTTCAGTAAGGTACATGCAGTGGTGGGTTGCTACCAGTTCACCCTGGTTCGGGCAAACCTGTAGCAGTAGCAGTGGGAGGCTCTGCCCACCTGGCCGGACATCATCAAATACAATCTGTGCATGTGCAGAAATGGCGCGCACACAAGTGAAGCGAGCGTGAGCAAACGAATCAGTAGCAATGGTAAGTGAAACCCACCCCTGAGTACATGCTGCTCTAATCCTCAGAAAGAGCAGGAATCACTCAGCAGTGCTACTCTGCAGTAATTACCTGCTGATCAGGTAAATAAATCACAGACATAAACATACACTCCTGAAGAGAAGGCCAGCAAATTACATGATAACAGGCAGAGCTGTGCAGATGTATAATTCCCTTTCCTGCAAAATTCTTAAAGGGTATCACTTTTCACAGTCTTTTTGAAATAGATGCAAATCCACCTGATTTGGCACCTCTCAAAATGCAACATGGTAAGGGCCAAAAGGGGAAATATTCCTTCCTACAGGTGTATCACAAGCCATTCCCGTGCTTCTGCTGGCTCTGCCCAAATTGTTTTTTGCTTTGTGGTGTCCAGGAGTGACCTCTAAGATCACATATACAGATCCACTTTTCTCTTAGTAAGGAGACACTGTTGATCAGAAGTGTGGGCTGAGCAACATTTTTGTTCAAAGCGGCAGAATTGCAGAAAAGGCAGTCAAGAATGAGTGCTTCCAAGAAGGTGGGCACAGATTTTGGCTTTCAGTGTTGATTACTGATATTTCCATGCTGCCTGCTATCTTCCAAAGAAAGGCTCTAGTAGCGTTCTTTTCCACTATAAGGTTGGAGGACCCCAAATCTGGATTTGTTCTCTTTTGAGTAGATTTACAATTCAAACTTTAAATCCAAACAATACAAGTGAATAGCTGTTTGCTGTCACTGGCTTATAACATTCTATGACTGAAGTTTCAGTCAAAGCACTAATTTATGTTGTCATTTATATGTATTTTTAATCCCTCATGTTCATTACTAAAAATGATACCAAAGAGGATCTGTTTCATTTTAAAAAGGGAAATAAGCAATCTATAATTAAACCAAATCATTTTCAATATGTATTTAAAATTGCAAGTGTTGAGATATTTTTGTGTATAATAAATTGCTGCAGACATTATACCTTCCCCCCTTTGTTGTCCAGTGGCAGTGAGCTGTCCCTGTGTCTAATTGGCCAGGGCCATTGGTTCTGCATCCAGACAGCAGGAGCAACCCATCTGCACCAAGTGGTCCTAACATGCTCCTCTGCTGGCATAGTTGGGGTGGACTCATCCCATTTGTCTCTCATTTTGCCTGGGTGGACAGTAGGCCGCTCCTATCTGAAGGAATTATATAGGGAAGAGGACTTTCAGTCAATACTAAAGCATAATGACTCCATCTAGTCTAATGTCCTATTTATTTTTGATCCTTCAAAAGAAATGCCTATTCCCTAGATACCAATGTAGAATGAAAAGATTTTTCATCCACATTACTAATGTAAATGCATGTTTACTAATAAAACTACGGTAGCATTTTACTAGTCTCAGAATTTTTCAGATTGGTCCTGTTAATATTTTCTGGATCAAAAGAACTGAGAACATGCAGTAGTTTAAAGTATTTTCTTTGATACCATAAATCTGCATGTCCAAAGAAGAAAATTCTGAGGAGCTAGATTTCTCTTGCCTGTCCTTATTCACCTGATTTAATAATCTCAAAAATGGAAGAACTGCATCTGGGCTATCATTTCAGCCTGCAGTGACAACTTACATGGTTGGCAACTTCAAAAAATAGGTATGTACACAGTTAAAGTTGCCATGGTATGCAGAAAATGAGATCTTACTTGCCATGCTTTCTATATGGCCAGTTTTTATTGTATAGGTAAAATTCCCATTTGAATCCTGAAAATTGAGTTGAGTTCCTTGTAGTTTATTTATCCTGGAGCGTGTAAAATAAAGGAAACCTTACCTGGCCATTTTCAGTCAGATTTCAAACCTGCATTCAGTGCCAAAATGGCATTGATCGTACTTGTGGATGATGTCTGGTAGTGACAAGAAGGTGGTGCATCCACGCTAACTCTTTATTTCATTGGTTTTTATTCCATCATTTGTTTATGGTATACTTCTGGGCCAGTTCTGGGCATTAAGAGTGGGAGATAAAGTTCTGCACTGGTTCTTCTTTCTCTGGGGTTGATTCCAGTTATTGTTGGGGAAGAGGGGGGTCTAGTGCACAGCTCTTCTGTGTGGGGTTTTTCTGGGTTCAGCATTCTTCCCCAATCCTATTTGACATCTACCTGCAGCTTATAGGTGAGGTCATCCACAGCATAGGATAAACTATCAGTATACTGATGATTACCAGCTTTACATCTGTGCCCTTTGCCAACCTAGTGATGCCTCAGTTGAAGGTATACTTGAGAGAAGTGTGCTACAACTTGTTCTTTTCCAAATTGCACCTTCAATGTGCTGCTTTTTACTCAAATATCAGGTTATACGAAAAGTAAAAATGTCCAATCTTCAAGTCAAGCTTGGAAATTCTATTGACTTCAAGGACACACTCATAGCTTTTCTATATTAGTTCTTATTTTATTGTTGCTTGCTTTTATTTTCTTTTAACTCCCCAGTTTGTCTGCAGTCCTGATATTTCCTGGACCTGGACTAATTAGTCTTCAACTTCCAAGTCAAGATGAGATCATCCAGACAATGCTACTTGCTAAGAGTAAACTAGGTACACTCCATAGTTGGATTTCTCCTGTTTGCCATTAATACTGAATACTCAACCTGAGAGTTTCTTCTGATTCAGTGTGATGGTAGCAACCTAAATAAATTCTATTTTGACAGGTAACTGAGTCACATATAAAGCAACCAAATCACAAAATCTGTTTATGCCATTTAGTTTTCTCCAAGTTCACTCCGAAACAGGAAAAAATGATTAGGGACAACATATACCTCAATCTCAACAAGGGACAGAATTAGACTGAAGTCTTCCATTATCAAACTGAAAGCATAGCTCTGAATTACACAAGTCTTGCCTTTCCTGTATAGTGCAAAGAAATTAATTAATTTTAGATGTTTTCATTACATTAGATCAGAAGTAACCTCCATGGTATATACCCAACATTTCAATCTAAATGGAATAATATATAATCAAATTAGAATATTGTCAACTCTTCTCTGTATTACTAATACTGGATTGTAACAGTAAAGTATTATAGCAGTTATAATTTCAAGCCAAAAGATTTTTTTTCACAATCTACAAAATACCGTATATACTCGAGTATAAGCCGAGTTTTTCAGCACATTTTTTGTGCTGAAAAACGTCCCCTCGGCTTATACTCGGGTCTATACGGCTTATACTCCAGTTTTTTTTTTTAAGCCCTAAACATACCGAGTATATCGGCTTATACTCGAGTTTTTTTCTTTTTTTCACATTTTACGGACTGAAGCCCTGCCGGTGCAGTGAGAGGGGGGGGCGGGGAGCCGCCAGCCTTCTCAGCTGAGGGAGGGAGGGTTTCCCCAACCGGTAGGTGCCTCATTTCCCACCCTCGGCTTATACTCGAGTCCCCAGTTTACCCCAGTTTTTGGGGTAAAATTGGGGACCTCGGCTTATACTCGGATCGGCTTATATTCGAGTATATACGGTAGATGAAAGATAAGAGTTAATAACATGCTGAGGACAACTGAAATTAGTACAGTGAGAACCAAAGAAACCTGTATTTTGCCTTCCCCTAATCCAGTGTATTTCAGTTAAACCAGCTGCCATCATTCTCGACACCCAACTAACCAGCATCACCACTGTTGGTTCAATACATTCAAAGAGTGCTAATCTGAGTAAATATAGCAGTATTTGTAAAAATTGCAGTTACAGTACCTTAACAGATCAATTATTTTCAAGCACTTAATAGACTGATGGTTACCTTGCAGTCTGATACAGTATACAGGTGGTCCGCAACGCTGGTAATTGGAACCAAAATTTCATAACATAAAATCATGTTGCAGCAATTATCAATGTTGCTATTAAGAGAATCACTGCTGATCATTAACTTAAGACATCACATGATCGTTATTTATAACCACCTGCTGGGTTCTCAATTGACTTTGCTTGTAGGAACCTGGAAAAGAAGGCTGCAAATGGCAATTATGTGATCATGGGACACAGCAACCAACATAAGTACAAGGGCCAGTTATACCTATCACAATCACTTTAAACAGTTGCTGACTGAATGGTCATTAAGCAGGGACTACCTGCCTTCAACAGCCATATCTAAGTAATTTACAAATTCTGTGACAACAATTTAGAGACTCTAATTATCAACTGCAAACCTTACTATTCAGCCTCGTGAATTTTCCTCATTTCTTCTAATTGCTGTTTATGTCCCACCACAAGCCTGTGTAAACAGGCATTACGAACTCTAGCTGACCAAATCATGGGCTGAAGCCAAACACCCTGATTCACTGGCCATTGTTTTGGGAGATCTAAACAAGGCAAACTTAAGGAAAGAACTACCAAACTACTTTCAGCATGTCAATTGTCCCACCAGAGGCAAGAATACTCTAGACCACTGCTACACAACACTAAAAGATGCCTATCGGTCTTTACCACGTGCAGCTGTAGGACACTCTGATCATTGCATGATTCACCTTGTACCTGCTTACAGGCAAAGACTTAAAGCCATAAAACCAATAATTAAATCAGTGAACATCTGTAGTCATGAAAACCTTTGAAAGGCTAGTGCTTTCCTACCTGAAAACCATCACGAATCCGCTCTTAGACCCCTTGCAATTTGCATACCGAGCAAATAGATCAACAGATGATGCTGTTAATATGGCTCTGCACTACATCCTACAACATCTTGAGTCTTCAAAGACCTATGCAAGGGTCCTTTTGTAGACTTTAGTTCAGCATTCAATACCATCATTCCAGACATTCTTCTAACTAAGCTAAACCAGCTACAGGTACCGGAACAGACTTGTAAGTGGATCACAAGCTTCCTAACAAACAGGAAGCAGCAGGTGAAGCTAAGCAAGATCACATCAAATACCTGTACAATTAGCACAGGGCCCCCAAGGCTGTGTGCTCTCCCACTTCTCTTCTCTCTGTATACCAATGACTGCATCTCCAATGATCCATTTGTTAAGCTACTGAAGTTCGCAGATGACACAACAGTGATTGGTCTCATTCGAGACAATGACGAATCCGCATATAGACGAGAGGTCGAACGACTAGCCTTGTGGTGCAACCAAAACAATCTGGAACTGAACACACTCAAAACCGTAGAAATGGTGGTAGACTTTAGGAAAACCCTTCCATACTTCCACCTCTCACAATACTTGACAACACAGTATCAACAGTAGAAACCTTCAAATTTCTGGGTTCTATCATATCGCAAGATCTCAAATGGACAGCTAACATCAAAACATCATTAAAAAGGACAACAAAGAATGTTCTTTCTGCGCCAACTCAGTAAGCTCAAACTGCCCAAGGAGCTGCTGATCCAATTCTACAGAGGAATTATTGAGTCTGTCATTTGCACCTCTATAACTGTCTGGTTCGGTTCTGCAACCCAACAAGAAAACACAGACTTCAGAGGATAATTAGAACTGCAGAAAAATAATTGCTACCAACTTGCCTTCCATTGAGGACCTGTATACTGCACGAATCAAGAAGAGGGCCGTGAAAATATTTGCAGATCACTCGCATCCTGGACATAAACTGTTTCAACTCCTACCTCAAAACGACGCTATAGAGCACTGCACACCAGAACAACTAGACACAAGAACAGTTTTTTCCCGAAGGCCATCACTCTGCTAAACAAATAATTCCCTCAACACTGTCAGACTATTTACTGAATCTGCACTACTATTAATCGTTTCATAGTTCCCATCACCAATCTCTTTCCACTTATGACTGTATGACTATAACTTGTTGCTGGCAATCCTTATGATTTATATTGATATATTGATCATCAATTGTGTTGTAAATGTTGTACCTTGATGAACGTATCTTTTCTTTTATGTACACTGAGAGCATATGCACCAAGACAAATTCCTTGTGTGTCCAATCACACTTGGCCAATAAAATTCTATTCTATTCTATTCTATTCTATTAACAGATCAATTATTTTCAAGCACTTAATAGACTGATGGTTACCTTGCAATCTGATACAGTATACAGGTGGTCTGCAACGCTGGTAATTGGAACCAAAATTTCCATTGCTAAATGACATGATCATAACATAAAATTATGTTGCAGCAATTATCAATGTTGCTATTAAGAGAATCACTGCTATTAAGAGAATCACATTAACTTAAGACATCACATGATCATTATTTATAACAACCTGCTGGGTTCTCAATTGACTTTGCTTGTAGGAACCTGGAAAAGAAGGCTGCAAATGGCAATTATGTGATCATGGGACACAGCAACCAACATAAGTACAAGGGCCAGTTATACCTATCACAATCACTTTAAACAGTTGCTGACTGAATGGTCATTAAGCAGGGACTACCTGCCTTCAACAGCCATATCTAAGTAATGGAAAATTACAAAATAGGGCCTCTGTGGCTCAGACTGCTAATGCAGTCTGTTATTAACAGCAGCTACCTGCAATTACTGCAGGTTCTAGTCCCACCAGGCCCAAGGTTGTCTCAGCCTTCCATCCTTTATAAGGTAGGTAAAATGAGGACCCAGATTGTTGGGGACAATAAGTTGACTTTGTATATAAATATACAAATAGAATGAAGACTATTGCTAACATAGTGTAAGCCGCCCTGAGTCTTCGGAGAAGGGCGGGATATAAATGCAAATTTAAAAAAAACCCGTTGAAATACATTGAATAGAGCCATGGTGGCACAGTGGTTAGAATGCAGTACTGCAGGCTAACTTACTGCTTGCTCCTGGAGTTCAGTTCTGAAAGGCTGAAGGTTGACTCATCCTTCCATCCTTCTAAGGTTAGTAAAATGAATACCCAGATTGTTTGGGGCAAGATACTGACTCTGTAAACCACTTAGAGATGGCTGTAAAACACTATGAAGCTGTACATAAGTCTTAAGTGCTATTGCTAAGTGCTATTTTTTTTTTTTTTACATTTATATCCCGCCCTTCTCCGAAGACTCAGGGCGGCTTACAGTGTATAAGGCAATAGTCTCATTCTATTTGTATATTTTTACAAAGTCAACTTATTGCCCCCCCAACAGTCTGGGTCCTCATTTTACCTACCTTATAAAGGATGGAAGGCTGAGTCAACCTTGGGCCGGGCTTGAACCTGCAGTAATTGCAGGCTACTGTGTTCTAATAACAGGCTCTAACAGCCTGAGCTATTCCGGCCCCTATTTATAAATTGGTTTCTGTTGTTGAGGGTTATATTAGTGGAATCAGTGGCGGATTAAGGCTCACTGGTCCCTAAAGCACTGACAATTCTCAGTGCCCCCCTCCTTTCAATGAAGAACCAATCTTCATTGGGGGGTATCTTTCTCAACTTTGTGGTGCCTCCTTTGGTGCCCCTAAGCACGTGCTTAGTCTGCTTAATGGTTAATACCACTGAGTGGAATCCAAAAAACAGCAATTAATTTAAAAGGTGGCTAAATGACTAGACAGGGCATTCATACATAGCTCCACTTCAAGTCCGAAAGTGCCACAGGCCCTGTCCTGGGCAGGTATGTTTATTAATGATCTGAACACATGTTTATATCATCTTTATTAATGATCTGAATTAATGATCTGATGTGATCATTCTTACACCAACAAATTATATAAAAATAAAAGGACTGACCACCAATTTTAGTAGACAAAGATTTTAAAAGCTCTAGGCAGGCTTGAATAGTAGGACAATATTAACGGGAAAATTTAGTGGGGGAAAACAATGTTCTGCATCTGAAGATGAAAACAAAAATGAAAAACATAAATATATAATGGAGGACTATCTTGGCAGTAGTACACATGAAAAGGACCTGGGTGTTCCAGTACAACAAAAGAGGAACACAAGCTAACAATATGATGCAGCTGCTAGAAAGGCAAAAGTTATTTTGGGATGTATTAATAGATGCATGGAGTTCAGATCATAAGAAGCAATAGTGTCGCTCTACTTCTCTATAGTCAGGCCCTATTTAGAATATTCTTTCCAGTTCTAGGCATTGCAGTGACAAACTGGAGCAGGTTTAGAAGAGAAGGGCTATCAAAATAGTGCACAAGTACTGAAAACCCCTTATGACAGGGGTCCCCAAACTTGGCAGCCTTAAGACTTGTGGACTTCAACTCCCAGAATTCTCTAGCTAGCATAGCTGGCTGGATAATTCTGGGAGTTGAAGTCCACAAGTCTTAAAGCTGCCAAGTTTGAAGACCTCTGTCTTATGAGGACTAGTTAAATGAACTGAATATGTTTAGCCTTCTATATGATAGAAAACTACTAACTATTTTAAGGATTATTTCATATAAGAGGAAATTGAGTTGATTTCTAGGGCATGGATGATAGGACCAAGACTAATTCACTAATTCACTGAAATGTAGGGAAGTAAATTCATCTTAGTGTTAAGAACTGTCAGAGAGACAATTTGTTGTTAAGGCATCAGGTTAGAAACTGGAAAACCATGAGTTCTAGTCCTGTCTTAGGTATGAAACCAGCTGGGTAACTTTGAGCCAGTCTCTCTCAGCCCTAGTAAGGAAGCAATGGTAATTGGCAAAACACTTTTGAAATTTCATCAACAAATTTGCAACACTTTGTCCAGGCAATTGCCAGGAATTAATGCTGACTAGAAGGCACCAACAAGAAAAAAATATGTTAACCAGTGGAATAGCATGCCATATAAAGTAATATGTTTGAAGACTTAACTTGAAGTCTTCAAGCCATAACTGGTCCATAAAAAATGTGGTAGCAAATCCTGCACTGAGCAGAGTATTAAACCTATGTTCTATGACTCTGGTGGTGAACCCATGACACTATTACTTAAAACACGTGGATAGGAAAGATGGCACATACACTGAGAGCATATGCACCAAGACAAATTCCTTGTGTGTCCAATCACACTTGGCCAATAAAATTCTATTCTATTCTATTCTACTCTATTCTATTCTATTCTATTCTATTCTATTCCGATTTCTACTTTTATATTACTCAAGTTTTCAAAAACTTCAGGTTCAGCATTAAAGTAATATCTAGATTTTTGATGTAGTACAAGTAACTAACAAAGCAAAGTCACTAGCAAAAGGAAGAGAAACTACTCTGTCAAGTAGCCAATTACTATTGGAAAACTTGTTACAAAATGTTTAAAATGTTTAAAACAAGGCTGTCAAACTCCCAGGGCAAGGGCTGGATATGTCATGCACTGGCCATGGCCACAACCGGTTTAGCGAAGGGGGAAAAAGTCCCAATACATCATGTGACGACATGAGTTTGACACCCTTGGTTTAAAAGGTTGATATAATTCTATTTCCTTGTGTAGGTCTTTGATTGAGGATGGGTTTATACAGCTGTTCTTGATATGCAGCTTCCTCTCTCCTTAAGCAACTGAAGATTGCTCTTTGCTACATGAGAGGAAAATACCTTCAATCTGCATCTTCATTTCCTCTCTGTGTGATATGAAAGAAAGAAAGAAAGTGGAAGTGGCAGCATCTGCACAATGACTGAATAACGGAACATAACCCAGTAGAGTACAAGCCTTTTTTATTGTCTCCTGCATTTTTTAAACATTTAAAATGTACTCCTGAATCCAAGAGAGCTGTAGAAATCTAATTTGGATATGATTAAAACACATGGCCCCAGGAGAGACGACTTCCGGTATCCAGCGGCAACGGACGTCTGGAAGGCTTCTCCTGCCTCCAGCGCCCGAATCCAGCCGCCGCCGAGGCCCCCAGGGGCCAGGTGTTCCGAAAAGGACACCTGCCGCACGGACGGCTCGCCAGGGGTCTCCCAGCCGACATACAGGACTGTGGGGACCGATGCTGGCGCGTCCTAGGCTCGGCGGGGTTCGGAGGCCACAGGCCGCGGCCATTATTTTGGTCGTCGCCTGGGCGCTGTGCCCGTGACACCGGGCATTGGATTTATAACTGCAGCAGCCTGGTGGTGAACAGGAGCGGAGAAGAATTGAGGAGGAGAAGGAAGGAATATCGGTGGCGTGGTGGACCGCTCCGGAGTGCGGGGGGGTTTTTTCTCCCCTGCGGTTGGAAGGAGCACGAGTTATTCTGGAGAGAGGAGAACTTAAAATAAGAAGATTACCGGTTTTGTGGAGCTCTGGAGAGAAGAGGTGATGGAGAAATTTAGGAGGGAAGGTTTGAGGCCCCCCCTCCTTCTGGGGAACAGTGGTGGCGTCCAGCTTCCGCCTTCACTATGAGAATTTTGATGACATCACTTCCCTGGCTTCCTGGTTGACTAACTGTACTCTGGACTCGTTGCTCCTGTGAGTGCCCCCTGGTGGATCCGGAGGAAATTACAAGGATACTGTGCTTGCCTGAGGATTTTGATTCTTTTTTTTTTCAAATGGCAAAAGGTCAGAAACCAACTGCTGGAGAGATGGAGAGAATTCTGGAAAAGTTATCCAACATGGACAAGAAACTGGATGATTTGCAAAGAGGCCAAACGGAAATAAGAGCAGAAATTGTGACTATCCAAAAGGATTTAAAGGATACTCAACAAGTCTCAGCAGAAAACAAGCAGAAAGTGGAAGGTCTGGAGGGAGATGCGGGCAGTGCAGAAAAGAGAGGAGACGACAGGCAATGCTGTGCTTGGACTACAGATGGATAAAATGTCTTATTTCCTTAGGTTTCAAAATTTGGAAGAAGTGGACCAAGAAGACTTGAGAGATGTTGTGACTAAATTGTTGGGAGAATTTCTTGGGAGAGGTGTTGATTTCATGAATTGGGATGTGGATCGAGTTTATAGAGTTAATTCGCAATATGCACGCACGCATGCAGTTCCCAGAGAGGTTCATGTCAAATTTGTGAGAAGAGAGACGAGAGATGAAATTCTTAGAAAACATAGGAGTGGGGCACTGATTTACAGGGGCAGGGAGATAGCCATTCTGAGGCAGATTCCCAGACAGGTACGTGAAAAAAGAAAGAAATATTATTTTTTGTCAAGCAAATTGTACCAGAAGGGAGTGGGCTTCAGATGGCTGATGCCAGAGGGATTGATGATTTTCCGGGAGGGCATTACGAAAAAATCAGTACAATGGAGGCTACGGCCTATGTGGAGGAACACAAAGCCTTCCTGGAATCAGATGACCCAGGAATTGAAGAAGGGAGGTTATAGATCATGGGGCTGAGCGGCTGCCGCTGTTGCGGCCCTGGAGTTGGGTCAGGCTGAACCCAGAGTTCTGAGATCCAAAACTAGGAAGTGATAAAGATATTTGGGATTGTGTTGGTTTTCCTTATTCTCTTTTGTACGATATTCTGTTTATTCTTGACTCTTCTTTATTACGTATTTAAAATTTGCAAACTTTGCTACTTCGTGTCACCTGCTTGCCTTATGGCTGTTGTATGTGTTAAAAAATTTGAGTAAAATTCTTATTTTAGATAAGAAAAATGAAAATTTACCATACCTGATATGTATTTGTATAAACCTTTTTTGACTAATAAAAACTTTTTGAACAGAAAAAAACACATGGCCCCAGTTAGAGACCGAACTGCTATCCTTTTGAAGGCAAAACTTATATGTGCTTCAACTGAACATAAATATCCAAAGTTAACTCTGAATTTCTACCTTTTCAAGCCAAGATTGAGTTCTTTGGGCCATTCTGTTTCTTATATATATCTAGGAATACTTTTCTCAATAAACGTATTTATCAATTTGTCAATTTGTTATTACCCATCTTAACTGTAACTGCAGTTACAGACCAATTTATAGCACCCAGTCTACATAATTTTAGCTGAAAAACAAGATGGGTTGTTATTAGCACATTGCGGGACAAAGTTTAAGATAAAACCCCTGACATGGGTATTTATATGTATGTTCTCTCTCTCTCTCTCTCTCCCTCCCTCCCTCCCTCCCTCCCTCCCTCCCTCTCTCTCTCTCTCTCTCTCTCTGTAAACTGTAAAAATCCCAACTGCTTGCCAGCAACTATTTCTTTTATTTGCCCTGGAACATCTGAAAAAGTGACAGTGGCTTCTCTGCTATTGACCAAAATAAAGTTGTTGATTGCTTGTTATGTTGTCACCTTCCCAGTGAATTTGATTGAAATTATTGAAAGGTGGGGTATATTTGAATGAAAGGTAGAATATAAATCTTTACTTCCCTTCCCCCATGAAATGTTTTCTACCTAATTGGTCAGTAGTTTGCCAAATGCAGAGCTTGCCTTGGCAATTCTGCAGTTGATCTCGATGTCAAATGTGACTGCATGGGAGAGGGTGCTTCCAAGGTATGTAAACTGGCCCACTGCTTGCAGCTTTTGTCCTTTCACTGTGATGATGGGCTCTTGGTGTTGGACATTCAGAGCTGGCTGGTACATCACTTTGGTCTTCTTTGTGTTGATGAGGAGGCCAAAGTTGTTGCATGCTGCTGCGAATTTATCCATGCTGGCTTGCATTTCCTGCTCTGATCCAGCATACAAGGCACAGTCATCAGCAAAAAGGAGGTCTTGTAGTACAGTCTCCTTCATCTTGGTGACAGCATGGAGTCTCCGCAGGTTGAACAGTTTCCCATCGATCCTGTATTTCAGGCTGATTCCCGAGGAACTGTTCTGGAAGGCGTCTGACAGCATGGCTGAAAACATTAAGTTGAACGGGGTCAGTGCAAGCACACACCCTTCCTTGATGCCGTTTGTGACAGGAAAGGCTTCTGAAGCTTCTCCGTCGTCCAGAACATGAGTCATCATGCTGTCATGGAACTGACATACCATCAGGGCACCCAAACTTTGACATGATACGCCACAGACCTTTGCAAATGACAATGTCAAAAGCCTTAGTGAGATCAACAAAAGTGGTATACAATTCACAGTTCTGCTCTTGACACTTCTTTTGGAGCTATCATGTCCACAGTGTCACGCTCTTTGTGGAAACTGCACTGTGTCTCAGATAATAAACCCTGTTCCAGGTGGTCAGTCATGTGGTACAGCAACACTTGTGCAAGGATCTTGCCTGAAGTGGAAAGCAGTGATATTCCCCTATGATTATCACAGACTTGTCGATTCCCTTTCCTCTTGTAGAGGTGTATGATGGACACGTCTTTCAGTTCCTGAGGAATGGATCCTTGATTCCAGGAGGACTGGAACAGCTGGGTAAGTTTGTCGACAAGCACTGCACCACCATAGGCTTCTGCTGGGATCCCATCAGATCCTGGGCCTTGCCACTGGACAGCTGGCTGATAGCCTGTAGGGTTTCAGTCTTTGATGGTGGGGTATCCAGGCTATAGTTGATATCTGCCTGGGGCATTCTGTCAATCGCCTCATTGTTGATGGAAGACAGGTGTTTGGAAGTGCTCAGCCCAATGCTGTAGAGTCTTTTCAGTAATGAGAGTTGCACTATCTGAGTCCAGTAGTATAGAATAGAATAGAATTTTATTGGCCAAGTGTGATTGGACACACAAGGAATTTGTCTTGGTGCATCTGCTCTCAGTGTACATAAAAGAAAAGATACGTTCATCAAGGTACAACATTTACAACACAATTGATAGTCAGTATATCAATATAAATCATAAGGATTGCCAGCAACAAAGTTACAGTCATACAGTCATAAGTGGAAAGAGATTGGTGATGGGAACGATGAGAAGATTAATAGTAGTGCAGATTCAGTAAATAGTCTGACAGTGTTGAGGGAATTATTTGTTTAGCAGAGTGATGGCCTTCGGGAAAAAACTGTTCTTGTGTCTAGTTGTTCTGGTGTGCAGTGCTCTATAGCGTCGTTTTGAGGGTAGGAGTTGAAACAGTTTATGTCCAGGATGCGAGGGATCTGCAAATATTTTCACGGCCCTCTTCTTGATTCGTGCAGTATACAGGTCCTCAATGGAAGGCAAGTTGGTAGCAATTATTTTTTCTGCAGTTCTAATTATCCTCTGAAGTCTGTGTTTTTCTTGTTGGGTTGCAGAACCGAACCAGACAGTTATAGAGGTGCAAATGACAGACTCAATAATTCCTCTGTAGAATTGGATCAGCAGCTCCTTGGGCAGTTTGAGCTTACTGAGTTGGCGCAGAAAGAACATTCTTTGTTGTCCTTTTTTAATGATGTTTTTGATGTTAGCTGTCCATTTGAGATCTTGCGATATGATAGAACCCAGAAATTTGAAGGTATCTACTGTTGATACTGTGTTGTCAAGTATTGTGAGAGGTGGAAGTATGGAAGGGTTTTTCCTAAAGTCTACCACCATTTCTACGGTTTTGAGTGTGTTCAGTTCCAGATTGTTTTGGTTGCACCACAAGGCTAGTCGTTCGACCTCTCGTCTATATGCGGATTCGTAGAGGGGAGCTCTCTGAGGGCTGAGGTCCATACAAGGATCAAAGAGCTTCGTAGACTAGCTGAACTGTAATAGTAATTGCCCGTTTTTTGCTTATGTCTAATATTATTCCTTAACCAGAAGAAATATAATTTTCAGTCAAACTAATCTGAATAAAAGGTAAGCAAAGGGCTTTCATTCTTATTCCTGGTGATTTTTGCTTCTTTCTAGAATTTCTAGGGCACATAAGAAATAATCACAAGCACAAGACACTATTGAATTAGAATCCTTGAATAAGTCTGTTGAATCAGTGTAGCTTATCTCAGTATATAGACCTTGGCAAGTCAACCATTTGTATTTGTCATCACCTCTATCTTTCTCCTTTACTATTTCTTCTTCTTCTCTCAATAGGCTCATGTTGTTTTTCATATCTTTAAAGAAATCCTTCTGATTTTTCAGAAACATTGTATTTATTTACATGAGTTTACAGGAGGGGGTAAGTCAGTGGTGGAATTCACATCTTTTTTACTATCAGTTCTGTGGGTATGTCTTGGTGGGCATGGCAGGGGAAGGATACTGCAAAACCTCCATTCCCACCCCACTCCAGGAGAAGGATACTGCAAAATCCCATTCCCTCTCCACTCCTGGAGGAAGGATATTGCAAAATCTTCATTCCCATGCTACTCTGGGACCAGCCAGAGATAGTATTTGCTGGTTCTCTGAATTACTCAAAATTTCTGCTACTGGTTCTCCAGAACCTGTCAGAACCTGCTGAATAGCACCCCTGGAGTAAGTGGATGTAGATTGACAACCCTATCGGGCTTGTCACTTTCCTCCTAGGCAGCTTTGTATCTTACATTTTTGGAAAAACTCCAATTCAAGAGATAAGAGGATAATGGTAGTCTATTTTATGACTTAAATGTCATGCCTGCTAGTTTACTATATCTTGCAACGGACTCAAAAGATGAATGAAAGAAAGCTATCTTCTTTTCTATTATAGATGGCTTGTTTTTTCCCCACTCAATCTAGAGGTTTTTTTCCAATTCTAAAAAGAGAGTCTCAGAGTCTATTCAAGCTAAATTATTCCTGTTTTATTTTTCTTTATTTTCCTCCATTGTTTTCCCCATAACAGATTTTAAACTAAGTTCTTTGGGGGCAGAGTTTCATTAAGAAAGAAGATAGGCAATACTAGAGTGACAAGTATCCTTCCCTCATCTCAGATTTTATTATTACCCAATCCCCTAGAATTCAGGCTGACTGAATGATAAATTGCACACTTTTGTAAATGGTTAATAGTTAATTGTTAATAGTTAATAGTTCAATTTCACAGTTGACTTCTTTTAAAAACACTTATCTAAGAGCCATGTGTCTCCAGTAACTTGTTGCTGTTTTATCAGTCCTTGGAAGTTCACACTTTGTCTTCTCTGTTCACACAGTCATTTTTTTTGTTTTTTTATAAAGGAATTTTTTTTAAATGGTAGATAACGGATCAATGATTTCCAGCTTCAATCACCTGGAAAGGCAACAAGACAAAAAGAAGAAACTATGAAAAAAATGTCAATTTACTTTTTTTTAATACAATTTCTGATTTGTTTCAAATAGCTATACTTTTCTATAGGGCAAACTGCAGCAATTACACAAAATATTTTTGTGTGTGTGCCTTCAAGTCAGTTTGATTCCTGATGACTGCTGGGTTGGTCCTTGCAATTTTCTTGGCAACATTTTCAGAACTGATTTGCTTTTGCCTCCTTCCTAGGGCTTAGAGAGAGTGACTGGTCCAAAGTTACCCAGATAACTTGTTTCTAAGGTAGAACTAGAATTACTAGACTCCTGCAATTTCTGGCTTGGTGCACCATACTGGCGCTGCTGCACCACACTGGCGCTCATACAAAATATAAAATTTTTAAAAAGCTGGAAAATGATGCAAGAAAAAATACTGGAATTAATACAGTTTTTTTTAAAAAAGAAAAATAATTGTATAGTTTTTTTAGATCAGCTGCTCTTTTACAATTTGCAATAAACACTTGATTAACTAATGCATTCCCTTTCTTTGAATTTCTCTGTTCCTTCCAAGGGTTTCATAGTTTTGGTACAAATAATTGCATTTTCCCGACATAGATACTTTTAAAAAAAATATTAATTTAATTCCTCTATTTGCTCTTGTTATTGTTTTCTGGAATGCTTCCTTGCATATTACTAGGGATTGATTTTCAGCAATGCTTAAAAATTTGTGAATCTTTTTTAATTTTCAATATTTCTACATAAAAGTTACCTAAAATGGATTTGTTATTAACACAAGCCCTAAAATTAGATAAAGAGAAGTCATTGAAGGAGAACTCCCCTTAGTTAGCAATAACTGCAACTAAAAGTTTCCAATAATTACTGATCAGTCCTATACATTAGCTTGGAGGAAGTTTAGTCCATTTTTTTAATAGAATAGCTTCAACTAAGGGAGGTTGGTGGACTTCCTTAAATGAATTACTCATGTAATAATTACTTTTCTATTTCTTCTATTTCGATTAAAATATCTCAATTTAAACTAAGTAAACTATCTGGGTGACTTTGGGTCAATTGCTCTCTCCCAGCCCTAAGAAAAAAGGCAATGACAATCCATTTCCAAAAATAGTGTAATGGAGAAACTATCAGATGCAAACAACCCTGAAAGAAAGGTAGTGAGTAATATGTAATTGTTGCAACATTGGTGAAATTCAATTTTTTTACTACTGGTTCTGTGGGCGTAATTTGGTGGGCGTGGTAGGGGAAGGGTACTGCAAAATCTCCATTTCCCCCCCACACTCCTGGGGAAAGATATTGCAAAATCTCCATTCCCACCCCACTCTGGGGCCAACCAGAGGTGTATTTGCAGCTACGTACAAGTACATGAATATATCTCCCTAAATCTAAGCTTAAATGGACTCACTGAATTATCACAATCAAAGCACCCTCATTAATTGTTCCAATTCAGCTTGGAAGCAAGGTTTGCCTTATTCTGGGCCCCAGTGCTATTCATCAATGATTTGGACTGAGGGAATATTTACACCTAGCTAAGAGAAGTAATAGTAATAGTTTAGAGCAGGGGTATCAAACATGGCGGTGTCATGTGATATATCAGGACTTTTTTCCCCTTCACACATGGGCGTGGCCAGTACGTGACACATCCAGCCCATGGGCCATGAGTTTGACAGAGAAAAGAGAGAACGTTCAAAAAGATCTATACAGGCTAGAGTACTGAGGTGAAAATAACAGAAGGGAACTTAAAAGAGAGAAATTAAAAGTTCTCCTCTAGGCAGGCAAAAGGCACAGGTATAGAAAGGGGAAGATTTGGCTTGGCAGTAGTACATGTGAAAAAGAGCTGGGTGATCTTGTCAAGCACATTAAACATGAGCCAGCAGCTATTAAAAAAACAAATGCTATCTCCAGATACATTAACAGGAAAACTGTGTTTAGATCACAGAAAGTGATTATTGTACTTGACTCTGCCCTGTTCAGAAAACATTTGGAATACTGTGTCCAATTTGGGGAACCACAATTCAAAAAAATGTCAGACTGCAGCAAGTTCTGATACGGATTACAAGGACAACTATGAGGAATAGTTCAAGGAACCGTGTAATTTGGTTTGCAGAAGAGATAGTTAAAGGAGATACAATAACATTCTTCAAATATTAGATGGATTCTTACATAGAAGAGAAACTAGAGTTACTCTTTAGTACTAGATTAGAACCAATGGTTAAAACTACATGGAAATATATTCAAGCTAGGTATCAGGAGGAAATTTTTGATGGTACGCTGTCAGCCAAAGGAACAACTGCCATATGAAACAGTGAATTCTCTTCACTGGAGATCTTCAATTTGAAGCTGGTTGTTTTAAGAATCCTGCACTAAGCATGAAGATGGAGTAGATGACCTCTAATCAGTGGTAGGATTCAAATAATTTAACAACTGGTTCTCTGCCCTAATGACTTGTTGGGTAGGTGTGGCCAGGTGGTCATTTGACTGGGTGGGCATGGCCAACTCAATGTCACTCATTACACTCAGCCCTGCCTTCTGGCCAGTTGTCTCAAAGGCCTCAATAAGGTACAATTTCCCTCTCTATTTATTTATTACTACCATGTTTCCCCCAAAATAAGACCCTGTCTTATATTTTTTGAACCCTGAAATAAGTGCTTGGCTTTATTTTCAGGGAGGACTTATTATTTTGGAGTGCGTGGAGCGAGACAGGGATCCTCTTGCTGTCTTACCTTATTTCCAGCTATGTCTCCCTAACCCTAGTCAGAGGAAATGGTGGGGACCGGCTGTGCATGCTTATTCGGGGGGGGTCTTATTTTCAGGGGAAACACGGTACTGAACATCCAAAACGGCCCCAAAACAGCCCAAAAATGGCCTAGAAAATGGCCCCCAAACAGCCCAAAAATGGCCCAGAAAAATGACCCCAAAACAGTCCAAAAATGGGTGGGGATGGGGGTCAGCCAGTGATGGGATTAGCTGGTTCGCCAAATCTGGCAGAATTTTAACAACCAGTTTGCCTGAACCCATCCAAACTGGCTGAATCCCACTTCTGCCTCTAATATCTTTTTCAATTATATTATTCTACAATTGAATAAAAAAAAATAAGTTGATGAAGATGGATCGGTTGAGAATTTTATTTATTTATTTATTTATTTGATTTTTATACCGCCCTTCTCCCGAAGGACTCAGGGCGGTGTACAGGCAGAATAAAACAAGCAATACAAAATACAATTAAAATGCAATTTAAAAAACTTATTAAATTAGCCTGAGAATTTAAAAAAATTACCTTACACTAAAAACCCCATTTAAAATTAATAAAAATTTACCATTTAAAATTCAATTCAAGCCAGCCCCGCGCGAATAAAAAGATGTGTCTTCAGTTCGCGGAAAGTCCAAGGTCAGGTATTTGGCGTAAGCCTGGGGAAGCTCGTTCCAGAGTGTAGGAGCCCCACAGAGAAGGCCCTTCCTGGGGCCGCCAGCCGACATTGTTTGGCGGACGGCACCTGAAAAGTCCCTCTGTGAGAGCGCACGGGTCGGTGGGAGGCATGTGGTAACAGCAGGCGGTCCCGTAAGTACCCGGCCCTAAGCCATGGAGCGCTTTAAAGATCGTAACCAACACCTTAAAGTGCACCCGGAAGGCCACAGGTAGCCATTGCAGTCTGCGAGGAGCGGTGTTACATGGGAGCTACGCGAGCTCCTCTATCACCAGCGCAGCTGCATTCTGGACTAACTGAAGCCTCCGAGTGCACTTCAGGGGAGCCCCATGTAGAGAGCATTACAATAATCCAAGCGAGAGGTAACGAGCGCATGAGTGACTGTGCACAAGGCATCCCGATCAAGGAAGGCGAACTGCCGAACCAGGCGAACCTGGTGGAAGGCCCTCCTGGAGACGGCCGTCAAATGATCTTCAAACGACAGCCGATCATCCAGGAGGACACCCAAGTTGCGCACCCTGTCCTTTGGGGCCAATAACTCTCCAACAGTCAACTGCGGCTGCAGTTGACTGAATCGAGATGCCGGCATCCACAGCCACTCCGTCTTGGAGGATTAAGCTTGAGCCTGTTTCTCCCCATCCAGACCCGTCGGCTTCAAAAAAATGTCAGACTGCAGCAAGTTCTGATACGGATTACAAGGACAACTATGAGGAATAGTTCAAGGAACCGTGTAATTTGGTTTGCAGAAGAGATAGTTAAAGGAGATACAATAACATTCTTCAAATATTAGATGGATTCTTACATAGAAGAGAAACTAGAGTTACTCTTTAGTACTAGATTAGAACCAATGGTTAAAACTACATGGAAATATATTCAAGCTAGGTATCAGGAGGAAATTTTTGATGGTACGCTGTCAGCCAAAGGAACAACTGCCATATGAAACAGTGAATTCTCTTCACTGGAGATCTTCAATTTGAAGCTGGTTGTTTTAAGAATCCTGCACTAAGCATGAAGATGGAGTAGATGACCTCTAATCAGTGGTAGGATTCAAATAATTTAACAACTGGTTCTCTGCCCTAATGACTTGTTGGGTAGGTGTGGCCAGGTGGTCATTTGACTGGGTGGGCATGGCCAACTCAATGTCACTCATTACACTCAGCCCTGCCTTCTGGCCAGTTGTCTCAAAGGCCTCAATAAGGTACAATTTCCCTCTCTATTTATTTATTACTACCATGTTTCCCCCAAAATAAGACCCTGTCTTATATTTTTTGAACCCTGAAATAAGTGCTTGGCTTTATTTTCAGGGAGGACTTATTATTTTGGAGTGCGTGGAGCGAGACAGGGATCCTCTTGCTGTCTTACCTTATTTCCAGCTATGTCTCCCTAACCCTAGTCAGAGGAAATGGTGGGGACCGGCTGTGCATGCTTATTCGGGGGGGGGTCTTATTTTCAGGGGAAACACGGTACTGAACATCCAAAACGGCCCCAAAACAACCCAAAAACGGCCTAGAAAATGGCCCCCAAACAGCCCAAAAATGGCCCAGAAAAATGACCCCAAAACAGTCCAAAAATGGGTGGGGATGGGGGTCAGCCAGTGATGGGATTAGCTGGTTCGCCAAATCTGGCAGAATTTTAACAACCAGTTTGCCTGAACCCATCCAAACTGGCTGAATCCCACTTCTGCCTCTAATATCTTTTTCAATTATATTATTCTACAATTGAATAAAAAAAAATAAGTTGATGAAGATGGATCGGTTGAGAATTTTATTTATTTATTTATTTATTTGATTTTTATACCGCCCTTCTCCCGAAGGACTCAGGGCGGTGTACAGGCAGAATAAAACAAGCAATACAAAATACAATTAAAATGCAATTTAAAAAACTTATTAAATTAGCCTGAGAATTTAAAATTACCTTACACTAAAACCCCATTTAAAATTAATAAAATTTACCATTTAAAATTCAATTCAAGCCAGCCCCGCGAATAAAAAGATGTGTCTTCAGTTCGCGGAAAGTCCAAGGTCAGGTATTTGGCGTAAGCCTGGGGAAGCTCGTTCCAGAGTGGAGCCCCACAGAGAAGGCCCTTCCTGGGGCCGCCAGCCGACATTGTTTGGCGGACGGCACCTGAAAAGTCCCTCTGTGAGAGCGTACGGGTCGGTGGGAGGCATGTGGTAACAGCAGGCGGTCCCGTAAGTACCCGGGCCCTAAGCCATGGAGCGCTTTAAAGATCGTAACCAACACCTTAAAGGGCACCCGGAAGGCCACAGGTTGCCATTGCCGTCTGCGAGGAGCGGTGTTACATGGGAGCTACGCTGAGCTCCTCTATCACCCGCGCAGCTGCATTCTGGACTAACTGAAGCCTCCGAGTGCACTTCAGGGGGAGCCCCATGTAGAGAGCATTACAATAATCCAAGCGAGAGGTAACGAGCGCATGAGTGACTGTGCACAAGGCATCCCGATCAAGGAAGGGGCGCAACTGCCGAACCAGGCGAACCTGGTGGAAGGCCCTCCTGGAGACGGCCGTCAAATGATCTTCAAACGACAGCCGATCATCCAGGAGGACACCCAAGTTGCGCACCCTGTCCTTTGGGGCCAATAACTCGCCTCCAACAGTCAACTGCGGCTGCAGTTGACTGAATCGAGATGCCGGCATCCACAGCCACTCCGTCTTGGAGGGATTAAGCTTGAGCCTGTTTCTCCCCATCCAGACCCGTACGGCTTCCAAACACCGGGACAGCACTTCAACAACTTCATTGGGGTGGCCCGGGGTGGAAAAGTACAGCTGGGTGTCATCAGCGTACTGTTGATATCTCACCCCGAAGCCTGAAAGATGAGTTCATCAAAAAAAGAGGTGAGAAGTTAAAGAAAGAAGAGTATTCAGTAATATGTGGGCATGCTACAAGCAAAGATGGCTTTCAAAGACATAAAACTATGAAAAAGTATAATAAATGGATCTAAACTAGATATGTCATTTTGTTCATGCCTTTATTTATTACTATTTAAGAGTATTACTATTTATAAATAAGTTTTTAAAATTATTATAAATTTATTATTAGAGACTTTATTAAATTTATAATGCTGTGCATCTCAAATACATGACTCTGGACAGCTAACAAGGATTAAAACATGATAAAAACATGATAAACAAACAAATGACATATGCAGCAGCCAAGACAATAGAATAGAATAGAATAGAATAGAATAGAATAGAATAGAATAGAATAGAATAGAATAGAATAGAATATTTTTATTGGCCAAGTGTGGATACACAAGGAATTTGTCTTGGTGCATATGCTCCAACACAACACAAGAATTAAAACAACTCAAGAATTAAAACAACTATGATATGGGCTTAGTCACACCTGGTGTCCCAAGTTTAGTAACAAAGTTTAGTATTTTTCAAGACCTTGAGAAAGACTACCAAAGCCAGGGCAAGTCTGCTCTCCACCATAACGATATTGCAGAGGGCATGTGCACAACACAGAAGACTGTCCCCCTGACTTCTGTCTGATGGTGTTCCCTAATGGACAGAAACCAGAGTATGCCTCTTCTGTCAGATCCTGACCAAATAGTTAATCAGGAAGAGATGGTCCTACAGGTAATCTTACCACAATACAGATTGTCTGTTTTCTGGTTGGCAACCAGCCACTGATCAACTATTGAAATAATCATTTGGTTCATTAAATGGCAATTCTTAGCAACTAAATCCAGATCCCCGTTTAAGTTGCATGTAATTTTAATAGCATCTTTCCCTGTATCTGCCATTGAAATCTCATCTTTGGAGGAAGAGAAATCATCGACTAGACAACTGCCCAGCCAAGTAAGGAACCAAGTTATTAGCAGAGGTTGCAAAGAAAGAAAGTAAAAAAGATTTATATAAAGTATATTTGCACTGAGGCTAAGTTCAGTTTTAGTTGCCTGGAAATCTGTGTAGCCTTGACTTGTCTGGAATGCCTACAATTTTCTCCCTCCAAAATCTCAGAATTGTTCTTCCCTTTGGTCTTTCCCTTTCAATTTCTTTTTTGCTTCTGCTTTTTAATTACTTTTACATTGTACTATCAGTAGTTCAAGGCTCTTGGATTCCAATTTTTTAAAAAATATCATCAAAACTTAACACACTAGATTAGTAATACTGTACTAAGTACTAAAGATACTGATTAATTTTAAATAACTAAATGCACTATTTAAAACTAAATAAAAATTAAGAATGCACTAAAATGTTGTGGTGATATTGCTTCTTTCCTTTTACCCTTACTATTAATCCTTTTCTGCACATTGCTTATCCCAAAAGAATAGTATGATTGTTCCTTATATGAGTGAGTTAAAAGAATTTACATTTTCATGGAGTAATTATAAACATGTTGTGTTATTTATTAGAAACTGTAGAAAACGCTGTACAGGTTTTAATAGAGAAATTTATTTCCTGGTAGAAACTATTTTGAGTTGACAAACATTTGTGACTGTTTAAATAAGCTCTGAGTTACCTCACTGCATGCTTTGGTTTAGGATACATGATGCAAATCATTCTAGGGTAACAGAAACACCTTATAGTATTTATCAAAGAAGCAGAAAAACACTTCTGCTCAGGACCTATTCTAAACCCATTTTAAAGTATTATCTCTACAGCCAAGTGTAATGTATTTGAATTTTAGGAGGGAAATTTGGGCGGGAACATGCACGTTGCTGATTGGCTGATGCCTCAGCCAAAATACTATTTAAAGAGGGGTTTTTGCCTGTTGGCTTTTGCTGGGATCACAATAAACTAAAGAGCTGTTGTCACTTGTATCGTCTCCTGCCTCGTCATTACCCGAACTCAACATTGGGGACGAAGGTGGGATGTTGAGGCAGCGAGACTAGGAAAAGAGCTGAAGGAGTAATGAACCTTAAAACCCAGCCAGTATTAGGGCGGACGCATAGCGATGTCAAGCTATATACCGCCAGTGCCATTTGACCCAGCCAAGGAGAAATGGGGGTCGTACATGGCTCGTTTCGACTGCTTTCTCAAAGCGAATGAACTGCAAGGAATCTCGGATAATCAAAAACGCACTTACTTCCTGAGCCATTGCGGACCAGAAGTTTTCGATACCGCCAAATCGCTGTCGGAACCAACGCCGGTACAGTCGGTGCCATGGCAAACGTTACAGACGATACTACGAGCACACTACGCGCCGGTGCCATCAAAGTTTGTACAACAATTCGAGTTGAGGCAGAGGGTTCAGCGAGAGGGCGAATCGATAAGCGTGTACATGGCTGCACTAAGGAAAGCCGAAAACCACTGTGAGTACAGAGATTTGGAGGACTCTTTGTTAGAACAACTCATTTGTGGGGTCAGGGACATCCGACTACAGAGGCGGTTGCTGTCGAAAAGCAACCTAACCCTGACGATAGCCCTGGATGAGGCCAGGGCACACGAGATGTCCACCAAAGCGGCTGAAACCTTGCAAAAGCCAAACACACCAAATGTCGCGGCGAAAACAATGCCAGTCCACAGCGAGGAAATCCGGGCCGAATCAGAGGGTGAGGAAGAGGAAGAGGTTTTCCACACCGGGAGACTGGAGAGAAGCGACCGGGATGAATGTGTGAGCTGCGGAGGCCAACACCAACGACAAAATTGCAGGTTCAAAGACACAATTTGTCGGCGGTGTGAAAAGAAAGGACTGGTTTAGCTCACACTGGTAAAGCCTGTTATTAAGAACACAGTAGCCTGCAATTACTGCAGGTTCGAGCCCGGCCCAAGGTTGACTCAGCCTTCCATCCTTTATAAGGTAGGTAAAATGAGGACCCAGATTGTTGGGGGGGCAATAAGTTGACTTTGTAAAAATATACAAATAGAATGAAGACTATTGCCTTATACACTGTAAGCCGCCCTGAGTCTTCGGAGAAGGGCGGGGTATAAATGTAAACAAAAAAAAAACAAAAAAAACAAAAACATAGCTCAGGCCTGTCGAGCCCCTCAACCTTCCCGCCAAAAATTCAAACCGGCCAATCAGCAGAGCGCCGGAGCAGCGAGGCGGCCAGGGATTGGTCCATCCAAAAAAGGCACAAAATCAAACCAGACCACTGTACGAGTGGGCCACACATCGACACGGCTGGAAAAGAAGATATTCACCAAGACTTACATTGAAGGGGTGCCGTGTAAGATGGAGGTGGATACCAGCTCATCAATTACGATTATGTCTTGGGTCTTGGGGTTTGTATAACTGGGAAAAGAATCCGGAAGTTCAGTTTTGGAATTTCACTCATCGTGTGCCAGTTTCCTCATGCTAGTAAAGAACTCTGAAAAACAATGGCTTCTGAGTTTTTATGCAGAAGAGGTTTTCTGGAACCTTGACATTATTCCAAAACTCCTAACTTTCTTTGCTAACGGTACCTCTCCTCCGCTCAGAGGGGCCCGTTAGGGGTGCTGGTCTCCTGCCTCGTCATTACCCGAACTCAACATTGGGGACGAAGGTGGGATGTTGAGGCAGCGAGATTAGGAAAAGAGCTGAAGGAGTAATGAACCTTAAAACCCAGCCAGTATTAGGGCGGACGCATAGCGATGTCAAGCTATATACCGCCAGTGCCATTTGACCCAGCCAAGGAGAAATGGGGGTCGTACATGGCTCGTTTCGACTGCTTTCTCAAAGCGAATGAACTGCAAGGAATCTCGGATAATCAAAAACGCACTTACTTCCTGAGCCATTGCGGACCAGAAGTTTTCGATACCGCCAAATCGCTGTCGGAACCAATGCCGGTACAGTCGGTGCCATGGCAAACGTTACAGACGACACTACGAGCACACTACGCGCCGGTGCCATCAAAGTTTGTACAACAATTCGAGTTGAGGCAGAGGGTTCAGCGAGAGGGCGAATCGATAAGCGTGTACATGGCTGCACTAAGGAAAGCCGAAAACCACTGTGAGTACAGAGATTTGGAGGACTCTTTGTTAGAACAACTCATTTGTGGGGTCAGGGACATCCGACTACAGAGGCGGTTGCTGTCGAAAAGCAACCTAACCCTGACGATAGCCCTGGATGAGGCCAGGGCACACGAGATGTCCACCAAAGCGGCTGAAACCTTGCAAAAGCCAAACACACCAAATGTCGCGCCGAAAACAATGCCAGTCCACAGCGAGGAAATCCGGGCCGAATCAGAGGGTGAGGAAGAGGAAGAGGTTTTCCACACCGGGAGACTGGAGAAGCGACCGGGATGAATGTGTGAGCTGCGGAGGCCAACACCAACGACAAAATTGCAGGTTCAAAGACACAATTTGTCGGCGGTGTGAAAAGAAAGGACTGGTTTAGCTCACACTGGTAAAGCCTGTTATTAAGAACACAGTAGCCTGCAATTACTGCAGGTTCGAGCCCGGCCCAAGGTTGACTCAGCCTTCCATCCTTTATAAGGTAGGTAAAATGAGGACCCAGATTGTTGGGGGGGCAATAAGTTGACTTTGTAAAAATATACAAATAGAATGAAGACTATTGCCTTATACACTGTAAGCCGCCCTGAGTCTTCGGAGAAGGGCGGGGTATAAATGTAAACAAAAAAAAAACAAAAAAAACAAAAACATAGCTCAGGCCTGTCGAGCCCCTCAACCTTCCCGCCAAAAATTCAAACCGGCCAATCAGCAGAGCGCCGGAGCAGCGAGGCGGCCAGGGATTGGTCCGTCCAAAAAAGGCACAAAATCAAACCAGACCACTGTACGAGTGGGCCACACATCGACACGGCTGGAAAAGAAGATATTCACCAAGACTTACATTGAAGGGGTGCCGTGTAAGATGGAGGTGGATACCAGCTCATCAATTACGATTATGTCTTGGGTCTTGGGGTTTGTATAACTGGGAAAAGAATCCGGAAGTTCAGTTTTGGAATTTCACTCATCGTGTGCCAGTTTCCTCATGCTAGTAAAGAACTCTGAAAAACAATGGCTTCTGAGTTTTTTTTATGCAGAAGAGGTTTTTCTGGAACCTTGACATTATTCCAAAACTCCTAACTTTCTTTTGCTAACGGTACCCTCTCCTCCGTTCAGAGGGGGCCCGTTAGGGGGGTGCTGGGCCCCAGCCTGCGCAACCTCCACAGCGGTGCAAAGACCCAACGAAGATGGAAGGGCAGCAAGCTGAAAGCGTGGAAGTAGCACAGAAGCTTGAATCTGACGATTTAGTTGAAATCACCTACTTCCCATCGGAAGATATGACTCAAAAACCCGAAGTGGTAGAGCCTGCTTGTCAGCTTGGAGCACGGCCCAAAGACTCCGATTCATGGGTAAGCTGTCGTTCGGGAGAAAACATTTCCCCGGGGCGGAATGGAGAGCCCCCTCCCTCTTCTCAACCTCACTGGAGGACAGTAAAACCTGGAGAATCGGGAGAGTCACTGGATTGGGACCTGAGAAACCCCCTGAAATCTCAGTCCCTATTAGACCTCCCTGAAACTTTTGAACGTTTGGAAGTGAGGCCTCGTATAAACTCAGCTCACCCACCACCCTTGATAATCCAAGGTGAAACCCACTATGAAATCAAGAAAATCCTTGACTCTAGACTATACAGAGGTCAATTACAATATTTAGTCCACTGGAAGGGAATTCCATTATCTGAATCTACTTGGGTCAAAAGTTGGAAAGTAAATGCGGACAATTTGATTAAACAATTTCACGACACTTTCCCTGACAAACCTAAAAAACCTCTTGGAGAGGGGAGAGGGGGGTAGAAGGGAAGTGTGGACCACTGACACTCTTCTTTATTAACTCTTTGTTTTCTTTCCTAGGATATAGCTTCTTTTCCAAGGGGGACGCCTGTCAGGCCTGGAAACCGTACTAGACTTTAGGGTTCCAGACGCTGCCACATTTTTCCCCTGAGGGGAAGAAGGGGGGCTGAGGGGTATGGTAACGTTCTTCGAATGAACTGGGAGAACGTGGGACCATGTGACCATCAAAGGGGTCAGGGGGGTGGGACTCTTGGGGTTTGTATAACTGGGAAAAGAATCCGGAAGTTCAGTATTGGAATTTCACTCATCATGTGCCAGTTTCCTCATGCTAGTAAAGAACTCTGAAAAACAATGGCTTCTGAGTTTTTTTTATGCAGAAGAGGTTTTTCTGGAACCTTGACATTGGGACACCATCGTGAGGGACCTGCCCAACGTCGTGAAACGCCAGCTGCAAACCCAAAAGCTGAGAGTGCAAGACTACCAGGGAAACCGAATCCCTGTCCGAGGAGTCACGTCCGTCAGAGTGAAATATGGACATTTCAAGAAAACCCTGCCGATCACCATCGTAGATGGAAGCCTACCCAGTTTGCTAGGTCTGGACTGGTTCAGAGTCTTGGGCATGGAAGTAAGCGGGGTTTTCAGAAACGGTGTCAACCTGAAGGACGAATTGCTGAACGAGTTCGAGGACGTCTTCCAAGACTGCCTGGGCAAGTACGTGGGGACCCCCATATCTTTCAATTTGGACCCCCAGGTGGCCTCTATTAGGTTAAAAGCTAGAAGGGTCCCGTTTGCCCTAAAGCCAAGATTGACAGGGAACTAGACAGACTAGTAAGCCAGGGAATACTAGTCCCCGTCGACCATGCAAAATGGGAGACACCAATAGTGACCCCAGTCAAGCCGGACGGGTCAGTCCGGATTTGTGCTGACTATAAGGCAACGCTTAACAAAGCCTTGCAAAAGAGTGCATACCCCGTTTCAGTAGTGCAACATTTGTTGCACTCGTTAGGCCAGGGACGGGTTTTCGCCAAACTCGATCTGGCTCAAGCCTACCAACAATTACCAGTAGACAATGACACTGCTGAAGCGCAGATGATTGTCACACATCGTGGCGCTTTTAAATGCACTCGACTTCAGTTCGGAGTTAGCGTAGCCCCCGGGTTATTTCAAAACCTGATGGAATGACTCCTACAGGGTCTACCAGGGGTAGTTCCATATTTTGATGATGTACTGGTGTCAGCCGAAACCTTAGAAGAGTTAGGGGTCAAACTACGGAAAGTCTTGGGCATTTTCAGGTCTGCGGGACTTAGGGTTAAACTCAACAAATGCCAGATAGAAGTTGAATCTGTAGAATTCCTGGGATACCGGATAGACAGAGAAGGCATCCACCCAACTGAGAGCAAAGTGCGAGTCATTAGAAAGGCTCCGGCTCCAAAAAACAAGACAGAATTACAAGCATTTTTAGGGCTTGTAAACTTCTATGCGGTATTTTTAAAAAATAAGGCAACAGTAGCCGAACCGCTACATAAACTGCTAGCGAAAAAAACTGTCTGGACTTGGGGCAGGGTTGAGGCTAGAGCATCTGAGAGCGTTAAGAATCTCTTGTCCAGCGATAGCCTCCTAATCCAGTACAATGGGATGCTGCCACTAGTGCTAGTCTGTGATGCATCGCCATACAGGGTAGGGGCTGTTCTCAGCCATAGGTTACCGAACGGCTCAAAAGCCCCCATAGCATATTTTTCCTGCACAATGCCCACGATGTCCGCAGCGGAAAGGAACTACAGCCAACTAGACAGGGAGGCCCTGGCCATAGTTTCTGGGGTTAAAAAATTCCACGAGTATATTTTAGGGCGACAATTCAAAATAGTCACAGACCACAGACCATTGTTGGGACTCTTGGCGGGAGACCGTCTGACACCGGTTGCACTATCACCCAGGTTGACCCGTTGGACTATTTTCCTGGCAGCATACTCGTACAAACTGTTCCACCGCCCGGGAAAGGAGTTGGGGCATGCGGACACTCTAAGTAGATGCCCCTTACAAGAGACTGTAGAAGACCCGACTCCAAGGACGCCTGTCTTACTAATTGACTCTTTGGACTCTGGCCCAGTCACATCTAAGGAAGTGACCAGGGCATCTTACAAAGACGTTATCATAAGAACTGTGATTAGTTGGGTGCAGTGGGGATGGCCCACTGCACCGGGGAATCGGTTCAAAGACTTTGCAAAAAAACGTTCTGAACTGTCGGTACAAGGGGGTTGTCTGTTATGGGGAGATAGAGTGGTGATTCCGGAGAAATTACGTGGGCATGTGTTGGAATTGTTGCATGTGGGCCACCCAGGAATTGTAAGAATGAAAAGCGAGAAGTTACGTGTGGTGGCCACTAATGTATAAAGACATTAGCGACCGGGTGGGGAAATGCCAAGCATGCCAGGAGTCAAGGCCACTACCCCCAACAGCTCCCATAAGAGATTGGGAAAAACCACAGGGCCCTTGGTCCAGGATCCATATAGATTTTGCCAGGCCGTTCCATGGGCAGACCTTTTTAATTGTGGTAGATGCCTACTCAAAGTGGTTAGAAATTTTGCTCATGAAAACAACAACAGCGGAAGCCGTAATCACAGTATTGAGGCATCTATTTGTAACACACGGGTTGCCCGACACTCTAGTGTCTGACAACGGCCCACAATTCACGGCCACACAGTTTGAGGAGTACTTAGCTGAAGAGGGCATCCGACATGTCCTCTCGGCGTCTTTCCACCCGGCGACGAATGGACTTGCAGAATGTTTCGTTCGTAATGCAAAGGAAGCGCTATCTAGGATAAGCCCGGGAGATTGGCAATCTAAAATAGATACCTTTTTGGCAGTACAACATAGAACGCCCTGTGTGACCACAGGCCGAAGCCCATCAGAGTTATTGATGGGTAGAAGACTCAGGTGCCCCCTAGATCGGTTAAACCCAACATACTCCCCTGATGGGTACCAAGGTACAAAAGAAAAAACCAGAGAAATGACAACAGGTGACCCAGTATGGGCACATAACTATAGTGAAGGCCCAGCGTGGCTAAAGGGGACAATTATAGGAGTAACAGGCCCAAAATCCTATGTAGTGGACATGGGGGATGGCCGAATGTGGAGACGCCACATAGATCAGTTAAGAAAAAGAATACACAATAACCCAGAAACCAAACAGCCAGACCCTGACTACCCAATATTTGAACCAACAGCTAGCTCAACCCCGAGGCGACCGGAAGACTTAGCTGAGCATGAAGAGGTCCAGCAACGCCAACCGGCTCCTCCAGAGAACAGCAGGAACGACTCCGCCAATAATCCAGGGCCGGATGGCCCGGAGGAGGAGCTGGGAGGAACAAACAGTCCCTCCGACCAGCTCGACTCACTCCCAGAGAATGAATTGCGCAGGTCCGAAAGGGTTAGGAGACGCCCTGTCTACCTGCGTGACTACGAGGAAAAATAACATGCAAATTCTATGTAAATAGTGGTACAATGCGTTCTAGGAGGGGAGGAGTGTAATATATTTGAACTTTAGGAGGGAAATTTGGGCGGGAACATGCATGTTGCTGATTGGCTGATGCCTCAGCCAAAATAGTATTTAAAGAGGGGGTTTTGCCTGTTGGCTTTTGCTGGGATCACAATAAACCAAAGAGCTGTTGTCACTTGTATCGTCTCCTGCCTCGTCTTTGCCCGAACTCAACACCAAGTATCTTGCAAGGGCAGAATAAAAAAAAAAATTAAAATGGCAATCATGGCCATACAATTCACGTAAAGGGACAGGGGATAGTGGCTTTGATCATGTAGCCATTGCTGTCATCTTAACTGTTTTGTCCACCAGAGACACTGTTTAAAGCCCTGTTTAGATGGTGTCCATCTCTTTCAACATAACTGTGTCCTGTGAGGTTATCAAGGAACTGCTATTTAGTGAATCTGCCCCACCTCCAAAGAAATGAAGGGGTGTGAACTTGAGGGAAGGGTTTATCTACAAAGCTCCAGTATTTTGGAACATCATGACCTCTGAATTAGGCTTTGTCCTTGGTTGTTGTTCTTCCCCAGGACCTTCAAAACAATTTTGTTTAGTTTTTAAAGGATGGTGGTGAACTGTGCAGTATTGGGGGGGGGGTTTGGGTTGAGTTGGCTTTTGGCTATAAACCCACATAATTATGATATTTGAGATGGTGTACAAACAACTTAATAAAACAAAAACATTAAACTGCTCTGATTGTGCATGTTTGGCACAAATATGGCCCTAAAACCCCAGTTGTTCTTTTAAAACTGGTTTCTACAAGAGTTAAACTTGATTACTGAATTAACCCATTTTCAACACAGACTATCATAAACTTTCCAAATGTACTTCATTTTTCACAGTATCCTAAACTCATATTAAAAATCAACCAAGATAAAAGCTAACCATATTTAACATGTCGTGTGAGTGCTGAGTTAATCTGTATGTTGTGTACACTAAGAATAAATGGAAAAGGGATTTTATCGAGCCAGTCTTTAAAATGGAATTTGAACTAGAACTACAATATGTACAAAGATGAACACATTATTGCTAAAATGTATAAACTCCTAATGACACTTGAAACAGAAGATGAAGAGAAAGAATGTATGATAAAGTGGTCTAAAAACTTTGGTATAATATAAACGGCTCAATGGGAGAATATGAAAGGATTGAAATTCACTTTGTGTTAATATTTAAAAGAACTTTTATAAAATAACGTATCATTGGTATTTGTCACTGGAAAAATTGCCTAAACGTACAAAGGCATTGCAAATGTATTTTAGAAATGTGAACAAGATGGGCTTTTTACCATGCTTGATAGACATGTAAAAAAGCTAAATAAGTTTGAACTCAAATCTCAAGGATTTTAAAGACTAATACATGACTTAAGCCAGAGATGTTCCTTTTGGGACTGATGGGCAAAAAGTTGGAAAAAACTCATGAATCCTTGTTTCTGTATATGATAACAGTAGTTGATTTTTACATGCACAACGATGGAAAGATTCAACATTGCCTACAATGGAAGAATGAATGGTGATGTTGATGGAGCTAGCTGAGACAGTAAAGAAATTGACAGCTTTGATTAGCTCCCTGCAGCTTCCTGCCTCTCCCCACCTTTGTCAATGGGTCAGAGGCAGAAACTCATTCTCCCCACCTTTGTCAACGGGACCATCATCTGCAACACAATAGGACCCATCTAGCAATAGAAACTCACCACATGGCACCTGGGAAGATTACATCAGCCAGCAAAGCTAGCTAAGACCCCCACCCCCTGGGAGTCTGACAACCAATCAGGATACTCTTCCTGTGCCCCTGGAAGTTCAAATCTTAGAGAGAGCATAAAGCCAGGGCGCGCACAGCATCTCAGCCCTTTTCTGTTCAGGAACTCAAGCCATGTGATCCTGACCACCATTAAACCATCTTTCCAAGCAGTCTCCATGTTTCCAGTGTCTTTTTCCCCACTTGGAACTGAACCCAGATGGACATTTCTTCCAAAAAAGGAACATAGCACATCTCTAGTGATTTATTGAAGATATTCAAAAACCGCTACAGAAACATATGCAACCAAATAAAAACTGAATGCACAAATTACCACACCAAGCAAGAAGAGAACCTTCTACGCACAAATTCCAATCGTGCCTTTTATAATTTTGTCAACAGTAAACTTAAAGATTCAAGATCCATCCCACCACTAAAAGATTCTAACAACAAAGAATGCAATGACGAAACAGTCAAAGCAAACCTCTTCAACATTTTCTTTGGCTCAGTTTTTGTTAACTCCGATAACACATATCCAACATTCCACAAACGAACCAGCAATGACTATGATGATTTAACTCATATAGATTTCACAGAAGACAACGTTGGTAAAGCTCTACACAAAACCATCGCTTTCTATTGGACCTGATGGACTTTGTGCATATTTCTTAAAAAAACTTTCCATTAATATAGCCGAACCCCTAAGTATTATCTTTGATAAAGCTTTCACTACCAGTTCTCTTCCCAAACTTTGGTCACTAGCCACAGTCATCCCCATCTTCAAAAAAGGAGACCCCAGCTTAGTCGAAAACTACAGACCGATCTCCCTTTGCTGCGTCACCTGCAAAGTCATGGAATCTATCATCAACCAATCCATTACCTCACACTTAGAAACTAACAACCTACTCTCCAACAAACAATTTGGTTTCAGGAAAAGCTATCATGCTACTTACAATTTCTCCACTGCAAAACATATGGACTTCAAATCTAGATCAAGGCAAATCAATAGATGCAATCTACATAGACTTCTGCAAAGCTTTTGACTCAGTAGTACATGATAAACTTCTCCTTAAACTAACATCCTATGGCATCTCAGGACCCCTCCACAAATGGATATCTGCTTTTCTGTCTAACAGACAACAAGTGGTCAAAATTGGCAATGCTTTATCAAATCCTGTTCCTGTCAAGAGTGGCGTTCCTCAAGGCAGCGTCCTTGGACCAACACTCTTTATACTATACATTAATGATCTTTGTGACCATATCTCAAGTAATTGTGTTCTCTTTGCTGACGATGTCAAACTATTTAACACCACAGACAACACTTCTATCATTCAAAATGACCTTGACCATCTAACCGCTTGGTCTAAAAATTGGCAGCTCCAAATTTCAACTAGCAAATGCTCAGTCTTACATATAGGAAAAAGAACCCAAAACTAAGTACATACTAGATGGACATTACCTTACAGACGACCCCATCCCGTTAAAGACCTTGGAGTTTTCATGTCAAATGATCTAAGTGCCAAAGCCCACTGCAACTACATAGCAAAAAGCTCTAAGAGTTGTAAACCTAATTTTGTAGCTTCTTTTCCAAAAACACCACACTACTAACCAGAGCATATAAAACATTTGCTAGACCAATTCTAGAATACAGCTCACCTGTTTGGAACCCTCACCACATCTCTGACATCAATACAATTGAACGTGTCCAGAAATATTTTACAAGAAGAGTTCTCCATTCCTCTGAAAACAACAAAATACCTTATCCCACCAGACTTGAAATCCTAGGCTTAGAAAACTTGGAACTCCGTCGCCTTCGGCAAGACCTAAGTTTAACTCACAGAATCATCTATTGTAATGTCCTTCCTGTCAAAGACTACTTCAGCTTTAATTGCAATAATACAAGGGCAACCAATAGATTTAAACTTAATGTTAACCGCTTTAATCTAGATTGCAGAAAATATGACTTCTGCAACAGAATCATCAGTGCTTGGAATACTTTACCTGACTCTGTGGTCTCTTCCCATAATCCTAAAAGCTTTAACCAAAAACTTTCTACTATTGACCTCACCCCATTCCTAAGAGGACCATAAGGGGCGTGCATAAGCGCACAAACGTGCCTACCGTTCCTGTCCTATTGTTTTTCTTTTCTTCTTCCTATATATGTTTATATGGTTATATACTATATAATCTTTTTGTATGATGTTGTGACAAAATAAATAAATAAAAAAATAAAAAATATGGGTGAAGATGGGGTCCAATTGATCAGCACAGACTTTTAAGCAAGGAGTTATCTTGTCTGGGCCTGGAGCTTTTCCTGGCACTTGTGAAATAGGTCTTGCACTTTCTTTTCTGTGATCACTAGGGGTTGTGAACATAATTGGATGGGGTCAGTTGTAAGAGGTTTGGCTGTTGTTGGTGTGTCTGAGATGGGGGTTGTGGAGATAGATGGTTGTAGTTTCCTTTCAAATCTGCAGTAAAACAAGTTCAGGTCATCTGCCAGTTGATTTTCTTCAGCCTGGGAAGGAGGCATATCACATAACCAGTGATATTTAATGTAAATTCATATTTATATTTGCTGTGAAGGGAAGTCTGAAGTCATTTCTTTGTATGTCATTCTCTTTCTGTACTTCTGGCTTTACTTTCTTTTTCACAGTTATCTCTTTCTACTTTATTATTTTTTTATCTCTTTATTTGAAAATGTTAAAAGTTATCCAAATAGTCTTCAAATGGAGCACCGTGGTGAGCAAACTGACAAACGTGGCTTAATGAAGATTTAAACCTGCCTTAATTCAGCAAAGGATTTTTTTTTCTTATCTCCACTCAAACTCTATTTACTCACATGATCAACAGTGCTATATAAAAAAAACCTACAGCTGATTGGACAATGCATCTCTTATATTAAAGACTACGGAATTCTCTCGAAGACTTTCGCCCTCCCACCACGTTGTTCACCACTGAGCCTCGATGACGTTAGCAGCCGAACGCCTCCCGCCTTGCACGAAACGGGGGCGGAGACGTCCTCGCCGCCATTTTGCCCTCCCAACTGCACTCTCCTCATTCTGTTCGCGCCGCCCCCCAGACGCCCCTGACCTTGACCATCTAACCGCTTGGTCTAAAATTGGCAGCTCCAAATTTCAACCAGCAAATGCTCAGTCTTACATATAGGAAAAAGAACCCAAAACTAAGTACATACTAGATGGACATTACCTTACAGACGACCCCATCCCGTTAAAGACCTTGGAGTTTTCATGTCAAATGATCTAAGTGCCAAAGCCCACTGCAACTACATAGCAAAAAGCTCTAAGAGTTGTAAACCTAATTTTGTAGCTTCTTTTCCAAAAACACCACACTACTAACCAGAGCATATAAAACATTTGCTAGACCAATTCTAGAATACAGCTCACCTGTTTGGAACCCTCACCACATCTCTGACATCAATACAATTGAACGTGTCCAGAAATATTTTACAAGAAGAGTTCTCCATTCCTCTGAAAACAACAAAATACCTTATCCCACCAGACTTGAAATCCTAGGCTTAGAAAACTTGGAACTCCGTCGCCTTTGACAAGACCTAAGTTTAACTCACAGAATCATCTATTGTAATGTCCTTCCTGTCAAAGACTACTTCAGCTTTAATTGCAATAATACAAGGGCAACCAATAGATTTAAACTTAATGTTAACCGCTTTAATCTAGATTGCAGAAAATATGACTTCTGCAACAGAATCATCAGTGCTTGGAATACTTTACCTGACTCTGTGGTCTCTTCCCATAATCCTAAAAGCTTTAACCAAAAACTTTCTACTATTGACCTCACCCCATTCCTAAGAGGACCATAAGGGGCGTGCATAAGCGCACAAACGTGCCTACCGTTCCTGTCCTATTGTTTTTCTTTTCTTCTTCCTATATATGTTTATATGGTTATATACTATATAATCTTTTTGTATGATGTTGTGACAAAATAAATTAAAAAAAAAAAATATGGGTGAAGATGGGGTCCAATTGATCAGCACAGACTTTTAAGCAAGGAGTTATCTTGTCTGGGCCTGGAGCTTTTCCTGGCACTTGTGAAATAGGTCTTGCACTTTCTTTTCTGTGATCACTAGGGGTTGTGAACATAATTGGATGGGGTCAGTTGTAAGAGGTTTGGCTGTTGTTGGTGTGTCTGAGATGGGGGTTGTGGAGATAGATGGTTGTAGTTTCCTTTCAAATCTGCAGTAAAACAAGTTCAGGTCATCTGCCAGTTGATTTTCTTCAGCCTGGGAAGGAGGCATATTACATAACCAGTGATATTTAATGTAAATTCATATTTATATTTGCTGTGAAGGGAAGTCTGAAGTCATTTCTTTGTATGTCATTCTCTTTCTGTACTTCTGGCTTTACTTTCTTTTTCACAGTTATCTCTTTCTACTTTATTATTTTTTTATCTCTTTATTTGAAAATGTTAAAAGTTATCCAAATAGTCTTCAAATGGAGCACCGTGGTGAGCAAACTGACAAACGTGGCTTAACGAAGATTTAAACCTGCCTTAATTCAGCAAAGGATTTTTTTTTCTTATCTCCACTCAAACTCTATTTACTCACATAATCAACAGTGCTATATAAAAAAAACCTACAGCTGATTGGACAATGCATCTCTTATATTAAAGACTACGGAATTCTCTCGAAGACTTTCGCCCTCCCACCACGTTGTTCACCACTGAGCCTCGGTGACGTTAGCAGCCGAACGCCTCCCGCCTTGCACGAAACAGGGGCGGAGACGTCCTCGCCGCCATTTTGCCCTCCCAACTGCACTCTTTCCTCATTCTGTTCGCGCCGCCCCCCAGACGCCCCGAGAAAAGAACTCCTCCTCTCTTTCCTTCGCCTCCCGCCGTTCTGCCCGGAAATATCCGAGCCAGAACAGAACCTGCGCGCGCGGTCTTCTCACTCCCCATGCCTTTCTCGCCCCGCCTCCTTCCCTCGTGCAATCTCCTCCTCTCTCCCCCTCCGCCTTTCCCCCTCAGCAAAATGGCGGCACGTAGAGGCCTTAGCAGCCAGTGAGTGACTCGCCTTCTCCTTCTTCTCCTCCTCCTGTTCCTCGGTGGCCGCCAAACTCTTTTGCATCAGACTGTCACCTCCTCGTCTTTCCTCCTAACCCGAAATTACTTTTACAACCCCTTCTTCTCTCCCCTCCCTTTACGATTATTCCTTCCTCCCCCCCCCCCCTTCTGTCACACTCAGGTACCCATCCCCCCCACCGGCCTCTTCCCCTCCCCCTCCTCCATTCGCCATCAATCAATCAGCGGCGACCGAGAGCGGATCAATCAATGGTCGGGAGGAGGAGGCGGCGGCGGCTGCTGCTGTTTAATGAACAATGTGTGAGAGCTGTGCCGAGCTGCTGGAGGTGTTAAATGAGAGTAAGTGGAAAACCTTGATCAACGAGGAGAGGGGGGGAAGCATTTCGTACAACCTTCCCCGGCCTGTTTTGCACGAACCGGCTCTCGTGAATACGGCTAGAAAACGAAGGGGTTGTTGTTGCTACTGCTCTGGAGGAGGGAGGGGAAGAGACTGTCGGTACCGGGTGTCCTTGCCCCCTCTTTCCACTCTCTCAGCGGAGGATGGGTGGAAGAGGGCTGAAAAGGCTTGCTAGGAGTGAAAGGGTCATACGAGAAAAGGCCCTGGCACCCTTCGCGCGGAGAGAAGGCCCAGTTGGAAAGTCAGTCGTTGCTTCCTCTCGAATAAAGCATGGGGTGGCGTTGCCTTGAGGAGGAGTAGAGGACAAGGATGCTCTTTCTGGCCGCCGTCGCCCCCTCCTCCTCCCTCCTCGTTTTCTCTCATCTTGCAAACAGGGTTTCTGCAAACGAGAGTTACTGGCGATGTGAGCTACAGAAAGATCCTCTGCTTTAAATGGTGTAAATTGGGTAAGGGGGTGAACGAAAATCAACACTCGGTTGCATTTTACTCTGCTTTTCCTCTTCAGTAGGTTCCTATCAGTTGCATCCTCCAGCTTTTAAAAGAACGCGGCCTAGTTCTTGTACTCCGGATGAGCTTGCAGACAAACCAGGCCGTTCTGGATTATGAGATGTTTGGGGCACGCCAGGAGTAAAGCTATGGTTGCAGTCTCACTCTTCTCACCTGCAGAGCTGTAGGATCTTAAGTGGGGTTGATAGGAAGACTTTCAAGTGGAGTAATCTTTCCTTTTTGGAAAAAAGGTTTATTGTGGAAAAGTAGTTAACTTTTTATATATTTCTATTCTTTATTTTTTGCTGGATTCTATATTGTTGGATGATGATACGGTGCTTTCTAATGCTGTAAAATATTCTTTAGATGTTTTAAGCTTAATGCCTCCCATTGTCTACATATCAATGCAGTAGTTTCTATGTTTAAGTTTAAAAAAAATATCTGCCTCATTTGCCTTGCTTCCAAACTTTTGTGTTATTCGCAACACAAATATGTGAAAATTTACCTTCCAAGCAAAATAATTTTTGCAGGTTTTAAAGTAAATCACAACTACGACTTAGTTCTCGAGAAGAACATGTAGAATTTGGGCTGTAAGTCTTAGATATTTAATGTTTTTTGGGGTTAAAAACCTTTTATGATTTATCTAGTCTAAAACTGTTTTGGATGCTTGAGTGGTGCCCTTCTGTCTTAATTTGTGATATAAAAAGAAACCTGTTAGATTGCAGCTCTGGGAAAAAGAATTGATAGAAACAAAACTGTAAAAGAAAGTTATGTTCGGAATGATTTGCTTGCAGCTATTGAATCTTACTAATGAGTTGGTTTCAAGAATTGTAGGCAGTGTTTAGAATTATCTGTGGTTTGCCTGATGTAATTCTAATTGTAAGTTGTTTATATGGTTTGTATTATTTATGGCTATAGTTTTATGGGGAAAAATGTTCTTGGTACTGAGTATGTATAATGGTATATTATACATACTCATTATACCTTGTATAATGGTGGTAGATAATTTCACAAACTTATTGAGATCTTACTTTTGAAAATTGTTCATTTATTTTGATAGATTGGCCATACTTTGAAATAATGGTTCTTTGCTATTTGAATTCAGAAACTTTTATAGCTGTACAACCTCCAATTACTTGGCATTTACCATATATTTTCACAGATTTTGACTATCAATATGCAGTCCTCTGCATGTTGACCAGAAATAACTACCACATTCTGCAATATTTATTCTCTCTTTAGTGAATTTGAGACCACTTTTGCTATGAGTAATAGGTTTAAGACAATACTGAAACATTTCAGTAATTTTAAATTTTATGTTCTTGGGTTTTTTGTTTTTTTTGAATAGGCTTGGATCAATTATTAGGAATCTAATAGCACCTTTCAAGATCCAATATGCTTGATTAAACAGCATAAGAACAACTAGTCCTCAACTTAACAATCATTTGTTTAGTGACTGTTTGAAGTTAACAATAGCAATGAAAAAAGTGACTTATGACCATTTTTCACACTTATGACTACTGCAGCACCCCCAGGGACACGTGATGAAGATTCAGATGCTTGGAAACCCGTATTCATATTTATGATGGTTGCAGTGTTTTGGGATCATGGAATCACCTTTGGTGATTTTCCGACAAGCAAAGCCAATGGGGAAGTCAGATTCACTTAACTTTAATAACTTAAAAACTGCAGTTGTTACTGCACTTAACAGCTGTGGCAAGAAAGGTTGTAAAATGGAGGAAAAGTCAGGAAATGTCTAGTTTAGCAGTAAAAATTTTAGGCTCAGTTGTGGTCGTAAGCTGAGGACTATTTGCATTTGTGAGCTACATCAAATCAATGGAGTGACTGAACTGAGTTATGATCCATTTATATATCTGAAGAATTGAGCTGCAGGTGACAAAGCTTTTTCCTTTTAATAGCCAAGCTGCATATTCCTCCTGATTTTTGGCTATGATAGACTAATATTCTTCACTTTTCATTGTATCTTGGATCACTTAGTATGTAATGCTGTGAACTGGTTATTACCAGTTGAACATTTTCAGAATTCTGTTTAGTTGAGAATTTATTTTCTTATTTCAAGATAGAACCCATAAAAATAACAAAATGATAATTGTGTTAAAACATATTTTTAGTAGTTCTTGATTTATAACTAATGGAACATTATATTCTTTTTTAATGTTTCTACATTAAAATATATAAGAGTTTTTAAAAATCACATTTAAGAGTACTTGTAATAAATAGAACTTGTAAAAAAATTATAGATGGTCAAGAATTTTTCTCCTTAAGTGTGAAAATATATGCCCCAGTTACAGTAGTCATGTTAAGAATAGTTACCATACAATTTTATTTCCATAGATCTGTGGACTTTGAAAATTATGGAGTACTTGCAAACAGTTTTTGCTTGCTTTTTATTTTTATAATTGCTTTGAGAGTTTGTAACTGCTTCACATACTACAGTATTTTCCTCATTAAAACTGCACAGTATTTTTGATTCAAAGGCAATAAGGTCCTATAGGTTTCACAGGGGTGTAAATGTTGCAATTGTATACAAGTCCTTAAAGCAACAACTGCCTTTCAAAACTGGTATGCAACTCCAAAAAAATATTTTTGATATTGGAACGGTTTGAACACAAAGGACATATACAGATAATCCTCATTACAACCACAATTGAGCCCAAAATTTCCTTTGCTAAGCAAAATAGTTAAGTGAGCTTTTCTTGCCAGAGCTGTCACACATCTGCAATTGTTAAATTAGCAACATGGTTGTTAAATGAACCTGGCTTCTCTATTGACTTTGCTTGTTACAAGTTTCAAAATGTGATCACTTGGTCTTGCGACACTGCCATTTTCATAAATACATGTCGGTTGCCAAGTGTCTAAATTTTGAATATGTGACCATGGGGATGCTGCAGTAGTTGTAAGTGTGAAAAACAGTCATAAATCTTTTTTTTTCAGTGGCATTGTAACTTTGGTCATTAAATGAATGGTTGTAAGTGAAGGAATACCAGTATATGCTTCTTTGAGACTTACAAGATTGAGGTGACTTTTAAAAATACTGTTACACATACAGTAATATGGCTGCTTTTGAACAGTGTTTAAATTAATTCAGCACTAGAATTAATGATGGTCAGTTTTGGGAAGGATGTAATTCCATTACTATACCAAATTGCACTAGTTTTTGATATCTTTTTAAATTCAGGGTAATTGGCTATCTGTGACATTTAAAAGCCCATACAGGTAGTTCTTGATTTACAACTGTAATTGAGCACAGAATTACAATTGTAAGTTGTTGTGATTCTAAATCAAGGTATCATATGACCAGATCTGATCTTTTGATATTTTTTGCAGTGCTCGTTGAGGGAATCGATTTTCTCCAAGGTCATTTTTTGCTGGAAACCAGAAATAAATGCTGGAAACTGGCAAAAATATTGCAAATTGCAGTCATATATAAAATGTTAATTAGAATAAAATGATTTTGTATATTTTATGACACGCCTAACTAAAGATAATCTTTAGTCTTTTCATAAACCAGTTTACATTTTTTTAAAGGATAAACTTCTTATCTAGCATACTAGGCATGTTTCAGGTAAAGCAGAGTCCAGATTATTCAGTCAGTCCAAAAGTGTTCCTTGAAATGATATTTTTAAACCACCCAGGTTTGTAAATTCATCCAAATATTATTGAAGACTACAAACACACACACACAACAGCCACGGAATAGTTTTATGATCAATGCTACATTTAAATAATATCTGATAGCAATAGCACTTATATACCGCTTCACAGTACTTTATAACCTTCAGAAGCATTTATTTATTAGGTAAGATTTATAATACACTCCATAAGCACTAGGAATTATACAGAATAAAAACATAGTACAAGGAATGATATACAATAGTCCTCGACTTAACAATTACAACTGGGACAGGAATTTTTGTTGCTAAGTGAGGGGTTGTTAAGTGAGTTATACCTGATTTTATGACCTTTTTTCTTGCAGTTAAGGAAATCTGGTTTCCATCATTTACTTTGTTGGAAGCCAGCTGGGAAGGTCTCAAATAGTGTCACATAACCTGAGACACTGCATCCATCATAAATACATGCCAGTTGCCAAGCACCCAAATTTTGAAAATGTGACCGTGGGGATGCTATGATGGTCATAAATGTGAGGACTGGTTGTAAGTCACTTTGCACACTGTTAAAACTTTGAATGGTCACTAAACAAATATAAGTCAAAGACTGTAGTAAAAACCAAAACTGTAACCAATCATAATGGCTCTGATCTTCCTCTGTTAATCACCCATTAAAGGGTTGATAATCAGGATTATAATATTCTAATACTTTGTATCAAATAGAGGTTTGATTTTTTTCTAACAGCATAAAAAATGATAACTGAATTTCTTATTTTGCTAATAGATATCAGCAGTGTGACCTGTGAAAACTGTAAAATGTTGTAAAGGCCACATGTAACATGTAGGATTACATTTTATTTGTAAATAAAAACTGCAGCAAAACTTCATTTTAGTGATCAAATTGGAGGACGGGTATGTGGGTTCATGAAAGTATGGTAAATTGAATTCCATCATTTTCATCATGGACATTTTATTTATCACTGTGATTTGACATAAATTTGGCAGAGTCCAGATTTTGCATAATTTGTATAATGTAAGTGGTGCAATTTATAAAATGTGCATAAAGTTATATATTTTTAAATTATATCTGTATATAAACAATGTAAATTGCAGTGGTATTGCTGTTCAGCAAATTTTTCATTTTAAATAATTTATAAAGTGTTGAACTCTTAATTGTCTTAGTAAACATTTGCTTCAAGAGATTGAGTAAAGTTATACCAACATATAGCAGAGGGTTGATTGAGAATAGGGCTTTTTTTGATATAAATGAACAGTACTAAATCCCAACTGCAAATTTTTCATCAAAACAAAGTTTGTTCTATATGTATGATAAGAATGTTTAGGATGGAAAGTAGATTATAAATGTCTAATGGGTATTATATACACTAGTTAATTAAATTAGGGAATAGTAAACTTTTGAAATAGTTTCAAGTACAAGATTCTCAAAATTAGCCACTCATGAAGGTTTCTGTTTCGTGTTATACTAATTTATACCTAAAGACATTTATTCATCTTAGAGAATACTTACCAAGCTGGTATAAGACTCAGTTTCATTTGGAGATACATTCACCTGTGAATATTTTCTGAATGATTTATATTCCTAATTGATATAAAGATATATCTTAGGTTAAAAGTATTATACTTTGTAATTTATTTGTGTAATACTGCAGTCTTATACAAAGCACCAGAGAGATGCCAGAGAAAAATAGAACTTTATATTAATTAATTACCATTTTACAGAAGAGAGCAGCCAGTAAGTTCTTAGCCCCAAGACCTGTGGAAAAAACCAAGTTTTGATCACCTTTATGAAACCCAACAGCATAGAGATTTTCCTATTATCTCCCCCCCCAAAAAAATGAGGGTAGCTATTAAAAATCCCACCTATTTTTTACAACATACAGAGCAAGGTTATATAACAATTGCTACCTATGTGGGACAGGCAGATGATAGGAGAATGCATCCATTAACACTGATTTGCAGTCAGAAAATCCTATGAAAATTCCTTAATTTCACAACAGATGGACAGATTCCATTGTAATTTCAATTGGGAAAATGTGAGCATTCTATATCAGGCTAGATCCAAAAAATGCTAGGGAATTCCTGAAAGTTTGTATTTAGAAAAATCAGTTATCAAATAGACACAAAGGAAACAATACCATAATCATACCATAGTCATACCATAAAATATCTTTTCTTTTATGTACACTGAAAGCATATGCACCGACAAATTCCTTGTGTGTCCAATCATACTTGGCCAATAAAAAAATTCTATTCTAATTCTAATTCTATTCTATCAAGGAATGCTGAGGAGAAAACCACACCTCCCACCATTACTGACAGGGCAAGTTACAAATAGGCAGCAAATCCCACATCATCCATACTTGTGATATTACTTAGTCAGGTAATAAAGTGTCTTCAAGCAAACAACCAAGCTTAGAAAACACCAAGGACTCCTCCACAAGACCTTAATTATGAGCACTTTAATCATTTGATGCTCAAATTCTTGCAGATAACATTGAGTTTATACATTCTGCTAACTCATTGTGTGATTGATTTTGACTTAGAATATGTTTGAATCTAGCATTATGGTTTGAATAGAAAACCATAGAAAATAGCATGTTGTGGAAGTCATACCAATTTAATAAGTTTTTAAATTGTATTTTAATTGTATTTATAGTGTATTGTGTATTTTTTTACTTGGCTGTGAACCGCCCTGAGTCCTTCGGGAGAAGGGCGGTATACAAATTTAAATAATAAATAAATAAATAAATAAATAAATACATATCTTATTGATGATAAAAACAAATCATACATTGCAATATGTGAATGCAATCAAAGCTATGATATTTTTTACTTTTGCTTTGTTAATGTTTGAGCTTCAAATTTTGCATGTCTTTTCTATGGTGTAGCTTTACCTATGGCAGCACAGGTAGTCCTCATCTTACAACAACAACTAAGCCCAAAATTTCTGTTGTTTAGCAAGACAGTTGTTAAGTCTTGCCCCATTTTACTCCCTTTCTTGCTGTAGTTAAGTGAATTAATTTGCAGTATTGGCTTTAGTTGTCAGAACGTTGCAAAAGATGATCATGTGACCATAAGACACTGCAACTGTCATAAATATGAATCAGTTGCCAAGAGTCTGAATTTTGATCACATCTCCCTTGGTGCTGCAACAGTCATAAAAGTGTGAAAAATGGTCATAAATCCCATTTTTCAGTTCCATTGTAACTTCAGTCACTAAATGATATGTTTTAAGTCGAGGACTAGATGTAGTGTAGTAGTAGTAATTGTTTTATGATTAACTTGTTGATACAGTAATCATTTGAGGCTGTATTCACATAATACTATACATACATTCTTGAATAGGTGTGCCACAGATGATTTATTTGTTGGATTAACAGGATTTAAACTGATGTTCAGTGATTATGATTTTTTCTCAGGTGCATTAAATAGTTTTGGAAGAATTTTCTTGTCAAGAAAATTCTAGGAAAACTAACATCAAGAAGAGAAATTTGAATTTAAACAAGAATGGCTTCCCTATATATCACATGTCATATACAAGGCAAAGTCAGATACTTAAGAATACAGGTTTAAGCGGGAAGAAGTTTTAATGTATATTGTGATGAGATCAGTCAGTGTGAAGGGGAAGAAATTTAAAACTTAATATTGTTTTTTAATATTCATTTTTTATTTTTTAACAAGATTATGTGCTTTTTAGGAATAATGATAAGTGATATAAATTTAAAGTTTTGTAGTGAATTTTATTCTTTAAATCTAATTTTATATTTCAATTCATTATTTAATAAATGAAACAATTATACCTTGCCTTCAAACCTGGGGTGAGGTTGTTGGATTGGGAGATGTTGGAGCCTGTGGGGGAATTGGAGCAGGTATAATGTTGGTGACAGGCATGGATAGATATTTTGTGAGATATGGTGAATGGGACATTCTTAAGGAAAAATGAAATTGGTGCCTCATACTAAAACTCAACCCATATACCTAACCAGCCAAACTTCAGAGGCCTTAGTTTTTGGCTGCTGCTACTAAATAACAGTTTGGCCTATAATAAAGCCTCTCTCATTTGTGATTTAATCTGATATGTATTACTGAGAGGATGGGTCCAGAAGGGGGTACCTCTTCCAGAAATTTATCCAGCTGGGTTTGGGGTGTGTCATGAACTGAGACCTGAGGGCAGGGATAGTGATGTAGCAATTGTCATGCAAGAATTATTTAAGACTTTCAAGAGTGCTGCTTCACAGATTGCAGAGGTGAGATCCTGTTCATTAACTTGGGTTCTAGGAATCAGTTAGCATTTCTGCTACTATACCAGCCTTCTTGCTGCAAAGCAACCTTCCTGCCTATATTGGTATGTGGGAATGACCTTGGGAGAAGGGGCAATGAAACACAACCAAGGGAACAATCAGATAAAATGAAGCCTAGTCTCTAGCAGGAATATGGGCAAGGCAACAGGTTCAGAAAAAAAACACTCTAGTTTTTGGACTGTAAAGGGTATGGGAGAGAAGTACTTTCAGATATATAAGATTCCATTAATGTAACCTTACAATACAGTACTTTTCAACCTGTGACCATAATTGGGACTGGAATCTCAGTTGTTGAGAAAGGTGCCCACATGATCGCTTTGCTGAACAGCTGCAGTGATGGCTTTCCCAGTTGTGGTTGTTACAAGTAGAGAAAAACTGCTGCTTGCAAAGGAGGACTGGCAGCTCCCCTCTATACACAGAAGGGAGTGCATGTGAAGTGGGAAATCCGAAGATCTGAGCTTTGTTTCTGCAGCCTAACAAAGAATTTCTGTTCTTTTCCCCACCACCCTCATGCATGGAAGGGAGGGGAAATCCTTCGGCAGATGGCAGTGACTTTATAACCTTCTCTGCCAGCTTCCCCACTGATTTTCCAAGGAAGCTAGCACAGAGGATTGCTAAGGGCACTTGCCAATCAGTTTTAAGTGTGAAAGGTTGCCAAGCACCCTAATCATGATCACATGATCATGGTGGGATGTGTGTCTTATGAGGGCTGGATATACTTTATGGATCATAAAGCACCACTTCCAGGCTGTTGTAACTTTGGTCTTTAAACAGGTTGTAGGTCCAAGGCCTTGGATCAGATCATAGTTATGTGACCTTCCCCCTTATGGATTCTGTCAGTCTCCATGGTTCATGGAAAAAATTGGAGAATATGAAATGGGAGAAGAGACATTTAGAGTATTGTTGGCACTCAAGAAGGGACAAACAAACAAATATAGAGTAGAGCTGCTATTAAGACTATTATGTGGAGATGAGGACAGTGAAGCAGCAATATTTCTTTGCCTTTATTGTGTCAGCACATAGCTGCCCCAAAGTCTTGTTTCAGAGGATTCATGCCCTCTTGGGTAGGGAGGACTTGAAGATCCTCCTACAGGACTGTATGGAGAAATTTGCTTAACCTCTGTCAGTCAGAATTGCCCAAATTTGTTCTCAGTTGGCTGTCAGCCTTGTTGGAGGCTTTAAGGAGGTTCCTGGGCAGATTCTTGCCCTGCTATCCTGGATTAATTTGAATCCCCAGTGGGCCTGGGGAAATGAACAGGGCCATAGGATTGTGAGCTTGGTCACTTCTCTGTAGATCCATGCTCCTGGCTAGTGAAAGCTGCCTGAGGGGTGTCATATGAATGGGTTCTGGTAATGGTGAATTTCTCCTTATGTGACGGGGTTGTTCTTCCACTTCTTAAGTGGTTCAACTTAAAGGTAACCACTTCTTGGTTCACTCCCTCATCATAAAACCATAGCTAGATTCTATCATACTAGACAACTTGGGGAGAGAATGTGATTGAGGAGGTAGTTGGACAGAAGCTTCAAAGAGCTTCTTTTGTACTTTTAGACAATTGTGCTTTACATGTATTGCCCCTGAAGAGTATTCAGAACTTCAGTTGATACAAATTGCTGTGGTGCAGGCAGTTATATATACGTATATATACATACCACTAGAACAGTACATGTGATACCTTAGTTCCATAAGTGACAGTTTGCTTCCATGTACAATTCAAGATTTTGGTTTTTATTTAAAAGCCCTTCATAGTATGGTTATTTGAGGGATCACCTCTCTCCAATCTGCTGGTCCCATCAGGTCCAGCCGAAGTACACCCACTATTTATTTTTATTTAGGAAACTTCTATTTTCCATATACGTCCATTTTCTTTCCGTGTAATTACTTATTTTGTTCCTTAAATGTTTTAAGATAAATATTTTTTTTAAAAAAACAGAAAACTTCCAGGATTTCTTTTTGTTTATGCAGTCGTGTATAACTTTCAGCATGAAAATTCTGTATGATTATTTGTTCTTAATAATTATGTCAAAAGCCAATATTTGGTTGATAGTCAAGTGCTTCTGAATAGATTCACCCTTCAGAGTATTTTCATGGATTTTTTGTTAGTGTCATAGACATCTGTTTTTTTTCTGTTTCAGTTTCACAAACTCAATACAGATAGTCCTCAAGTTATGACTGATCTCTTGGTGACCTACTAAGTTATGATGGACCTACTTGAAAGGTACTTATGACTTGGATTCAAGTTCAGATAGTCAGGCCTCCTCTCCCCTCTGCGATCATGTGACCAAACTTAATATGCTTCTCAACTGGCCTGGAGTTTTGCAGAAAATTGGGTTGGTCACACAGTTTTCTTTACGGCCACTGAATCTTAAAATCCTCATGGACAGGCTCCATTACAGGCATAACTTGAGGACTAGTTGTTTCCGCCCCCCTCATATTAGAGTAGTCCTCAATTTACAACCACAATTGAGTCCAAAATTTCAGTTGTTACCATGTTTCTCCGAAAATAAATCCCCTCCTGAAAATATTTAACCTCATTTGCAACCATTCCCTACCATTTCCTCTGGTTAGGGAGACAGAGCTGAAAATAAGGTAAGATGGCAAGAGGAGCCCCATCTTGCTCCACATGCCCCAAAATAATAAGACCTCCCCAAAAATAAGGCCAAGCGCTTGTTTCAGGGTTCAAAAAAATATATGGGGAAACATAGTAAGCATGGCAGTTAAGTGAGTTTTGCCTCATTTATGACCTTGCTACCCCTGTTAAGTGAATCACTGCAGTTTTTAAGTTAGTGTATTTTTCGGACGATAAGATGCTCCAGACTATAAGATGCACATTAGCTTTAGAGGAGGAAAACAAGAAAAAAAAATGCTGCTACCACACATTAACCGCAGCCTGTTCGCCACCGCTGCCCGTTCGCTGCCAATCGCTGTGAACAGGCGGTGGTGATAGGCGGCGGCAGCAATCTCTGCCACCTAGAACAGCTGATCGGCACCGCACCAACACCCCTCCCCACCTGCCACAATATTCGCTATAAGACGCACAGATATTTCCACCTACTTTTTTGGGTGAGGGAATCTTCCTTATAGTCCCAAAGATACGGTAATTTGACTTCCCCATTGACTTTGTTTGTCAGAAGGTCGCAAAAAGTGATGCATTTCCCCATGACACTAGAACACTCATAATTGTTTCTTGCCAAGCATTTGAATTTTGATCATGTGATCACAAGGATGCTGCAATGGTCGTAAGTGTGAAAAATAGTGACAAATCACTTTTGTCAGTGCCATTGTGAACGGTCACTAAAAGAATGGTTATCAGTCAGGAATTACCTGTAGTTTATTATAGTTTTCAGGAGTTGGTATCTACATTTGAACTTAGCTCACTGCGTATTGTGCATAAGTAGCTTGACTATGCATGTAGGCCTTTGTTATCGTGAAGAATTATATCAGGAAACCAAGATTCACAATGCATGTAGACCTGATTTAAACAAAGATGTTTAAACCAACTTTATGTATTACAATTAATTTTAAGCCCAACTTAAAAAGGTAAAGGTTCCCCTCGCACATATGTGCTAGTCATTGCTGACTCTAGGGGGCGGTGCTCATCTCCATTTCAAAGCCGAAGAGCCAGCGCTGTCCGAAGATGTCTCCGTGGTCATGTGGCCGGAATGACTCAACACCAAAGGCACAGCAAAGGTGGTCCCTATTTTTTCTACTTGCATTTTTACGTGCTTTCGAAACTGCGAAGCCCAACTTATTTTGAGACAAATTAACTTCAGCCTTGTAAAAGAAGCTTTGTAGAACTATGTCTTCATTGACATGAAAGGAGGACATTAGCGTAATTGAGGTTGTATACTAGCTTGAATTCATTAATTGCTATAGTTCCAACTGTTGTTGCGGAGCTGGCAATGGAGTCGGACAGAGGGGAGGCTGGGGAGGACAATGGGTCAGTCCTGGAGTCGGGACGGCCCGGATGAGGGCTCTGCGTCGGAGGCAGAGATGGGGCCAGGGCCATCTGGAAGGGATGTGTGGACTCTGGAGCCTGTTCCTAGTGCACACTTGTGAAGAGCTGCCAGAAGGCAAGAGCAGCTAAAGCAAAAAGGACAACTCGGGAGTAAGGCCAGGGGATGATTGGCCCCTCCCATAAGGCTTAAAAGAGCAGCAACGGCTAATTGCTGCAATTGTTTCTTGTCTCCTGTTTCTGAACTTCGTGGGGTTCTTGTCAAGAAAAGCCTTTGTCAGGGTGCAAAGAAGACAAAGGTTTGTGATAAGGCCAGAGGACTTTTTCTGAAGGACTTTGTTTTGGATTTAATTTGGACTGTTCTAATAAAATGTTTGTTTAGGACTGATTGTATCCAGTAATAACTACTTGGGTTTAGGTCACAACAACTGCTTGCTGTATCATTCATATATAAGGACGCAATAGCTGTGCATTTAGGGATGTACAAAAGGTATTGATTTCATTAAAAATTCCAGAGAAGTCTGAAATGTTTATTTCTCCCTCTGAATGATGTCATTTTAGGAGGAGCTTCTATAGGTAAATCCTCTGGACTAGAATGAGTTCTCCATTCAGGAATCAATGCATTTTGTACATTTCTTCACTTTAGCTTTTCCTATGGGTAAATGGTTGTGATGGTACCGTGTTTTCCTGAAAATAAGACAGGGCCTTATTTTCTTTTGAACCCTGAAATAAGGGCTTGGCCTTATTATTGGGGGGATGAGTGTCTTTATATTTTGGGGGTGATGGAGGCAGCGAGCATGGGACTGGATGTCTCATCGCTGCCATCGCCTTCCCTCCCTGTTCTTCATGCCGGCCGAGTGGCTGGCCGCTGCTGCCCTGACATGTCCCGCTGCTGCTGTTGCCTCATGGAGCAGGACTCTGCAAGGCTTGTTGTGCCATTGCACTCAGCTTTGCCGCGAGCTTCATCATACCGGCACAGCTGGTGTCCTGCCGCTTGCTGCTGCGTCGATATGTCAAATTCATGAGAAGTTTTCTTTTACAACATGTTTTCCTGGACACAATGGTGAGGAGCTGGAAAGGTAAGATGCACGTCCCACTTCTCACCAGCCCTACCTGCCACCCTAAAAATACATCCCTAAATGGGGTGGGCAACTAAGCAAGGGGCAGGAGCTCTGCCATGCCCAGCGAGGGGGGCAAGAAGAGATGGCAAGGGAAGCCACGTCTCACTCCATGCATCTCACTTCTCCTCTGCCCCACCTGCCACCCCTCTCGATAAAGAGATGGTGGGGAAGGGAAGCAGCCAGGCTGCTGTTGCCATTGGGGTGGGGTGGGACGTGTTGGGCAATGAGAAGCGTGTCTTACCTTTCCAGCTCTGTCGCGTTCCTTGCCATTGTGTACAGGGAAACACGTTGTAAAAGAAAACTTCTCGCAAGTTCGAGAAGTTTGAACTCATGAGAAGGTTTTCTTTTACAATGTATTTCCCTGGACACAACGGCGAGGAATGAAACAGAGCTGGAAAGGTAAGACGCGTGTCCCGTTTTCCCCCCGCCCCACCTGCCACCCCCAAATTGCATCCCTAAAGGAGGTGAGTGGCTAAGCAAGGGGCAGGAGTGGGGTGCAAGATGGGGCGCTGGCCTGCTGCTCTTTTTGCAGCGCCCATTAGCGTTACGGGTAGGTATAGTAAGGGCAGATGGGGTGCGTGGGGCATGTCTCTCCCCTTCCCCCCTCCAGCCTCATCTCCTCATATTGTGTTGTTTGTGCAGCAAGCAACCAGAGGAAATGGCAGGACCCACTGCACATGTGTGTAAGTTGTTGGTGGGGGGCTTATTTTGCGGGGGTGGGTAGGTTTGGGTTATTTTATCGCATGTGCTGAAAAGCCTGATTGGGCTTATTATCCAGAGAGGTCTTAGTTTCAGGGAAACACGGTATAAGTATTACTTCCTTAAAAACTCTAATTGGAACTGGAATTCTGTTGCTAAGTGAAGCAGTAGTTAAGCAAAACATAATGTGAGCATACTGACTTACGGCGGAAGTCCCATTGTAGTTGTTAAGCAAATCACCCATGGCAGCCACATTATTCTAGTTTTTTATTGTTATTTAAATCTCTAAAAGATTTCAATTTGTTTTTACTTACATGTTATTCTGAAGTGATTTAGCTTGGTCTTATTTTTAACATCTTAAAAATCGTGCCTTTTAATATACACTAGACATCTTGTTTCTATCTGATTTTAATGTGTTAATATAATGATAAAAATAAATATATAAATGTGTGGCTTTCTAAATATGTGGCCTGCAGGTATATTAATGGTTCCATTTGTTTGACATAACTTTCCTACAGCTTAATTTAAATCTTAATATGTTGAAAAACATTAAAACTTTAAAATATGGGAACATTTTTAATGTTCCTGAAGCATTTAAATTGTCATTATTTAACCATTTATTTTTAGTAAAGAGTAAAAAACTTTAAACACTTCATGACAGTTAATAGTACCCTTATTTTTCTTTAGTATCAGATACTGATGGTGGTGATGGCTTGCAACTCAGAAAGGAGCATGCACTCAAGATTTTTGCTTATATCAATTCTTGGACACAAAGGTAAATCTGTTTTTAAGTAGCCCTTATTCATGATGCCTCTACATGGATATGTGTGTGTGTATACAGGCAATCTGTATAGTAAAATACGGATAATTTGATATAAAAATGTTTCATTTTTTAATATAATTCTGTATTAAACAGATAAATCATTTTGGTTTACATGATAACTTTTGCTTGAAGTTTTGATAAAAGTACCATAGTATGGGGCTGTTATAAATCTGGTTGGGGTTTTTTTGGTAGACTTGCATCAGTTTTTTAATTTGTGTGACACTACATTTTTAAAATTGCTTATATGTTAAAGGTTGAAAAAATTCTGAAGTGATTTATCTTGGTCTGAATTTTTTCAACATCTTAAAAACCTGCCTTTTAATATATATCAATTATATCTCATTTCTATCTGATTTTAATGTGTTAATATATTGCTAAAAGTAAATATATAAATGTATAGTTTTCTAAGTCAATATGTGCCCTGCAAGTGCTTCTTTTCATGGCTGTGTTATAAATATCTGACTGTAGAAATTTCTACATTTGAGCAGAGTTTTCAATGATAGCAGTTTCAAAGTAATTTCAGAATCGTTGCCAATTAATGTTTGTCACTATTCCCTTCACAGTTGAGTATATTTTAAATGAATCAATTGTCTCTTTATAGTTTCAATGGAATGCTATTACTTATTTCTTTTATAGTATCTTTTCTTTTATGTACACTGAGAGCATATGCACCAAGACAAATTCCTTGTGTGTCCAATCACACTTGGCCAATAAAATTCTATTCTATTCTATTCTATTGGCATGTATGTAGGTTATTAGTATGTGTAGCCATCAGTTTTATGGCACTGACTGCTTTTTTTGGTGCCTGTTTAATATAACAGAATTGCATCTTGTTCCCTTAGCTGGTAGAAAAATTTATGTTGGGCACAACAGATGAACCCCATGGTTTTTATTTACAGAATGTTGAGGTGAAGGGGAAAGTTGGACTCTTACTTATACAAAGAAAAAGTAAAAACTAGCATGAAATGTCTCTTCTTTCCAGTGTTACAAGCACCATACATGAAGTGACTTTTATTTAGCATATTTGAGAAAGTTGTTATGAAAAACTCACTTTTTAAAAATGAACTATCATCTAATGTCTGTTAGAAAAGCAACTGTTAAAGGAGTAGATAGCCATACTTCTAAAATCTGCTCTGGTAGTTTAGTAGGCTGTCTATAAGAAGGGTGCAATTGAATTGGAAAGATTGAAAAGAATTTCAGCCGTGATGACACAGTGATTAGAATGCAGTATTGCAGCCTGACTTTACTCACTGCCAGAAGTTCAATGGCTCAAGGTTGACTCAGCCTTCCATCCTTCCGAGGTTGGTAAAATGGGGACCCAGATTGTTGGGAGCCATATGCTGACTCTAAACCGCTTAGAGAGGGCTGTAAAAGCACTATTTTATTTATTTATTTATTTGATTTTTATACCGCCCTTCTCCCGAAGGACTCAGGGCGGTGTACAGGCAGAATAAAACAACAATACAAAATATAATTAAAATACAATTTAAAAAACTTATTTAAATTAGCCTGAAAATTAAAAAAAAATTACCTTACACTAAAAAACCCCATTTAAAATTAATAAAATTTGACATTTAAAATTCAATTCAAGCCAGCCCCGCGCAAATAAAAAAGTGTGTCTTCAGTTCGCGGCGGAAAGTCCGAAGGTCAGGTATTTGGCGTAAGCCTGGGGGAAGCTTGTTCCAGAGTGTGGGAGCCCCCACAGAGAAGGCCCTTCCCCTGGGGGCCGCCAGCCGACATTGTTTGGTGGACGGCACCCTGAGAAGTCCCTCTCTGTGAGAGCGTACGGGTCGGTGGGAGGCATGTGGTAACAGCAGGCGGTCCCGTAAGTACCTAGGCCCTAAGCCATGGAGCGCTTTAAAGGTCGTAACCAACACCTTAAAGTGCACTCGGAAAGCCACTATGAAGCGGTATATAAGTCTAAGTGCTGTTGCTATTGCAAATGTAGTATTGGACATAATCCATATTATTTTAAGATACATAGGTTAATGTTATAGTTTTTAAAATACCAAGGATTTGAATTATATTCGTATATATGCCTTATTTCATAAAAATCATAAATATATAAATTAAGAACACATAAATTAAGACATATATAAATTAGCAATCCCTGATTTTATGAGTATGTAGTTCAGCAACATATAGTGCTATAGAAACTGCTGAACTCACAAGTCCCAATAATGTAGTGAGGGATACTGGGAAATGTAATTCAGCAAAACTGGAAGAATGCCTTGTTATTCACTTACAATCTAAAGTAGTTAGCACATTTACTTGTAGAACTCTGAATTTTAATTTTTATTTACTTTTCTTTAAACAGGCAATGTCTATGCTGTTTCAAGGAATATAAGCATTTGGAGATTTTCAACCAAGTTGTGTGTGCACTTATAAATCTAGTGATTGCTCAAGTACAGGCTCTTCGGGACCAGCTGTGTAAACATTGCACTATTAACTTAGGTTCAACATGGCAAGACGAAAATAATGCATCTGATGAGCCACTGAATGTAGAAAGAGAAACTCGTGGAGAAGAAGAGAATGAAGATAGACACAAAAGTACAGAAGAAAAAATAGATTCTGGGAGAACTTGTGTCCTGACAGAAGAAGAATCTGCAGAAGGTTCTGATACCTTTAACGTATGGAGCACTGAGGAGAAGGAAAAACTCTTGCTTTGTGTTGCAAAAATCTTTCAGATCCAGTTTCCTCTGTATACTGCCTACAAGCATAATACACATCCCACAATAGAGGTACATATTATCACGACTGAGTTTTTTGTGAAAATGAACTAAAAGTTAGCTTTAATTCTTGAGTGTTGTAAAACCTGACAATGTTAAGTATCCTATTCTTTGGAGTATATTCAGTTTCAGTATCTGAAAACTTTCTTCTACTCTCCTAACTAGAGAGATACAAGAAAAGTAGCATTTTATAGGAAACGTATATATAGCAGGAGAAATGAAAATACTTCGTTGATTTGAATGGAACAAATTATCATGTTTAAAGTCATAATTCTACATTTTAATTATAGTGACAGTAATAATAATTAATTTAATTTATATGCTGCCTGATTCCCAGCAACTCTGGGATTCAAATAACAAGTGGAGACAGATATTTGAACAGAAACACAGCTAGGGCATTTTTTTCAGTAATAAGTAATTGTGCAATTCTGATTCCTATGTTTCAACTACTTAAATGGATGGTACACATAATATTTGTTTTTATTCATCAAACTTCTACATCACCCATCTCACATAAGTGACTGGGTGATTTACAAACAAAAAGCAGGAAAAGTGACAAAATTAAACAGTATTAAAACCAGAGTTAAACAATTAAAGAGTTACAGAGGTCAAAAAAGTTGTAAAAGGCAGAGGGAGTGCCCTCAAGCCATGAACTGTCCCCAAGATTTCATGTTACTCTTAGACTCCCATGCCAGTTGACAGAGCCAGGTCTTGACACTTTTCTGGAAAGTTGGAAGACGGGGTCTGCCTCATCTCTGGGAACAAGATGTTTTCTAGGGCAGGGGTAACAGCAAAGAATGCTCTCTTCCTAGACCCCACCAGCTGTAATTCTTTAGCCGATTGGGTTTGCAACATATCCTTCCTGCTTGATTAGGTGGGACAGGTTGGTGAAAGGCAGTGTAACCTTATCCAAAACCAAACATGGCAAGCCTTCAGATAAAGAGGCTCCTACCTACAATTACTCTGTCTTACTGAGATTCAGTTGAAGCCTGCTGTTCTCTATCCAGACCCCACAGCTTCCAACCACCACAAAAGGGCATTCACAGCATCACTTCATGGAAATGTACAACTAGGTATCATATGCATACTTACGATAATTCATTCCATAGCTACTCAGTGGCTTCATGTAGATATTAGAAGTGAAGAGAGTATTGAGGCCTGCTGCACCCCACAAAGAAAGGCCCTTTGGGCTTGACTTCTTGCTCCTATCAATATGCCTTGGAGGAAGAAGGTGAACCAGCACAACAGCATGGCCCCTACCCCAGCTCCTAAAGCCAATCCAAAAGCTTTGATGGTATCGAATGCCATTGAGAGGTCAAGAAGAGACAGGATGGATGTGCACTCTATCCTGCTCCTGTCAGAGGTTATCCAAAACCTGACAATGTTAAGTATCCTATTCTTTGGAGTATATTCAGTTTCAGTATCTGAAAACTTTCTTCTACTCTCCTAACTAGAGAGATACAAGAAAAGTAGCATTTTATAGGAAACGTATATATAGCAGGAGAAATGAAAATACTTCGTTGATTTGAATGGAACAAATTATCATGTTTAAAGTCATAATTCTACATTTTAATTATAGTGACAGTAATAATAATTAATTTAATTTATATGCTGCCTGATTCCCAGCAACTCTGGGATTCAAATAACAAGTGGAGACAGATATTTGAACAGAAACACAGCTAGGGCATTTTTTTCAGTAATAAGTAATTGTGCAATTCTGATTCCTATGTTTCAACTACTTAAATGGATGGTACACATAATATTTGTTTTTATTCATCAAACTTCTACATCACCCATCTCACATAAGTGACTGGGTGATTTACAAACAAAAAGCAGGAAAAGTGACAAAATTAAACAGTATTAAAACCAGAGTTAAACAATTAAAGAGTTACAGAGGTCAAAAAAGTTGTAAAAGGCAGAGGGAGTGCCCTCAAGCCATGAACTGTCCCCAAGATTTCATGTTACTCTTAGACTCCCATGCCAGTTGACAGAGCCAGGTCTTGACACTTTTCTGGAAAGTTGGAAGACGGGGTCTGCCTCATCTCTGGGAACAAGATGTTTTCTAGGGCAGGGGTAACAGCAAAGAATGCTCTCTTCCTAGACCCCACCAGCTGTAATTCTTTAGCCGATTGGGTTTGCAACATATCCTTCCTGCTTGATTAGGTGGGACAGGTTGGTGAAAGGCAGTGTAACCTTATCCAAAACCAAACATGGCAAGCCTTCAGATAAAGAGGCTCCTACCTACAATTACTCTGTCTTACTGAGATTCAGTTGAAGCCTGCTGTTCTCTATCCAGACCCCACAGCTTCCAACCACCACAAAAGGGCATTCACAGCATCACTTCATGGAAATGTACAACTAGGTATCATATGCATACTTACGATAATTCATTCCATAGCTACTCAGTGGCTTCATGTAGATATTAGAAGTGAAGAGAGTATTGAGGCCTGCTGCACCCCACAAAGAAAGGCCCTTTGGGCTTGACTTCTTGCTCCCTATCAATATGCCTTGGAGGAAGAAGGTGAACCAGCACAACAGCATGGCCCCTACCCCCAGCTCCTAAAGCCAATCCAAAAGCTTTGATGGTATCATTGAGAGGTCAAGAAGAGCCAGGATGGATGTGCACTCTATCCTGCTCCTGTCAGAGGTTATCCAAAAATGTGACCAATGCCATTTCTGTCCCATATTTAGCCTGAAACTTACGTGGAAGAGATCCATTTAGTCTGTCTCATCCAGAACTCTCTGAAGCTGTAGTACAATAGCACAAGCACCTTCTCATCTACTTTCCCTAGAAAGGGGAGGAGAGAGACTGGACAAATCGCTTCTTGAGAATTGGCATGATAGCTCTTTAAATAGTGCCAAAAGCACCACTTTTGTCAATGATAAATTAACCATTGTTTGAACCCATCCACATGTCACCTTCTTGACCAACCATGAGGGGCATGGATCTGATTCATTGGTAGCCATGCTTACAGTCCCAAGAGCTCTCTCCACTTCCTTGGTTCCAGCAGGAACAAACTGTTCCTATATAACTCTCAAAAAGACCTGCACCCCCATTGACTTCCAACTGAGAATGAGTCTGAGCAATTTTATCTGTTAACTGAAAATTTTTCAGTATGTCTGTAAAGGTAAACCTCTCAGCCCCCCCCCCCTTACCCTTACCTAGGAGGGTCCAGACAACTTTAAACGCAGGCCACCATGTAATTCTCTGTAGATAAATAAGAGTGGAGATATATTGATGTTTTCCACTCTTACCACCATGAGGTAGGCCTTAACAGAAGCTCTCATGATTAATTGCATTCATCCCTTGTCTTCCATTTGTGCTCTAGATGTCTTTCGACCCTTTTTAGCACCTTCAACTCTTCCCTAAATAAACCAAGATGTTGGAAGTGATGGCCCAAGAGAGCTGGCATGGGCACTATCCTTTCCTAGGTAGTGGCCACCAGTAGTGGGTTTCACATTTTGTTGCTACCGGTCCGCACTCGTATGAACCTTTATGACACTGCAACTGTCATAAATACGAGTCAGTTGTCAAGGGTTTGAATTTTGATTACGTGACCATGAGGATGCAACAATGGTTGTAAGTGTGAAAAATGGTCATAAGTCACTTTTTTCAGGGCTGTTGTAACTTTGAATGATCACTAAATGAACTATTTTACGTCAAGGAGTACCTGTATAATAATTTCTTGAATTATCTAACTAATATATGTCTGAAACCTGTTTTAATCACAGGTAGGCTGCATGATAGGAACACAGTTCTGAATTTATGCCACTTACAGTTTGTAAAAATAATCCAACATCAAATCATAGCTTTGGTTTGACCTGTTTGATCCTAACCATCATTAAGATTAAAAAAGAGAAAACAGCAATGAACTTGAGGGTGGCTAATATTGACTCATGGCTTTACAAATTATACATTACTTTTAAACAGTTACAAATGTAATTTGCTATATCTATTTTAATTAACATTTAAGTACAGTAATTTATAATTTTAAAGCAATGAGTATGTATTTCTTTCCATCAGTAGAACTGGACTTTAACATATGGTGCAAGAGAACCAGTGCTGTGAAATAATGTGCCTTTTTTTTTTTTACAGTTGTCTTTCAAGACATTGTTATACTATCCCTGAAATAGGTTTAAATCCCAGTTTCAGCATGTAAAGGGATTTGTTTCCTTATGCTGGTAATTACTAAGCTGAATAATTTACTAGTTTGGGCAATATGTACAAATTAAAATACTATATTTTTACTGATCCTAGATGAGATACAAAGAGAGAACAGAGTAAGGGAATAATTGTATTTTGGATTTTATTTCTTGATAATTATTATTTTCTGCATATGTGCCTTAAATTTTTATCTATTTGAAACATTCATAATTAAATAATTTATGCTTTTTTAAACAGGATATTTCTGCACAAGAAAGCAATATATTAGGGGCATTCTGTGACATGAATGTAAGTTTTCAATTTCTATTTAAAAATGCACAGCGTCAAAAATTATAGCCTACTACTTTTGTTCATGAAAGCATTCTAGTGGCTTACGTATTGTCCTGAATTCGGTTGATATAAAATTTTATTAAGTAAGATCCTCGAGCTGCATTATTCTGAATCAATATTACTTTCTACAGCCTATTTATTTCATATATCCTCTGCCTTTCTACTGTAGCAAATACTGAAGGAGGCTAAAAAAACAAAAATGAAAAGTGAAAATCTGAAAATAATATTGAAATTAGTAATAAAAGGCTGGGGAAAATATATTAATCCATACAGATTATCTAAATCAGGCATTTTCAACTAATTGGCTTGCTTGGACCCCATTGAGTGAAGAAGAGTTGTTTTTGGCTGCATATAAAAAATATAATATAGTTAATGCATACAAATGCACATCGTGTTAAAAGTGTATGATCTTGTGGGCCACAGTACTAGCTGTCAGGACCACATGTGACTTATGGGCAGTGGGTTGGACATGCCTGATCTAAATACTAATAGAACAAAGGCTAAATATAACTTTCAAAAGACTGCTTTTCATAGCCTGGAAGCAATCCAGGGAAGGGCTTTCTTCTGTATGCTTTTTTTTTAAAGTGGGAGGTCTGTAACGATTTATTTATTTGTATCCCACCTTTAAAGAGGTATCTTTAAAATAGATTCTGTTATAAGTCTTAATGGTCAAATAAGTTTAGAATAGGAAAAATAAGCTGCTCGAAAAATAAGCTGCTCAAAAAATAAAGGGGACACAAAAATAAGACATCCTAGATCTGAATGAATGAAATATTCTTATTAAATACTTTGTTCATTACATAGTTGAATGTGCTGACAACACAATCGCACAATAATTATCAATGGAAATCAAATTGAGCAACCCATGGAGGTCTGGATTTGGAGTTACATTCAAAATTAAAGTGGAAAACAACACTACAGGCTGATCCAACTTTGATGTAATGTCCTTAAAACAAGTCAAAATGAGGCCCAGTAGTGTGTGTGGCCTCCACGTGCCTGTATGACCTCCCTACAGTGCCTGGGTATGCTCCTGATGAGGTGGCGGATGGTCTCCTGTGGGATCTCCTCCCACACCTGGACTAAAGCATCCCCCAACTCCTGGACAGTCTGTGGTGCAACGTGGCGTTGGTGGATGGAGCAAGACATGTCCTAGATGTGCTCAATTGGATTCAGGTCTGGGGAATGGGCGAGCCAGTCCATAGCATCAATGCCTTCGTCTTGCAGGAACTGCTGAGACACTCCAGCCACATGAGGTTTAGCATTGTCTTGTATTAGGAGGAACCTAGGGCCAACCACACCAGCACATGGTCTCACAAGGAGTCTGAGATTCTCATCCCGTTACCTAATGACAGTCAGGCTACCTCTGGCAAGACATGGAGGGCCCCCTAAAGAAATGCCACCCCACACTATTACTGACCCACTGCCAAACCGGTCATGCTGGAGGATGTTGCAGGCAGCAGAACATTCTCCATGGTGTCTCCAGACCCTGTCACATGTGCTCAGTGTGAACCTGCTTTCATCTGTGAAGACCACAGGGCGCCAGTGGCGAAGTTGCCAATCTTGGTATTCTCTGGCAAATGCCAAATGTCCTACACGGTGTTGAGCTGTAAGCACAACCCCCATCTGTGGACGGCGGGCCCTCATATTATCCTCATAGAGTCTGTTTCTGACCATTTGAGCAGCCACATGCACATTTGTGGCCCACTGGAGGTCATGTTGCAGGGCTCTGGTAGTGCTCCTCCTGTCCCTCCTTGCACAAAGGCGGAGGTATTGGTCCTGCTGCTGGGTTGTTGCCCTCCTACGGCCTCCTCCACGTCTCTTGATGTACTGGCCTGTCTCCTGGTAGCGCCTCCATGCTCTGGACACTACGCTGACAGACACAGCAAACCTTCTTGCCACAGCTCGCATTGATGTGAGCCACTTGTAGACTCAGTCTCATGCTACCACTAGAGTGACAGCACTGCCAGTATTCAAAAATGACCAAACCATCAGCCAGAAAGCATAGGAATTGAGAAATGGTCTGTGGTCACCACCTGCAGAACCACTTCTTTATTGGGGATGTCTTGCTAACTGCCTATGCTTTCCACCTGTTTTCTATTCCATGTGCACAACAGCATGTGGAATTGATTGTCAATCAGTGTTGCTACCTAAGTGGACAGTTTGATTTAACAGAAATGTGATTGACTTGGAGTTACAGTGTGTTGTTTAAGTGTTCCTTTTATTTTTTTGAGCAGCGTAGTTTGTTATATGTTCAGGTTCTGAGCCATTTAAGAATTTAGAGATGCCAACACCATAAATTTCCAATTAATTAATAGTTCATTTGGTATAGATACTTCAATATAGGCATTTTATAATCTCTACAGCATATCTGCCTAATAGTTGCACCTATTGAACACTCACAGTGCAGTACTCAAGATGGGGTATAATCAAAGAGGATTAAAAATTGCCAAATCCAGTTGCAAGAAAAGTTGTAACTGGTGCCCTAGTCTATAACCTTCTGCATGACAGGGAACATAATAATAGCAATAGCACTTATATAACACTTCATAGTTCTTTACAACACTCTCTAAGCCAGGTGTGTCAAACTTGATTCCATCACAGGCCGGATTGTGACATATCGCGATGTTTTTTGCTTCACTTATTGTGGTTTGTAAACCATATTCTGTACTTTTAACAGAATATCTTAATGATGCTATATAAATCTGTATACTGCCTTATATTTTGTGTTTGAATCTGCCTTGGTACTGTTCTGACCAAGGCTTCTTGAGACAGTAAAAAGAACACAATTAGTCCCCAAAACCCTCTCTTTATTTCAATGGCTGTGAATTATGTTCATTCACAGCCCGTAATGACTCACAAATAGTTTGTAAAGTATCCGACACAGTCCTTTGAGATAAGGATGATAAGCACCCACCTTGACACGCTGCCAAAGACTTAATTGACTATTAGCTTTGCAAGGCCACACGGAGCACAGAGTCAAAATGGAGCTTCAGAATTTAAACCACGGGAGCAAACAAAGTTGCTTCCTGCAAAGGCTCATGTGCCTTTGCTCCTCCTTTATGTTTTATGGGAGGGGCCAATCATCTCCAAATCCTACTCTTGAGTCATCCTTTTATCTTAACTTTTCTTGCCTTCTGGCAGCTCTGCGCATGCGCGCACTGGGAACAGGCTCCCCTTGTTCCTCTGCCTTGTTGATGTCCGACTCTGGAGGCTCGGACGCAGAACATAACTCCCAGATGACCCTGGCCCCCTTTCTGCCTCCAATGCAGAGCCCTCGTCCGAACCTTCCCCAGACTCCAGGACTGGCCCGTGTTCCTCCCCAACCTCCTCACTGTCCCAACTCCTCTGCCAGCTCCGCAGGCTGCCGGCAGACCACAACAACAGGAAACTGTCTATCTAGACCCGTTCCAGTCCGGTTTCCGGCCCGGTTACAGCACTGAGACGGCTTTGGTCGCGTTGGTGGATGATCTCTGGAGGGCCAGGGATAGGGGTTGTTCCTCTGCCCTGGTCCTATTAGACCTCTCAGCGGCTTTTGATACCATCGACCATGGTATCCTGCTGCGCCGGTTGGAGGGATTGGGAGTGGGAGGCACCGTTTATCGGTGGTTCTCCTCCTATCTCTCCGACCGGCCGCAGACGGTGTTGACGGGGGGGCAGAGGTCGGCTCCGCGGCGCCTCACTTGTGGGGTGCCGCGGGGTCGATCCTCTCGCCCCTTCTGTTCAACATCTATATGAAGCCGCTGGGTGAGATCATCAGTGGTTTCGGTGTGAGGTACCAGCTGTACGCTGATGACACTCAGCTGTACTTTTCCACACCGGGCCACCCCAATGAAGCTATCGAAGTGCTGTCCCGGTGTTTGGAAGCCGTACGGGTCTGGATGGGGAGAAACAGGCTCAAGCTCAATCCCTCCAAGACAGAGTGGCTGTGGATGCCGGCATCCCGCACAGTCAGCTGAGTCCACGGCTGCCTGTCGGGAGCGAGTCATTGGCCCCGATGGAGAGGGTGCGCAATTTGGGCGTTCTCCTGGATGAACGGCTGTCTTTTGATGAACACCTGACGGCCGCCCCCAGGAGAGCTTTCCACCAGGTTCGCCTGGTGCGCCAGTTGCGCCCCTTTCTAGACCGGGATGCCCTATGCACGGTCACTCACGCCCTTGTGACGCCTCGCCTGGATTACTGCAATGCTCTCTACATGGGGCTCCTTGAGGGGCATCCGAGGCTACAGTTAGTCCAGAATGCAGCTGCGCTGGTGATAGAGGAGCCCTCGGGGCTCCCGAATGACACCTATCCTGCGCAGGCTGCACTGGCTGCCTGTGGCTTTCCGGTGCGCTTCAAGGTTTTGGTGAACGCCTTTAAAGCGCCCATGGCATAGGGCCGGGCTACTTACGGGACCGCCTGCTGCTACCGAATACCTCTCACCGACCCGTGCGCCTCACAGAGAGGGACTCCTCAGGGTGCCATCGCGCGACAGTGTCGTCTGGCGGCGCCCAGGAAGGGCCTTCTCTGTGGGGCTCCCGCCTCTGGAACGACCTCCCCAGGACTTCGCCAACTTCCGGACCTCCGAACCTTTCGCCATGAGCTTAAAACTTACCTATTTATCTGCGCTGGCCTGGGTTAGTTTTAAATTTATGGGTTTTAAATGGGTTTTAGTTTTAAATTTATGGGTTTTTAAATGGGTTTTAGTTTTAAATTTTAATTGTGGCCAATTTTAATAAGTTTTTTAAGTGTATTTTAAATTGTATTTATATATTGTCTATTTTACTTGGCTGTGAACCGCCCTGAGTCCTTCGGGAGAAGGGCGGTATACAAATTTAATAAATAAATAAATAAATAAATAAAACAGGTGTCTGTTAGATTGTTAGAATCTTGCACCACATTTTATTTTTAAATTTGTATGGCTATATAGCTTACCTAAGCTGCTATGCCGAGCTCATAACAGATAAAAACAATCCAATTAAAACATTAAAAAACTATAAATTATCTGTAACCAATTTAAAAGAACTTATACTACGTTTTTACTGTTGGATAAATTAAACAAGTATAGCTTCACTCTTTTATTGTATATAGATTGAATAATTGTAACTGTATCACATTTATATTCAGCTTCATAGGTCATAATATGCAAAGTTATGTGATTATATAGAGTTGAAGGGCCAAATCTACAAAGAAAAATTTTAAAAATACGTAAAATGAGTATGTTCAGCTTTTACAGGAATTTCAAAGAGCTCAGCATTGATGTATAAACCTAAATACATGCAGATGGGATATGAAATGTGAAACTACAGAAGTTTCATACGTAGCATTTCATAACATTACATAGATTTAATTTTAACAGTTCAAAATCAATACATTGAATTATGCATGGAAATCAAATGGAACTTATACAAATCCTGAAATATTGCTTTAGTGCTCATGAAGAAAAAATTTCAGAATAGTACGTAGGCAGGGGTGGACTGCTGGGGATTTGCAGGGGTTTGAGAGAACTTCTAGCTAAGATTCTGTGCAGTTTGGAGAACCCCCAAATCCCACTCCTGGCTGGCCCTGCCCACCCTGCCCCTCCCAGGAGTCCCCAGGAGGCCCGTTTGGGATGCAAGTAAGTGCAGGATGTGCACGGAAGCTCAGGGAGGGTGAAAAACGGGCCTACCGGAAGTGCAGGCACATTTCCGGCCTCCAGAGGGTCTCCAGAGCTTGGGGAGGCTGTTTTCACCCTTTTGGAGGCTCAAGGAAAGCCTCTGAAGCCTGGGGAGGGCAAAAATGCCCCCCCCCCACGCCTACCCAGCAACCGGGCAGAGAACCCCTTGCTAAAATTTTTGAAGCCCAGCCCTGCATCTAGGGGTATAATTATTTTGAATGAGAAACATATATGTGGATTTTAAAAACTGCTTTTATTTCTATAGGATGTAGAAGTACCATTGCACTTGCTTCGCTATGTTTGCTTATTTTGTGGAAAAAATGGCCTATCCCTCATGAAGGACTGTTTTGAATATGGAACTCCCGAAACTTTGCCATTTCTCATAGCACATGCATTTATCACTGTGGTTTCTAATGTAAGTATATGTCTACAATTTTCTAATTTAGTCAATTTAAAAACTATGTTCTCTGTTTAAATCTGTTGTGTTGTTTATATTTGTAATTCTCACTGTAATACTTTTATTAAATGACAAAAAATGCTCCTTTTAAAAATTGGGGATCATTTTACTATTAAAATTACAGATGCAGAAAAACATTCAGAAATTTTCAGTATCTCTGTTGTATTTTCCGTAATTTTCAATTATTTTTGAGTTTGGGTCAAGACAGATCCTATTGAAGGGAGAGAGTAATAAGGTAACTGTTGTCCAGATTTCATATATGGAAGTGATAACATCAGTTTTGTTATCTAACATTGATCAATATTGCTTTATTATTGCTAAATTTCTATTTTCCATTTGCTTCTTTTTAATAGTTCTAATCAAACCAAAATTTTAAAATCCATATATGTTCCAAAAATTGCAATTCTAGTAAAAAAAAGTTTGTACTCTTTCTCCTGTTTATGATAAATTGGAAGAATAAAGTAGCAGACAAGCTCAACTTGTGAGAAGGATAGCTCCAAATGAACTTAGAATATAGAATAATAGAGTTGGAAGGGACTTTGGAGGTCTGCTAGTCCAACCCCCTGCCTGAGCAGGATTGAGATAAATGGTTGTCCAGTCTCTTTTTGAAAGTGTCAAGTAATAGCGCACCCACAACTTCTGAAGGCAAGCTATTCCATTGGTTGATTGCTCTCATCCTTAGGAAATTTCTCCTTAGTTCTGGGTTGCTTCTTCCTTGGTTGGTTACATCCATTGTTTCCTGTCTTGCCTTTTGGTGCTTTGGAAAATAGTTTGACCCTCACATCTTTGTAGTAGCTCCCTCTTAGCAGTTGCTTCTGACTAACTCTTCCCTTACATGAGTTCTACATTGCCAACAATAGCTGCCTTTGAGTTTGTTTTCATAGTGAAGAGACCTAGTGAAATATAGTTTTCACACAGAATGCATCTTTTATGTGTGCTGTTGATAAAGCAATGTGACCAGTATCATATGTATGGGCTGATAGAATGGATAGAACTCTCCTTTTTAATAAATAGCCTCTCAAAGATAAACATTGCATTGAATGTATTTGGCATATATCATTTGAGAATCTTTTGTTTGCTCAATAATGTTGTCTCTTATCTTTCATGATTACTGAAACTTCCAGAATGGCCTATAATTCTGAAAGTTTTTAACACACTGTGTCCTGTTAAATATTCTAGAAATTTCCAAATAAAAGTGGGATCCTGTACTTCTTAACAAATTAAACCTGCTCTAAGACTGGTGAAGACTGAGAGAGAAATTAAATGTTAATTTGAGAACCTTTCTTCAACTCAACACTATAATAATGCTGAATCTGAATTTCAAATGAAAAAGAAATTCTAATACTGTCTGATATATATTATGTATGGCAGGTTTGATCCTGTTTCGTTTTTATCTATTATCTGAGCATTTGATCTCAATGTACCTTTTTATATATCTTTTTATAGAGCCACATTACTTTAGTGGCTTGCAAAAGAGTGAATCTTAAAATTCGTATCAACTCTCAAAAGTTCTGTCCTTAGGACAGTAACCATGAAAAGTAAGAGTTAGCATTACTGAGCAAACAAAAGACTCTCAAGTGATATATGCCAAATGCCATTAGCACATTAGCTTTAGAGGAGGAAAACAAGAAAAAAAATTGCCTCTGCCTTTGCATTCTTCTATCTTCGCAACAAATGTATCCTCTATTAGGGGCTTGCAGTCTTCTTACAAACAAATGCTAGAACTCCAGTTTCTGCTCTGTCCGCGTTACAATCCATCACAAATCCATTTCTGCCGCGGAGATTGGACGCTATGTCAAAAGGCAGATGCCCTCCAGGTCCGGAGCTTCTTTCAGGCTTTAGAAGGAGCGCTCCCCTCAAGCCTCCAGAAACTTTTCTGGGGCTTCTCCGGGAGGCTCAACTTCAGCCCGAATGCTCATCTCTCCCTCTTCACCCGAGGGAGAGATTTGCAAGCCGCCGGGCAGCTGATTTACGCTGTCTTGGCGGCTCTACGGACTCACGGGGTTAGCAGTCTAAAAAAGACAGCCATCAACGAAGCGGAGCCAACCGGAAGTCCTCTTAATAAAAATAACTTGACTGTTTCTTGTTTTGTAAACAGACTTTTTGTTTTTGCTTTGACCTGGCTTTTACAGATTTCTCTGGACAATCCAGTTTCTCTGTCTTGCTCTTTTTTTCTGTTTTCTCCTAAACTTGTCCTGGTTTTTTCATTATCACTGAAAATGAGATGTAGAATCATTAATCTGCTTCCACACACGCATAATCTAGATCAGCAAAGCTGGCTGAGGAATTCTGGGAGTTGAAGTCCACAAGTCTTAAAGTTGATAAGGTTGGAGACCCCTGATCTAGATGAAACCAGTTCATACTTTCTGACACATTTTATCTTATTGGTTGTTAATTTAAATTATACCTTTACTTTTCTGCATGCATTTGTCAACTTCCCATGATGAGACCATGTTAATTCAGTTCTTTTGTACTATTCTCTTAGTTTCATAAATACACAATTTACCTTTTTAAAAATGGTTTCTTTTTACAGTATTTATGGTTTCTTCTATTTTCTATTCAAACATACATATGCTAGAATTTTCAATAGAACCATAAATACTGTTCATTCCCATTTTGGTTAACCAGCAATTTGAGGTCACATCACCTTTATCTCACCTTACTTTATAAGTAAGTCAAGGTGGTGAAAATACATTATATTATTTCCTCTTTCTACTTTCTCCACAACGACTCGTTGAGGAAGACTGGGCTGAGAGAGTGTAACTGGCTTAAAGTCATAGCCAGCTTCTCTGCCTAAATTGGGACTAGAACTCCCAGTCTTCTGGTTTTTAGACCAGCATCTTAACCTCTACTCCAGGCTGGCTGTCCAGTTATTGTTGTCAAGCATGTTTGAGACAACATAATACTGCATTCCAACAAGAGAACATCATCCTAGTCATGAAGCACTCTGATGGAAATACATGATTTGGTCTGTTTTGTAATTGTCATGGTATCTATCCTAGCTGAAATGATTGAGTCATGCAACTCAAATCCTAAATGCAAAAGTTAATGTGCAACAGAATAGCTGAAACAGAAAATATGTTATACCTTGAAACTGAATTGGATTTCAGTTGAAATCCAACTGAAATATTGTGGCATGCCCTGAAGCAAACAGTTCATAAAAGAGTCTGACAGTATCAAGTTGAAGAATTTTACAACGATGAATGGTCAAAATATCTCCAAGCTGATAGCAGGATTGAGCAACCGAAAGGTTTAATTAAAGTCTGCTGCTAAAAAAGGGATGCAGCTAGTTATCTTTTTCAGCAAGGTCAGTGATTGTTAGTTCAATGTGTTGATAATATGACACAGTACACTATTGTCAGCATTATTTGTTTAATCACAATCTCTTTATTTAATAATAGGACTTAGAGATGAAGCTCTGATCACATTATAAATTACAAAACTGCAGGATTATGGCTAGTTTTAAATTTTACAAACTTACTTTCATACTATACTTTCATACGCTATAGCCAATATTTTATAGTGGCTAAAAGACTGAACTTGAAACCTGGAAATCCCTGGTTTAAATCTTGCTCAAAACATGATTTCAGAAGTTGAGGTGGAAGAGACTATGCCTCTGATTTTCATCTGCAATAATAATAGCTTTCTTATGCAGCAACTGTCAGGAGTATTGAGGGCCAAGTTAGATATTTGGGAGCAATATAGATTTTTGTGAAACGCCAATCTTAAAGTAGAGAAACAATGCTTCACTTTTTCTTCTATTGGGAACATCTCTCTTGTAAGCGCCTGTCTCTTAACTGTATTTTCTTACAATGTGATTAGCTTGCATTTGAAACACTAGATTATGATACAAAACTGTTGAGTTGAGAGGGCTATGGAATTCATCATTAAGTATCTTTCATCTTTTTATCAATTCATTCTTATCTTTGTAGTTGCTTAATAGAAATCAAAATTCCAGGCATGACCCTCCATTATTTCTGCCTTGAACTAATTCATATTATTTTAAACATTAAAATGAGTAGATAAAATATGAGTTTCTTTTTATTAATTGATTGTTATTATATATTTTCCTTTTTCATTTCAATTTATTATTTTATTATATGAGATTCCAGCACAAGGTTTTATAGAATTGGTGCTTAACGGAAAAGGTATCAATACGTTTTAAAGAAAAAAAATTCCCCACTTCCTTTAGGTCAGTGTTCTCTAGAGGTTGAGCATTGGCCCACTATGGAGGCTATGCAGATGAGGGAAATGTAATCCAGTGTATCTGAAAGATGCAAGATTGAAGAAATGTGATTTAGGAGTGTTCTCTCACACTAGTTATGTTTCATTCTTTATGCCTTTGAAAGCTGTGGCAAACAGATTTTTGGGGAGTGTTCTTCATGAATGTATAGTATGGTACACAAACATAGGGGTCCCCAACCTCCAGGCCGTGGCCCACTGGTGGGCTGCAAGCCATTCAGAACAGAGCCACAAAGGGTAATATAAGGGTAATATATAAATACCTACTAGACTATAAAATGGAGGAAGAACAAGTTAAGAAGACAGTGGTCATATGGGCCAGAAATGTTGGTTACAATATTGGTTTGGACAATTGGCAAAAACTCTGGGAAAGAAATCGGAAATTGACCTTAGCTACATCATACAAAGAGAATCTTTATAAAATGTTTTACAGGTGGCATCTTCCCCCGGCAAGAATGGCTAAAATGTTTAGCAACACATCCCCAAAATGTTGGAAATGTAAACAATTACCAGGCACATGCTACCACATGTGGTGGACCTGTAAAAAAGCAAGGAGATTTTGGCTACAAATTCAGATGTGGCTAGAAAAAATGGTCGGACAACGTATAGAATTCAAGCCAGAACTATTTCTATTAGGTGGTATTACAGAAGGCTATAGCAAACGGTCAATATACTTAATATTTCACATCCTAACAGCAGCAAGAATGGTGTATGCACAGCAGTGGAAAAGTGAAAACACCCCTTCATAAAAAAAGATAATGAGGAAGATATTAACATGCACAGAAATGGATAGACTAACATTAGAATTAAAAAACAAAGGAGAGACAGAATATCATGACATATGGAATAGATTTTATCAATGGCTGGAAACACGAGGTGGGAGTTGGAACACGGAAAAATTAGGCTAAGTAGACCTGAAATGAGATGATATATATGTATTAGAATGAATATGTTGGTCAAAAATAATTGTATAAGATTAGCATTATGTAAGTTGTATATAGGTTATTTGTCTTTCACGATGGTTTCTATGGCGGATGAAATGCCAGGATGGTCACACTGTGTTCGATATACTTATATGTAAATAATAAAAAAATAAAATAAAATAGAACAAGGCCACACAAGTGGCAAGTGAGTGCACATGCAGGCTCTCATGCTCATGTTCAAAGCTCCATTTGTGTGAGCAGTGGGCTCCTGCTCCTGCCGCTTGTACAAATGGAGCTCTGTGCGCTTGCATGCACACCCACCGCTCACACAAAGCCATCCCCTCATCCCTCCGGGACTACCAAGACGGAAAGGTTGGGAACCTCTATATTATAGGAAAGAAAAAATCTTCCTCATTATAGTTGGCAAATACATCATATTTTTCGGAGTATAAGATGCACTCCCCCTCCCTCCCCCCCCCCGAATGGGTGAAAATTTTGGTGCGTGTTATAGACCGAATACAGGCCCTTTTTTGGGCTCCTGAACCCTCTGTGCATCACTTTTTTGTCCTCCCTAGCTCCCAGAAGCACTCTGCAGTGCTCCACATGGCCTATTTTCAGGCTCCCAAACCTGTTTTTGCCCTCCTTGGCCCTCAGAATCACTTTGCAGGTAAAAAAGGGGTATGTTTTTGGCAAAAATGGGATGTACGTGGGGTTCGGGAGGCCAAAAATGGGCCTCTAAATTTTCCTCTAAATCTAGGTGCATCTTATAGTCCGGTGTGTCTTATAGTCCAGAAAATATGGTATGTATCTTAAGTTTGTTGCTATAAGACATTTCAGTTTTAAGTTTTTCAATTTTTGTACTTTTTGCATAGATCAGAATATGGCTGCACATCCCTGCTGTCATGCAACACATTATACCTTTTAGGACCTATGTCATCAGGTACTTTTTGCACTTATTTCTGATTCCTGAAATTTAGTTATATAAACTGCTAACCTATTTGTTTATTGAAATTTGACCACAAATGTTTGAATTTATCATATAGAAGGTACCCAGAGCATGTCTAGTCTGTCAGATTCTCAAGGAGGACAGATTCAGTTGGAGATAGGCCCATGTAATTCAATGCTGTATCATGAAGGGATTTATTAGGTAACCAGCACCATAAAATATACTCAGAAGCATATTGAGAAGCCAGTGCAACTTGCATAACATTGGTAGTATATGGGTATACCTGTAACTACCCTCACCATTGCATTCTGGATGCTTAGCTGTAGTATTTACGAAATCAATAATTATACTGAACAAGATTTTTTGGGGGAAAGTTTTGCTTCCTGTAAAACATTTGGTGATTATGATAGATGCCTTCAAACTAAACACAAATAAAATTTTGCAATGAGGAGGTGAACCTGTTGACTGCTGCGTCAGTTGAATTTGTAATCATTTGGCAGCAAGCTATAGCTCAGTGATGGCGAAACTTTGATGTCCCTGCATGCCGGCCTGCGTGCCAGAAGTGGCACGCAAAACCATCCCGCGAGGTATGCGCTGCCCCGCTGGCCTTCGCAAGCATGGGAACGCCGATACCTGGAAGAGCAGCGGTCCATCGCACATGCATGAGCTGGCACCCGACCACCCGGATACTGGCATTGAAGTGCACCCGACAAACAGCTGGCCATCGCGCATGCATGCAATGTGAACCCAGAAGGTTGGGTGCCGGCCTGCACATGTGTGACGGAATGCTGCTCTTCCAGGTTCTGCCATTCACGCACGTGTGACGGCCAGCTGACCGGCGCGTGTATGATCACAGGAACGCGAAATAGGAGCCAGCGAGGCTGTGCATTCTTTGTGAGATGGTTTTGCGTGCTGGAAAGGTTCGCCAACACTGCATAGCTGTAGAAATCAGCCATACCCATTGTAATCTAGTATCCTCCACATATGTTGAACTATAATTGCAGGAAAAAATTTTGGCAGTATAATCATGAGATACTAGGTTGGAGAGGCTATTCCAGAATGTGAAATTTAGACTTTATTTCTGATTGTTGTATCTACTGTGTTTCCCTGAAAATAAGACCCTGTCTTATATTTTTTTAAACCCTGAAATAAGCACTTGGCCTTATTGCCATGCACTCAAAAGCCCAATTGGGCTTATTATCAGGGGATGTCTTATTTTGGGGAAAACAAGGTAAAAGACATTGTGCAGTGGATAGAAGAAATCTGGATTCAAGCACCAGAAATTAAATCTTGCTTGAACCGAAATAAAATCAAATTACTTCTACCAGTCTAGTTCTGAGGAAAAAAATGGAATAGTGGTATATATGGTAGATAATGTACAAATGTAAGAAATTAAAAATTACATAAAATTGTCAAGTTATATGGATTTTCACATGTATTTTATAACATATTTCAAATGCTTTCAGACAAGTCTTTTCCCAAATGAAATTACATTTAAACTTTTATTTAACTTAAAAGTGGACTGGTTTCTTATAACTTATAATTGTGCTATTAAGGTTTCTGTAAAGTTAAATATTTTCAATAGAAAATATGACTGGCAAAATTAATTTGACTTGTTTTGTTAATATTAATTTGATCTTCCTTGTATTTCTGCTTAGGTATTTATGCAAACTGTCGGACCAGGAGTTAAGACAGAGTGCAGCTCGTAATATGGCAGATTTAATGTGGAGCACAGTTAAAGAGCCATTAGATACTGCCTTGTGTTTTGATAAAGAGAGTCTTGATCTTGCTTTTAAGTACTTTATGTCACCAACCTTAACCATGAGATTGGCTGGACTTAGTCAAATAACAGTAAGAAGCTTTTGAATATATGTAGACATATAGATATACAAGTAAATAAATATAAGTAAAACTGTTCCGAGGCAATATAGGTAGTCCTCAACTTATGTTCACAATTGAGTCCAAATTTTCTGTTGCTAAGCAAGACATTTTTTAAATGAGTTTTCCCCCATTTTACGACCTTTCTTACCATGGTAAGTGAATCACTGCAGCTGTTAAATTAGTAACATCGTTATTAAGTGAATCTGACTTCTCCATTGACTTTGCTTCTCAGAAAGGCACAAAAGGGAATCACATGACCCCAGGAAATATTTATGACACTGCAAATGTCATAAATATGAGTCAGTTGCCAAACATTTGACGTTTGAGCATGTGAGCATGGGAATGCTGCAATGGTTATAAATGTGAAAAACAGTCATAGGTCACTTTTTTCAGTGCCATTGTAACTTAGAACAGTTGCTAAACACACTATTGTAAGTTGAGAACTGTCTTATCATTTTTCTTTACTTCAAAAGTTATGTTTTTACTGCCTAAGTAGAATTTGGCCCCCAACACAGCAGAATATGATGATAGGTTATTGAAATAAGAGAATGTACAATTTAGGACTGCATAACAGGGGTGTGACCTCCCAGTAAATTTTCAGCCATTCCAAATCAAGGAATAGCTGAAAAAAAACCAAAAGAAATAAAGTGTTCTAGAATGGCCAAATCAAAGTCTAGATTTAAATCCCAGTGAGATTCTGTGAGGTTATTTAAGGCAGTCTGTACATAAAAGAAATCCATCAAGGATAACAATAACAGAGCTGGAAGGGACCTAGTTCAACCCCCTGCCCAAGGAAGACACCCTATATCCCAGATGGCGAATTTATGGCACATGTGGGCACGTGTGCCGTCGCCCCAGCTCAGCCAGCTGGTCATTGGGTTTCCAATGTGCGCATGCGCGCCAGCCAGCTAGCTGGTCGTCAAGTTTCCAGCACTCTGGTGTGCACACACACGCACCTTCTGGTTTGGGCACACTGTGCCTAAAAGGTTTTTCATCACTGCCCTATATCATTCCAGACAAATGGCTGTCCAGTCCCTTCTTAAAAACCTGTAGTAATGGGGCACCCGCAACTTGTGAAAGCAAGCTGTTCCACTGATTAATTGTTCTCATTGTCAGGAAATTTCTCCTTAGTTCTATGTTAAATCTCTCTTTGATAAGTTTCCAACCATTACTTCTTGTCTTGTCAGTTGAAAAAATTCTACAAGAAGGAGTGGGAAAAGTTTCTTCCAGACAATATCACAGGCTTGTAGGCAGTTACAAGAAATGCCAATCTGAGGTGGTTTCTGCCAAAGAGGGCAATAGCAGATATTAGAGGAAATGATGTGCTTACTTATTACACAGAAAACTCCTTTGCTTAGAACTATAGTGTTTCTCCAAAAAGATGACCCACCTTGAAAAGAAGCCCTATCACATTTTTGAGCACATGCGATCAAATTAAGCCTCACCCAGAAAATTAGCCCTAATTAAGACCCCGCCCATCCAGGGGTGTCGGGTGTCGGGGAGGCACACGGGTAAAAATAAGCTAGGGTGGGGATGTGAGGGAGTGGAGCTGCCCTACTTATCAAGCCTCACATACTCCGACACCTGTCTCGCCTTTGGCCGCTTGCCGCCACTTGCACAAATCACCCTGGCCTCCGTTTCATCTTCAGATGCCTGCAGAAAGCATCTACAGCCAATAACAGATTATCTATTATCGGCTGCAGAGGGCTTTCCGGAAGCTTTTTTTTAAGCAATTTGCAAAACAGTTTAAACCATATATCATGATTCCAAATTTCAGTGACTGTTCACACACAAAAAGCTACAGCCAAATAATCCATTCTTTTACATATTCACAGGCATTTTTGTTTGTAAAATAAATAGATATTTTAATATTGTATATAATACAAATGGTTGTAATTACTAAAATAAGAAAACACATTTATTAATGACATTTATATGAAAGCATCTGTGTAGTAATTAGTATATCAGTATGTTCAGTTCTTCATGTATTTTAATCATAAAAGGAAAACCTTTTGCAAAAGATGTTAATGAATAAATTTGAGATAAGAACTTACTTCGATTAACTTGCTGTTCTTTATTGGCTAAAATGTATTTTTATTATTTACTTTAGTATTTTTATTATAGAAATTTAGTTACTGATTTGATTAGTTAACTTTTGAATGATGCTTCATTTAAATCAATTGTATCCTTTTGGCATTTATAAATTTAAAGTTTTTTTTCCTACTTGTAGAATCAACTTCATACTTTCAATGATGTGTGTAATAATGAATCCTTGGTTTCAGATACAGAAACGTAAGTATCTTTTAACTTTGAAATACTTTCATGTAACTTGGCCCCAACTACATTGCAGTCAACAGTAAATTTCATTAGAATTTGGTGTTAACTGTGATTTTAGAGTCATTAAATGCCAAATGCAAAAATGATGGTTATTTTAAGTTTTATATGCATTTTAACACACATTAACTAAAAATATCAAATCCTCTCTGGAAGATGTTGAGCTGCCCCTACAATCTTTCAAATACAAATGTTTTCTTTCCCATAGAAGTTTATTGATTTTCACAATATGTAAATGGATATTCCATACACCGATAGGAGAGGGCTTATATAGCGCTCAGACTAAAGAAATCGCATGTCCCTAACCTAGTAGATAACAATTAGTGGAAGTTCTGCAATTATTTTCTTATGTTTTTCCCCTCTTATATAGCTCCATTGCTAAAGAACTTGCAGATTGGCTAATCAACAACAATGTAGTGGAACATATTTTTGGACCAAATTTGCATATTGAGGTATGTTTAATATAAAGCAGAATTGTCTCTCTTTATCATGAAGTTTAAGTTTTAATGTTTTAATGTTGATTTAATATTTTCCAGATCATTAAACAGTGCCAAGTGATTCTTAATTTTCTTGCTGCTGAAGGCCGGCTTAGTACTCAGCATATAGACTGCATATGGGCTGCAGCACAGGTATACCCTTACTTAAGAATTATGACAAAACATGGTCTCAGGCAAAATACTATTATGCTAAGAAAATAAAAATAATGGAAAGTCTTGGGTTTAGATAGAATGGGAAATGGATTTATTCAATATGGCAGATATACAGTAAATCCTTTCTTTGAAACCTGAAAGATTTGTAGAGCTGCAGAAGCCTTATGGGTTTGCAGCTTATTCCCATAGCACTAAATTACAATTTTAATTATATCTGAATTAGATGTGTTTCTTAAATATATGTGTACATGCTTATGTGTATTAATGTAGATGCTGTTCATTGTTTTGGGATTTTGATCATGAACAGCTATTTTGAATTAAAATATATAGAGGTCAAGTGGTATCAAATTTAGTGCTCAGGCAGTAGGTCTTTCGACTCTGATGTATTAAGTATGTTTTTCTTCAGCATGCATGGCAAGTGCATTTACTTTCTCTGATTGTTTCAAGCCATCAAGAGTTGCTTGGAATTGGGCAGACTCTAAATTTAAATAAATAAACTTCAAAAAGGAAAGGAATTTTTGGATAAAACATGAAAAAGCAGCAGTTGGATATTAACTACTTATTCTTTAACATATATGCTCCTAGAAACTTGAAGCATTTTTCATATCAAAGCAGTTTATAATATAGGTAATCCCCAACTTAAAACCATTCATTTAGCAACTTTTTGACATTACAGTGGTACTGAAAAGAGTGATTTAACCATTTTTCATACTTAAAACCTCTGCAGCATACCAATGGTCACAGGATTAAAATTCGAATTGGTGGCAATTGGTATGTATTTCTGATAGTTGCAGTGTTTTGTCATGTGATCACCTTGTATGACATGCTGACAAGCAAAGTCAGATTCATTTAACAATTATATTACTAACTTAACAACGGCAACATTCACTTAGTAACTGCAAGAAATGGGGCAAAACTCACTTAACAAATGTCTCACTTAGCAACAGAAATTTTGGGTCAGCTGTAGTTGTAAGTCAAGGACTACCTGTATAGCATACTGGGGTTCATTTATTATTTAATACAAATTTTTATTATCATTGGTATTAGGTGTCATGGCATTCAATGGATTGGTACTGCAAAGACCAGTATCCAAAAAAAATGGAAAGCAATCTCCCAAGTATATAGAAATGTTTCATTTGTCTTTTCCTTTTCTGTCGTAAGATAAAGGTAAAGTCTCTCTACTTGAGTTTGACTCTATGTGACAATTTTAGTGTCTACTTTTTCAGCAGATTTTAAACAAATCCTTGTATGTAGATCAGTAGTAGAGATGTTTTAAAGCTTGTATTTGTGAAGACTGCTATATGGAGTTCTAGTTACTGCTAAACATAGTACAGACAGACTTCAATTTATGACCAAAATTTAGCCCAAAACTTCCCTTGCTAAGCAAGACAGTTGTTAAATGTGTTGCACCCCATTTTATGACACAGTTGTTTGCCACAGTTGTTAAGTGAATCATGCATTTGTTAAGCAAATCTGGCTTCCTCCATTGACTTTGCTTGTTGGAAACCAACTGAGAAGTTACAAATGGTGATCACATGATCCTGAGACACTGCATTTGCCATAAATACATGCCGGTTGCCAAGTGCCCAAATTTTGATCACATGATCATAGGGATGCTGTAACCATAATACATGTGAAAAACAGTCACAGGTTGCTTTTTTAAAGTGCCATTGTAACTTCAAAGGGTAATTAAATTAGTGGTTATAGATATATATTGTGAATTGTGCACATGCTTATCTTTCATCAACTTGAGATTCTTAAAGATTCCAACCATTTTAAAAACAAGCAAAAACATAATATACCAAAGCCTTTGCATGGTGATGAATTAATATTGAAAAAAACCCCAATAATTTTGTTTTTATTGGATAATAAATATCATTTTATTTCAGGGCTAATCAGTGAACACTTGGCCTGCATTGTAATTACTTTTCTGAATTAGATATTTCAATGCTACATTAATTTAGGTTTAGATTTACTTTCTCCATTTGTTTCAAAACATGTTTCACATCTCTAATTGCCCTTTATGATTTGATATTATTTTGTATATTTCTATTTTCATTAGCACAATTTTGTAAAATATTTTAGAAGAGAGAGCATGGTATTAATGAAAACTAAAACTAAGAGACAGGGTGTTCATAAAATGAAAAATGTGTTTTGAATCTGATACTTATGAATTCTGAAGGTTCAGTCAAACCCTGTCTCTTCTTCATCAGAAACAAAGATACTTACTTTTTAGATGGTGTCACTGTCTCTGCTGCATGGCCTCTGCACCTGTTCCGTACTGCATCATCCATTATCCCACCAGCCTACTTGCTCCATTGTGCCACCTTTCCCTGCCTTCCGCAACTGCTGCTCAGTTGTGGCATATAACACATATCTGTCCATTTCTCATCTTCCCTTTGCTGCCTTTCAGACGTTGTCACCAAGGAAACTCTTGTAACTTGGTGTTTTTTTTTAGAATAGAATAGAATAGAATAGAATAGAATAGAATAGAATAGAATAGAATAGAATAGAATAGAATTTTATTGGCCAAGTGTGATTGGACACACAAGGAATTTGTCTTGGTGCATATGCTCTCAGTGTACATAAAAGAAAAGATACGTTCATCAAGGTACAACATTTACAACACAATTGATAGTCAATATATCAATATAAATCATAAGGATTGCCAGCAACAAGTTATAGTCATAGTCATAAGTGGAAAGAGATTGGTGATGGGAACTATGAAACGATTAATAGTAGTGCAGATTCAGTAAATAGTCTGACAGTGTTGAGGGAATTATTATGGTTCCCTCAAAACACTTATTATGGTCCCTTATTATGGTTCCCTCAAAACACTTCTGCTCAGAACAATTTCATTTTAGTCAGTATCTGGAACAAAACAGCCTTATTATTTCTTTCTGCAAAACAGCCTTGTTATTTCTTTCTGCATCTGGGTAAAAAAATATGTTTCAGTTTGGGCACAAACCACCTCAAATTTCTGCTCCATGTAAAGGAATAATTTGTGCATGAATTATTTTGCTAATCCTTAGAATATACAAACTATAAGTTGCTTATAAAAGCTGTTAGGAGGAGGAAAAGCCATTTTTCTTAATAAGTTGTCTTTCTCTTTCTTTTTAAAGTTGAAGCATTGTAGCCGCTATATACATGACTTGTTTCCTTCATTGATCAAGAACCTGGATCCTGTGCCACTCAGACATCTTCTTAATTTAGTTTCCATCCTCCATCCAAGTGCACATACTGAACAGGTAGAAATAAATAAATTTAAAGCAGTATTTTCTCTGGCTGAAATTTTTTCCATATATGTCTTTTTTAAAATTAAGCAAAATTGCTTATGAAAGTAGTTGGGAAAATTATGGCATTGCTGATATAATAAACTGGATGCCCTTATTCTGAAGAGGGAGAGGAAATAGATTTATGTGCATAGGTTTACTTCAGATTAGAGGCCAATATTTATATCTCTGTCTTTTTTTTTTTTTTGCTGTAATAGAAAAAAATTAAATTAAGAAGATTCCATTTGAGCCTGAGATAATTTGCATTTGCATTGTAGTTGTGAATTTTGAATAACAGCATACACATTTACAATTTTATGAATAACAGAATACACGTTTTTGACACTGTAATTTATTGTTCCTTTACAGACTTTATATTTGGCATCCATGCTCATTAAAGCATTGTGGAATAATGCTCTAGCAGCTAAAGCCCAACTATCAAAACAGAGTTCTTTTGCATCTTTACTTAGTACGAACTTACCCATGGGAAATAAAAAAGGTGAGTGCACATTTGTTTCCTGGGCATCATAAATAATTAAGTAATAGATTTAAAGTTTTATGGGTGAGTTTATTATAGAGACTAATATATTTTCTAAACAAAAAACAGTTTCTTTTAGTTAACCATAAGTTTCTTGTTTCATTTTTGTTCAAACATAGAAATAAGAATTTCAGGTAGAAAAGCCCAGCATATACTAGAAAATAAAGAACACTCTCTAGAAAATTTAGTTAGATACTGATACTCCTTGATTTATGACTCCAACTGGGACCAGAACTTCTGTTGTTAAATGATGCAGTTGTTAAATGAGTCATGCCGATTTTAAGACCTTTTTTACTACAGTTGAGTCACACTTTGAATTGAATTGCACAGTCATTAAATCATATGGTTGTTAAATTAATCTGGTTTGCCCCATTAGTTTTGCTTGTTGGAAGCCAGCTGGGAAGGTCACAAATAATGATTGTGTGACCTGGGATGCTGCAGCTGCCATAAATGCATGCTGATGACCAAGTACCCAAGTTTTAATCACATGATAAGGATGCTGCAATGATTTTAAGTGTGGGGGACTGTTGTAAATCACTTTTTTCCAGCACTGTTATAATTTGAATAGATAGTCATAAATTGAGGACTATCTGTATGTTACTGTTGGTAATACATAATCATCACTATCTTTACTCCCCCCCCTTCTTCAGAGGAAGAAGAACTTCGAAGAGCAGCTCCATCACCATGTAAGTTATTGCAGAAAAGCATTATCACAGAATCATCTTATTAAGGAACCTTTATATAATTTTTCATTTTATCCATCTTTCATTTAGGTGGCAGCTGAACTAAGTTACATTTTAAGCAGCAGCTGCATTTTCTTTCTAGTTTTGATCTTCCACATATGTAATTCTTTCTTACTTTTTGTTACTCTTTGCAAGAACAGCAATTCAACATGCAATTATGCTATTGATGTTACTAGCTGCTAAACTAATTTCAGGGCTAATCAAAGGTTTATAGCAAGAGCCACAACAATACAGTGCCCCCCTCTCCCTTTTTGGCACCGGGGACCAGTTTCGTGGAAGACAATTTTTCCACAGACTGGAGAGAGGAGAAGCACACAACTTAGATAGCGCACTTTACGGTAGGTTCACGCTCCTGATGATCTGAGGTAGAACTGAGGCAGTGATGCTAATGCTGGGAAGCAGCTGCAAATACAAATGAAGCTCCTCTTGCTTGCCTACTGCTCACTTCCAGCTAGGCAGCCCGGTTCCTAATAAAGTGGGGCAAAAAAGTATTTAGTCAGCCACCAATTGTGCATGTTCTCCAACTGAAAAAGATGAGAGAGGCCTGTAATTGTCATCATAGGTATACCTCAACTAGGAGAGACAACATAAGAAAACACATCCAGAAAATCACATTGTCTGATTTGTAACGAATTTATTTGCAAATTATGGTGGAAAATAAGTATTTGGTCACCAACAAACAAGCAAGATTTCTGGCTCTCACAGACCTATAACTTCTACTTTAAGAGGCTCCTCTGTTCTCCACTCATTACCTGTATTAATGGTACCTGTTTGAACTTGTTATCAATATAAAAGACACCTGTCCACAACCTCAAACAGTCACACTCCAAACTCCACTATGGTGAAGACCAAAGAGCTGTCGAAGGACACCAGAAACAAAATTGTAGACCTGCACCAGGCTGGGAAGACTGAATCTGCAATAGGCAAGCAGCTTGGTGTGAAGAAATCAACTGTGGGAGGAATAATTAGAAAATGGAAGACATACCAGACCACTGATAATCTCCTTCGATCTGGGGCTCCATGCAAGATCTCACCCCGTGGGGTCAAAATGATCACAAGAACGGTGAGCAAATATCCCAGAACCACACGGGGGGACCTAGTGAATGACCTGCAGAGAGCTGGGACCAATGTAACAAAGGCTACCATCAGTAACACACTACACCACCAGGGACTCAGATCCTGCAGTGCCAGACGTGTCCCCCTGCTTAAGCCAGTACATGTCCAGGCCCGTCTGAAGTTTGCTAGAGAGTATTTGGATGATGCAGAAGAGGATTGGGAGAATGTCATATGGTCAGATGAAACCAAAGTAGAACTGTTTGGTAGAAACTCAACTCGTCGTGTTTGGAGGAGAGAGAATGCTGAGTTGCATCCAAAGAACACCATACCTACTGTGAAGCATGGGAGTGGCAACATCATGCTGTGGGGCTGTTTTTCTGCAAAGGGACCAGGACGACTGATCCGTGTAAAGGAAAGAATGAAGGGGGCATGTATCGTGAGATTTTGAGTGCAAACCTCCTTCCATCAGCAAAGGCATTGAAGATGAAACGTGGCTGGGTCTTTCAGCATGACAGTGATCCTAAACACACCGCCCGGGCAACGAAGGAGTGGCTCCGTAAGAAGCATTTCAAGATCCTGGAGTGGCCTAGCCAGTCACCAGATCTCAACCCCACAGAAAACCTTTGGAGGGAGTTGAAAGTCCATGTTGCCCAGCGACAGCCCCAAAACATCACTGCTCTCGAGGAGATCTGCATGGAGGAATGGGCCAACATACCAGCAACAGTGTGTGAAAACCTTGTGAAGACGTACAGAAAACGTTTGACCTCTTTCATTGCCAACAAAGGATATATAACAAAATATTGAGATGAACTTTTGATATTGACCAAATACTTATTTTCCACCATAATTTACAAATAAATTAGTTACAAATCAGACAATGTGATTTTCTGGATGTGTTTTCTCATGTTGTCTTTCCTAGTTGAGGTATACCTATGATAACAATTACAGGCCTCTCTCATCTTTTTCAGTGGGAGAACTTGCACAACTGGTGGCTGACTAAATACTTTTTTGCCCCACTGTAGGTCACCAACCAGTACCGGTCCGTGGCCTGGGACTTGGGGACTCTAAGATTAATACAACTGAATCTATATTAAAATCAACATTTTTTGAACAGACTTTTTTTTTCTGAAATAGGGTCGCCTGCAGCAAGCCCTCAAAGCAGTGACAACAGTGATACTCATCAGAGTGGCGGAAGTGACATTGAAATGGAGGAACAACTGATTAGTAGAAATAAGCATGTCCAACAGCGACTTTCCGATACAGAGGTACAACAGTAATTATTTTTCAGTTATGACAACTTCAAAAGGCTAATTAAACTAACAAGGCTTAATAAAGGGATTTGATAATATGTAATATGTATTTTTTTCCTTCAATTTATATGGCAGAGTTTATACATTGCACTGAATCATTATTTGATTTGCTTCTCCGTATACAGTCTGTTTGGTAAACCAAGCCATTTTAGTTTATAAATCATGATATATTTATTAACAAATCAGTGAACCAAAGTATTTAGATACTTTTGAATTTTACCAATAATTTGGACTAAAAATTATTCAAATGCACTTTAACATGAACAGTGCATTTAGATTTGGAATTGGCTACCTGTATTTTGAAAGCTTCATTTGAAATCATTCTATCAGCACTCTTACCATCTTTCTTCAGGTTGGCAGCAGCCATTTTCAGAGAATATGGTCTTCCAGAAGGCTCTTCCTAGGATGCCTGACATAACTTGGGTTTTTAACCAAATCTGTCTTGCCACCCCCTCAACTTCTTTAAACCATTGTGTGGTTTATTATATATGATCACTGATTTATATGCTGTTGCTTCCTTTAAGATGGAAAATGCATAATCTCTGAGCAACATGTGACCTTACCTGATTATCTAATGATTCAGCGTGTAGATTTAGTATTTTTTCATTTATGTTTTTAGGAATCAATGCAGGGAAGTTCTGATGAAACTGCAAATAGTGGTGAAGATGGCAGCAGTGGGCCTGGTAGCAGCAGTGGTCACAGTGATGGATCAAGCAATGAGGCAAATTCTAGCCATGCAAGCCAATCTGCAGGAAGCCCAGGGAGTGAGGTGCAGTCAGAAGATATTGCAGATATCGAAGCTCTCAAGGAAGAGGAAGAGGAAGAAGATGAAGACCAGAGTCACAATTCCCCCAAAACTAGTCGGAATGTAGATTTGCGAAGCCGAAAAATAGAATCTCAATCAGGCATTTGCTTGGGAGATGCACAGGAAGCAGCAGATAGGAATGGTGTAAACAATGGATCTGGGAATAGCCATGCTTTTAATAGTGAAGCTGTTCCATCAGTGGATAATAGAATTAGAATGCTAGATCCCTGTTCACACTCAGAGAACACTGATCATGATATAACTGGTGAAATGAGTACTGCTCATATATCCCAGGGCTCTCAAGATTCCTGTATCACACACACAGGGGACTTTCTTGGAGAAGCAATTGGAAATGAATTATTTAACTGTCGACAATTTATTGGGCCACAACACCATCACCACCACCACCACCACCATCATCATCACCACCACCACCACCACCACCATCATGAAGGGTAAGTTATTTTCAGTGTCTACATTTTTGGCAAAAGCAAAGTTTGAATTTGCAGCTGAATATTATGTCTTGAAATACTGAGTTCTATCACATGAATATATTATGCAAAATAATCACATTTAAGTATCTTTTGCTTCCTTTTATATTTCTTTTGCTGATTAAAGGGAATAAAAATTCAAGAAATGAATGTTCACTCAAAATTCTGCATGAGTAAAGCTTTGAAACAAAACATAGAATTTTGAATAGTATGCTGAAACTCACTTTGCTGATATGTCTGTCCACATGTGAACATAAGCAGTCTTAGAGACAATATTAAAATCTTGTGAAATAAGTAATATTTATTGCAGTCTCAAGCATCTTTCATTTTTAATTACGCTAAGTAATTCTGAAACATGTATTTCTTGTCTCATGTATATATTTTTTTTCTTAAGGAATGTGTAACAATTAGTGTGATTGCATTTCTACAGCTGAATCTTTTTAAAAGTTAGGGTTTGTTGTTAAGAATGAACAAATTGTTATTTTTCACTTTTAGATGGAAATCTATCAGAGCACCACGTGCTATGGGGTGGAGGAAGGAGATATGTGCTATTGATACAGTGTATTGTTTTATTGCATCCAAGCATGATTTTTTATGATTGCAAAAAGCAACAATATGTATTAAGAATAGTTAGTTGTTTGTGTATACTTAAGAATAGTTAGTTGTTTGTGTAAATTATTGCACTGTTTGTAGTATACGTTTTAACATAAATTCCTCATTGTGATTTGTAGTTCTTAGAGCTAAAAAGTAGTTGGATTCTCATGCTGGAGTCTTAGCAAATCCTATCTTTGTAGATATGAATGAAAAATTATTTATATATTTAGTAAATTTATATACCATCCATCTAGCTTCCTAAACTGATTATCCAAATTAGAGTTCTTTGGAGTACTCTTGAAGATTAAATTTTTTTTAGCTGTAACTAGCCATCTCTGAGAATAGAACACTATGCATTCAAGAATTTGGTTCAAGATTGGGAAAAAATGGGACAATTAATTTCATGTTGTCTTCAGTGTTCTGACTTAAGAGTAATGTTTATGCAAAAGAAACTCTTATTCCCCAGATTTCAATAATAACATAACCAAACATAAAAAAAGAGTAAAAGATGGCACAGTGCCTAAATTTAATGAAATGTTCTCCCAAAAAACTCTTTATCATCTTTTCATGTCTGGATTTAGGTTGAGAATTAGAAGCAGCACTACTACAGAATGGAAACTTTCAAAACACTGTTTCTCCTGCTTCACTTATTTTTCACCAAACGGAGAAATACTTTTAACTTTTCTCATACAGATATGGTAGCTCTGTCCTTGATCAGGCTGCAGTGAATTTGTTTCATATTATTATTTTAGAAACCAAAAACTAGAACTGATGACCTGCTAGGCACTTCAAAAATGGCTGGAAGGGATTGCTACAGTAGTTGCATTCACATATGTTACTGTTACCAAGAAAAATATTTTTTTCGTCTGGCTAATAAATTAATAATAATTTCTTCCTTTTGCTTATGTAAAACTAATATTCTTCTATAGTTTGCATATATTAAAAGGTGTAGTTAGCATATACTTGCTTTTATGTTATAGACACATGGTTGATGATATGTTAAGTGCTGATGATGTCAGTTGTAGCAGCAGTCAAGTCAGTGCAAAATCAGAGAAAAACATGGCAGATTTTGATGGAGAAGAATCAGGATGTGAAGAAGAGCTGGTACAGATTAACTCACATGCAGAACTAACTTCTCATCTTCAGCAGCACCTTCCAAATCTTGCTTCCATTTATCATGAGCATCTCAGCCAAGGTAAGACATAATTATGTCAACGATAATATTCAATCAATCTCTGAAAAACAAAACAATTGTAAAGTACTGCATTGATGGAAATAGTGTCATAAAATTACTAATCTTCCTACTAATCATGACCTTCATGTTAGATTTTACAGGCTTTTAAATGTAGAAAAAACATGAACATTGTTACATGAAACATTTGCTGCATATTTTTTATAATAATATCTCAAAGTTCACACTGCTAGTAAAAGAACAAGATATGAAACTAAAACATGTGATGCTTGTACAGAATATTGTGGGCTATTGATTTGAGCAGGTTATATAAATGCTCTCAGGTTTTAAAACTGTTGCCAGAGGAGCTCAGACCTTTAGTATAAACCAGTACTTCTGATAGCAGGTAAAAAAAATTATTCAATCAGGCCTTCAGAAAATAAGCTGGCTTATTAATGAGTGGATATTGTTGGCTTTATTTTTATAAATTATGCTATAATTGTTTTATTTTTTAAAATTTTACTTGTATTAAAAGTTAATTGAACACAATTCATAAGTAGAAAGGTGAAGTATAAGAACAATGAAAAATATAAAGAGCTAAACTACTTTTATCTGATCTATCCAATACCTTTCCCTAGACTAGGCATTTCCTTTATTGGAATTACAAAAAAGTGCTTTTTCATCTGTTTTATTCCAGTTGTAGAAGACAGTCTCTAGAGAGGCATTCTAAGGCAAAAACTTTTAATTTTAATTAAAGGTATTTTAATTCAATATAGAATTTTACAAACTACTTGTGTTAAGAACCAAGAATGACACATAGAATTATTTCTCAATAGTTTATTATTATTCAGCTATAGACAGAATCTTGCTGGCTTCTAAAGATAGACTAAAGCAACTATCTGCATAACTATAGATATACTCTGATCTGCTAGGTAGGGGCCATCTTAACCCTCTCCCTGCCTACCAGACTTTCCAAGTTCTTCTGCCTCTTTGCCCTGAGGGAAGCAGCCCCTCCCTCTTGGGACTTCAGACTACATTATACCACAGCTTCCTTTATTATTTATGTAAAGGTAAAAGTAACTTGTGTTAAAAATTTAAAGCAGATAAGTATGTTTTAGATTTACCTCTTAAATAATAACATCAATACAAATACAAATTATTCAAAAATATAAGAAATGTATAAGAAATAGTACTTTGACTATATTCCAGTTTATTGCCAAATTTTCATTGAATTAGTTACATATTCACAATCACAACATTCTTATTCTGACGTAGACTTCCTGAGTGAGTAAAACACACAAGTAGTCCCAAAATTCTCTTTTATTGCAACAACTGAAAATTCTGTTCATTCACAGATGAGTCCCAAATAGTTGTAAAGAGTCCTTCGGGATAAGGCTGATAATCACTCACCTTTATCGCCCTTGACACGCTACCAAAGAACTAATTGGCAAAGCCACACGGAGTCCAGAATCAAACAGAGCTTCAGACTTTAAACTGAACAGAATTAACAATGTTGCTTCCTGCAAAGGCCCATGTGCCTTTGCTCCTCTTTTAAGTCTTATGGGAGGGGCCAATAATCTCCAAGCCCTACCCCTGGGTCGTCCCTTTTGTTTTAATTGTTCTTACCTTCTGGCAGCTCTGCGCTTGCGTGCACTGGGAAGAGGCTCCCCTGTTCCTCTGCCTCACTGAGGTCCGACCCTGGAGGCTCCGGAGACGGCACATACCTCCCAGATGGCCCTTTCTCTGCCTCCGACACAGAGCTCTCGTCCGAGCCTTCCCCACACTCCAGGACTGGCCCATGTTCCTCCCCAACCTCCTCACTGTCCAATTCTGCTGCCAGCTCTGCAGGCCGCCGGCGAACCACAACAATTCTAGATAAAATTAAACTTTGAACAAATTAGGAATCACTGCAAGACTCAACACCAAAACCTAAGGAGGCTGCATCCCAATAGCAAGCTTCTACTGTAAAGTATAGCAAAAGCACATTTATGGATTGTTAAAAATATATATCAATCTAAAACTACAGGAAAAACATGTCACTCAAGCATCTTCTTGGACCTTATCTAAAGGCTGGAGTAGTGTCAGGTCTGCAGCTCCAGTTTTGAACTTCTGGATGTTTTCATTATGCTTGTTTTGATACATGCTGCCTCTTAATTGGGAAGGAAGGGAGGGATAGGTATGATTCTGATTAAACTGAAAATAATAAAAAAATATGTTTTATCATGCATCCTGTCTTATATTATGATTAAAGCTGTATGTAGGAGAGGGTTAGGCAAGTATATGCACAGAAAAAAGCCCTGTTGTTTGGATTACAGTGATATCTCATCTAGTGATCTTTGTGGATAATGATTGCATATGACGTAATAGGATGGAGCTCTTTTGCTCCTTCTAAAAATGAGTTGTGCATAATATTTGTTGTTTAAAAACTATGCAACTTTGCCAAGAAAGAAAAAAACTTAAGAACATTTCATATGTTTGTACCTTAGTGATTCATAATAAATTTTAAAGATGTGAAGAATTCCCAATTTATTATAAATTTATTTTTAATAAAATTAACTGCACTTGCCTGTATTTGGTCCCCCAATATTCTGACTTGATTCAGGGTTATAGGGTTGTATATTAACATTTATTTACAGGTATTCATGGACAGATTCCACTCAAGTCAGGATACACATTCTATATTTTTAATAACACCTGTCTTTTGCTCAGGGCCAGCAGTTCATAAGCACCAGTACAACAGCAACGCAGTGACAGATATTAACTTGGATAATGTTTGTAAGAAGGGAAATACCCTTTTGTGGGATCTGGTCCAGGATGAAGATGCAGTAAGTTAAATATCACACAAGAATATTTTCCAAAGAAAAAGTAATAATAATTGTCAATAACTCTTCTCTTACTTGCTCTAGATACATCTTTCTGAAGGTTTAATAAATGAAGCAGAGAAGCTTTTATGTTCACTTGTATGTTGGTTTACTGATAGACAAATTCGTATGAGGTTCATCGAAGGCTGTCTTGAAAATTTAGCAAATAACAGGTAAATAAACAAACCCAGAGTTGCTCTGAGGGACATGGGCAATTTCTAAATATGATACATAAGTAAATATAAATAAACAGTTAGGCTTAAACTGCAGGTTCTTCACTATTTTTTTCTTTAAATATAACTATATGATAATGTTAATGTAAAGGCTATAAATTAAAGATCACCATGATGCCATTGTTGATTTATATCTAATTTTCTTTCATTCCTTAGATCAGTTGTAGTTTCTCTTCGTCTTCTCCCAAAATTATTTGGTACATTTCAACAATTTGGGAGCAGTTATGATACACATTGGATTACAATGTAAGTACAAATACCTAGACATACCAAAAGAAGCTGAATATGATTCCTTATTACTGGTAGTATGATTAGAAATTAGGAATCCTTACAAAAATGCTAAGAATTTTAAAATCCATTTCATTTTCTTTTGAACATTCTTCAATTTAGTAACTTCAAAACACTTGCTGATTTATTTAATTACAAATGTAGTGGCAAGAAATCTCCAAGGGCTAGTCCAGGCAGTTCCCAGGAGTCAACCCTGACCTAATAAAACCCTGAAAATAATTATTGTGATATAAATAATTAACGTATTTTTCAGACTTTAAGACGCACCTGATTATAAAATGCATCTAGGTTTAAAGGAGGAAAACAAGAAAAAAAATATTCTGAACCAAATATATTTAATAAAATATAGCAGAATAATATTTCAAGCATGTAAATTCAACAGTGGTATTAAGGACCATCATCCCTGTCATTAACAAATGAGGAGAGACTTTAAGGTTCAAGCACTCTTCTAATTTTCTGGAAACCCCAAGAACTCATCATCACTAGTATCAAAATTTATGAAGCTCAGTTGCTCACAATCACTGATACCACTTTCTTCGCTATCTTCATATATGATATTATCTTCCATTCCATCGAAGGCATTGCTAATGCCGCATTTTTTTAATGACCGTGCAACAATTTTGTCCTTCACTGAGTGCCATAATGTTTTACATAATGTTTACAAACCTGAGTGATAGTGGGCCTCTTCATTTGTCCAATAGGTCAAATGAAATTGGACCTGTTGGACCTATTGATCATGATTACCAGTAGCCATCCATTTGTTCCATTCTTCTCCTGTATAGACTTTAAATGGCTTGTTGATGGAATCATCAAGAGGTTGCAACTGGCTGATAAGACACACACACCCCTCCCAGGAATTACAGCTAGATGAGTCGTTGCTTCTTTAAATCTCTTCTTTGTGGTTTCGCTAATATGTGCTCTAAACTGGTCAAGCACTAATAAAGCAGGTTTTTTTCAGAAGCCCTGTAGGACGTTTGGACCACACTTTTTCAACCCATACTCTCATTCCATTTTCGTCCATCCATCCTTTCTCATGAACATGCACAATAACTCCTTTTGGAATCACTTGTTTTGGAAAGGTTTTCCTTTTGAAAATTAGCATCAGTAGCAATTTCTGCACAGCAGGACAACACAACTGTGTAATATGTTTTTTTTTAATTTGCATTTATATCCCACCCTTCTCCAAAGACTCAGGGCAGCTTACACTATGTTAAGCAATAGTCTTCATCCATTTGTATATTATTGCCCCCAACAATCTGGGTCCTCATTTTACCTACCTTATAAAGGATGGAAGGCTGAGTCAACCTTGGGCCTGGTGGGACTTGAACCTGCAATAATTACAAGCAGCTGCTGTTAATAACAGACTGCATTAGCCTGTTGAGCCACCAGAGGCCTTTTCTCATGTCCTGAGGCAGGGCTATGCTTTTGGCACCTTTCAGATCAACAGTCTTACTAGATGGCACATCAAAGATAAGCGGGACTTCATCCTTATTCCGAATCTGGCCAATTTCAAAATTATTTTTCTTCCTAGCGTCTATTACCAATGTATGAAAAGACAGAATCTTAGATTCATATTACTTTGGCAATTTTTGCGCAGTTTTAGTTTTGGTGAGCATAGCAAGGCCATATCGCCTCATAAATCTGAAGCACCACGATGGTGATCCAGTAAAATCCTAAATGCCTTTCTCTATAGCAATGCATTCATACATTACCATTTTTGTGGAAATTGCGAAGCCATTATTCCGGTGATGTGTGATCTATTCTTTCACGTCCACCTCTAACTGTGGCCACTTTGCAGCAAGCCCACAAAAGTTGTGCTTACTTTTATCTTTTGTTTTTACATCTGTTTTCTCCACACTCTTATCATTTTTTCAGTTGGAGATGGTCCAAAATGTTTCTTTGCTGCTCTGTTTCCATGTTTCTCAGCATATTTCATTACTTCCAGTTTAAAAGAAATTTTATATGCTTGCCTTTTCTGGTTTGACATTCTTGTACCAGTATGTAGCGTCAGGAGGTACTGTAGTATTTTTCTGACAGAAAGAACTGTCAGTAATATGTCCTTTATTGTTATAAACATACAGAGCACTATAGCTGAAACCATGTTCATACATTCATACACAAGATACCGGTATACCATATACAGTACATGCCACACTAGCTCATTATGCAGGAAATACGAGGAGCAGGGAAAGAGGAGAAAGCAGCCTCCTTCCCTCAAGCTGGCTGCTCCATTGCCCACAAAAGCCTCATCTTTGATGGCCAACGCCAAAGCAGAGAAAGAGTTGTTGGGAAGAAGCCAGTCGGCCTGAGATTTGGGTACCCTTCCTCCCCTGCCCTAGCTAATTAACAATAACTAACTGATAATTTTAGGATATTCTTTTCTTCCTGAATAGGTGATTCCTTTCCTCCTGAAAAAAAAAAAATCTAGCGATGTTATCTTTACAAAGACAAACAGGCAAGCTCTAGCATGCCTGCCCGTGCTAATAAAACAGTCTGCCATGCCAAATTGCATCGACTGCTGCGGTAAGTGAGGGGCAGGAAGTCATGCCATGGCCAGCGATGTGGGAAAATGGACAGCAAGAGGAGCCCTGTCTTGCCACGCACGCCCCAAAGAAAGGCATTCCCAGTAGCTTCCCTTGCCCGCCCTCTCTGACACTGGAATCAAGCCATACCTCTCTCTCTCTTCGTGTCTCTGGGCTCACTGTCCACGTAGGCCGGGAAGGGCGCACTTGCGGCAGGGCAGCAGGGCATCCTTGGCAAACTGCTCAATGAACAAGGCAGGCAGACAGAGAGCACGCCCAGGCCAGCCAGTGGTGGGATCAGCTGATTCTCCAAACTGCACACAACTTTAAAAGCGGTTTGGCCAAACTGGCTGAATCCCACCTTTGCCTCAGCCGGGGAACGCTGGAGCCTTAACAGCCGATTGGCAGTTGGATCAGCCTCCCAGAATACCTCCCAGATTCAACAAGCAGAATCAGCTGCTTGTTGCCACCGCACCCTCCTCCCCCCAGGTATGGCAAACCCCTAGCTGATGCAACATTTGATATATAAGAAGCACCAAAATTTTCACCCACTTTTAGGGGTGGGGGGTGGGAGTGCATTTTATACCGAAAAATACGGTAGGTCTCAAGAAAATAATAATAGAAAATCTGAAGCTATCTTGAATCTCTAGCAATCATGTGTGGCACAATATTAATTTATTCCTCATTTATTTAATTACATCCACAAGATCTTTTTAAATAATGAAAGCGTTAAAACCAGTCTTGGTAATAGAGGAATAAGCTGTGATGAGGAATATCATGAATATTTGTAAGTTGACAGGTTCTGATGGCAAACATCAAATGCATTTGATGCATATTTTCTCTCATTAAGAGATCAAACAGCATTTACTTTCAATTCTCTTACTTTTATTTATGTTTTCAGTATGATATCTTATTAAGAGTTATATTTACAACTAGATTACATACTTTGTTCCACTTGGCTGCTAACTTGCCATGGCTTGACTTTTAAAATGTCTTGTAAAGAATTTTTCTCTCTCTTCTGAATTGTATGCACCATCTGTCTTATTTATGTGGCCATAGAAGTCAACAACAACTTGATGGCACATAACCAATATGCAACATAAGTATTCTCTACCTGTAAATGTATGCGTTCTATCATGTATAAGAACCATGTATAAGAACCAGTTTGGCCTAGTAGTTAAGGTGCTGGCCTTACTAAACATGACTAGAACCAGGGGACTGCATTCTAGTCATGAGTCATGAAAGACAGCTGGGTGAATTTAGGCCAGTCACATTCAGCCCCACTCACCTCACAAAATAGTTGTGGGGAAAATAGGAGGAAGACGGAGTATTGTATATAACAAAATGAAATTCAACAGTGAAAAAAGTAAAGTTCTACATTTAGGCACACACAAAAAAAAGTGCACAGGTACCGTATATGTGGTACCTTGCTCAATAGTAGTAACTGTGAGAGGGATCTTGGAGTCCTAGTGGACAACCATTTAGAGATGAGTCAGTAGTGTGCAGCAGCTGCCAAAAAAGCCAATACAGTTCTGGGCTGCATAAACAGAGATAGAATCAAGATCATGTGAAGTGTTAATACCACTTTATAATGCCTTGGTAAGGCCACACTTGGAATATTCAGTTTTGGTCACCACGATGTAAAAAAGATGCTGAGACTCTAGAAAGAGTGCAGAGAAGAGCAACAAAGATGATTAGGGGACTGGAGGCTAAAACATATGAAGAACGGTTGCAGGAATTCGGTATGTCTAGTTTAATGAAAAGAAGGACTATGGGAGACATGATAGCAGTATTCCAATATCTCAGGGGTTGCCAGAAAAAAGAGGGAGTCAAACTATTATCCAAAGCACCTGAGGGTAGAACAAGAAGCAATGGGTGGAAACTAATCAAGGAGAGAAGCAACTTAGAACTAAGGAGACATTTCCTGACAGTTAGAACAATCAATAAGTGGAACAACTTGCCTGCAGAAGTTGTGAATGCTCAAACACTGGAAATTTTTAAGAAAATGTTGGATAGCCATTTGTCTGAAATGGTGTAGGGTTTCCTGCCTGGGCAGGGGGTTGGACTAGAAGACCTCCAAGGTCCCGTCCAACTCTGTTATTATGTATATCTTATGTATATATGTTTACTGCCTTGAATTACTTCTAAAATAATAAAGGCAGGAAAGAAAAATCTAATAAATAGCTTAGCATATATATATCTGCACTGTTTGCCCTTCCATCTGGATACCATCTTGTCACTGGGGAGGGACTTGAGTGTTCTGTTTTAAAGTTGAAAGCTATGCTGCAGTTACACCATCAGATAGTGAACTGCTCTACTTTGAAATTACCTATATTCAATTCAGAGATAAGAAAGAGGCTAAATATGCTAATCCAATATGATCCTCAATTGTTCAATTGATTTTCAAAACCTCCCATTCATAAATGCTGCAGAGTTCTTTCCCCTAAAGCCCTCCTTGAATAAAAACCTCTTCAGCAAGGGAACACTGCCCAGTCCAACTTAAGATCACAACACCAATGCTTTTAGTACAACTATTGATAATTGATAGCCAGTGTTCCCTAGATCATAGAAGGTTGCTAGCCTTCATACATCCTTGTTATTTTACCCAGCATATAATTTGCTTTTTAAATCACTTCCTTTTGCCTCTTAACTGCCACCCTCCCTTTCTCTTGTGGGATATATCTTCCTATAGAACACTATTATTCTCAGGTTCTACTTATCAATTAAACAAAAACAAAATCTTGCATGGATGTCTGCCAGACTCGCAAGAAGACATTGACTCCTGCATGCTGTTACAAGAGAAAACCTACCTCTAGTAATGGATGTAGTAGAAGTAGTGAGTAATGAATGGAACAATTGCTATGCCAAAAAGTGGCTAGAGTTATGGCACATCATACAGAACAACCTTAAACCTAATATTTAAGAAATATTATGAATTATCTTTTTAAAAAGAAATCTTTTTAAATGCAGTGTGGGTGTGTATGACTTACACAATGTTTTTTTTTCTATAATTGCCATTAAATGATATGAACTCTTACATTGAAACAGGTGGGCTGAAAAAGAACTTAATATGATGAAACTTTTCTTTGATAATTTGATACACTACATTCAAGCAGTCAGAGAAAGACGGCATAAACACACATTGTAAGTATGATTCTGGAGGATAAGGATCTTGTCCTTTTTTGTCTGTTCATGATTTAATATTTTGTACTACCATTGTTCACCTTGACCTTGCTAAACTCCATTTGCACATGACCAGACTAGTCGCTTGACCGGTCTGAATAATTTCAGCATCTGACTTACTGATGCCTATTCACTTCCACCATTTTTCTTCAGAGATGTACTAGCTCTTTTGGTAAGTGGAAAAAGGAATTAAACAAAAGGAATTCTGATGCAAAATAGAATTTAACATTTTAAGATTACATTGACCAAATAAAATTATACCGAGGCAGTGTATAGCTCCAATATCCACCAATATTTGCTATAAAATCATGACTAATTTATACCATACTATTTTATGCTGAGTGCTGACTGTTGATTTAAATTGTTTATGTTCAACAATGGTTATATTGAAATAGGAGAAAGATAAAAAGATAGTTTGGAAATTAAAACAAAAGAATAAGGTTTTGATCATTTGGGTATTAAATACATAGCAGATTCCATGTTGTCTTTTATAATATGAGATACAAATTCAGTAAATGTATACTGAATTATATGTTCATCATTAATAATTGAAATAATTGAAATAATCTCCTTCGGGAGATAGGGCGGTATATAAATATGATTAATAAAATAAAATAAATTAATAAAAAAATAAACTATTTTGAATAATATTTCTTAAAGTTTCCATGTGGCACTATTGTATACTTATTTAAAACTTTTAAATAGCTACTCATCTTGTATCCAACATTGGGTACCTCACTATCAAAATATAAAACATTTACCGTATATACTCGAATATAAGCCGATCCGAGTATAAGCCGAGGTCCCCAATTTTACCCCAAAAACTGGGGTAAACTGGGGACTCGAGTATAAGCCGAGGGTGGGAAATGAGGCACCTACGGTTGAAACCCTCCTCCCTCAGCTGAGAAGGCTGGCGGCTCCCCGCCCGCCTCTCACTGCACCGCAGGCTTCAGTCCGGTAAAATGTGAAAAAAAGAAAAAAAAACCTGGAGTATAAGCCGTATATACCCGAGTATAAGCCGAGGGGCTTAAAAAAAAAAAAACTTGAGTATAAGCCGATCCGAGTATAAGCCGATCCGAGTATAAGCCGAGGGGACGTTTTTCAGCACAAAAAATGTGCTGAAAAACTCGGCTTATACTCGAGTATATACGGTACTTAAAATAAAAATATCAGAAACAAAATACCTGGTACTACAGTCAAAAGTTTCCCATGCAGCCGCCCATGTTCCTCTCACCAGCAAATGGAGGAAGAGCTATAGTCATAGTGTAGTCTTAAATTCATAAAAGGGTTATTTCAGGTTAATATAGCCAGCATGTATATTCTCCAGTGTTATATGACAAAGAAACACATAATAATATTTGATGTATATTCTATGGGGGGACGGACTTCTAGGCCACGTTCACCTCCAGTGTTTTGGTTTTTTTACGTCAGTGAACTCAGTGTAGAAATTCAGCAGCAAAGATCAATATTCAACATTGTGATTTTTATTTATTTAACAAAATAAGAACGAAGCATATTAATATTTTATATTTATGCTGGCCTATGACTGTAATAAAAATTGTTCTATTTTATCTTTTACTTTACAAAATACCCTCATATGAATTTTAGTTTGTGTGTTTTGATTGCATTTCTACATTGTTGCTATGTATCACTATGCACCCTGTAATCCATAAAAGCTGGGGAAACTAAAGTATTTCACCCAACTGGGAAAATATTACTGGTTTAGTAGGCATGATGAAAAAAAATCTGAATCCTACAATAATGTTTAGTTTTAAAGATTTGATAATATGTTTTATAATGGACAAATTAAAATTCTCTTTTTGATTTAGAATTTTTAATTCCTCTATCTTTTTTGTCATGAAACCTTAATTGGATGTCTGTGAAGTCTACAGCAGTCAAGCTTAAATGATTGTGTCTTTTTCAGCATTTGTAATAACTATTTGTCATCTGATAATGAGGTTAAGACAACCCTCAGAAAAGATGATATGTATTAGTCTAATTTAATTTGGAAAAAATATAAAGCTTTCTTAAGGTTACTAATTTAACTTTTAAATAATTTCAATGATAGATACAGCCATAGCGCAGAGGTTCAGGTGCGTCTTCAGTTTCTGACATGTGTCTTTTCCACTCTGGGATCACCAGATCATTTCAGTAAGTTCTCACTATATCTTAATTTTTAAAAATTTAATTTTCTGTTTGTTTGTTTTTTGAAGTTTTATTTCTTAAAGAAATATTTAAGGTGGGGAATTCAGAATGCTTATTGTAACTGCAAACTTTAAGTACAAGTAGTCCATGACTTACAACCAGTTGCTTAGCAACCATTTGGAATTACAAGACACCCCCAAAATGTAATTATAACCCGATTCCAAATTTCCAATGTTCCTGCTGCAGTTGGGTGTTCAGCAACTAGTCCAGTTTAAGAGAGAGAGAGAGAGAGGGAATGAAAAAGAAAGAAAGAAAGAAAGAAAGAAAGAAAGAAAGAAAGAAAGATAGATAGATAGATAGATAGATAGATAGATAGATAGATAGATAGATAGATAGATAGATAGATAGATAGATAGATAGATAGATAGATAGATAGATAGATAGATAGATAGATAGATAGATAGATAGATAGATAGATCGATCGATCAAGGGAATTGTACTGGACAGCAATGCATGCAAAGAGAATCTGGGTTCATATTTATTGGACCAAAAGTGTGATGCAGCTGCAAACAAAGCAAATATAATCTAGGCTGCATAAGTAGAAGTATTATGTGAAGATCAAATAAGTCATTGTTCTTTCTTTTCTGCATTGGTCCACATAATATCCAGTCCTGGTCATTACATTTTAGGAAGGACAGTGATAAACTGAAGCCTGTCCAGAAGATAGAAATCAAGATGATAATATGCTGGGGAAAGGGAACCTATGATGAAGTATTGGATATGTTTAGCCTGTGGCTGAGGCAATTGCAAAGAAATATGATAAAAGTTTTTAAATTATATGAACATCTGTCATATAAAAGACAAGGCTGAATTGTTCCAAGAGACAGTAAAGAAACAATAGTTCTAAATTAGAAGGAAATTGATACTTTGTTAGAATGTAGGAAAGAATTTCTAATACTAAAGGAACTGTTGAGGAATTTTCAGTAGGGGACTTTCATTCAGTGAAGGTGTTTAAAGAGCCTGGATAGGCATATTTTGGGGGTGCCTTAATAATGGGTTCCTATATCTTGAAGGTTCTTTACCAATTAGAGATAACAGTTATTTCTGCAGATATATGGAGCTCAAAGTATTTTGTACTGTGGTAAAAGTTTTCTGGATATGTTTTTTCTGGATATGTTTGCATCAGTTTCTGAGTTTTGCTGTGAAATGACAAGATAGGAAAAGGCATGAACACAGTCATACCTGACACAATCAGTTATTTTCTCTTATTCATTGACCTCAGATAGGTATTTAATTTTCCAGAGGATCTGTAGACAGCAAGGCAAGGCAGATAACTGGAGAATAGGTGGCTTGAAATGTTGGCTTGAGAATAACCCATACTACTTGTTCTTCTTCTATGGTTGCAACGACATCATAAGAAGTTTTCTAATTTCCAAGTGACCAGCCATCTCCACAGCCATCTACTATGTGATATTTGTAGAGCTTTTTAGTGGGGAAAAGCCTTTATATTCAAGTTGGTGCAATTCCACGTGAAATGTCCGAAGCTCCATTTAGTCTGCGTTACAGGATTGAAACCTGAGCAGTTGTTTAGAATATAAAATTTTGTACAACTACGTCTTTTCTTAATGACTACCCTTCATGGCTGATTCAATCTGGAAAAGGTTGACTGAATTTGTCAGGTTATTACTGTGGGATGTGAAATATTAATTTCTCTGAATGAGTGGGCAGTACTGTGCTTTTTAACTTACAATATTGATGCTTAATATCTGTTGCTTAGCAGTAATATCTTGCTTGCAAAATATTCAAGGTGTTGGCAGCCATGCAGCGTTAGATAATCTTTTTAAAAATGGACTATCCCTTTTTATTAAATACTGGGTTATCTTCTTTCCTCTTCCTCTCCTTTTTTCTCTTTTTATTCTTATTACAAATGCAAAAAGTACATCAAAAACTCCTTCCTTCTATTTTACCCACAACAACCACATTGAGAGAGCATGTAACTGGTTTTCATGGCTAAGGCGGGATTTGAACTCGCAGTCTCCCAATCCCAATTTCTAGCCTGGCACCTTAACCACTAGACCAGAGGTGTCAAACTCAAGGCCAATGGGTCAAATCCGGCCCATAGGGTGCTTAGATCTGGCCCGTGGGGCTGTCCTGGAAATAGTGAAAGACGGCCTGCGGTGCCTCTGCCAGAGAAAACAGAACTTGGAAGGGTCGCATGCGGTCCAAGCTCCATTTTCTCTGACAAAGGGTTGTATGAGGCTGTCGCAGCTGAAAACGGAGCTCGGTAACCCGTTTTCTCTGGCAGAGTGTTCAGGCCACCACAGGCACCCCTGACACGAGTGACATAGAGCTGGCTGTGCCCAGCCTGGGCCCCCCCCGAGGTCAAACACAACCTTGATGTGGTCCTCAATGAAATCAAGTTTGACACGCCTGCACTAGACCAAACTGGCTCTTTGTCACATTGATGGATGACCTCTTTGAGGAATGTAACTTCTGAAACATTTTGAGGGGGGGACTTTTGATGTTGTTTATAACTATATTGTGGATCAGCTAATGAGTTGGAAGCACAAAATAGTGTTAAAATGGTTAACGTAGGGACATAAAAGTGATAGGTGATTCTGAAGATAATAAATAGCCATCAGTACTGATAGACACCAATAGCTCAATCTTCCATGAATTTTTCCAGCTTCCCTGTAGTCTTAAATTGGTTTGTGTCACTTGTGAAGGGAGCAGATTCCACAGTTTACAGGTAGTCCTCAAGTTACAACATAATGGAGCCTGCCTCTTATGGTTGCAAGTCGTGATGGGCGATAAGCAAAATGCCCACGTGATAGCATTGCTTAGTGACCCCCACCCCTGTTCTTTCCAGTGCTTCATTAAATGGCACATGGAATGCCTCAGGTGGGGGAGGCCTTGAGAGGCCTAGTAAGATTCACTTGCCCTGAGCCTCCCAAGGCCTCCTGTACCCATAGGCATCCTTTGCTTTGCTTCCCATCCCTCAGGGTCCTCACAGCCTTGGGCCTGCTTCCCACTCCTCAGATCTTCCACATTTCCACATACTCCCAATCTTGCACTTACTTTTGAAAGATGACTAGAGGTGATATTAGGGAAGGATAGCATGCCAATCCTCTTCACACCTCCATGTGGCCCTGCACTGGAATAGGGCAACATTTAAGATCAGGCACAGTGTTGTTGCAGGGCAACCACTCCAAAAATGGCACCTGCTTCTGGGATGGAGCCATGCAGCCTACGGATTCTGAGGGTTGGAGCAGCCTGCCCTCCTTCCCCAAACAAGGTCCAGTACCCCAAACTGTGGACCTGATGGACAGGGTGCATCACCATGACAATGTAGGTTTATCAGAAATTTACTGATTAGAAAAATAAAAGCTAATCTAGGATTTTTATTGAACCTATACTACTATTGGTTTTTGTTGTTCTGGTTTTGTATTGCATAGGAGAGAGATATTAATCCAATTTATAACCCATTGGAGGATTATTATAATCCGAATAAAAAATGGATAGAAAATTTCATAAATAAAATATATTTGAATTTTTAGGGTTGAGTCTGGAACAAGTTGATGTACTATGGCACTGCTTAGTTGAAGATTCTGAATGTTATGATGATGCTCTACACTGGTTCTTAAATCAAGTAAGAAGTAAAGATCAGCATGCTATGGGAATGGAAACCTACAAGCATCTTTTTTTAGAAAAGGTAAGTAGATTTTATCTTTGCTACATAATCAGCTATCGTTTCTTTTGAGCACAAGCTTCAAAATGATAATTATTATTATTATTTTGTTAGATGCCTCAGCTGAAGCCTGAAACAATTAGTATGACTGGATTAAACTTGTTTCAGCATTTATGTAATTTGGCTCGATTGGCTACTAGTGCATATGATGGTGGTTCAAACTCAGAGGTAAGCAAATGTACTGAGCGACTGTTTCATTTTTTGTAAAATTAATATGTCTGTGGGGTCCTTGGTGTTTTCTGAGCTTGGTTTCTTTCATACGGATGTTTCATTACCCAACCAAATAACAACATTGGTGCTAGAAGGGAGTGAGGTTTTTTCTCTGTTTGTAGTCTAATGATTTGTCCTATCAATGTTGATGGAAATGTTCTTGGCAATTCCTCTATAGGACAATCAGGCAGAAGAGGTAGCAGAGTGCATCCATGAACACTAACTAGCAGTCAGAAGACATGATGAAAACTCCTTAATATCAAACACATGGTCAGACTTAACTATAGCTTTTACTGGGAAACTGAGTATCCTAGACCAAACTAAGTCCAGAAAGGTTAGAGAATTTTTGGAAGCCCTCAACAGGCATGTAGAGATAAACAACATCAACATGCCATTTGAAAGACCTTCCTTCCAGCAATCAATATCTAGATAAGAAGAGATTAACACCAAGACTAATACTAAACCAAGGATCAAGCAATAAATAATACCCTAATCAAGGAACTACCAACTCAAACAAACAATCAAACAATAAACAGCCACCTACTCAAGGAACCATCAAAAATAACTCCCACCAACATTGACAGGCAAACCCCATTTCATTCTAGCACTGATGATGTTACCCAGTTGAGAAATGAAACATCTGCATGAATACAGCCAAGCTCATAAAGCACTAAGGACGCCATAGCTCAATTCTGAACGACAAATGTTATCTTCTGTTGATACTAACATGTCTAATAAGATACACTTTAATAAGGAATTACTTAGTGAACAATATCACTTGACTACATCATTGTCCAGTCATTCCTGTAAATAGGTAAGAAGATTTTTATTTGAATTAAATGTTTTGTAAATTTTTTAAAAGCCAGACATAAGAGTATTATAGGGAATGCAGTGGCATGTATGTTTCTGATCATTAGATATAGAGACATCACAGCATTTGAATACCTTTTCCAAGATCTTCATGGCCGCTCCAGCAAATGTTAATCTGTGACATATTTCTTGACTGTTCTTTTACTGTTGATGCTTGATCCTAAAAGGCATAAGCTAGCTACCACCTTGGTGTCTTCATTGCCAATTCTAAAATTGGTTGTTCCACCTTTTGTAATTAGTTTGATCTTCTTTATATTTAATTTTAATCTCTCTTTTCATTTTGCTCCTTATCCTTTTTTCCTAGGGCTTGCAGATCCTTTGCATTTTTGCTCTCAGAGTATACTGCAGGTTATTTCAATGCCAGGCTTGTCTTCTTCCAATCCAGCTTCCCTTAATATATATTCAGCATATAGGTTGAACAAATAAGGGGAGAGGATGCGGCCTTGTATCCTTTACTGCCCAGGCCCTAATGCGATAGAGGAACATTTCTACCATTGTGCTTTACAGTTGTATCTGATTCTTATGAGACATCTTTGATTTTCACCAAACATGTTATCTGGTACTATTTCCAAATTACTTCATCTTTGCCTCATTTATCCAGAGCATATTGTTCCAGAAATCCTGGTCTTTATCTAGGTGAATAAACTTTGGTCTTGTCCTGGTATTCTTTCTGGACAGCAAAGGTTTCCTCCTGGCATACCTTTCAAATAGATCTAATTTGTGCGGCTTCTTTCTAATGGTAGAAAGGACACTTTGACCTCACTAGTGGTGAGAGCTACTGGAAACTCAAGTGATGAAATTCTGGAGTTCATAGAGACTTCTTTCATAACGTTGTGTGAATTTGCTGGGATGGTCTGACCTGAGCAATTTGGCAGTTGTTTGAAATCATCTCTACATGTTTATGATCTTCTAGACAGTGGAATAATTAACATCCAAATGTTTGGCATCCCTTTCCAAACTCATAGACGTCTATAACATTTTTGAAGACCTCAGAATGTTCCTTTTTTTTTAAACAAGTTTTTATTGATTTTTTAATTTCCCCCCCTACACACATACATAGTTTATGAACAGAGTATTGGCCATATCATATCTTATACAATTTAACATACCCAAATACATTTCACTTTATTTCAGTTTCTAACAAAGTATTCTTTTTTCCATATTTTAATCGTGTCTTAATATTTCCATGCTCAATTATATAAATCACATTTTCCTTCGCCCTCCAGTTCTAATTTCTCCATTTTTACTCATTTCTATTGGCATCCTTCAGTCTCAAAAGACTATGGTATCATGCTCTGGAAACAGCATCTAGTGTGGCTAGAAAGGCCAATTCGAGAGCGGCAATCCTTTCCACACTGAGGGCAGATATATTCTGTCTCCTGCCCAGCCCCCAGATTTCGCTGGTTCCGGGACTGCCTCTTTGCCTCAGCCTGCTGAACAAGTGTCTCTTCAAATCGGAGAAGGCCATGCTGCGTCTTTGGCCTCCAAGCTGAACGATCGGAGGTCAAGATTTCCCAGTTGTTAATGTCCATTCCCAGGGCCTTTAGGTCCCTCTTGCAGATATCCTTATATCGCAGTTGGGGTCTCCTTCTGAGGCGTTTTCCCTGCACTAATTCTCCATACAGGAGATCTTTCGGAATCCAACCATCAGCCATTCTCGCGACATGCCCAAGCCAGTGTAGACGTTGCTGTTTCAGTAGTGTATACATGCTAGAAATTCCAGCACGTTCCAAGACTGCGCTATTTGGAACTTTGTCCTGCCAGGTAATGCCAAAAATACATCAGAGATAGTGCATATGAAAGGTGTTCAACTTTCTGTCCTGCTGTGCGTAAAGGGTCCAAGACTCACTGCAGTACAAGAGTGTGCTCAGGACACGGGCTCTATAGACCTGGATCTTTATATGTTCCGTCAGCTTCTTATTAAGCCATACTTTCTTTATAAGTCTGGAAAATGTGGCCACTTTACCAATACATTTTTACTAATATTTGTTCTCTTTTATTATTTTTTAGGTATTTCAGTTTTTATCCTGATATATTCAAACATATTCGGGGTTGTCTTTCTTCCATTTCATCTTTTTCGTTTTACAGCAGTCTTTCTTCTCCTTCTCATTCCTCTCGCTCCCTTCTTTTATCCTTCCTACTTTCTTCTCTCCTCTCCTACTCCTTCTCTACTTCCCTTTCCTTTCTCCTCTTCCTCCCATCTTCCTCCCTATCTAACTTTCTTTCTTACTCTTATTTCCCCTCCCTTTCTTCCTCTCCTCTTCCCTTTCTTCTTTCTCTCTCCCTCCTTCCCTCTTTTGGTCTCTCTCCTTCTTATTATCTCTATTGCTGTATTCATTTTCATTTCAATATTTTTAACAATGGTGTCCACACAACCCTGATTTTCCCATTTATCAAGTATATTTCTCATATGTTTTAATTATTAACATTGTCTTCATCTTATTCCATTTTTATCTTACAACCTTTCAATTAGTACAACCTTCCATCTCTTATTTTCTTTAAATTCTTATTCACAATTCAATAATTATTTTTCTCTTCCAATAGGATACATCTTTTACTAACATTTCAATTTTATTCCATTTTATATCTCAGTTTCAATTATTTTCACTTATATACCATACTGTCTTTCATATCTCATCTGCTGGACTATTTTTCTTAAACAATATACTTCTTTTTTTACTTCTTCTCAGTTTTATATCTTAATTTCAATCAATTTCTTTATTCTTTTCCATATTTATAATATATTTCTTTACCATCCACTATAATTCTTTTATTGTTTGAGAATACATTCCATGCATTCTCAAACAATAAAACATATATCCTATTACATCTTTCACATTTCATCTACTTCTCCATTTTGCATTAAACAACATATTTCTTCTTTTTTTACTTCTTACATTCACTTCATTTCAACCTTTTTTACTTCCCTTTTACTATAATCTATATATTTCTTCTAAATTACATCTTACCTAAAATTTCTACAACTATTTTAATTTTTTTTCTGCTGCTCATTTTTCTACTTCTTTTACCCATTTTCTTTCAGTCTCTCCAAAATCCTAGTTTTGGAGACCTCAGAATATTCTTTTGATCTAGACATGTGACCACCCAGTTCAACATTTGACCCTGATCTGATCCAAAATTAAATTATACAGTGGACTACAAAATGTAAACGGTGCATGATATTTCTTTTTTTCTTTTTTCTTTTACAGTTGTGTGGTATGGACCAATTCTGGGGTATTGCTTTAAGAGCTCAATCTGGAGATGTGAGCCGGGCAGCTATACAGTACATTAATTCCTATTATATTAATGGTATGAGAATTTATTTTGAAAATTCTGGGCTTAGAATTCCAAAGAAAATACTTTGTATCATTTCTTTTTTTCTTATGGAAATAAAATAAATTTAAACAAGGTTTTTTTTTAATCTAGTTCATTTATTTTTAACTCTTAGGTAAAACAGGTCTGGAGAAAGAACAAGAATTTATTAGCAAATGCATGGAAAGCCTAATGATAGCATCTAGTAATCTAGAGCAAGATTCTCATTCCAGTCTTACCATTATTGAACGAGGACTTCTCATGCTTAAAACTCATTTAGAAGCTTTTCGGAGAAGGTAAACTATATCCTTGTATTGTTTTATCAAAAAGTAGTATTTCAGGAAAAATGACTGGCAGTTATGAATGTTATTTTTGTGGCCTCAATATTAATGTGTTATATTTTTTAACTGCTTTTAGTTAGGATTTTCAAAAGAAAATTCTGAAAATTTTGTTGCAAATTGAAGTGGATTATTTTCAAGGACTAGTGGGTGGGGCTGGGATAAAAGAGAGAAAGAAACTTGCCTGTGATATAAATTAGGGGTTCCCAGGCCCCAGTCCATGGACCAGCACCAGGACATGACACGCCGGAAACAGAGCCATGTAAACAAGTGAAGCCCCATCCACGAGATGCAGGCGGCATGTGAAACCAAGCCCACCCCTCACCCCGGTCTGAGAAAAATCTTTCTCTGTGGAATCAGCCCTTGGTGCCCAAAAGGTTGGGGGCCACTGATATAAATCATTCTAGTTTTTGAATATCCTTTGGTTTCCTATGTAGTGTTGAGTAACCTATTTTTAAAATAAGACTGAAACATTGAGCTCATAAAATTAACTTTATAGTTTTTAGACTGACAAAAGTTCATAAACACCAAAAGTCCTAAAATACTAAGAAATTCAGTCACTTGTCTTTGTATATGAGCTCAGCCTAATAATCTCACCTTGAACAGGTAGATGTGTACATTTCCACATATTTGCTCAGAAGAAATAGTTTGTCATTGTTTTCTCTTTTTATAATACTTTTTCCTCAGGTTTGCATATCATCTGAGGCAATGGCAAATAGAAGGCACTGGTATCAGCAGCCATTTAAAAGCATTGAGTGATAAACAATCACTACCTCTCAGAATTGTTTGTCAACCAGCTGGACTTCCTGACAAAGTACGTTTTAATTTGCTTTCAACCCATATGTTATTTTCAATCTCTTATCTTATCTGGGAAATAAATTTATTGTATAATGTGTTCTGTTCCAGATGACCATTGAAATGTATCCAAGTGATCAGGTGGCAGATCTAAGAGCTGAGGTTACTCATTGGTATGAAAATTTGCAGAAAGAACAGCTGAATCAGCAAGCACATCTGCAAGAATTTGGTCAAATCAGTAGAAAAGGAGATTTTCCAGGTACATTTTAAATATTTTTCTGATTAAAACTTGACTGATTTGCAGTCCAATTTGAGTTGGGAGGTAGGTTTAATTTTGTCTCTATTTTCAGTTCATACAAAAAAAGGACTGTTCTAGTGTTTTTCTCAATTTAGATACATGAATGAGTGAGTGAATGAATAAAATAATAGAAAATCTATTATTTCTATAGTTCTGTAAAATGGTTGTCATACCTTTGGTGGTTAAAGTAAAAGGGAAAATACTGAAAAAATATTTGTTTTTCATTTTTAGGGGGTCTCATGGGGCCTGTAAGAATGATTTCTTCTGGACATGAACTAACAACTGACTATGATGAAAAAACTCTTCATGAATTGGGGTTTAAAGATATGCAGGTATTGATAAATGTTCAGAGGTGATTATAAAACATTCTGTAGTGATAATAAATTCATTATAGTTACTTATTTGTTAGATTTTTATCCTACTGTATTACTTTCTAAGTAACTCAAGGCAAAAAGCATACATAATACTCCTTCCTGTTTTTCCCAAGACAACCCTATGAGGTGAGTTGGACTGACAGTGATTGATCCTAAGTCACCCACCTGGCTTTTGAACCTAAGGTGGAACTAGAACTCACAGTCCCCTGGTTTCTGGGCCAGCATCTTAACCATTCAAATTGGAACTGGCAACTCAATCACTAAGCAAAGTGGTTGTTAAGTACTTTACTTTTCCTCATTCTGCTGCCTTTTGGAATGCTTACCCCAGTGACTCTGGGAATAGCAGGCTCAAAACTAATTATTTTCCCATTTTTGGCTTTTGTTTGCTTCCTAACCACCCCTGCCCTTTGAAAAACTCACCCTTGCCCTGAGTTAATCAACAAAAGGGGAAATAATGTTTGTATTTACAGTAATTGGAGAGAAAGTGATTATAAAAGAATAAGCAGACCCACAATGGGAACACACATGGAAAGCAATGTGCTGGTGTTGGCAGCTGCATTCTACACAAACAGCCCAATAATTCGCATTGTGGGTTGGTTTACTCTCTCTTAATTGCTCCCTTGCCAATCTTTCCACTATGCAAGGGGAGGAGGATATGAGTCAAGCACAAGAGACATTGCCTACTGAAACAGTTCCCCTCCCCCCCCCGAGTATAATATTGGGGAGGAAGAGATTACAAGAGAGTAAGCATGCACAATGAGAAATACGCATTGAAAGCAATGTGCTGGCACTAGTAGCCCTGTCCGCACTACACAAACAGCCTGGTATATTCCCCATTGTTTGCCTGCTTATTCTCTTGTAATCTCCCCTCTCCAGTTTCTCTGTTCTGCAAGGATACAAAAGAAAATCAAAACAAGGCAGGTATGGGACAACATATATCGATTGTAACTATGATCACATACATGACTAAGGGACATTGTTAAGATCATAAATAGGGCATTGATCATAAAGTTATTCTTTCAATAATTTCAGTCACTGGAAGCAGTAGATAGGTGAAGGCTACCTATAACTAAAATAAATCCTGGTGGAAAAGCTTTAACTTATTTTAGCAGAAAGCTTTATTAAAGGTACAGAAAGAGATATCTGTTGGTCAGCTGGAAAATGTAAAAGATGGCAAGACAAAATATTGCCCATTGCCAGGAAGAATTTTTATACTTTGCCAGAGGACTGACTTGTACTTTTCGTTCTCCCTGCTACCTGAACAACTTTCTCATGGCCCTAGTCAGTGTGTTGAAGGCAAACTATTGGTACCAATATACAAATGCCTTTATAATAATAACTTCCTCACTTTTTTAAAAATTAAATTATCTTCACTTGTTATTTCAAGATGGTCTTTGTGTCCCTGGGTGCTCCAAGGAGAGAGCGAAAAGGGGAAGGAGTTCAGCTTCCAGCATCCTGCTTGCCAGCACCTCAGAAGGACAACATCCCAATGCTTTTACTTCTGCAAGAGCCTCATCTTACCACCCTGTTTGATTTGCTAGAAATGCTTGCTTCCTTTAAGCCTCCACCCACAGAAGTGGCTATGGAAGATAGTGAGGTAACTTTAATTACGATTCTTAGCAGTGGTGAAATCCTCTGTAGGTTGCCACTGGTTTGCTGCCTGCACATACGTGCCAAATGTGTGCTGTGCGTGCATGCATGCACAGCACGTGCCAAACATGCACTGTGCATGCATGCACAGTGTGCACCAAATGCATGCTGTGCACACATGCATAGTGTATACCAAACACGCATGCGCATGCACAGTGCGTGCCAAGCGTGCACTGCGCATGGAAAAAAGAGCCATTTGAAGGTAAGTAGAACGGCGAGGGGGGGGGAAGCATAAATTGTGTTTTATGCCAGGGGCCACAGCCCACTACTGGACCATCTATTCGTAATTGGGCTGCGTGCCAGTGCACATGGGTACAACTCAAAGAAACGGCGGACTGCTGCACACGCATGCGTAGCTCCATTTGCAGTCGAGCTGTGCATGCAGGCTGGCCCACCAATCGTTTGAGTCAAGCTGTACGCATGAGCACGGCCTGGTTCCCTTCTCTCCCCCCCCCCTCCCCTCCCCCCCAGCCAGGCTGCCAAGCCGCAAAGGTTGGGGACTACTGTTTTATGCAGTTTTTAACCATGCAAGCACAAACATGGCAGGGGTCCATTATCTATCAGACAATAGGCATTGCTGCATATTTCAGAAGATAATTAAAAAATGTCCAAATTCCCTGTCATCTCATGGAAAAATACACACTTCTGCAATCTTTCTACTGCAGCATTTAGGCATATATTGCAGAAGTCGATAGTGGACAAGTGTGTGTTTGTGGGGATTAGTTTCAGAAGATGATGGGTGCTAGCCAATAACTGACCAAATACTCTATGTGTATAGGCAACATAATTGTTAACTTTTGCTGTTAAATTTAAGAGATTCGTGAAAACTTTCAGTATTGATGAGTAAAATTGGCATTATATTTTTGTGATATGTTAGTTTCTTTATCCATCTGAAGTTTAGTTTTCTATTATCCTACATGGAGCTATAGAATGGTTATAAATAGTGTATAGTAATGATAAATATAAGGATGATTGTCACTGTTTTGGGGCATAATAACAGTATGTAGATAAGCAAAAAGCTATTACAATCAATTTAATATTTAACTTGAATGTGCACTTTAACTGTTTTCACTTTCAGCCATGGCACTAGTTTGCCATGAACTGCTCTCCAGACAGGTTGCGTTCACATCTAGCAAATTCAAACATGATTCAACCTGCTGCTGTGTGCTTCATGCCTTCTACCTTTGATTGGAAGTTATTTGTACTCAAGAACAACAGTAATAACTAGATTTCTATTGATATAGATATGCTACTATAGTTAAAATACTATATGGTATTGTAATTTAACTAATTGAAAGAATAAAGAAGGTAGGCTCACAAGAAACTTGAGCCTGATAGAAAAAACAGATTCTCTTTTTGAATTCAGTGTGAAAAATTTTATTAGAACATCTATTACAATCCGTGTGACAAAATTGTTGTTATTGTAATTTATTTAATGTCTGTTTTTTATATATTCATGATATATTTTTACCTGTTTCTTCAGAGTGCAAAATGTGAAGAACTCCACCTTCATGCAGAAAATCTATCAAGGCGAGTTTGGGAGTTGTTAATGCTACTGCCTACATGTCCTAATATGCTTCAGGCATTTCAAAATATTTCAGATGATCAGGTGAGCAAAAAGTCTTAAATATCTCTTAAATATTTGGAATTGTTGATGCATGAAGTTGGAAGTGCTACGTATAATTTAGACTTGGCATCACAGTTTGGAGTTTGGGGATTCAAATATCTGTTACTATTCATGTGTCTTGAGAAGGAGAGGGAAGCTATTATGACATTCAGAAGGCCTTATGAGTGGCCAGTTTTGGCATCACAGAGACCCTGCCCACTCCCCTCTTTTCATACAGATATCAGGAAGGAAGAGAAAGGAAGTTGCTGGAAAGATTGAGGTAGGTGGGCCAGTAAGAAATACTATGGTGGGCTTCTTAAGGCCACTATAGCACAGAATGGGACAACTCGCTGTAGCCAATTTGCCATAACCAACTCACCACGGCCAACTCTCAGTGGGAGAACTCACCATGGTCAATTCACCACAGGAGTAGCTTGGAATGGGATAATTCACTGCAGCCAACTCACCACAGGACAACTTGCTGCAGGACAATTCATCAATTCAATTTAATTATTTAAAATAGTTTAATTTTTTTTATTTTTGTCATTCACATTTTATTTTCTCCCTCCTTTGGCATCCTTTCTTCAATTATTCTATTCCACTATGTCTTCAATATTAGTGTAACTCTCATCCCACAGTGAGTTGTCCTGTGGTGAGTTGACCATGGTGAACTGACCTGTGGCGAGTTGCCTGTGGTGAACTGGCCATGGTGAGTTGTTCGTGTGACTTGTCCTGTGGTAGGTTGGCCATGGTGAATTGTCTTGTGGCGAGTTGGCTGTGGCAAGCTGGCCATAGTGAGTTGGCTATGGTGAGTTGTCATAGACCCGATGAGATGTTTTAGTATGTCCAGAGGATGGATGCGCTAGATGGGTTTCAGAGGGCTCTTGGGATCTTTCCTGTGGATAGTTTGACCAAAGCTTTAGTTGTTGATTGGAATCAGCAAGTGGCTAAGCCTTGCACTGGAGTTGTTCTATGTGGCCTCCTTCTTCACTGATCCTAGGCCATACCTTGGTTCTCTAAGGAACTCTAGGAGATGAAGCACCAGAAGAAATGCCATTGAAGGAAGACAAAGAGTCTAAATTGAGCCGCAGTGGCGTAGTGGTTAGAATGCAGTACTGCAGGCTACTTCTGCTGGCTGCCTGTAATTTGGCAGATCGAATCTCACCAGGCTCAAGGTTGACTCAACCTTCCATCCTTCCAAGGCCGGTAAATTGAGGAACCAGATTGTTGGGGGCAATATGCTGACTCTGTAAACCGTTTAGAGGGGGCTGTAAAACGCTATGAAGCAGTATATAAGTCTCAGTGCTATTGCTAAATGAGCATATGTAAAACCACATATTTCAGTTTAGAGCATATTAATAAGAATAGTGAAAAATGCATTCACAGCTGGCCAGTGGCCCTGTTTAAGGTGACTTCTTGCCTGCTGGGAAGGGAGAGCTACAGGAACATCTTGCTTTCTGGTAGATAAATTCATTCAGATTTGGACTCTAAATGGACAGGTCCTTGGTAGGTGTCAGGGGCAAACTCCAGTAGGGTTATTTGGAGTGTGTTTATGGTTGTGACTAATGTGGAAATCCTCCACTGGACTGTGAGCTTATCCCCCTGGTTATTTGTTTATTAATGTAAGCTGCCCAGGATCAGTTATAGCTGAGATGGAAGGCAAACATGTCTAATAAATATATAAGTAAAATAAATAAATAAATAGTTCCAGGTCCCTTGTGGTTGTTTAAGACTACTCTCGTGTATATCTTAAAACAGTTTTTTGAATTCTAGCAAATGTTCATGTTTCAGTAAACTACAAAAGTATAAATGAAGGTATATTGCTGATAACAGCAAATGATTTTACATATCTGGAATAATTTTGTTGAATAGACAATCCAATTTCATTTTAATAAGTTAAGCATAAATTAAAATATAGATAGTAATTGTGGAAACTTCAAAAACTGTCACCTATTCAGCATTTACCTTTCCCTTTTAATTCAGCTGTAACTTTAGGAGTCTATAGTGAACCATAGATTAAGCATAGTTTTAACCATAGATATAATGAGTCAAATTATATTCAACAGAGTGTATACCATATGTTTTGCACTATAAGATGCTCTGGACTATAAGATGCACATTAGCTTTAGAGGAGGAAAACAAGGGGGGGTGGAATTCTGCCTCCCAGCATCCATCCAGTATTCATCTGACTAGCGTCCTTGCAGCAAACAGCCTGCCTCCTCCGTGTCTGCTGCCTCTGCCGGGTAACACTGGAGCCTTCGTTCTAGGATCGCCGCCCCCAATCAGTGATAGACGACAGTGATCAGCGGCGAACAGGTGGCAGCAGCGATAGGCAGTATTCCAGGAGGCCAATCCAACCGCTGATTAGCTGCTCGGCAGTGAAGGCTCCAGAGTTCCGCGGCGGCGAACACTATACCCACACCAACACTCCCTGCCGCAATATTCACTATAAGACGCACAGACATTTCCACCCATTTTTGGCAGGGGGGAAGTCATCTTATAGTGCGAAAAATATGGTAATTAAGATATGAGTGTATATAACTGCAAGTATATATTCAAGTTCAGATTATAGTTGATCCTCTCTTACAGACTTTGTCTAATCTTTTTTATTTTTTAAAAGAGTAATGACGGATTCAGCTGGAAAGATCTTTTAAGAATAAAAAGTGCCCATAAACTTTTGTATGCTCTGGAAATAATTGAAGCGCTTGGAAAACCCAATAGAAGAATAAGACGGGAATCCACGGTAGTATAATTTTATTTTTCAAAGTTTTGATTCATATAAATTTGTAAAGTTCCTTTTATAATGTATCTTTCATGATCATTTATGTTTTTCTCATCGATTTTAGGGAAGTTATAGTGACCTTTACCCAGATTCTGATGATTCAAGTGAAGATCAAATAGAAAATAGTAAAAACACTTGGAGTTGCAAGGTTTGAAATTATTATATAAAAATGCTATTCTGGTGATATGTGTCTTTGTTCACATATGTCTGTACTTTTACTTTTTGATTTTAATTAGAAAATGAAGTATTGACAAACAATCTTAGGCTGCATTTTTGAATAAATCATTTCATAAAGCAGAAAAGGAATTGTTCTTTGTACAATAATGAATTGCTTATTTTTAATTTAAATTTTAATAAATTTATAATGGCTATAGACCAGCATAAGGAGCGTGGGTTACAGTCAATTAAAAACAGAAAATACATCAAAGATTTTAAAAATATGAAAACTGAAATATATAAAAATATATTAAAACAAAGTAATTTTTTTTTAAAAAGTCTTTACAAATCTTAAATGAAGAATAGGAGCATTAAATGGGTATAGGGAAGCATTTATGAAAGATTATATCAAATTACAAGGATGGCAAATACAGGAATCTTCCTGTGTTGACCTTCAAGGACAGCTGAGGGAAGGGCATGACATCATGCCAGACTAAAGGCCTCTGGTATTTAGGTAGTTCAAGTTTAGTTAAGTATGCCATAGGGAAGGTAGAGTACCTGTTGGACTCATTAGCAGTGAACGTTGGTGTCCTAGCTAGTTCTGTTTGGTGCTCTGTATCTGCTACTTGCTGTTTAATGAGTGTTGGTCTGATAATATCCTATGCTGAAAAGAAGACCTGGAAAGAAATCCAAGCATGAGATTTTAGTTGCCACGACCTATTTCCATATGGATTGACAATCATTGCTCATAATTAATGGAGGAAGATCAAGAAGAGGAAAAGGATAGTCTAAGCCAATACTTGAATATGGTCACCTATACTTTAGCCTCCATTTTGATGAGGCTTTTCTCTAGTTGCATGGTGTCATTAGAGACAAATTTTGGGACTTGAAAGGCTGATTTTAGAAATTTGGATTGTACAAATTCTGATAATGCAAAATTTGAGAAGGAGTCCAACTGGGCAAAATAAAGTTGTGTTATTGGCTTGGCTTTCAATAATTTGAGTGCTACCGGTACATTGTGACCACCTCTTGTTGAGTTAAGGAATATAAGGATGGCAGCTGAGCTCCTTCATGCATTTTCAGCAACATAGTTCCCATGGATTTTTCTACTGCCAGAAGAATGGCAAACTGCCCCCAGGTATTTGAAACAGGACATGTATAATCTTGTGGCATCTATGCTCCCAAGGGTGGCTCTTGGATCTTTTGTCAAATGCCATGATTTTAGTTTTCTGATAATTGAGTTCATAGTTGAGCAGAATTATGTTAGTGTTCTCGCTGTTCTTTTAAACCAGATCTAGAAAGTATTGCTGCAGTATTTTGATAAAATGAAACAGAGATGTACCTATCCTCTATCAAATTTGGGAGAGTAAAAGTCCATGTTGTAGAGGTGACCCACCATACAGTTGAATTAGAATGAGTGGAGCCAATATGCAGCCTTGATGAGATGGCCTTGGAGGTTACATTTTACGTTGAGTGTGGTTCCTTCAGGTACCATACATATTAAACGAAGCAGACTTTGGTAAATTGAGACAGTTTTTTCCCACAAATAAGCTCAGGATATGGGATAAAATGTTGCTTTGAAATCTATAGCATAAAGAGAGGTTGTGTTGTGTTGTGTTGCAGAAAGAGTATTTTTCTTTGAGATGATGAACTAGTAGGGACTAATCAGTGGTGGCTTGGCTTTCCCTAAAGCCAGCTTGCTCCTTTGCAAGTGTGTTTGCGTTTTCCATCTATTCCTGGAATTTCTATTGTAGATATCTTTGCTGATTGTCTTGAGGGAGGCTCATTGGTCTATAAGCAGCAGGACCATCTTTTTTTCTTTTTGTACAGTATATAGAGAATGATTGCAGGCCCCCAATCCTTGGGGACTCTGCTGTTGGTGTTGATGAAGATAAATAGTAAGGCCAGAGTACAGGTCGAGAATTATTTAATTATCAGTGAGAGGTTTGTGCTTACTTACTCATTTTCCTTACTTATCCTTCTATAATTTGATTACAGTTTGTGGCTTCTGGAGGTCTTCAGCAGCTCTTGGAAATATTTAATTCAGGAATTTTAGAACCTAAAGAACAGGAATCGTGGACAGTTGTAAGTAACATACAGTTGTAACTGACTCATCTTAATGAGTTATAAAACTTCTCTAATGAATCTTGAGTTTTGTTTTAAGTATTCTGCTATTATTTATCAAAAAGTTAAATGAAGTTAAAGCTGCTTATTCATTCTTATTTGTAGTGGTTATTAGATTGTCTGGCTTGCTTGCTGAAGTTGATATGCCAGTTTGCTGTGGATCCTTCAGATTTGGATTTAGCTTATCATGATGTTTTTGCCTGGTCTGGAATAGCAGAGAATCACAGGAAAAGAACTTGGCCAGGAAAATCACGGAAAACTGCAGGAGATCATACAAAAGGCCTTCACATACCGCGTTTAACAGAGGTGAAAAACTTCTCTTTAAAAGCAATAAAAACAAAGACTTTAGGGAAAGTCTTATCTACAAGTTGATAGGTGTGACACTGTAAATGTAGGTTTTCATAGAAATTTAATTGGGAAAACCATTTTCAGAGGAAAAAATGTTAGTAAGTATAATGAATGGTTCATTGGAATAATGCAGTCTTACTAAGTTACCATATATCTCAAGAAGATTTATTTCCATTTCACATTATCTTTGATGACTGAAAATTATGGGAATTGAAGTCCTAAATATCTGAAAAGCATTAAGATGGGTTAAGGTTAGTAATATATACTCCTGTTTATTTTCTGGATACATATGTACACAGTAAATTAACAAAAAGAAATTGGGTCTGAGATCAGCATATTTTGCATATAAACTGCTTTGACTGCTAATACATTCAGCTTCACTGATATTTTAATTTTAGCATATAAGTATATATATAGTCATACTTCATAAACAATATTGAATCTGAATATCTTAATGTCAGTTTTCTAAATTGAAATGTAAAATAGAAATCCAAAAGCATAGAGCTTTAAGGAATATTTTGAATAGATGTAGGTCAGTGATTTCCAAGACATTTTAGAAGATAAACTATACCTACATCCAAAGTGTGAAATTTTATTTAGTATAATTATAAATCCCTAGTTGTGATTTTTTATATGTACTTATATTAGTGCTGAAAAAGTTTTAGGCCATTCATTTCAAAGTACTTATACAAAGTAGAATATGAATATATGGTAAAATGGTACTAGTTAGATTTATACACAGCACACAGTACTATATTGAACTAAATTTACAATTGCACAGATAAGTTTACATTCCCCTTGCAGCATTATGGACCATTTTTTAAGTAAATGTGAGTGATTGCACATTTTTTAAAAAAATTTGAGGTTGATTCAAATTAAAATATTAGGTAGCACAGTCATTAAACCATAGCAATAAAGGAAATTATAAAGTGGTCCTGTTCGTAAGTTTCCATATCCTTAGTTTTTAATATTGTGTATTAAATATGCATCAATGTTCACTTGCATCTTTCATGATAGTTATGAATGAGACCTTTAATTTTCATAAGTAGTAAAGGTGCCCATTCTCATCAAAAAGCCTCATGTCCTATATATAGTTTGGTTGTATAGAATGAACTGCATGTTTGAGATCTCTCCAATGATATTGAAATTAGGGTAAATAAATAAATATTGTTTTGTTACAGCCATTAAAAGGTTGACTTGTCCTTATATAATGAATCATTGTCATATTGGAAAGTGATACAAATTTATTGTTATATCAACCTCAATATAATAAAGTGTGTCAACTTTATTATATACAGTATTACCAGCTCAACATTCAAGAGCATGCAGACTTTTTGACCATTTTATTCATTTATTGCTGTGGCTTGTTTAATGATATTCTGTGCTATTCTGTGAAGCCCAATATTTAATTTGGGGGAAAAATGTATTTTTTTAAAAAAAGTTTTGTCTGATCACTCATGTTTACTTACAAAATGGTACATCTTACAGATTCTGCAAGGGATATGTAAACTTAAGAACACAACTGTACTACAGTCCTAAATGAAATTAAAGTCCTTAACAGATTATATGAAATGAACATCAAGCAAAAGCTTTTTAAATATCCCAGAGATTTTCCAGGAAATCAGGGATTAATTGTACCACTTTAGTTGTTTCCTTAAAGATAACAATTCCCCAAATTTCATAATTGAAATAGCAGCAGTGGAAATAGCTTGCAAATGCAAATCCTATTAAATAACAGAAGCAAACACTTGGCAAGTCCTGGATATGTTCTCAGCTACACAGAAGGAAAAAAAGATAGCAGTCTACCATTTGTTTGAAATGATCATATTAGTACATAAATTGTGAAACTGATAAATGGGAGAAAAAAAATTCTAGTTGGCATATTTTATCAAACTTTGTGTGTGTTTCAATATATGATATCTTGCTTATCGTTAAAATGCTGGATTTATAAACAATGCAGTTATATTATACACACACACACACAAACATACATACATACACATGTATACATATAACACATAGTTTTAAGGCAGCAGTTACATTAACTGTTCTTTTTTGACTTCAATTTTTTTAAAGGTATTTCTTGTACTTGTCCAGGGAACCAGTTTGATTCAGCGACTTATGTGTGTTGCTTATACATATGACAACTTGGCGCCTAGGTACAATAACCTTTTTTTAATATCTTTGGTAAGATTTATAGTATATATATATATATATATACACACACACATATATATTTGCATTAAGCAGCATATTAAATAATAAAGTGTTTTAGTCAGAAATATGTAGTTAAAAGAGCATTAGTAAAGTTGTTATATTCTTTCTTGTTAGTAGTGTTTTGACCTTACTAAAAGTATTCAGAGTATCTCTGATAAGATCAAAACCATATGTTTTGAATTCAAGATATTTTAAATTTGGATTTTCTTATAAGTCACTTTAATATTTAGTGAAAACAGGCTTCTGCCCGGTATTAAGGCAGAAAAAATTGCACAATTGTAGTTGAGGCTATTGCAATATTCTAATTTCCAGATCTGGCTAAAAAGACTATTTTGTGACCTAAGAAACTTAAGTAATTGAGAGTTTATTAGGTAGCCCAAGTGGTCTACTTAATCAACTATGAGTCAAAGACTTTAGCTGATCTCCCCTATCTCTCATTATCACTCAGACTTATTGCAGCAGATTCTCAGTTCTTCAGTTAAGTAAAACCTTTTTTTTTCAGGCTAAAGAAGATAACAAACCAGTAATTGTTAATGCTAGTCAAGAATGTACTTCAGAGGTTCCCAATCTTTTTCACCTGCGGCTCCCCCGGAAATCCGACCTGCAACTGCGCATGCGCACCAGACGCCCCAGAAATGGCGCATCAGCGCCAGACCCAGCGGGCGCAGATATTCCGCGGCGCCCCCATGACGATAGCGCGGCTCCCTGGGGAGCCGCGGCTCACACTTTGGGAATCACTGATGTACTTGATATAGCTATTTTACTTCATACATTGTGATTAAATCACATTAAATCAAATTGTGAATTAGTTATCTACCTGGACCAGGTAGCCATGTATAGTGCTACATCTCTGTTACCATCTACCCTGTTTCCCACAAAATAAGACATCCCCTGATAATAAGCCCAATCGGGCTTTTGAGCACATGGCAATAAGGCTAAGTGCTTATTTTAGGGTTCAAAAAATATAAGACAGGGTCTTATTTTTGGGGAAACACGGGAATTACCCTCTTTGTTCCAAGAGGAAATAAATATTATATAGCAATCTAGTAAAACATTTTAAAAGATTAGTACAAAATTCCGTAGAATATTAAATTAGTTTCTTGAATTTGATAATCTAGTGAGAACGAATAACTATTCATCTTTTTTTATTATTTGAAGTAACATTTTCTAAATTGTGTAGTGATTTATTTTACTTATTTTATTCCTCTACAGGGTGTTGAAAGCTCAAGCTGATCATAGGTCAAGACATGAAGGTCAGTACATTGGTTAAGATATAATTTTTTTTTTAAGTTATATGGAGTTTTCAATACATCTTTCTTAAGCTGAAATCCAGATATGTTAAATATTAATATAAGAGTAGTCATGTGAAAAAGAAAGTACACCCTCATTTATTCTACGGTTTTATGTATTGGGACATAGTAAAAATCATCTGGCCCTTAGCCGTTCTTAAAAGTAGATAAATACAACCTCAGATGAACAACAACCCATGGCATATTACACCATATCATCATTTATTTTACAAAAAGAAAGCCAAAATGGAGAAGCCATGTGTGAAAAACTAAGTACACCCTAATTGCTTCCATAGGTATGAAGAAGCTAAGTAGCAGCCAGGTGCTGCTAATCAAGTGCCCTTGATCAATTAATTATCAGCAAGTGTAACTACCTCTATAAAAGGCAAAGTTTTGTTGTGTTTAATATACATTCAGGTGTGTATTAACACAATGCCAAAGAGTAAAGACTTGAGCAGTGATCTTAGAGAAGAAATTGTTGCTGCCCATCAGTCTGGGAAGGGTTGTAAGGCCATTTCCAAACAATTTAAAGTCCATCATTCTGCAGTGAGAAAGGTTATTCACAAGTGGAAAGCATTTGAGAGAGTTGCCAATCTTCCCAGGAATGGATGTCCCAGCAAATTCACTTCAAGGTTATACCATGCAATGCTCAGAGAAATTGCAAAAAATCCAAAACTTATGTCTACAGGCCTCAGCATGTTAAATATTCATGGTAGTACAAGTAGAAAAAGACAGAACAAATATGGCTTGTTTGGAAGGGTGCCAGGAGAAAGCCTCTTCTCTCCAAAAAGAACATGGCAGCATGGCTTCCGTTTATAAAATTGCATCTGAACAAATCACAAGACTTCTGGAATACAGTCCTTTGGATTGACATGACCGAAGTAGAGATGTTTGGCTTTAATGCACAGTGCCACGTTTGGCAAAAACCAAACACAGCATATCAGCACAAAGATATTTCAACTGTCAAACATGGTGATGGAGGGGTAATGATTTGGGCTTGTTTTGTAGACATAGGACTTGGGCGCTTTGCCGTCATTGAGTTGACCATGAACTCCTCTCTATACTAAAGTATTCTAGAGCCAAATCTGTGGCCATCTGTCCAACAGCTAAAGCTTGGTCGACATTGGGTCATGCAACAGGACAATAATCCCAAGTACACCAGCAAATCTACCACAGAATGCCTGAAGAACAAAAGAATCAAGTGTTGCCCAATCAAAATCCAGACCTCAACCTGATTGAAATTCTTTGGTAGGGACCCCATGACTGTATTTGTAGTTCATGGTTGATTAGTAGGGTCCTTGGTGCTCTCTGAGCTTAGTCAGAGATGTTTTATTATTGAAGTAGGTAACATCAGTGCTAGAAGGGAATGATGTTGGCTCTCTATTTATATATGTATATAACTCCCTTTTAGCAATGATGATGTTATCTAACTGGGTAAGGAAATGACTACAAAAAAACAACCAAGTTCAGAGCACCAAGGACCCCATATGTTAGATACTCCTCATCCTCAGCTGGTAGACAAAATGTATTATTAAGTTGTAGTCTAAAACATATAAAAAGGCCCATATTGAAGGTAGCTAATAGCTAATTATGTCTCATGGCATGTTAATATGCTTCAGATTGGCTTTAGTTTATAAGCTTAAAGCTTATTTACTGGAAAGTTCATTGAAGTAACTCCTATGTTCATTATTTTTAACTGCAGATGGATTTATATTATAATTAAAAAATTAACTTCCTGTTCCTACAATATTCAATTCCTTATTTTTGTTGGCAAAAAGCAACAACAATTAATTACAGCATTTTTAAGGTGTCATTTTAGAAGTTATGGAAGATGTTTCAGAATTGTTTTAAATTTATTTCTGTGTCAGCATTTCTGAAGACAGTTCTGCTATTTTCTAAACTTAATATTAATTTAGCAAGGATTTAATAGATAGACCTTTATATATCATTAAAAAAACATCAGGATCAGGATTACCATACAAGTGACTTTCCATTTTGCCTTTTTCTGTAACAGGGATTTCTTCCAACTTCTGTTCCTTTGTTTGAGAAGCATGATAGCCTCTATAGTATTTTTATATATTATTAATTAATACATTAATATATAGCAAAGCAATTCCTTTTTCTCTTGTAGGTTACGTCATGGTAATAATTGTTTACCTGATAGTTCATATGACCTTGACATTTCAACTATGTACTTTAAATATCTTTAGAGGGGAAAAGTCATTCAGGCTAGGTAGAGACACCTTCCCTAATTTTGTGAAGGGTGGCATTGTAAAACAGAAATCATTAAAAATACTGTTTTTTTCACATCACCTGTACATGTATTTGAGGGACTTATTTTCAAATTCCTAATATAAATGCAGACAGCAAAGTCAAGGTAATGCCATTAACGCCATTTCGCTTAGTTTTATCTTAAATGCATTTTAATCAGGTTTTAGTGTGGGAAAGATCTTGATTTATTCACCTTTTATATAATGTACACATAACTAGTAAATAGTAGGAATACAACTTCATATTTTTCTTGTTATTAATCAATTGATATCTCATGTAGAATCAAGCTCTTGAGATTTGGCCAACTGTAGAAAAGAAAAAAACATACCAACAATTGATTTTCTCACAGTTGTTTTCATATTTAGCAACTGAAAAACATCCACACTTAAAAAAACCTATTTAGGATAGATACACAAGCAATAATTTAGGTAAAACAGTACTATAGTAATCCAGTGGCAGTCAGATATTTGACTCCGGTGACAATTAGTTCCAGCAAGCATCATCAGTGGCAGTACACTGAGAATTTTCCCAAACATCTGGTGGGGTACCACATTATTTCTCCGTAATGCAGATTCTGGCCTGTAAAAGTTCAGCTGTTTTTCCACCCCATATAGCTTCTGGTAGGCATTTGGAGAATTTCCCGACATATGGTAGATGAATCCATTGAGCGCCTGGTTCACTGTTGGCAGTTGGCACTGTTGGCATTGTAAAATTATTCAGGCCCTTGATGAAATTACCTCTAAAGTAATCTTCCTATTTTGGCCAATCTCAGATGGCTCCTTAGTTTACCAATAGCCTTCAGAAGAAGAAATGACTGAAGCAATGGCTACAGTGCCAGTGGAGTTCAAATCTACATTCAAGAGAGGTGAAAGACGTCTTTGATTGCATTAACAAGTTGACATTGAATAGTCAATTGCTTTTTAGAAAAGCCTCAAGGTTGCTGTCATAAATTCACATATTCCACTAACAAAATTCCCCAGATTCATTCAAATCTTGTCATCATCATGTGGACAGAATACAGGATAATGACTTGGGACATGGTCTTGTTTAGTTACTTGGATTTCGTTTGATCAATGACTTCAAAGGAAGTGAATCAGGTGATATCTGTTCTCTTCCTCCTGTAGCTGAATCCTTGCCCCTCTTGGTCCTTTTGGGTACTTAGGTGGGAGGTAATTTTCTGGACCAGAAGACTGTTAACACTTTGTTGTGAGAGTAGATATTATTGGCAGCTTTGAAATAAGGGGAGGGCATGTTATTTGGCTCTTTCTATATCCAGAGTATTGAATAATTATCACCTAGTCTCCAGCCTTCCTTTTTTGGGAAAGATTGAGGCAGTAGTTGGGAATAAATTACAAAACATCTTAAAGGAAATGATCTCTGCTCACAGTTCCCACCATTGCAGCACTCTCACAGTCTCTTCATCAAAATTCAGCTGGCAATATTCCCATTTTACAACTGTAGAAGCATTGCAACTTCTTCCCACTGCAGTCTGGGAAACTTTAGCCAGCTAGGCCCACCAGTTCAGTACTCACGAGAAACCCAGGCATTCTCCATGCTCCACCATGCCTGGAAGGCCTCAGATTGCTAGGATCATTGGCCTACAAATCTCTTCCTTGCATTGCCACTCCTGAGAGACCTGGGCCTTCCTCCTGTCCAACCATGGCCAGACTGCTCAGCCAGGCCTCAGTCAAGATAAGCCCACCGGCACATGGGTCTTTTCCCTGCCCTATCACTCCTTCTCCCTGCCCCTAGGCCTATCTTTCTCTGCAGCTGCTAACAGGTGTGCCAGCAAGGTGCAACTAAAACGCTAGCAAAGGCAATCTGATTTCTGTGTACAGTGGATTTAGTCATCTCAAGTCTTCCAGGCCTGGTGGAAGAGAAAGAAGGCCCAGGCAATAGTAGGCCTATCCAGCTGAGGATTCCTGACCCGTCATGTGTCAGTGAGTTCTGGGTCTTCCAAGCCTCTACCCACCCCACACCCCAGAGGTATCTTGGTGCAGTCTCTTAACTACTGCAGTGGGGAGAGCTGGAATTGCTGTCATTGAGTGAGACAGTCATGTGAACATCTTGTTTAACAACAACATATGACCAAAATTCTGGGTTTAATTGTGCTCAAAGACTAACTGTATTTTTCAGCCAAAGCGATTTCTCATTCAAACATAATTTATCTTAATTTGAAAAAATTACAAAATGGCTTATACGTAATGTATAATTAATGTTTTTGATTCTTCTTTTAGTTACTCACTATTCAATGTGGTTGCTAGTGAGTTGGGCTCACTGTTGCTCTTTAGTAAAATCCAACTTAGCAGATAGTGATAATTTACATGATTGGCTGAAGAAACTTACTCTTCTAATTCCAGAGGTAAGCTTTGAAAACAATTTCTAGTTTAGTATAAGAAATAAGCCAAAAGTAGGTTAAATAGATCTGTTGAAAGAGACATTTTAGGAGTGAAGAAAAAGACTTTTTGTTACTTTGGTATGGATTTATTAGTAGTTTAAATATTGTATTTAGTTTCCCTAATTCAAGGTTTTTAAAAAATGAAACGTCTTCATATTTATTCAAAAGCAAATCCTACTGGATCCAGCAACCCAATCTTCTAAGTAGCATGCATAAGATTTCAGCCAAAGTCCTCACAATCAATCTATTATAGAAAATAGCTGTCTCCTTCTATATTTACAATATCATTTGTAATTTCCCACTATTAATTCTTTGGTGGGTTTTTTTTAGTTTCCAAAGTGTTCTAGCATCTTATTTATAGTAAATGAAAATTATTGGTACAAATGCTTAGTTCACAATATTGATAGCAAATAGGCATATTGAAAATAGTTTATAAATCTAAAAATAAAGAAAATAAGAAAAAATGTTTTTATTTGAATGGTTTCCATTTAATTGTAATTCTTTATTTCAATTTCAGACTGCAGTTCGCCATGAATCTTGTAATGGTCTCTATAAATTATCACTATCAGGGTTGGATGGAGGAGACTCCATAAATAGATCTTTCCTGCTGCTAGCTGCCTCAACACTACTTAAATTTCTTCCTGATGCCCAGGCTCTGAAACCTATTAAGGTAAAATAAGAAAGGTTACCTATTTCATTTATGTGAAATTATGTTGCATAGTAAATGATCAAAAAACAAGTTCCTGCCAGTGAAATTGTCATATATTTATAGTTCTTACATTTACAGAACAACAACTGAGTCCTTCGGGAGAAGGGCGGTATACAAATTAAAATAATGTTGTTGTTGTTGTTGTTGTTATTATTATTATTATTAACTTATATTAGAAGGATAGGCAAACAATTTATAGTTAACGAGTACAAGTTTTTATTTGTCTGCTTCTTCAATTCCCAGTGTTTTATGCATCTATATTACATCAACAATTGGTGATTTCCCCCCCCCCTTTTCATAATATTTGTTAAATAATTAGTATAAACATCTGCCACTGATACAATACCAGGGTGACTGTGCTTTGCCTTTCCTATGTGCTAGAACACCTGTCTCAGTCATTATACCAGTAAGGCACATACTGAGTAGAGGTGGGATAAGGACAAAATTAACTCCTGCTAACATAGTATCAGGGCATATGATGCTTCTTTTGCCAAAAAAAAAAAAAAACCATAAAAAATGGAATAAAAGAGGAAGAATTTCCCACAAAATCCATCAGTTACTCTTTCATAATTATTTAAGTTTAACTGCAATTGATTTCCATTTTACAAGTTTATGTAAACAAGAAAACAAATAAAATATTAAACAGAAGTGTTATAAGGAGAATTAATTTCTAAATAATAAAGCCCAGTTGAGAGTTTTAATGACAGAAAAAGAAGTTAGTTTTTCAGAAAAATGAAATTGATGGAGAAAGAATTTTTTAGAAGTAAAACTGCATACAATATTCATTTTCTTTGCTTTGATGTTCACTTCCACACTGTTGAGATGTTAATCAAAAAAAATGTGAGCATCTACAAAATGTACATGTAAAAAGAACCTCTTAGGCCATATGCTTTAGTTGCACACAAACACACACACGGAAATATTGGAAGTTGCAAACTGTCTTTGGTTATAAAATAAAGTGTGTGCGTTGGTAAGAATTACATAAATACTAATGCTTATTTTATATAATTTAAAAAAAACATAGAACAAAGTAGCCAATAACCATCTTCATCTTATTCTTTTCCTTATAATGTTTTAGGATTTTTTTTTTAATTAGCAAGTTTCTTGACCAAAGTTGGGAAGAAAAAAGTCTAACCCTCTTTTTTCTCCCCCCTCCCTTCCAGATTGAGGATTATGAAGAAGAACCCATTTTACAGCCTGGCTGTAAAGAATATTTCTGGTTGCTGTGCAAACTAATAGATAATATACATGTAAAAGATGCTAGTCAGGTAAGTATAATTTCATGTTAAGGGTTTGTGTTACGTTTATGCTTGCTCTGTCCCATAATTGGGTAGACCAAGTTGCCCTGATAGACTGGTCTCACCAGAAAAACACTTACGTTAAAGGTTTATTTTCCCATTTTTAAGTCTGTATTACTACCCAATCTCACCTTTCCAAACTGGCACAAGCCCAGCAAAACTGGACTTCTATAACTTTGTAAACAGATTTACAACAGATAATACATTGCCTTATTCTATAATGCTAGTGTATTAACCATTTACCACTCAGCAAACCACCAAATCTAAGCGAGTACTTTTTAGGAATATTTAAAACATTTCAATATTAAAATATTCCAATCTCAAAAACTGTAATTTTGAACATGCTGAGTTTGCTTTGAGAAGAAACAAGACTTTGGTTTTCTCCCTACTTTAGAACAAAAAATGATTGTGGCTTTGTTTTGAATTTTCTGATTGTTCCAGGCAAATTTCAGGAAGAGTTCATATGTTGCATATGTGTTGTATGGCATTTTACTTTGCAGGAAAGTAATATAAAGATATTTATGTTAAGTATCCTTGTGTTTATATACACAATAGCACTTCCCAGAAAAGTATTGATGCCCTTGCCATTGTGTAAGCGTAGGCTGTTTTGTGTAGTATTGGTTGATTTGCTTTGTTGACTTTTGGGGTACGTATTCATTTTATACAAACTCAAATGCCTTGTAACATCCTCAGCCTTTTTTAAAATTTTGCAACCAGAATAATTCGTATGTACAATCAAACCATCAGCAAATACCCACTGTATATAATTGTTTTTGCTGGATTTTGGCCTGGCATGCAGGGTGAGGAAAAATGGGTGTGAAATCTGTGGTTTGCCTTTGTTAAGAGGAGGGAGAGAGTTTATAGATAAAATATAATAATAACAGAGTTTGAAGGGACCTTGGAGGTCTTCTAGTCCAACCCCCTGCCCAGGCAGGAAACCCTACACCATTTCAGACAAATGGTTATGCAACATTTTCTTAAAAATTTCCAGTGTTGGAACATTCACAACTTCTGCAGGCAAGTTGTTCCACTGATTAATTGTTCTAACTATCAGGAAATTTCTCCTTAGTTCTAAGTTGCTTCTCTCCTTGATTAGTTTCCACCCATTGCTTCTTGTTCTACCCTCAGGTACCACATATACTGTACCTGTGCATTTTGGTTTTTTTGCCTAAGTTCTTCACTGTTGAATTTCATTTTGTTAGATAACACCCAATGTTCAAGTCTGTCAAGATCCTTCTGTATCTTGAGCCTGTCTTCTGGAGTGTTGGCTATTCCTGCCAGCTTGGTGTCATCTGCAAATTTGATGAGTTCCTCATCTATCCCCTTGATGAACTACTATTTTTTGTAAAGCGAATCCATTATAAAACTTCATAATAATAGAAGAAAATATAATTTGTGGTTATCTGCCTGGTTCATTTATTTCCAAACTGGAAGAAATGCTAAATGGAAAAATATTATTGAGATTGACTGTTTTATCCTGTTAATTGAGTAGGAGGAGCAAGAGGGATAAAGAATGCTTCCTTCCCCTTCCTTTTTCTCCCCTTTCTTTTTCTGTTGCACATCAACTGGTTTCCCTCCCTCTTCCCCCACATTTTTGTGCTCTTTCTCCCACTCTCAAACTCACCCTTCCTTTCCCTTTTACACATGCCCACATGCACAGACTCTTTCTTCCCATTTGTGTGCAGATTCCTAGAGGAGATTTACTTGAAGCAGATTCATAAAATTATGAAGCAGATTCCAAGAGAAGATCTGCTTTCTCTAGGAATCTGCTTAATGGATTTAACCGTCAGGAAGCCAAGCACTCTCTGAGAGAACCTTTGCAAACTTGTTCCAGCATGGTGGAAGTTTTGCATTTTTGGATTTTGACAGGCACAGAGTAGAGAAGCAGTGGCAATATAACGTAATAAACACAGGTTACATCATAGGTATGGGAGAGGCTGTAGGAGGCCCAGCACAGGCTGGGTGCAAGTGTCTCTGGCGCTGAAAGCTTGGCTCTTGCTTTGATTTCAGCAGGGATGATTTTCACTTCCTGAACTGAGCCTCCTAAGGTCTCTGTTACCAACCTCAGACACCCCATATTCTACCTGGGATTCCATCAATTTAATGACCAAAAGGATCACATAACAATTACAACCAGGAGTGTTGGGATTGCAATCATTAAGCAAAGCAATCACATGGGTGTTTTGCTTAACAACTGTTTCACTCAACAACCAAGATCCTGGTCATGTTGAGGACTACCTGTAAAGGCATATAATTCAAGCATACATAGAACATTTTATCATAAAATCAAAGGTTGGAAGTCTGCATTAGGTAACACTAGTCAGATTGTATTTATGTACAGTATATTGCTTATTAAATATATTCTAAAACTTTTCTCAATATAATAAATCTTTTAATAATTGCTTTGCATTTACAATTTCATTTTGTTTCTTTTAACTTAGACAACTTTACTTGATTTAGATGCCTTAGCAAGGCATTTGGCTGATTGTATTAGAAGGTAAGCTTTAATCTTGTTAATTTCTTAGAATATTTGGTTTAAAATTATTTCCATCAAAATACCATTTTAATAACAGAAAATTCTCTTTGTCTTTTACAGCAGAGAAATTCTTGATCATCAAGATGGTAATACTGAAGATGATGGCCTTACAGGTCTCCTACGTTTAGCAACAAGTGTTATCAAACATAAACCACCTTTTAAATTTTCCAGAGAGGGGCAGGTAAGATCTAAAGAACTAAACCAGGATTGTAGTAATTCATCTTGTATATACTTATTATTACATTTTCCCTTAAGTATGAATAATATTGTAAGATATATGTGAATGTTTTCTTACTACTTCTTTTTTAATATTTCTACTCAAAATTGCAGTTTGAAAGATCACATAAACTTTGTATTAGGAGAAAAATACTTGACTGTGAAGCAAAGGCAGCAGTTTCCATGATAAGCATAGTTTGAGCCTCAGGTACATATAGTTAATTTTGAAAATCCTAATTAATCAGTGATTATGACACTGATTCCACTCAGAGCAGCATTAATTTCTCAAGATCCTTGTATTGTCCATGTATATAATTCATAGTGGCAAAAGAATGTGAGAAATATGCAACAATTTGATTTTATGAATTATTCAGAGGTTGTATATGATCAAGTGGTTTCGGCGTGAGGTACCAGCTGTATGCGGATGACACCCAGCTGTACTTTTCCACGCCGGACCACCCCAACGAAGTTATCGAAGTGCTGTCCCGGTGTCTGGAGGCCGTACGGGTCTGGATGGGGAGAAACAGGCTCAAGCTCAATCCCTCCAAGACAGAGTGGCTGTGGATGCCGGCATCCCGGTACAGTCAGCTAAATCCGCGGCTGACCATCGGTGGCGAGTCATTGGCCCCGATGGAGAGGGTGCGCAACTTAGGCGTCCTCCTGGATGAACGGCTGTCTCTAGAAGATCATTTGACGGCCGTCTCCAGGAGAGCGTTCTACCAGGTTTGCCTGGTGCGCCAGTTGCGCCCCTTTCTGGACCGGGATGCCCTATGCACGGTCACTCACGCACTCGTGACGTCTCGCCTGGATTACTGCAATGCTCTCTACATGGGGCTCCCCTTGAAGGGCATCCGGAGGCTACAGTTAGTCCAAAATGCGGCTGCGCAGGTGATAGAGGGAGCCCCTCGTGGCTCCCGTGTTACACCTATCCTGCGCAGACTGCACTGGCTACCTGTGGCCTTCCGGGTGCGCTTCAAGGTTTTGGTGACCACCTTTAAAGCGCTCCATGGCATAGGGCCGGGTTATCTACGGGACCGCCTACTGCTACCGAATACCTCTCACCGACCCGTGCGCTCTCATAGAGAGGGACTCCTCAGGGTGCCGTCAGCGAGGCAATGTCGTCTGGCGGCGCCCAGGGGAAGGGCCTTCTCTGTGGGGGCTCCCACCCTCTGGAACGAACTACCCCCAGGACTTCGTCAGCTTCCGGACCTTCGGACCTTCCATGAGCTTAAAACATACTTATTTAATTGCGCAGGACTGAGCTAGATTTTAATTTACGGGTTTTAAATTGGGTTTTATTTTCATATTTTTAATTTAGGCTTTTAGAATAAGTTTTTTAATTGTTTTTAGACTGTATTTATCTATTTTTAAATGCCTGTAAACCGCCCTGAGTCCTTCGGGAGATAGGGCGGTATATAAATTTAAATAATAAATAAATAAATAACTAAATTTAGGGAGGCAAAGACTTTGGAAATGAAAGACTTGTGAAGATATTATGTCATTCGTTTGCAGCTGCAGAAGCTTAGGGCTCCTTCTTCCTATGACCATGCCAAAGTTTTCCCTTATTCAGAGTTGTTATTTTTTATGTACATTTCAGGACCTTAATTGGATTAATAGATTAGGTTGTTGGATTAGCCTTCTTTCTTTCCATCTTTATAAAATGAATTAAGGCATTTCTATTTAGCCAAATGTTTTTAGTTAATATATAATTATTGTAGCAGTAATGGAATAGTTTAATTAGATTTTAATTGTTTTGTAGTGTATATTTGTTTCTGTGTCAGTTCACTATCTTGAATTTTTAAATATGGATACAAATTTAAATAACAAATAGCAGTTTCTATGAGTTTTCACAACCTTCTTTCTTTTCCCTCTTGTCCTTTAGAGGCAGACTTGAAATGTTTACATTGTATGAAGTATTAGCTTAGTTAAGGGGAAGGGGGGAGAGAGAAAATAAGTGCCCACAGTGAATCTTCAGATTGCAATATTAAGTTCTATGTAGAATATTCCAGCAAGTAAACGTTCACGTCAAACTTTTATATTTTCCTTGTTTTATAGGAATTCTTGAGAGATATCTTTAACCTTCTGTTCTTATTGCCAAGTCTAAAAGATCGACAACAGCCAAAATGCAAGTCACATTCTTCAAGGGCTGCTGCTTATGACTTATTGGTAGAAATGGTAAAAGGTTCTGTAGAAAACTACAGGCTCCTCCATAACTGGGTTATGGCACAACATATGCAGTGTAAGAATATTTTTTAAAATTTCTCAATATTCTGTGAGTAAGCAGATAAAGTGTATTTTCAAGCACGTCAGCAGCTAGGAATATTTAGATGGTTAAGTTGTTGCCATCTATTGCCCCATCTTCTCTTAAGATTTTCTGACCATAATATTAGAAAATATTGATGTTTATTTTGATGGCGTTTATGTTTCATGTTTATTTTCAATTCTGATTCATCATAAACATTTTGATGCACTTTAATACATGTCAGAATCATGTTGAACTCAGTTTTGAATTGACAAAAGTTGTTTTTCTCCATTCAAGTTGCTTTATTTTGATATGAAGCTGATGTATAATAGAATGTGCTAAAGAGATAGGAGATACTATGGACCAGTGGGAATCTCCATTCCCTCCCCAATCCAGGAGAAGATTACTGCAAAATCCCCATTTCGTCCCCATCTGCTGGGACTTGGGAGGCAGAGAATAGATGGGGGCGGAGCCAGTCAGAATTTTTACTACCAATTCTCCAAACTACTCAAAATTTCCACTACCAGTTCTCCAGAACTGGTCAGAACCTTCTGAAACCCACCTCTGCTATGGACCCCAAATGAAATGCAGTTGATAGAAGTTCTACTTTAATTTCACCATGTTTCCTTTTGGTGCATCATCCTTTTATCATTTCCTAGTGCCAAGTGAAGAGAGAAAAATAGTTTATATTCAGATCAAATATGAGATTTTTCTTTTCTCTCAAAATGAACAAATGGTTCCATGCTAAGTATTGGGACACAGAAATTACACTCTGGATTTTATGTGTCTGAGAAGTTATGCTTTTCATTCTTCTAGGCAGAAAAGAAAAAAATTGTTTTTTCCGCTCAGAAAACAGAAACAGAAATTGAGAGTGCGCTCTCCCACCTCTGAATAGTGTTGTAGAAAAATATAAATCAGCACTGTTGAGGCAAAAATGCTCAATACTGTTACTATTAAGTGAGCCAGTTGTGTCAGATAAAGAAATGGTCATGTAGAACAGGAGTCCATGACCTGTGGGCCACGACCCATTACTGGGCTGTGGCCTATTTGCAACCGGGCTTCATGAGCAGTGGGCTGGCAAGTGCACACAGTCCCACTTGTGTGAGCAGTGGGCACTGGTGCTCACAGCCCCATGCATTCACACAAATGAAGCTGTGCATGCCTGCCCCTCATACAGAACCACCACCACCCCCCCACGCCTGGCCACCAATCCAGAAATGATGTCGAAAACAAAGGACAAAAAAGAAATGAACTAAATCAGTATGTCTGCATCCTAACTGTATCCACAATTGCTGGGTGCAACATATGTGAGACATTTGTATTACTAAGCCCATCTTGAAGATATTTTTTGTAATATAGTTACATCCCTTCCAGTAAAATCAAAATATTAATTGATATAAGGAAATGTTTAAAGATTTCATGAACCAAAACTTAAAGAACTCAGGAATATCAGTACAAAATGAAACCCAACATTATAAGATCAAAACTAAATGGATGCCTAAAGTTTATTTTGATTAGTATAATAGAGCTTTTGAGCAAGAGGAGCCTAAAGAGAAAAATATACCATACTTAAGTGCAAATTAAAAATATGATTTCAAAGTATTTAATTGGCAGTAAGGCAGAAAAGAAAATGCCAAACTGTAACATATCTTTCAACCGCTACTGTTACACTTTTTGCTTCAGACATAAATTAGCATCTTTTTCAGCAGGTACAATGGTCAATTGGTAATGGTGATAATGATCATAGTAGTAGTAATAATTATGATGGTGGTAATACTAATGATAATAATTTGGTTCTGAATTAAACTCAGTTCTTGAGAATCATTGTTATGGTAACATAAACATTTCAAAAGATTTTTTTTTAAAATTTCCAAACTTAAAAATGTTACTTTTAGAGATAGGTCTGGTATAATAAATATTCAGGTTTTCTATAGCACTGAGAAGGTTACTTGAATGGGGCTTCCTCAATCAAAATCCCCACCAAGTAGACTGTGGAAGATGGAATCTAGTTCTTGAGCAAGATCCAATTCCTTTTCAGATTTTTTTTGTATTTTTTTTTTTTTTGTATTTTTACTTATTAAGAAACAAGCAGACCTTGGTTCTCTTTTTTTTAGACAACACTCCCTTATTGCTTTTGAGATAGAACCTGGGTTCCAGAGGTAACATATGAGTGGTTTACTTATGATCCCTTCAAAGAAGAGGGAGATGCTTTCATGAGAACATGACAAAATGTGGGACCTGAGAAGGGAGAATAGACACCCAACTAGTTGCTGGTTTTATTCACCTAGAAGATTAAATAATTAATGATTTTAACATTCACCCAGAAATAAAATTACCTTAATGTCACAATTTCAGCTTCTCATGCACCTTATAAATGGGATTATTGGCCACATGATGATGTTAGAGCTGAATGCAGGTTTGTGGGATTAACCAACCTTGGAGCGACTTGTTACTTGGCATCAACTATTCAACAATTATATATGATTCCAGAAGCCAGACAAGCCATTTTTACTGCAAAGGTATGGCCTTCCACTTTTAACTTGATACAGATTTTAATATTTCAATTAATATCACTACAAAATCAGTAAAAGTCAGTTTATTGAATGAATGACAGTTTTAAGCAAAGCTTTTCCTGCAAAATAGCTATCCTGATAAAAGAGATTCTGGTAAAGCTGTCTGGGTCTACCTGAAAAAAATTTATGAGTTAGATAAACATACAAAACCTAACATATAGTAAGATAATTTTTTATGTTCACATACGTCCCTATTTTAAAATTAGATCATTTGAACATGGTACTCTCAGATGCTCATTCCAGGGTTATTTACCTTACTTTTCAGAGTATGACACACTTTCTCTCTCTCCCCCCCCCGCCCCCCCCCCAAAAGAGGGTGGAAATGTTGGTGGATCTTATACACCAAATACAGCCATTTTTGGCCTCTCGAAGCCCCGCCCGTGCAGAAAAACAAGCCTGTTTTTTGCAAAAATGGGTTATCCACAGGGCTTGGGAGGCCTGCAGAGTGCTCCTGAGGGCTGGGGAGGGCAAAAACGTGACGCATGGGGGATTTGGGAGGCCAAAAATGGGCCTGTTTTTCCCCCGCAAAAATGGCATTTTTGGCCTCCCAAACCCCCCATGCGGCACTCTTTTGCCCTCCCCAACCCCGAGGAACACTAGGCCTCCTAAACCCTCTGCACAAAAATGGGACACGCAGAGGGTTTGGGAGGTCTGCAGAGTGCTCCTGGGGGCTGGGGAGGGCAAAACCATTTTTTTCCATGCTTACCTCTTCAAAATCTTGGTGCGTCTTATGCACCAGTGTATTTTATAATCCAAAAAAATACGGTAGTTAATATATGGAGACAAAGGTGAAAGTGGGAGTATATTTTATGAAAATGGATATCATGCTTTCATTGATACTCTTAGTTCCAACTTTAAAATAAATACTAAATCTCCTAATTGTGTTTTATTATAAATTAAGTGGAAAGCTGTATCATAAGTTTTAAATTTTAAAAGTTTTAAAAACTTTTTTTGTTTAAATTTTAAAGAAGGCCCTGAAGAGATGGTTCTGCCAATTGACTTGGGAACTCCAGAGTGATACAGAGCCCATCAAGTGGCTTGTCTGATTATTGTCACCAACAGGGTGGGAGGTTATTGCTTATTTTATTGAGGTTTTATCCTTGTAAACTTCCTGGAGTCACTGAGAGTGAATTGGGCAGCCATATACATTTAGTGAAATAAATAAATACACTTTCTAGAATGGTTTTAAGTAGGTTTCTTGTAAAATACTGTAATTTTTTAAATATTTGTAATAAAAATATTTTTTTAATTACTGTTTACTAACTTCAGAAAACCAATTTTATGTGTTTTCTTTCCATTTCAACCTTCATGTATTATTTTTTTAAAAAAGTATTCTGAGGACATGAAACACAAGACTACTCTTTTAGAACTTCAGAAAATGTTCACACATTTAATGGTAAGCTTTAAAAATCTTTTCAAAGATACATCTTTATGATAATTGATACTGGGAATAATTGATAATTGGCACTAGAAAGGAGATTAAAAGAGGGTTCTGATAACTCTTTGAGAGGTCTCTGCTGAGTAAGGAGAAGGAAAGGCTGCAAGCAAGATCTTACTGCCAGGCAAAGAATAGAATAGAATAGAATTTTTATTGGCCAAGTGTGATTGGGCACACAAAGAATTTGTCTTGGTGATATGCTCTCAGTGTACATAAAAGAAAAGATACCTTCATCAAGGTTCAATATTTACAACAATGATAGTCATAGTCATTAAATTAAATTTAACACTTAATGATACAACACTTAAAGATAATCATAGGGTAAAAATAAGCAATCAGGAAACAATCCATATCAATATAAATCATAAGGATTACCAGCAACAAAGTTACAGTCATACAGTCATAATTGGAAGGAGATGGGTGATGGGAACGATGAGAAGATTAATAGTAGTGCAGATTTAGTAAATAGTTTGACAGTGTTGAGGGAATTATTTATTTAGCAGAGTGATGGCCTTCGGGAAAAAACTGTTCTTGTGTCTAGTTGTTCTGGTGTGCAATGCTCTATAGCGTCGTTTTGAGGGTAGGAGTTGAAACAGTTTATGTCCAGGATGAGAGGGATCTGTAAATATTTTCACGGCCCTCTTCTTGATTCGTGCAGTATACAGGTCCTCAATGGAAGGCAGGTTGGTAGCAATTATTTTTTCTGCAGTTCTAATTATCCTCTGAAGTCTGTATCTTTCTTGTTGGGTTGCAGAACTGAACCAGAGGTGCAAATGACAGACTCAATAATTCCTCTGTAGAACTGAATCAGCAGTTCCTTGGGCACTGCTTTCTGAATTGGCGCAGAAAGAACATTCTTTGTTGTCCTTTTTTAATGATGTTTTTGATGTTAGCTGTCCATTTGAGATCTTGCGATATGATAGAACCCAGAAATTTGAAGGTTTCTACTGTTGGTACTGTGTTGTCTAGTATTGTAAGAGGTGGAAGTATGGAAGGGTTTCTCCTAAAGTCTTACCACCATTTCTACAGTTTTGAGTGTGTTCAGTTCCAGATTGTTTCGGTCGCACCACAAGGCTAGTCATTCGACCTCCCGTCTATATGCGGATTCATCATTGTCTCGAATGAGACCAATCATTGTTGTGTCATCTGCGAACTTCAGTAGTTTAACAGATGAATCGTTGGAGATGCAGTCATTGGTATACAGAGAGAAGAGAAGTGGGGAGAGCACACAGCCTTGGGGGCCCCCTGTGCTAATTGTACAGATATCCGATGTGATCCTGCTTAGCGTCACCTGCTGCTTCCTGTTTGCTAGGAAACTTGTGATCCACTTACAAGTCTGTTCAGGTACCTGTAGCTGGTTTAGCTTAGTTAGAAGAGTGTCTGGAATGATGGTATTGAAGGCTGAACTAAAGTCTACAAAAAGGACCCTTGCATAGGTCTTTGGAGATTCAAGATCTCTGTAGAAGGCAAAGAGGAAGAAAAGGGAAAGTTATTGAAAAAACTAAGGCAAGGAGAGAGAAGAAATAGACTTGCAAGAAAAGAAAAGGTTGCACAGTCCTTAGTGGAATGGCTATACTAGATATTATCCTATAAAGATTTTGATAAGCAACCAAGTATGCTGGATGCGTGGTTTTCAATTTCTCACATTGATTCTACTATCAGTAGAGGTGGTTAATAAGCTATTAGAATACTTCATTCTATTTGTAGCTGATTGGTCTTCCACTGTAGCTGATTGGTCTAAACTATAAGCCAAGAACATTTCTTGTGCTCTGATTATTATGAGCGGAACTATGTTAGTATTCTAATTATCTTACCAAACAGACTACAGACGGAACTTCCTACTTCGTTTTATTCCTATGGGAAAAAGGATCCAGTTCATAAGCAGATTTAGCCATACTAACAACTTTTGACAAACACATGAACCACCTGTTGTGTGTTCTTAACAATTAATTGCTTGTTTTCCTGGTTTCTAAACAAAGGAAAGTGAATGCAAAGCATATAATCCAAGGCCATTCTGCAAAACCTACACCATGGATAAACAGCCACTAAATACTGGTGAACAAAAGGACATGACAGAATTTTTTACAGATCTTATAACAAAAATTGAGGAAATGTCTCCAGAATTGGTAAGTCTACAGAAATATTTTTTTAATGTGCTTGAAACAATTCTCCCTATTTTGACTGAAATTAATTCATTCATCCACAGAAGAATACTGTGAAAAGCTTGTTTGGAGGTATTATCACAAACAATGTTGTTTCTCTGGTGAGTTCATACTTTTACTGTCCATTGTTCCCTTCTACTAGGTGTTTTGGTTTTTTTTTGAGGAGGGAGGTGGGAGTGCAAGTATTGGCTTTATATTTACAGATTCCTATTGATACTGTTGGTTTGATCTGTTATGACTATTATTTAGGACTGTGAACATGTTAGCCAAACTGCTGAAGAATTCTATACAGTAAGATGTCAAGTAGCAGATATGAAGAATATTTATGTAAGTAAAATCATTGCAATAACATTGCAGATCTCTTGGTTATTTGAGATTTCCTAAATAGCATTATATCAAATTAAATTGTTATGCTCTTTAATGGTATTGTTTCTTTTGAATGGCAATGCCTCAAAAATCTCTGGATATGCTCTTTCCAGCATTTGGGAACACAAAATGTTATTTTCTTTGAATCGGATCATTGTTTCATTTAGACCAGGATTGTCAATGATGAAGGCCAAAGCACCCTAAAATTTCAAGCATTAATTTTTCCTCTCTTCTTTCAACTACTCTCAAGTTTCAATTTGTATCTGATTTTGCTTTTTAGGGAGAAAAAACATGCATAGCAGTGGCAGACCTAGTTGTATATGTTTGCGTCCATTGCTTTATGATATTTTTTGCCCCCAGAAACTTCATTTTTTGGCTCCTTAAATTAATAATTTAATAGCATTTTTGTTAACATTATTTAAGAAATAAATTTTAATAATGGATTATTATTGTAAATTCCTTTACTTCAAATGAACTTTCCTTATGTATTATATATAGGAATCTCTTGATGAAGTTACTATTAAAGATACCCTGGAAGGTGATAACATGTATACTTGTTCACACTGTGGGAAGAAAGTACGGGCCGAAAAAAGGTAAAATGGGAGGAAGAAAACTTTGAGTTTAGTTTGGTTTAATTTGATAAATATTAAATACATTATGTTCCTAAATGCTGTGTACTTATACTCTAAATATATGATGCTTTGAAAGTAGGGTAAGGCATTAAGGAATGAATATTTTCTTCTGGTTCTAGGGCATGTTTTAAGAAATTACCTCGAATCTTAAGCTTTAATACAATGAGATACACTTTTAACATGGTTACTATGATGAAGGAAAAGGTCAACACGCACTTCTCATTTCCTTTACGTTTGGATATGACCCCTTATACTGAAGATTTTCTCATGGGAAAAAATGACAGAAAAGAAGGTATTTGATTTTATTTATCTGCAAATTTTTCCTACTAGATCTGTTGACCATTTTAACCAATTTTTATGACATGTTTGGATAATTTTGGATAGTTGTTATGGAGGGGTAAGCAGAAGTCATATTGATTAAAAAGAGCTGGTGCTTTCTGAGCTTTTGACATAGATATTGGAAAGGTCAGTAGGTCACCACCTCTCTCTCTCTCTCTCTCCCCCCCCCATGGGAAAAATAAACATCTGGAGAAATGAGTAGCAGAGGCTGGAGGGCATCAGTGAATGTGACACCGTATTTTCAGAATGACATGGATGTCATGATTTTCCTCAAGAAAGCCCTTAGACCCTTGCCATTTGTTGTTTATTGCTTTCCACTCTCCCAAGTGAAATGTTTTATTTTCCATTGGTGGAGGGGGAGATTGACTAGGAAGTCAGGGTTATAGTGTAGTATATTGGTCGGTCTTACTGTCTCTGAAAATGCCAGCCACAGCTGCTGGTGAAATGACAGAATGAAAGAAGGTTATTCAGCCTGAAATCTCATCACTGCTTCAGGATTAGGGTGAGGTTTGAAGCTGCTGCAACTGAAGTATACATTCAAACATTTCTGCTGAAGTTATTGGTTTATATTTGTTTGTATACTCATTTTCATTATCAATTATGCCATGCTGATATAGTCCTTGACTTATGACTGTTGCTTCATTGGCTATTTTTGACGATGCTGAACAAATAGATTTAAGTACCCTACCTGAAGTTACAATCATTGCAGCATCCCCACTATTATGTGATGAAAAGTTGGACATCCATTTGCTCCACTTACTTCTTCCAAAAATCAGATTTCTGAAAGAGTGCCCAGTTATTTCAATCAAGAACTTTTCAGAATGGCATGATTTTTCAAAGTATAAGCAAACTATAACCAAGCGGAGAGGAGATAAAGCTTGTTTGGCATCTAGAGAGCAGAGGAAGCAGGTGCCCAGGAGGATGGGAAGCAGGCCAAAGACCTTTGGGACAAGGCCAGCTAGGAAGCAGGTCCATGGTCTATAGTGAACCTAGGTCCATGGCCTGATGGTGGACCTATTGCTTGCGTGCTGGAAGTGGCATGCAGAGCCATCGCCTGTTGTTCTTCCGGGTTCTGGTGTGCCAGTCACCTGGTTTTCATGCACATGGGCGTGCCAGAAACCAGAAGAGCAGCCACCCCTTGCACATGCCCGCTCTAGGAAGATGATCTTCCTGTTTCAGAGTGCGCATGTGTACCGGCCAGCTGGTCTGGTTTCTAGTGCGCATGCGCGCGGGAAGACCAGCAACAGGCGCATGTGCCAGAAGATGCAGAGAGGGGATCCCGGTGTCTGCTCCTAAGGGAGCAGAGCAAGGTAAGCCGGGGCTTCCCTCCCTTCTTGCCCATGCAGGCTTTTTGCACGCTCCCAGCCAGTCTGGAGCACCGGTGGACCAGCTGCCGGTGAGGGCGGGGTGGTGGTGGGCTGCCTGCGCAGATGACCCTGTGGCCACTGTCAAAGTGGTGCCAAGACGCCCCTCTTGGCTCACTCCACCAGCCGTGTGGGTCGCCTGGGCTGCATTCTTCCTGTGCAGCTGCACCGCCCCAAAAGAGCAGCAGCAGCAGTAGCTGCAGGGGGAAGGAAAGAGTGACTGGCCGGCTCAGGCGCATGGGGTAGCATTTGCTGGCAGGGTGGGCAGCTGCCCAACCCACAATTCCTTCCCCGATGTATGGCTGGAGAGTCCAGCTCTACTGGCAGCACAGCAGCAGGGGTCGAATGGGGGTGCCACAATGCCTGCAGTTGGGCCCGTCGCCATTTTCAGGTGGCAGCGCAGATTCGGGAAGGGGATTGCAGCACTGCCGCGCAAGGTGGCACGTATCAAGGGGCTGGGCGGGAGGAGAACAAGGTGATACGCCACTTTCAGACCAGTCCAGCAGTTGGATGAGCAGGCAGCCCTCAGGGAAGAGCGCTGCCCTGGGTGACACATCTCCCGGTCGCAGGCTGCATGTGGGGCCCGAGGCAGAGGGTTGAGCTTCCCCAGCCAGAGTATGGTACTACCGAGATGGCCGGGCTGAGAGCACTGCCGCCGGCCGGGGAATGGCTGCCTTGCCAGGGAACAGGCCGGTAACTGGTTGTAAAAGGTACGCCGGCCCCCTTAGAAAAAGTGGGGGTGCATGCAAGGGGGCGCGCACATGTGCAGTGCGGGGTGCATGTGCAGTGCGGGGAGCATGGTGGGAGTATGCGCACATGCGCAAATGGGGACACCCATTGCATTATGGGTGCTGGCACACGAGAGCGCTCACACACTCGGACTTTTGGCACACAAAGCCAAAAAGGTTCACTATCACTGGCCTATAGAATCCAAAGGAGCAGAAGCTGTGCAAGGGGTGCCTCAGGAAGTAGGGAAAGTCTTGGGAGTCCATCAGATCACGTGGGAAGATGCTGCATTTTAGGCCTAAGCCTGCACTGAGCCTCCCCAACATCTTATGGCATCCCACGTTCCACTTAACCACAATAGGGAGAGTTAGGATTGCAGTCATTGGGTGAGATTGTTACATGGGTGCTTCACTAAATGGCTGCAATAAGTTAAAACTAATTCCAGGTTCAGTTGTGATTGTAAATCAAGGAGTATCTGTAGTGGAATGTAACCACTTGCACTCCAGCAGTATAGCCAGCAGTGTTTATCATATTCCTGCAACTTTTCCTCCTCTTCTTGTCACTGATGTGCACCTGTTCAGTGACAGATTACTAATTAGTATTAGCACCTGTTCTAGCACTGATTCTGTATATATATCAGAGATGTCTAATCCTCACAGGGCTTTTGCTATTGCCATTATACTTTATCAGCAGTAGCAGAGTGAGAAAAGCAGCAGGTGGAAGAGAGAATTATGAGTCCCTGAACTAAACCACAAAGGAGATTTTTGAAAGCCTCTTATTTCCCACGGGTTCTAACAATGATAGAGCTGTTACACATTCATACATGTTCTTTCAGCTATTAGTACTGATAATGGAGATGGATCCCTTCCTTAATTCAAGGAATTAATTATGAACCTTTCTAAAAGATAGTCTGTGCCTGAGCTTCCTTTTATTTCCCTTTTTGCCATGCTGCAAAATGGGGATTCTTTAGATCTGTACATATTGTGCCAAATATTATTTGTAAGGAAGGGGATATATTCTGCTTCTTTATAAATAACCCAAGGTCTGGGTCCCTAGAGGCAATAATTCATTTTTTGCTTTCTCCCTTGTTGTCTTCTAGATTTTATCTGATTTTATTTTGTCTTTTGATTCTTTAAATTAAAATCAGGAAATGGGAAACATATTACATGTTGCAATATAAAGCACCACATAGGTTCAGGCTTCAAGAACACCTTAGTTCCTAATAGATCTAAAGGCATTTTTTAAGAAAATACAAATTGATGGATCTGCTCCCTGTGACACTATTCCTATTATCCCAGAAATAAGTTAAGGTGATAAATCATATCTGGGAGATAAGGGAAATGACAGGGGTTATCTTGCTGATTTACATTAAATGGGAATTCTTTGAAATGTTGAAGATAGGCTGGGAAGTTCTCATTCAAGAATTGTGCCTTAATAGCAGTATATTTAAAGTCTCTCTTCAAAATATATTATAAAATAAACATTACCTTTTCTAAGGGCTAGGACAATAAGATACTAAGTTTTGCAATATATTATTTTAGGTTTCAAGGACGATGGCAGTAGTTCGAAGGAGACCAAGAGTTATGAATATGATTTGATAGGTGTAACTGTCCACACAGGAACTGCTGATGGGGGGCATTACTACAGCTTTATCCGAGATATTGTTAATCCACATGCTTACAAAAACAACAAGTGGTAAGTTATGAATGTTTAGTAAATACATGGTTAATGGTAGGCTATAATTTGTCAATTGTTGTATTTCAGAAAATGAGAGGTTTGTTTTTGTTTCTGGATAAACTTGTGTCTTTGCAAAATTAGTCACCAACATTACTTCATTAAGATTTCAGGCATTTATTCTGTCCCAGCTTTAATAGCAATGGCTGAATATTTCATCTTACTACCGTAGTAGGTAGTATTGTACTTACTTTGCTTGAATTTTGTTATTTGTAATATTATAGCAAACTTAAGAAATTCACTGAATTTCACCTTCATTTATCTTCAGTGCAATTAATATTTTAGTCTTGTATGAATCAACCTAATACCCAGTGTTTTGCATTTTCTAGGTATCTGTTCAATGATGCTGAAGTAAAGCCATTTGATTCTGCTCAGTTGGCTTCTGAATGTTTTGGTGGAGAAATGACAGTGAGTTGTAATATTTTTAATACTATTTAAAAGGAACACATGTTGTTTCAGGCTCTGTTAATGTTACCTCACCTCTCTATTTCATTGCATATTTATCCACTACAATCAGCAACTAGCTCAGAAAGTCTCTGGCTTGACATCCTGGGAGACAAAAGAAAGAAGGGAAAATTAAATTAAAAAAAACAAGGTTGCAATTTTTTTAAAAAATTACTCAAGTAGGATGCAATGAAGCTTTCAAAACATTCTTGATCAAAGACTATGGAAGTGAGGTTCCAATACACACTTAAAATAAATTCATCTATTCATTGACTTTAATAATAGATAATAATCTATTATTCAGTTCATTACATTTCCATATATTACTGTTGCAACAACTTGTAATTATAATTGTATGCATAAGACAGTCCTACATAAGAGACAATTATCATACTATTGTATTCAGTACTAAATTGCAGAAAATTGTACATATCCATTCAAACAAATTAAATTTGCAATATGTAACGTGAAGTAGTGTTGATATTTGTACAGTTATCAGAAATAGTATAAAGAAAATGTATTCCATTTAAAATATATTTTTTTCCAGACGAAAACCTATGACTCTGTCACCGATAAATTTATGGATTTCTCTTTTGAAAAGGTACCTAATTTTATATGTTAGTTTAGACAATATCATATTTCAGTTCACCTGTTTTCGGATATCAATGAAGTGTTGGCTTTTTGCTTTTCTTCTCTCAGACTCACAGTGCATACATGCTCTTCTATAAACGAATGGAACCAGAAGAAGAAAATGGCAAAGATTATACATTTGATGTTTCTTCTGAATTACTAGAAGTATGTGCGTCCTACAATTACAAATTTATTATACTTCAAACAACACAAATTTATAATGATTCTGATTCAGATTTCGCCATTAGGTTGTCCAAGGAAAAAATTATTTGTTAAACGTTGTGATGTAATGTAGCAGGACTTTAAATTCTCACTGTACTTGGTGCTCCACCCATTTACCTTTAGTTTATGCTTGCATTTTTTTCCGCTGTGATACCCCATATGGAACATTACACAATGACATGAATTAGACACAGAGTCATGCTGACTGCTGGTTGTATAATAGACAGAATTCTTAGTTTGGGCTAATTTGAGCTAGTTTTCATTGTATCAACATAGCATTCTAAAAAAATATTTCCGAGAAGACCAAGGGAGAAAGGGCTCTTTTTCATAAGTCATATTTATTTCATTAAATTATTAGTAATATCAATGCCTATTAAGTGGATAATAAATATTACTAAGCATTATCATATCCTTACTATATACTGTATAGCACATTTGAAATGAAAATGTTAGGATAAGAATGTGCATCAAAAACATTATTGCTCTGTTGTTGGGATCTCCCATTTAGATCAGAGTTGTCAAACTGGATTTCTTCGATGGCCAGATCAGCATTGTAGTTTTCCTCCATGGGCTGGCAGGGGATGGGGGACAGGTGCCTCCTGCAACCTGTCCAACTTGCTGGCCAAATGTGGTGCAGGGGGTCTGTGCTCAGAAACCCTGCACCTCATTTTTGCCCTTCATGGCCTCCTGCAGCACTCTGCCATTTTTCGGCCCGTTTTTCAGCTAGGAAAGTGCTGCAGGGAGGCCATGGAGGGTGAAAACGAGGCGTGGGGGACGCACATGGCCTGTTTTAGCTGCCAGAGGCATGGTGGGCCGGTCCTTTGATATTTCCACGCCGGCCCAATGGGCCGGATTTAAACACTCCCTAGGCTGGATCTGGCCCGCGAGCCTTGAGTTTGACACCCCTGATTTAGATAAAACAGAAAGAATTTATAATTCAGTAAATCAGTAATATTAATATTATTAATATTAACATAAAGTCAGTTGGCTAAATGGAACTTTCCTTGATGTTATAGAACTCACAGAATTGGAGAGATCTTTTCCTTCCTTCCTCCCTCCCTCCCCTCCCCCCTTCAGTTCTTCATCTTTAGGTGAGAACACCCTTTCAACTTTTCCCAAAGGTCGCATTTCTTACCATACCCAATTAAAATATTTCTGGGTGCAAGACTTAGGAAACCTCTTTCTCAAGAGAGGAATTCCAACAGCATAAACAAAATTGAGTTAGGTGCATTATTGGTTACCTCAATATATGAAGGTTTCAGGTAGTCAATATATTATACCTTGGATTCTAAGAAAAGCTAAAGCCTTTAGTGCGGGAGAATGAGACCCTTCATTTCATCAGTCTTCATCTTATTTCTTTATATCTATCTAATCTTATCTATCATCTATCTATGTTTACTTGTTTGTTTGTTCATTTGCTGCCCATCTCATTGTCAAATGACTCTGGACAACTTACAACAATATAAAAACATGATATAAAACAATAAGAAAATTAAAAAATTAAAAGCATTCAATGTTAAGTATTAAAACATTAAAATTAAACATTTATTGATTTTATTGTAATTTCTTTGGTGATTGTTGTGAGCCACTCAAAGTCACTGAGAGTTAAGTAGCATATACATTTAATAAATGATTGTTGTTATTGACTTCACAGTAGTAGGAACACACACAAGCAGTTTAGAATAGCATACAGGGAACATTGTTTAGTTTACTTACTTAGGACGCTTTTTATTATTTAAATGAAGTTTCCATGAGAGAGAATACTAGTAGCATTTTATATAATGACTAATTTTGAATTATGTTACATTTAAATAGAAAAGTTTATTTTATTTTTTTATTTATTAAATTTGTTTGCTGCCCATCTCTCCATGAGATTTTTATTTATTCAGTAAATCAATTTATATAGGTTAGCTAGTAATTTATTTTTCATTCATCTCTGAATAGAGTAAATAGCTTTATCTGCTTTTTTTCATTTTTCTCTTCAGTGGATATGGCATGATAACATGCAGTTCCTTCAGGATAAGAATATTTTTGAGCATACGTATTTTGGGTAAGGTTTACATCAATTTATATTTTATTTAATAAATAAACTCCAGGTTTTTAAATCCAAGTTTTAAAAAGTGGGTGTAAAAACAAGTATTTGTGCATGCGTTTGTCCTAGATTTATGTGGCAGTTGTGTAGTAGCATCCCCAGCACGTTACCAGATCCAAAAGCAGTTTCTCTGATGACAGCCAAGGTAGAGTATCTTACTGTCAGATTACTTTTTTTAAAAAAACAACAACAGTGTTTTAGATCTTGTTCAGGATAGTCTGTGACTATCAATTATTGTCTTACAGTTAAGCACTTCTTTTGTCCTTGAAACATTTATCCATTCAAAAGAAAAGGTATGTGCCTGGATTTCCTATAACACAGTGTATATTTCTAACATTGGTTAAGATAAATAATAATCTTTTGCTTTACTGACTGAAAAATAAAGCAAAAATTATAATGAAATTTCAGTTCGTTTCAAACTACATTATTTCATAGTCTAAACAAACCTTTGAGCTAATGCAGGTAGACCTTTCTTAGCAGCTACCTTGTATAGCAACCATTCAAAGTTAGGAAGGTATAGAAAAAATAAGTTTGTGACCAAGACATATGTTTACACCTTGTAGTTACGATGGCACTGAATAAAGGGGGCTTACAACTGGTTCTCAGAATTTTGGCTGTCATAGTATCCCTTGGTCACATGATTGTGTTCTGGGGCTTGGATACCTAGCTCACAATTACAACACCACAGTAATCCATGATCACTATTTATAACCTTCATTGCCAGTTTCCCACAAGCAAAGATTAAAGTCATTCACATAAGTCACTCACACTGCTTTTTCTTCTGAAGAGCCCCACTATGGAGTATGAGATCACAGGTATCTTGTAATGGTGGCTTAATGGTTAGAATGCAGTATTGCAGGCTAATGCTCCCACTGCCAGGCATTCAGTCCTGACCACCTCAAGGTTGAGTCAGTCTTCCATCCTTCCGAGATCAGTAAAATGAGGACCCAGATTGTTGAAGGCAATATGCTGACTCTGTAAACAGGGCTGTAAAGCACTCTGAAGTAGTAGATAAGGCTAATGCTAGTGTTAAGTGCTAGTTCGTAGTATACCCCCTGTATTTTCTGCATTGCCCACCCTTGGCCCCTGCTGGCCCACCGACTGCAACACCCACTCTCCCAAAGTTCTCACACACCAGCCTATTTGCCTAGGACTCTGATCACATGAGAGCTTCCCTTAATGGCCCATATGATCTCTTACAATTACAACTGGGACTGTCAGGATTGACATTGCTAAGCAATGTGGTCATATGACATCACACTTTATGACTTTATTGCTTTGGCAATGGAAATTCTGGTCCCAAATTCTGTTTTAACGCAAGGACTACCTGGCCAGTCAGATAGATGTCATTTTCTTTTTCCTTCTTAACTGCCAATAGATATGCATTGTCCTATACCTTACTCATTCCCATCACACACTGGAATGATTGGAGATGAAGGAATTACAAGAGAATAACCAGCCATACGATGGGAATACACATTGACAAGAATGCATTGGTGCCAGGTTTACTTACAGCTCTTGGGGCTGCTAGCTGCAAGCATGCTAGGCAGACAGCCAGTATATTTCCCACTGTATACTTGTTTACTCTCTTGTAATTTTTCTTCTCCAATCTCTCCAGTGCCTGACGTTTGTTTTTCTCCTCCTCACAGGCCCTACTCCACTAGGTAATCAGTACATTGCCAGCACATTTTTCTGAAGTGTATTCCTCATTGTATACCTGCTTACTCTCTTTTAATCTCTCCTCCAATAAATATGAATACACACATTAATTCCATTCTAGCTAATTATCTAGCACTGAGGTGAACATTCCAAAAGGCAAGGGAATTGGAAAAAAGCTGTAGTAAAAATGTAAACCCAGTTGCGATTAACTGATAGATATTTAGTCATTTAGTTATTTATTGAAAACATTTATATAACTGCCCACCTGATAACAAATTCTGAGAGGCCCCCAATATTCCACTTAGCAAGTGAGCTCCAGTCCCAAATGTGGTTGCTAAACAAGGACTACCTGTATGGACAAATTTGATTTCTTTAGCCTAGGGTAGGATATCTTAACTTTGACAAATTAACCATTATGTAACATAAGATTTTATTATTCTTATTTTATTCTATAAATAAATGTGATATAATAGTATATGTCATCTTTAAACCAGATGAGTTGACTATATGTTTTATTAAACCTCAAAACCAAATCACTATCCATTTTGTGGGTCTGGGGAAGGTGGGAGGGTACTGCTGAAACCATCACTGCATCATACTTATTGTGTTTAATGTTACATAACTGAAGAAAAAAATTATGTGCTTCAGTTTGAATGTTTACTTCCTTTAGCCCACAATGCTTCAGTGGATTGAACTGTTAACTAAGCAATTTAACAACAGCCAAGCTGCTTGTGAGGTAAGACAGAAATGAAGAATTCAATGAAATGTGCAAGTTAGCAAACCCTATCCTTTTTGTGTTTCATAACTTAGGAAGGATAAGTTTATGGATTCGGTAATGTGCTAAAGACATTATACTGTATAAAATAAGAAAAAAGTGTTTTATAAAATCATTCCAGCTTTAACTACAAATCTAATTAAATAGAAGTTTTGTTTTCATTTTGTATGCAATGTACTTTTAATTGTCTATTTGTACATTGCCTAGATTACTCAGAGAAACGGGTGGTTTTTAAATATATATATAAATAAATAAACTTCGATCAGTTATTTTAATAGTAAATGTTTTAGTTTTTCTGGGTTAAACATAGTGAACATGGTGAATGCAGAAAGAACTTGGTCTCCTAAATTAGTACAGCTGGTTTGTTCAAAATTTGGGAGCCCCATAATAATTGCCTTTTTTATCTTTGTTGTGGAGCAAATGCTTTCTGATACATGATTGCTTAAAAAGAAGGGATTTTTTTTCATTAATTCATAGGTAAGGCAGCCAACTATAACAGGGGTGTCAAACTTGCGTCGTCACATTGTTGTCTCATGATGTATTGCAACTTTTCCCCCGTTCACTAAAACGGGGGTGGGAATGGCCACCGTGTGATGCATATGGCCCACAGGCCGCAAGTTTGACACCCCCGAAATATAAGAGTATTTTGATACGCTTCCTATTTATTATTTGTCATAATTCATCTAGCATCAAGTTTCCTATTGTTAGTATCCTTCAATAATGTTATTTACAGTGCATTCAGAAAGTATTCAGATCCCCTTCCCTTTTTTCAATTTTGTTCTGCTGCAGCCTAATTCTAAACTTATTGAAATTCATATTTTTCTCATTAATCTATAATCAGTAGCCCATAATGACAAAATGAAAACAGAATTTTAGTAATGTGTATAAATTTATTAAAAAGAAAAAAAGAAATATCACATTGTCATAAGTATTCAGACCCTTCACTCAGTACTTTGTTGAAGCACCTTTGGCAACAATTACTTGAGTCTTTTTCGGTATGACTTGACAAGCTTTGGGGGATTTTCTGCCATTCTTCCTTGCAAATCCTCTCAAGCTCAGTCAGGTTGGATGGCGACAGTTAGAGGACAGCTATTTTCAGGTGCCTCCAGAGATGTACAATAGGGTTCTAGTCAGGGCTCTGACTGGGTTACTCTCGGACAATGATGGCTGATCTTTTTACCGTCACGTGCCAAAAGTGTGGGGGGGAGAGCACAGGGAGGTCGCGCTTGCGTGTTCCCACACCCATAATTCAATGCATTCCATGTGTGCGCATGCAACCCCGTGCTCCTCCACGGATGCACACACAACCATCCCCACATGCCCCATTTTGGGCCTAGCAGGCCTACCTGAAGCCTCCGTAGGGGGAAAACGGCCTCCCCCACACCCCAGAGGCTGGAAACAGCTCATTTCCCAACTTCTGGTGGGCCCGGTAGGCCTGTTTTTCACCCTCCCAAGGTTCCAGAAGCTTTCCTGGAGGCTGGGGAAGGGGAAAACTGCCTCCCCCCCACCCCGGAGGCCCTCCGGAGGCCAAAAACGCACTCCCAGAGCCTCCATGCAAGCCCTGCACTTACCTGGCATCCAAAATGGGTGGCGTGGAGACTCCTGGGAGGGGAAGCGTGGGTGGGGCCAGCTGAAAATCAGAAAATCACGCACAAAGCATGTGCACAAAGTGAACCGGTGTGCAAAGGGTTTGAATATTTATGTCAATGTGATATTTCAGGGTTTTTTTAAATATAAATTTACAAACATTTCTAAACTTCTGTTTTCACTTTGTCACTATTGGGTACTGAGTGTAGATTAATTAGAAAAAATGAATTTCAACAACTGTAGAATCAGGCTGCAGCATAACAAAATTGACAAAAGTGAAGGGCGTCTGAATACTTTCTGAATGCACTGTAGGTGCCATGAATTTAAAAGGTAGGACAACTATCACCCTCAGCCTTCATTTTTTTCAAACAGCTGTGAAAAAATAAATTTCCTTCCCAACTATGCAGATATTTACTGGAATACTTTTGGAGTTCTACTTAGGTTGTTTAAGCAATGATAATAAAATATGCTATGAATGTGTAGTAGAATAGAAAATGCTTTCATTGTTAAGGAATATAAGCTAAAATGTTACATATATGTTTTTTTTTCCAGTGGTTTCTTGATCGTATGGCTGATGATGATTGGTGGCCTATGCAGATTTTAATTAAATGCCCTAATCAGATTGTGAGACAGGTAAGATAAAGCATAGTATGTGTCATTTGAAATGTTATTGCTTAGGGTTAGTTTCTTAATTTCACAGTATGAATTTTAACCATCAAACTCAACATGTTAGGTTGAAGTGCCCTGGATATTATTACATATATTTGAGGTGTTCTTCACATTCTTTGAGATCTTCAGCTGAAAAATAATATGGCAGTTTTTAGAAGGATTTCTGATAAACAATACAACAAAGTCTAAGTATACATGTGGACCTTGAAATTTAGTCTGCATACCAAAATAGATTCCCAAATATTTCTTTAGGTGCATTTTTACTTGAATAAGAGGCCCCATTACACATTACAAATAGCTTATGTCTAATTTAATTTAATTAAAAAGCATGAACTTCTCTCCCAGTAGTGTTTTGCCATTCAACCAGAGGATAAATGCTATCTGAAGAATGAGCCCAAAGGCAATTTTGTATATGGAAATGCTGCCTCAATTTGGATTGTTGCGAGTGGAATACCTTAGAAGTTATACTAAAGTCTTCTATGTAGTTCTAACAGTTTTTTGTGCTGTTTCTGGGGGGGGAGACAAATACAGTCTTGGGCTGTACTAATTGACGTATCGTGTTAAGACCAAGGAAGTCAAAATTCTTCTCTATCTTGCCTTGGCCATATTCTTTTATAATGGATATTGAAAAACTGGAATGTATATAAAAGACAGCAGTCAAGATGATAAGGGGCTTAAAAAACTTGAGAAATGGTTGGAGGTGTTGGGTTTGTGTAGGCTGCAAGAACACAGGATAGGTGTCTTCAAATATCTGAAAAGCCATCACAAAGAAGACAATGTGATATTTTTCAGAGTTATTTCTGAAGGCAATATAAAAACCAATGCGTTTAAATTAAATGGAAATAAATTATGTTTGGCCATGAGGAGAAATATTCTAATAAGATCTGTTCCACAAAGAAATTGACTGCGTTAAAATGAGACTCTGCATGACAAGTTTGTCAAGAATGCTACAATAATAAATTCCTGCATTGAGCAAGGGGCTGAACAAGTGTATATTGAAAGTCTTTTTTAATCTTTAAGATTCTATGATTAAATGATTTAAGATATAGCCTGTATAAAATAGTATTAATTGTGTAACACGAAGGCAAAATATCATTAATTCAATGATGAACTTTTCAACCAAATAATCCAAGATCACTGTGTTTCTAAAGCTTTGTGAAAGCAAATATTTCTGTGACCCCAAAGTAACCTTAAAGCTTATGACTTTACAGATGTTTCAGCGTTTGTGCATTCATGTGATTCAGCGGCTAAGACCAGTCCATGCTCATCTCTACTTACAGCCAGGACTAGAAGACTGGTACATTTTCTTAAAAAAATTCCATCTATTTCAAATATTTATGTCATAACACTAATTTTATCATATGTTCCCCAAGTATATTGGGGAACATTTACCTTGGTCTTTTATATCAGATAACATTTTATGTTACACTGTGATCAGAAAATAAACAGCAGTACAGTAAATTATATCTCTTGGAGTATTATGGCATGCCTTTTCAGTGTTACTATAGTTTTCAGTTCATGTAACTAAGAAGAATTTATTCATGCAGGTATAACCACAGCATGTACTGTATAGTAAAGTAAGCACTGTTAACCATTTCATATGCTATTCTAAATATAGTGCGCTTTGCATGATGTAGGAGGTTGTAACAACTTTTCAGATTGATTTTGGATCATTTTGCCTTCAGCAACTTCAATATACACTGATGAACAATGAAATGTATTTTCAGTTCAGATGACATGGATGGTCCTGTGGAAGATATTGGTAGTCGCTCGTGTGTGACTCGTTTTGTGAAGACTCTGTTATCAATTATGGAACATGGTGTTAAACCTCACAGTAAACATCTCACAGAATACTTTGCCTTTCTTTATGAATTTGCCAAAATGGGAGAAGAGGAGGTGAGTGATTTTACATGAATTCTGCTGTTATGGTTATTATTAGTTTGAGTACCGTTAACATTTTTGTTATTTAATCTTTACAGTTCTATGTTTATTACAAAAATTACAAAATCAATTTAGAGAGGAAGGCAGAATATAAGCCGCGCGGGTGATAGAGGGAGCCTCGCGTAGCTCCCACGTAACACCGCTCCTGCGCAGGCTGCACTGGCTACCTGTGGCCTCCCGAGTGCACTTTAAGGTTTTGGTTACGACCTTTAAAGCGCTCCATGGCTTAGGGCCCGGGTACTTACGGGACCGCCTGCTGTTACCGTATGCCTCCCACCGACCAGTACGTTCTCACAGAGAGGGACTTCTCAGGGTGCCGTCCGCCAAGCAATGTCGGCTGGCGGCCCCCAGGGGAAGGTCCTTCTCTGTGGGGGCTCCCACACTCTGGAACAAGCTTCCCCCGGGTTTACGCCAAATACCTGACCTTCGGACCTTCCGCCGCGAACTGAAGACACACCTTTTCATTCGCGCGGGGCTGGCTTAAATTTTTTAATTTTTATAAATTTTAAATTTAATTGATTTTAAATTTGTTATTTATTTTAAATGGGGTTTAGTTTTATAAATTTTTAAAATGCTAGGCTAATTATAATAAGTTTCTTAATTTCTATTTTAAATTGTACATTGTATTGTTATTTTTTACTGCTGCCTGTACACCGCCCTGAGTCCTTCGGGAGAAGGGCGGTATAAAAATCAAATAAATAAAATAAAATAAATAAATAAACAGTTGTTATATTTTATTTTCAATTATTTCCAGAGCCAGTTTTTGCTTTCTCTGCAAGCAATTTCAACAATGGTTCATTTCTATATGGGAACTAAAGGTCCTGAAAACGTAAGTCTGGAATAATCTTTTATAACCTAAGTTCTCATTGGCACTTTAGTGGATAAGACCCAGTCTTTCAAGGAGATATTTCATGACTACTCTCACCTTTACTCTGTAAAAATTTGTCTTTAACTAATTTATCATGATCTTCACTCCACTTCTATGTTTTTCTAACAGATTATCTCTATATTATTATCCATAGTAGATCTTTATTCTACATTTTTATTATGAATCTATGTTTCAGATAATTTATTTCAGTTCTAAAGCTTAGCATGGTTAAACACTCATAAAGAGAGAGAGAGAAAGAGGGACGTAGGGGGAGAGAAACGGGCGGAGAGTAATGTTATATGTCCTTGTTCTGTTAGTAAAATAAGTCCTTTTGCAGAGATTTGTTGTAAGAGAAAGACGGAGATGATATAGAATATAGAATAACAGAGTTGGAAGGGACCTCAGAGGTCTTCTAGTCCAACTCCCTGTTTAGGCAGAAAACCCTACACCATTTCAGACAAATGGTTATTCAACATCTTAAAAACTTCCAGTGTTGGAACATTCACAACTTCTGGAAGCAAGTTATTCCACTGATTAATTGTTCTAACTGTCAGGAAATTTCTCCTTAGTTCTAAATTGCTTCTCCTTGATTAGTTTCCACCCATTGCTTCTTGTCCTGCCTTCAGGTGCTTTGGAGAATAGTTTGATTCCCTCCTCTTTGTGGCAGCCCCTGAGATATTGGGGCTGCTATCGTGTCCTTCTTTTCATTAAACTAGACATACTCAATTCCAGCAACCGTTTTTCATATGTTTTAGCCTCCAGTCCCCTAATCATCCTTGTTGCTCTTCTCTGCACTCTTTCCAGAGTCTCCACATCTTTTTTACATCGTGGCAACCAAAACTGGATGCAATATTCCAAGTGTGGCCTTCCCAAGGCATTATAAAGTGGTATTAACACTTCACGTGATCTTGATTCTATCCCTCTGTTTATGCAGCCTAGGTGGTGGTGGTGATTTGCTTTTTTTTTTTGTGTCAGCCCCAAGTTGAAGTACTATCAGAAGAAGAAGGAGAAGAGGAGGAGGAGGAGGAGGACATTCTTTCTTTAGCAGAAGAAAAATATAGGCCTGCTGCACTTGAAAAGATGATTGCTCTGATAGCTCTTCTGGTAGAACAGTCTCGATCAGAGAGGTGAGGAATATATTCACGTATATCAGATTGTTTATGTATTGCATTTATTCTTCTGTTTTTAATGGATTTTATTAAAAGTTTTATAAAGAACACCAGAACACCAAAAGCTAATACAAAGTAATAAAAGAGTAAAAGAACAAGAAAACCTGCAAAACCTATTCTGGTTTTTAACACTTTTATATTATTGACAGCATAAACCAATCTAGAAAACTTACAATCAGAGGCTTTATGTGATAGGCTTAAAATCAGAGTGTTTAGTAATTGTATACATGCTAACTAGGCAGCGCCTCAGATTACTAGCATGTCTTATGTTTCATATGCAAAAGATCTCAGGTTCAATTCCTGCCATCTCCAAGTAAAGTGGTGAAAGACTTCTATCAAAAATCACAGAGAACTACTGTCATTCATTATTTACTAAGGAAGCAAAAATTTGACCCATTAAATTGTGCCATCTGCCATCCCCAGAATCAGTTTTTTCCATCATGGTCAAGGCACCTAGAAAAGCTACATGTTTGTTAGAAGATGTTATAAAGGGGTACAATATCACCCAATTAACAGGAGTGATTCTGAGGAGTGTTCTGACTTTGGGTAATTTTCCCCCTGAAAAAGAGTCCTAAACTATACAAAATAATCATAATGGTTTACTATATATTAAGTATTCCTCCTCGTTTATATCAATATTATCTGAACTAGCAGTAGAACTGCTAATCATTCATCAGTCAACATTCTAAATTGAAGTTGTCAGCCATATATAAACATTCAAAGGGCAAAAACAGTTGCTTGATTGTAACCCACATTTTGCATATTTTTGCCATTAAAATCAATTCACATTGATTTTTCCTCTGATTTTGGGTCCAGAACTCTGAAAAGAAAAATCCTCTTTCTTTGTTTGTTCCCTGTTCCTACTAGCATTTCTTAGCTGGCTGATTTCCTAAAAGTGTGGTTTTACATGGACTACTCCAAGAAAATTCAAGAAAGCAATTTTGTTTTTACTAATTGGTTGATTAATGAAATAAATTGATCCATTCTTTATATGTGTTTTAGGCATTTGACTTTATCCCAAAATGATATGGCAGCATTAACTGGAGGCAAGGTAATAACTGGACATGAAAAACAAAGAGTTTTAAAACATGTTCTTTAAAATATTTGCTACAGTAATACATTGAATTTGTTCCAGGGTTTTCCTTTCTTATTCCAACATATTCGAGATGGAATCAATATTAGGCAGACCTGTAATCTTATTTTCAGTCTTTGTCGATATAACAACAGACTTGCAGAACATGTAAGTTACTAGCTGTTATTAGTTATACCACTCTGAGAGCCTAACTGGAATACTTTCATTAGAGTTGCATATGATGAAAAGATTTCTTCCTCTTTTACAGATCGTATCCATGCTTTTCACATCTATAGCCAAGTTGACTCCTGAGGTATGGTCTAAAGTACAGTATTTTGCTACCATAAATTATATTGTTTGATAATCACATTCATCATTCTTAAAGTTGTTATTTGCCTTCAATATAATAATCCTTTAGTGAAATATGATCCTGCATTGTTTTATGCTCCCACTGTGCTATACCTGCACTTTCCTCTGGCACAATACACACAGATGATGCCTTTACATAGAGCCAATTATTCTTTTACTGGATTAAGAAATCAGATAAGTATCATGCCTTGGCACCACACAATTAATTCAATCTATGGCTCTGGCCAAATAGAAAGGGGTACAAGCATTAATGTTACAGAACTGCATGAGAGATACTATCTCAGCAGTTCTTAAATAGCACCCTATATTCAGTCTTGTGAATAGGTCATATTTATGCCAAAATTGGTCTTATTTATTTATTTGATCATATTTATGCATATATATTGAAAAGTCAAACTGGTTCAACACCTTTTAAGCACCACTCTACAACTATTAATTAGCATCAGTGAAAATCTATTTCTCCATTTTAATTGGATTTCAGTAATAAACTCCCCCATTGCTCAGAGATCATATGTTTTTGTTTTTTGTCTAAACTTGACATTATTAGATTCCACCTTATTTCTTTTCCTAAGCTCTGGTACTCAACTCACTTCTTGTCTTACTCTAAATATTAAGTACTTTTGCCTGCTTTTACTTTTCTTGATTTATAATGTCTCTTAAAATTATAAACTTTTCAATTCTTTAGTATTTCTGTTTGAGTCCTTGTTTCTTTATTAGCTTTCTACATGCTTTCTCATGATTCTTAGCACACCTTACCTGTATTTTAAAAGAAGCAAATAGCGCCAACTGCTAAAGAGATTCTCTGTGCAAGGACTAATGCCATAGTTTTTCTTGTACAGCAGAAACTGAAATTCTTTCACATGCTATACAAACCTACTTTTGCTGTCCAATGCTGCTTTCCACAGCTTTCCAACATTGCAGCATGGATTTCTCTGTTCTATGAACTGTTTTCCTCATAGCAATGTAATACTATCTTTATTTCTGTTTTAGTTATTTTTTTTGTCAAAATAAGATTGTCCCCTGGCCAAAGGATGCCTGGTGGATTACCAGTTCTGACCTGTCAAAAATTAAGAAGTTAGCATTTCTCAAAATACTAAAATACATGGAGCTGTATGGAGATACGGGGCAGTGCTGTTTCTGACAAGAAAGCATGCCCACAAATAAAAGCAGGCTCTAGCTTTCTTCAAACAATGAGAGAAATTGTTAAATGTTTTCAGGTTTCTTTGTGTTTCTGCTTGACTAATCTCTTCTAATAAATCTATGTTTCATAATTCTCATTGTTTAATTTAGTTAGCAGTGACTGGAGGCTTTATCAGTTTGTTTTTCACCAAGCTAAGAACAGATTGGCTTATAAATATAGCATAAATTCATTGCCATCTTCTTATTCTTTTTCTTCCTCCTTCCATGACCAAAAGAGAAAGAGAAAATTCCAGAATAGAAACACCTTAATTCCATTTCTACCCTTGATTAAGATATTATATATGTCTAAGCATTGTATTCTTCACAACTGTAGCTTGGTAATCTCACATTTTCCATGTAATTGGGTTGTGGAGCTTGTGGCTTTTTGGTCTGTTTGGACTGTAGCAGCTGTTTCTAATCTAGGCCCAACTTCATGGCCATCTACTCTTTTTGGCAGAATATTCTTGTTGAAACAAAAGGCAAATGTTAGGCCAATCCCCTTAATCCAAAAGAAAGGTAACAGACAACTAGATGTTACTATTACTTCTTCGGAATCAGCAGGAGTGAGCAATTATCGAAGAAAATTGTTATAGAGTGCTTCCGGCAAGATCTTGTGAGAAGTTACAGCCATCCCAAACTCAGGTCTTAATAGCTTAGTCATAATTCAAAATACAGAGAATTACTTTAAGATAATCTAAATTCCTTTGTATAATTTACATGATCGTCTTGCATATTTCTCTTGACTATTTGACTATGTTGCCATTCAGAGAACCAATGTGGTCTGTTGATTAAGATGCTTGACTATGACTGGGATAACCCAGTTCAAGTTCACCCATTAAAAATCACTGGATAACTTGCCTCAAGCTTTCTGTTGGATCAGCTTCTCACAAGATGATTGAGGGATGAATGAAGGGAAATATGTATGTATGCTGCATTGAACTAATGGAGAAAAATGGGATATAAATGTTGCACATTAATAATACTACAAATGTGCCATGCAAGATGTTGCATGGATAATTTTAGCATTCTATTTATTCTGCATTTTATATGGCCAAGAAACTCCAGTTCAAAAGATCAGGTAGTTGATAAGAGATATATTGTTCTCTGTGAGGGGGCTCACCATTTAAAGATGCTGAGCTTGTCAGCTAGAGACGACAGGCCGGGTTCAAGACCCAAGCTCCACACAACGAGGTGAGCTCCCATTACTTGCCCCAGCTCCTGTTCACTTAGCAGTTCGAATGCATGCAAATAAAGATTACCACTTCACTGGGAAGGTAATAGCATTCCATGCACCTTTGGTGTATAGCCATGCTGGCCACATGATCTTGGAAATTGTCTTTGGACAACATTGGCTTCCTTGGCCAAGAAATGGAGATGAGCATAGTTCCCTAGATTCAGACACAGCTGACAGGGAAACCTTTACCTTTTTGTCTTTTGTATGAAGCCCTGTAGATCCATAGCCAGTCAGAGTGGATACTGGCCAGAATTAACAAATATATTGTTATAAAAATGTTCAAAGAGTTTTATTACATCAAGAAATAGAATCAGGGTGTGAACAGCTATTGAATATGCTTTTTCTTCTGTATAAGAAATGGTTGCTTTGAAGTGGATTCAATCTTTAATATCTACCAGACTCTTCTCTGATCTTCTTTTACTTATAGGCACTTTTTGGCTTTTTCATCAGAATGCCAGTTCAAAATTATCTGTTGCCTATGATTATCTTCAGTATACACAGATGTAACATCAACTGAAAAGATAAAAATCACAAACAGGAGTCATTGGTATATACCATGTTTCCCCGAAAATAGGATCCTGTCATATTTTTTTGAACACTGAAATAAGCACTTGGCCTTATTTTCAGGGAGGGCTTATTTTCAGGGGAGAGTTTATTTTGGGGGGAGGGCTTATTTTCGAGAAAACAGTATGTGTATTTAGAACATATGTTTAGATGGGCATAAGTAAATCATTGAATAAAATCAGTTATAACTTGCAATATTTTAAAAAAAACCTACAGATTCTTTATATAATATGTACAATTTTTTTTCTTGTTTTCAACTTCAGGCAGCCAATCCTTTTTTCAAGTTGTTAACTATGCTTATGGAATTTGCTGGTGGACCTCCAGGAATGCCACCATTTGCATCATATATTCTCCAAAGGATATGGGAGGTAAAGGATGCCTATATTAAATACACTCAAAGATTTGTTGTATCTCTATAATATTGAGAGAAAATAACCAGCATAACGTCTATGCTGTAAAGATTAAATTTTTACACTCCTAGACTATGGAAATAAGAGTTATTGTCTGACAGAGAATAGTACCTTTGGCAGCCTTTTTGCCAAAGTTAGTAAATAAAACTAGTAAAACAGAACTCCCAACCTTTCTGGATCCACAGACCAGTGGCGGGACGATAGTATTGTGCATGTTCTCCTTCCATTTTGTGGCCCAGTTTCCTACCGGTCCGCACACTGAGGGTTGGAGACCCCTGTAGTAAAAGATTCAGCCTGCCTGTTTACTAGCTGAGTGTTTGATATAGATTGCTAGCTAATAGTCTTGTTTTTGTTTATGTTTCATGATGTTTGTCCATTTTTCCAATATTTGTAGGTGATTGAGTACAACCCATCTCAATGTCTAGATTGGCTAGCAGTGCAGACACCACGAAATAAGCTTGCCCACAGTTGGGTCCTGCAGAATATGGAGAACTGGGTAGAACGCTTTCTTTTGGCTCATAACTATCCTAGAGTGAGAACCTGTAAGTTGCTAAGCAGAAAATAATTGGCTGCTTCTTGCCCGATAAATAAGTTCATTGTTTATGTATGAAAATGTGGACATTTTATTTTATTTATTTCCTAATATTATGATAAACAACATTTAAAAGAAAATGAGTGAAATATTTCCAATATTCATTTCAATATTCAGTATTACCTGCAACAATTTAGAAAGAAAGGAACTGCTTGTTTTATGATCTCTGCCAATAACTATATTATTCTTAACTAAGTTGTGTCATATGGTTTTTGTGAACAAATTTTAAACAAATAAAACAAACTTTATTTTAAAGTGAATGTGCGCAGCCAAAAATACTAGCTGCTTTACTTACCTATGTATTTGTTCTTTTGCAGCTGCAGCCTATCTTCTGGTCTCTCTTATTCCAAGCAATTCATTCCGACAAATGTTCGATCTACCCGCTCACTCCATATCCCTACTCGAGATCTTCCCCTTAGTCCAGATACTACAGTTGTTCTTCATCAAGTTTATAATGTGTTGCTTGGACTGCTCTCAAGAGCTAAGCTTTATGTTGATGCTGCTGTGCATGGAACTACAAAACTGGTACCCTACTTCAGTTTTATGACTTACTGCTTGATCTCCAAAACAGAAAAACTAATGTTTTCTACTTATTTCATGGATTTGTGGAACCTCTTTCAACCTAAACTTTCTGAGCCTGCTATTGCTACCAACCATAATAAGCAGGCCCTGCTCTCTTTCTGGTACAATGTCTGTGTTGACTGCCCTGAGAACGTGCGCCTTATTGTGCAGAATCCAGTGGTGACCAAGAACATCGCCTTCAATTACATCCTAGCAGATCATGATGACCAGGATGTGGTGCTTTTTAACCGTGGGATGCTACCTGCCTACTATGGCATTCTGCGGCTGTGCTGTGAGCAATCCCCCGCATTTACCAGACAGTTGGCTTCTCATCAAAATATCCAGTGGGCATTTAAGAATCTCACACCACATGCCAGCCAATATCCTGGGGTAAGTCAAATTCATACAGAGTGAAAGGCAGAAAGAGATTTTTCAGAGAACAGCATTAAAAACAGCAGCAGTTTATAGAAGGACCATTTTTAGGGGGTAGGTGATTGGAGTATTCACATGAATGAAATGTCAAAAAATAAAGCTGTATCTCTTTGCCAGATCCAAAGAAGTCAGTCAATAATAGTGAAAATATATTCGGCTCTAATTTAAGCTCAGAAAAGTATCAGAAGATGGGCTTAATGGAATTGCAACAGTGCTTTCATCCAGTTTACCAGCAGTTCTGTCATTGATGACAATTATGGTACAATTAATTTTGTGCCATAAGTTTTCTTTATTGCCCCACCATCTTAGTAGAATTGTCAGCTTTTGGGGAGTTCCTCTACAACCGAGATCACTGCCATTCTCCCTTCCTAATGCATAAGATATGAAAGCTGTGAAGGAGGCGAAATATATCTTGAGTTCAAGAGGCAAACAATTATTGGCTCTTTAATAGGAAGAATGATATAGAAATAAAATAGCTCTTTTATACTAAATATATAAGAAATCCTTATGATATATAAATATATACGACAGACAAGAGAAAGAGTTATGATATAAGAGAGGGGTGCTCAGATGGCTCAGCAGTTAAAAGATGCTGATCTCGTCAGCTGCAGAGTGACAGCCCGGGTTCCAGACCTGAGCTCTGCTCAATGGGCTGATCTCCGGTTATGTTGTGTCTGCGCCCCCCGAGGTGGGCCCCCTGCCAGAAAGTGACTAGGAAAGTGAGGGGGAAGGGCCATCAGGACTTACCTCTGGAGCACTGGCTTCTCTGGCTCAGCTCCGGGAGCCAGAGGCAGGCCAGGTGGAGGAGATAATGAGGCCTCCGTCCCCTGACTCTCCACCCCCCCCCCCCGGACACACCTCCAGACCCGGCTGATGGCAATCAGGCCTGGCTGGACACTAGGTTTCGTAGGCAGGAGAGGTGGGAAAACAGAAGCAGGGGTGGGGCAGGCCTAGGAAGTGCTGAGAGCCATAACCCACAGAGTATAAAAGCAGCCCTGGCTGCTCTTTTGCTCCGTGACGAGCAAAAATTGAGTTGAATTATTTGACTCGTGGAGAAGTGAGCTGAACTATTTGACTCGTGAAGAATTGAGCTGAACATTCGGCCTGGACTGCTGACTTCCTGGTTGCCTGGCAACCCCAAGATAAAAGGGAGACTTTGTCAGGCAGCTGCAGATTCCCTGCCAGGACTGATAGCAGCCGTGAACTCAATTAGTGGCTCGTTTAGCCAGCTCGCATGGCTGAGGCCGGGAGGGGACAAAACAGGTTACTTGCCCCAGCTCCTGCCCACCTAGCAGTTCAAGAGCATGCAAATGCAAGTAGATTAATAGGTACCACTTCAGTGGGAAGGTAACAGCATTCCATGCACCTTTGGCATACATCCATGCTGGCCTCATGACCACAGAAATTGTCTTTGGACAACACTGTCTCTCTTAGCCTAGAAACAGAGATGAGCATCATGCCCTAGAGTTGGACATGACTGACAAGGAAACCTTTACATATGATATATAAAATATATACTAAATCCAGTTTTTAGTAATAAACCAGCATAGAGTAAAATCTGGAATTAAGTAACCCCATTTAGTAGATTAAGAATAGAGTGGACCAGATTTTCACCCAGATGTGCCCATGAATTAATAAACAAGTCATGATATCCCCAAAGGAATTCAGATGAAGTAATTACATTTATGTTAATCATATTTTTATGTGATTTGTGCAAATGGTTATGTAACTAACATACTATCATATTTAATGAGTCTTCAGGAGCAATGGACATCTTCCCCGAACTGGTCCATTTAAGCGAGTTTGATCCATTTTTCTTTCAGTTTTAAACATAGTTCAAGTTGCAGAGCTGGAAAAGGAAGTATTCTAGAAAAAAGTAAAGCTTGAGAGCATGTGAAACCAAGATTTTTTTAAAAATGGCAGTACAATATGAATACTTTTGGTATACTGGTTGTCTTTTTAAAGCATTTACCTTATTATAAACAACAACTGGAATTTGGGTTTGTTTGTTTTTTCAATAAGCCTCATGATATTTCTTCTCTTTATTTAGGCAGTGGAAGAACTGTTTAATCTCATGCAACTCTTTGTAGCTCAGAGGCCTGATATGAGAGAGGAAGAACTGGAAGACATTAAGCAATTTAAAAAAACTACTATAAGCTGTTACCTTCGCTGCTTAGATGGACGGTCATGCTGGACTACTTTAATAAGGTATTTCATGTTTGGTGTGTTGATCTAGAATAAATGTTTAGAGTTTAAAGAGTGATTTTGGTGCTTTTCCATGCCTTTTATTCTTGCAGTATGCTTTGTTGTTGTTGTTGTTGAGTCACTAAGTCATGTCTGATTCTTCACAACCACATGAACCATAGCACACTGGGCTCCTGTGTCCTCTACTGTCTCCTGGAGTTTGCCCAAGTTCATATTCATTGCATTGATGACACTATCTAAGCATCTTATCTTCTGCCGTCCCCTTCTCCTTTTGCCTTCAATCTTTCCCAAAATAAAGGTTTTTTCCAATTAGTCCTCTCTTCTCATTAGGTGGCCAAAGAATTTTAACTTCAGTATCTGTCCTTCCAAAGAACACTCAGGGTTGATTTCTTTTAGGATTGTCTGATATGATCTCCTTTCAGTCCAAGGAACAAGTCTTGTCTAGCATCACAATTTGAAAGCATCAGTTCTTTGGCACTCAGCCTTCCTTTTGGTCCAACTCTCACAGCAATATATTACTACTAGGAAAACCATAGCTTTGTCTATACAGACCTTTGTTGGCAAGGTGATATCTCTACTTTTTAATATACTGCACGAATCATGTATTTAATATACTGCACGAATATACATTTAATATACTGCACAAATCATGTATACTGCACGAATCAAGAGGGCCGTGAAAATATTTGCAGATCCCTCGCATCCTGGACATAAACTGTTTTAACTCCTACCCTCAAACGACGCTATAGAGCACTGCACACCAGAACAATTAGACACAAGAACAGTTTTTCCGAAGGCCATCACTCTGCTAAACAAATAATTCCCTCAACACTGTCAGACTATTTACTGAATCTGCACTACTATTAATCGTTTCATAGTTCCCATCACCAATCTCTTTCCATTTATGACTGTATGACTATAACTTGTTGCTGGCAATCCTTATGATTTATATTGATATATTGACCATCAATTGTGTTGTAAATGTTGTACCTTGATGAAGGTATCTTTTCTTTTATGTACACTGAGAGCATATGCACCAAGACAAATTCCTTGTGTGTCCAATCACACTTGGCCAATAAAATTCTATTCTATTCTATTCTATTCTATTCTACTGTTTAGGTGTGTTATAGCTTTCCTCCCAAGGAACAAATGTCTTAATTTCATGACTGCAGTCACTGTTGGCAGTGATCTTGGAGCCCAAGAAAATAAAATCTGTCACTGCTTCCACTTTTTCCTGTTCTATTTGCCAGTAACATATTGGACACTTTCTGATCTACAGGGCTCATCTTAGCCTTTTGATACTGTCCATGGGGTTTTCTTAGCAAGGATACTGGAGTGGGTTGCCATTTGTTTCTCCAGTGGATCACATTTTGTCAGAACTCTCCACTGTGACCTATTATCTTGGGTGCCCTGCACAATGTAGCTCATAGCTTCAAGGAACTGAGCAAGCCTCCTCACCATGACATGGCAGTGATCCATGAAGGGATGAAATATGTCACATCTATAGAAAAAAATGTAAATTGTTGGGGACAAAAGTTATTATAATGTCTGCTGCTGTTAAATAGTTACTAAAATGGGGTATTCTTGAGATTCCTGTATGAAGTTTGTAATTCGGAAAGGAAATTTAGCAGCATCTGTATCTCTTGCCAGAGGACTTAGTAATGCCTTTGTCATATTAGATGCATCAATCCCATTTCTTTAATTATTTGTATTGTCCAGTAAATTTTGTTTGTCACCCACTTCTGTGTTTAGCTTTCTAAGTGGCAATAGTAGCTCAGGCCTTCCCACCTCCAAGTGAACATTGCAGAGATCTCACCGAAATATACAGAATTGTGTTCTTTTGTGGACATGCCCTTTCTTTTTTTTCTTTTTTTCTTTTTTTTTTTTGTTTACATTTATATCCCGCCCTTCTCCGAAGACTCAGGGCGGCTTACAGTGTATAAGGCAATAGTCTCATTCTATTTGTATATTTTTACAAAGTCAACTTATTGCCCCCCCAGCAATCTGGTCCTCATTTTACCTACCTTATAAAGGATGGAAGGCTGAGTCAACCTTGGGCCGGGCTCGAACCTGCAGTAATTGCAGGCTCTGTGTTCTAATAACAGGCTTCTTAACGGCCTGAGCTATTCCATTATGTTTTCTTAGTAAAGATAAAAAAAGGTATAACGATAGTATAAGATCAGATTTGGAAATCCAAACAGTATTTTAATGATTTGCATTCTGTTTAGGATGCAACCACTGTGCCCATATTAAGACAGATTTTAACCTTACAATTATTTTTTCTTTACTGTTTTGCTCCAAGTGCCTTCCGAATATTATTAGAAACTGACGAGGATCGGCTTCTTGTCATATTTAACAGAGGCTTAATTCTGATGACTGAGGTAGGAGTATTATTGTTATTTTTTTAGCCTTTTGGTGGGTGGGATATTGCAAAATAAGGTAAATTAGGATATCTTGTTTGTGGAATTCTATCTTTATATGTTAGTAATATGCTATATTATTTAATATATATATATATATATATTTGGCAGTCCTTCAATACACTGCACATGATGTACCATGAAGCCACAGCTTGCCATGTAACTGGAGATCTGGTTGAGCTTCTGTCCATATTTCTTTCCGTCCTCAAATCCACTCGGCCATATCTGCAAAGAAAAGGTTTGGATATTATTTATTAAATGTAAATTTTATTTTTAAAAATAAAACAGATGAGAACCAAAGTATAATTGTTGCAACTGTTTATATGGTAAGTGGTAAACTATATTAATTTGATTGTATATTTTCAGATGTGAAACAAGCCCTTATCCAATGGCAGGAGCGGATAGAATTTGCCCATAAACTTTTAACTTTGCTAAATTCCTACAGTCCTCCGGAACTTAGAAATGCTTGTATAGGTAAAGTATATTAAACCTAATGCACTTTCTTTGATCTCAGATTACCCAACAATCACATTAAAGATAAAATAGACACTTTTCCATTTCTGTTGTAATTGTGGTCAGTAGAGTTAAAGAATAAGGCTTGAATGATTGATTGATTGATTGATTGATTATGTGCCATCAAGTCATTCTCAACATTGAAACTTTCCTTTTTTTATGGTAATTTTATTTACAATTACAATTATAATAAAAAAATGAATACAAACTAAAATAATAAAAGAGAAAATAGATTCCATCCATCTAAGGTTAGTTATCCTCTTATTCTCTTTCTTTCTACTTTCCTAGTGTCTGTTTTTTTCTTCCCAGCATTACTTACACTCACAGCTATGTTACTTCTCAAGAATAATAGTGAATTCATGCACAGGCCCATGTAGTTTTTTTTCAATAAGATGGAAGTTGTTTTGCCATCCACATGCTACCTTTAATTTCACAGTTTAGTTTACAGGCCTGGTAGTTCTGGTGGTCTTCCATTCACGTACTAATGTCTGGCCAAGTTTGGTTAAGAACTGCAGTACTTGGCATTTGTCTAAAATGAAGTTAGTTAACTCTGTGTTCAATCAGTAGCAACATTCCTTGGTAAACTGTGACTAGAAATATAAATTGGATAACAAAGGTAGTGATTAACAATTTGCCCTACTCACAGGAATAGCTGAAGGCACAAGGCAGGTGTTGAACCAGATGTTCTGATTAATCATGAAATGGTCTCTAAGTTGCCATTTACCGATTCATTTGCAGTTACTAAAGCCTATTTATTATCAACACAACTAATAATTTGAGAAAATTAACAAGGAATCCTTCTGAGCCTGAATCCTTCTAATTCAATACAAGATGCAATGAATAAAGCTTAAGATTTATAGACTGATTATACAATAAAGCAAACGACATAGAATGCTATTATTGATTGCAGTATTTTATTTTTGCAAATTGCTATAAAACACTTAAAGTAAGTGTTTTAAAGATCAGGTTGGCCGAATAACATTTCTATAAATCATGAACATGATTTTAATATCATACCTAAATGATAGCAAATAATTACAGTCTGATTGTGTTTATGTTTTTCCTAGTTTGAATTTATACTAATGTTTATGCAAAGTTTATTAGAGTCTAGATTTCTTTTTAAGAGTATAATCCTGCTGCCATGAAGCACCACATAAATCCAATATATAAACAAATAAATATGAGTCTTTTTTTTTCTTTTCTTTTGCAGATGTCCTCAAGGAACTGGTGCTGTTAAGCCCTCATGATTTTCTGCACACTTTAGTTCCTTTTCTCCAGCACAACCATTGCACATACCATCATAGCAATATACCAAGTATGTATATTCAGATGACAAGGTTATTTATACTTTAAATAGAAATAGTAATTTACAATATAATAAAATTGTTTTGAGATTTACTTTGAGGCAGGAAGTCGTTTGAGAGGTGAGATGGGAAATTCAATGAACTGCAAATAATATGACCAATCTAATTAACCGGAGGCATTCAACTATTGACAAATGTTCTAAACTTATTACTCTTAGATTGCTCTTGAGAATTGAGAAAGTACTCTTCTCAATGAGAAAAATATATTTTAGGCAGCCTAGAGCAGGGATGTCAAACTTGCTGCCCGCAGGCCAGATGTGTCACGTGCTGGCCATGCCCACGCCCGGTTTAGCAAAGGGGAGGAGTCATGATACATCACGTGGTGCCACCATGATGATACAAGTTTGACACTTCTAGCCCAGAGTGAATTGCATATTATCAAGGCATTGTTTCTGGATGACAAAATTAACATTCTATCTAAATAAATAAATAGAGAGAGGGAGAAAGTCCCCTGATACACAGGTAGTCATCCCTTCTTTTTCCTAAACAGTTGAGATTCGAAGGCAAGCTCAAATAATGGTGGAAAGCCAATGGGGAAGCCAGCAGGAGGTCAGAATTTGCGATCACATGCAGCCCTTGCTTAATGATGACAACTCATGCTGGTGCTATGTGGGATGGTCACATGACATCATGCTTTTACAATTGCACCGCTTAGCAATGGAATTTCTGGTCCAAATTGCCATTATAAACTGAGAACTACCTGTATTTTTTTCTATTTTTAGTGGAAAGGGGAATAGGGGCTGGAACTCAGCAAGATAATATGTAGCGTTGCCTTGGGATGAAATGAGTTTTAATTGATGTTGTTTATGCGGATGGGGTTTTTTCCTGTTTTTATTGTCTTGTGAACTAGCCAGGGTTAGGGTTAGGGTTACAATATGAAAAGCTCTATCAGACTTTTTAAAATGAATAAATAAAAATAAATAACCACTTAATCTGGAGCTTACTTTAGAATGGTCTAGGTGTGTGTCGTTCAGAAAGATAAGATAATCTCCATTAGAAAGTTGGAGAGAGAAAAAAGTTTGAAAAGGTAAAAAACAAAAAAGGATTGAAGGTAATCTCATAACTATGAAGGAAGGATCTAAATTATATACATTAACAAGACACCGGCCACTACAGTTACCCTTTCCTAAGCATGTAGGATTGTTTAGCGTAGCATAGTCTGGACTGGGAGGCCCTCATGCCCTTATAACCTCTCATTTAGACTATCATAACAAACACTATACGGGGTTGCCCCTGAAAAGCGTTTAGAAACTTCAACTGGTGCAGAATGCAACTGCGCGGGTAATAAAGAGTATTGTTTTACTCCTTATTCTAAGCTAGCTAGAGAACTTAATAATAAAATTTCTGGGTGTGAATCATTGTCTGTGCTATAAAAACAATATAAGAAAAAGAAGAAAAAGACGTGAAAGCCTGTAGGTTAAATTTGTACTTGTGTGTCAGGCACAATACAATATTACTTTTTACAAATATTTTACAAGAAGAGTTCTTCACTCCTCTGAAAACAAAAAATACCTTATCCCACCAGACTTGAAATCCTAGGCTTAGAAAACTTAGAACTTCATCGCCTTCGACAAGACCTAAGTTTAACTCATAGAATCATCTACTGTAATGTCCTTCCTGTTAAAGACTACTTCAGCTTTAATTGCAATAATACAAGAGCAACCAATAGATTTAAACTTAATGTTAACTGCTTTAGTCTAGATTGCAGAAAAGATGACTTCTGTAACAGAATCATCAGTGCTTGGAACACTTTACTTGACTCTGCGGTCTCTTCCCATAATCCCAAAAGCTTTAACCCAGAGGTTCCCAATCTTTTTCGGTTTGCGGCTCCCATAACACTTCGGATTTTTTCCGCGGCTCCCTTAATAGGTACATCCGATTTTTTTTTTAATTTTTGTCTTTTTTTCTGAATTTTTTTCTGAAAGCTGAAATCTTTTCTGTTAACTTTAAAATGTGCATATTGCCTCCTTGTAAAGAGAGATTCAACACATTCAACTTTTCAAAGATATCACATAGGTATGTGAGTTTAATCAAAAAGTCTGTTTCTACAAAGTGTTTGGCATACTCATGTTTTGCTGATGGGCCGTCTCCTTTGATGGGGCGGCCTCTGTGGAACTTTCCCAGGCGTGGGGTCCCTGCTTGGTCTCGGAGTTTGGCCTCGCGATCCCCTTGTTCCTCGGGTCTCCGCCTTGTGGAGGAGGTGGCTGTTCTCGCCTCCAGCCTGGCTCACCTGGGAGGAACTAGCAGGGTGGTTTTGCTATTTTCTGCGCAGCCCTCTTTCCCGATGCCGTCGGCGTGGTGGCGCGGCCGTGTTGGGCAGCGTGTCGGGTGGTCTGGGAGGCCAGTGGCGTCGCGGGCAGACTGGAGGGAGGTGCGCGTTGCCGTCAGGCGGCGGGTCTGGGCGGGCGCTGTGGTTCAGGCGGCGGGCGGGCGGGCTCGCGCTTCTCCTTTGGTCCGTCGTCGGCGTCTGCCGTCTTCCTGCCTGCTGTGGCCTGCCCGCGGGTGTGTGGGTGCGGCTGCGCGGGGTCCCTTGGCTTTTGAGTTGTCGAGTTGCGGTGTGCGAGTCCCGGTCGCTGCGGCCGTGTCCGGCTTTGTGCGTCTGGGATCTCGCGGCACGCGTGAGCGGACGCTGCTTCTTCGCGGCTCCCTTGTGGCGGTGGCGCGGCTCCCTGGGGAGCCGCGGCTCACAGTTGGGAATCACTGCTTTAACCAAAACTTTCTAATATTGACCTCACCCCATTCCTAAGAGGACCATAAGGGCATGCATAAGAGCACAAACGTGCCTGCGTTTCTGTCCTATTGTTTTCCTTTTCTTCTTCATATATATATAAACTTATGTTTATATACTATATAATCTTTTGTATGATACTTATATATATTGTGACAAAATAAATAAATAAATACTTCAAAGCTTTAAAAAGGAAAGGAATAACTATTGTTTGATTCTGGGCTGCCTCAGGTTCCATGACGTAGCAGAGTTCATCCTCGAGTAAAAAGCTGGAAGCTGTCTTTTATCTTCTCCTGCCTTTTGCTATATGACTCTCAGTCATGCCTTATTCAGAATAAATGTTGATTGTTTCAACCTGTCTGATATGGAAGAGATTCCTCTTATAGCAGTGGCAATTACATTTCTTGTAGAGTAGCTGTATTAGCAGCAGCCAAACGCAAAATTAGACCATAAAGTTAATTGTTTTATGGAAGTTTTTCAGAAAAGATGGGATAACCATTTGTCTGAAATGTATAAGGTTTCCTGCCTAAACGGGAGGGGGGGGGTTGGACCCTTCCAACTCTGTTATTCTATTCTAGTTGATGTTATATTACTTTAAATAAAATAACAGTGGTTAGTTGGTTTTGTAAGGAAAAAAACGTAATGGGTAAACTATATATCTAATTGCTTTTTAAACTTCAGGTTTACTATTTATTCCCGTCTACATTTTCTCTTATTTTATCTACCTAAAGAACAAATATTTTTTTAAATATTATGATTAAAATTATTATTTTTAGGGGGCAGAGAATCAGGATGGCTACTCCTTGTAGAAAGGAATTGTATACATTTTGTTAATGCCTCTCCTTTTTTCCTTTCCACTACAGTGTCTCTTGGTCCTTATTTCCCATGCGGTGAAAATCTGAAGTTGATAGGAGGCAAAAGTAATATCCGCCCACCTCGCCTGAACTTAACATGTGCCTTTTGCCTACGATGGTAGAAGCTAACAAGGTATTTATTTATTTAATTTATTTATCAAATTTATTTGCCATCCATTTTGACGAAGACACTCTGAGTTACAAATATTTAATTAAAATCACCACAAAACATTAAAAAAATAAGAAAGGATCTTGAATTTAAAATTCAATTAAAACAAAACATCTATCAGGAAAGTAAATGTTTCCTTTATGTAACATTTGATTAATCAAGGTATGCCTTGATTGATGAGTCTTAAGAATAATTGTCATCTAGTTGTTGGTGAAGAGAACTGTACTGCTGAATGTATTTGGTTTAATTAATTATATTCATTGGCCTAATTTATCACAAATGTAGCAGAATTCCAATGGCAGTTTTATTATAGAAGTTTTCATAAGAGAGAAAGAAGAAAAATGTATCTACTTGTCACTCACATCTCTGATCACAAAAAATCCCTACAAATACTTTGGGTCCCAGATATATTCAGTCTTTAAGTGAGAGTGGCAAATAAGAAAATAGTGATTCTTTTTAACATATTAGGTTTCCTACACATTTATGTAAGTCTTAATAATCCCTAAAATTCCCAAATTCTGTAGCAAATAATTTCTGAACCAAGTTGTGTAGTTTTTTAGCAAGAATTTATCATAATCCTTTGAAAATAATTCATTTTTCACATTTAGATATTATACTTTTCATGTTTTTATTTTATAAACTGAACTTTCCTTAAATCTTCAGGGTAAAGATGAGGTTTATGACCGTATGCTACTAGATTACTTTTTTTCATACCATCAGTTCATCCATCTCTTATGCCGAGTTGCCATCAACTGTGAGAAATTCACAGAAACCTTAGTGAAAATGAGTAAGTATGAATTTGTAGCATGTCTAAAAGATTATTTAACAAGCACATTAGTTCAGAGTTCCTCAAACATTTTCGGCTTTGGGGACCAGTGAGGGAAGGGGGTAGTTCTGTGTGAGCATTTGGTACTTGCACATGCACAGCTCCATTTGTGCAAGCAACATGCATGTACACCTGCTGCTCACTTAAATGGAACACGTGCACTTCAGCCGTTTCTATGGCCCGGTTGCAAACCTCTCACAGCCCGCTAGTGGGCCGTGGCCCCCTGCATTAATTGACAAGGCCTGTTCTTTAGAGCATAGGCCAGTGCTTAGCAAGCTTTGTGTCTATGGAAGAGTAAATATTCATTAATATAATCTTCAATGAATTGAAAAATTAAGCACTTAATTTTTCAATTCATTGAAGATTATATTAATGAATATTTTCTCTTTCATAAAAATTACATGAAGAATTGCTTTATTCAGTTTTCCAACTGATTTGCTAAAATAGCAAGTTGGGATTAAATGAATTAGCATATATCTTTTTAGTAGAAGCCTATGTGTAAATTCAAAGATGTAGAATTTTATTTAAATTGCTATCTAACTGTAGAATAAACTAGAAAGACAGGGTAATTATTTACACATTTATCCAAGAGTAAAACATTAACAATATAAACAGTGAGTTTGAGTAAATATATGCAGGATTTTTATATTTAAATTATTTCTACTAAACACAACATGATTTTTGATTGGAAATTGGAACAGGGTCATTTGGGTAGTGACTATAGATTTGTTTTATTTTTCAGTTAAACTGTAGTTTGTGCCTTTTAAAATCAATTATTTATTTATTTAACTTGCAACTCCCATTGCAGTTTGTATTGCTCATGATACCTAGTTTCCTTCGTAACTGTTAAGAGTTAAACAACTGTATTTCTGGCATATCTATATCTTTATAATCTTAAGAATTTAATTGCATTTTTATTTTTAAAATGTAGGTGTTCTTGTTGCATATGAAGGCTTACCTCTTCATCTAGCTTTGTTTCCCAAACTTTGGACTGAGCTTTGTCAAAGTCAGGTAAAATTAATTTATCTCTGAAAGGGATGTTTTTATTTGAAAAGTAAAGGTGTGTGTTTGATCATCATTTAATGACAAACGATGAATGGAGAAAATCCTATCTTCAATTTATGACATTCTCATGCAGGCTTTCTCTTGCTGCAGACTTAGACTTTTTTCTAAAAGTTGTTGAAATTCTAATAACTCCAAATATAATAGTTTATTGTGAGCAGAAGTTGATTTTAATTAATTTATTATTTTATTAATAAAAGACAGGCTGAAAGATATTGTGGAATTGTTACAGACTGGTGCGCTTAGAAAATTCATTTCCAATGAATGAGTTATGCGTAACATTTCTCTGTGACGAACTGAAATCACATCCACAATGGATATGTGGAATACTAGTTCTGAAGCTCTGATCTTCTTTCTCTTTTCAGTCTTCTATGTCAAAGAATTGCATCAAGCTCCTGTGTGAAGATCCTGTGTTTGCAGAGTATATTAAATGCATCCTAATGGATGAGAGGACATTTCTTAACAACAACATTGTTTACACTTTCTTAACTCATTTCCTTCTCAAGGTATGAAAAATAGTTATGCCTATGTCAGAGCTTCAATATAGATCAGTTTTCCACAGACACTTACTCTTGTTCTTTCAAATTCCACTTCCTTAGTTCGGTTTACAGTAGGAAATAGCACTATGATGAGATTATTTCACCGAATTGCAAATTAAGTTTCAGAATCCCTTATTTTACAGGTACAAGGACAAGTGTTTTCAGAAGCAAATTGTGCTGGAATAATCAATAATCTGATTACAAATTTGATCAACCAGTATCAGAATCTGGAATCAGAATTTGCCAATCAGCGAGTTGAAATTTTTAAAGCAAGTTCCACTTTAAATGGGGTAAATAAACTTTATTTTCTCTTCAAATATTGTATTGATTTATGTAAAACATTTTTCTTTCTATTTCTCAGATGAAAATGTTCAAAATGACAATCCTATAGTCACAGGCATGCATGCATGCATGCATACATACATACATACATACATACATACATACATACATACATACATGAAACAAACAAAATATAATTACTTACCAAACACATCTAAATTATATTAAAGTAACCCCCCCCCCCTCTCTCTCTCTGTCTCCCCCACCCCATAATACACACACTTAAAATTAATTAATTTGTGTGTGTGTGTGTGTATACACACACACACACAATTAATTTAGGGCATGTCTAATTTTTCAACTTTCAATTTCCAAATATTAGGGGTGCTCAAAAGTTAATTGTTACAGTAGTTCTTAGCTTCTGGATAGAACACCCATGCCCAGAGAAATTCAAAACACAATTTAAAAGTAGGTGCCTGTGTGGTCCAAGAACAGGTTGCATCCTGAATTATGATGATTATTATTTATTGTACAGTCAGCCAGATGTTTGAACTATATTTGGCATAAAAAAATAACACAAAAACATCATATCAGGCAGCCCAAACTAAAATGATCCAATAAACAACAACATCAAGAAAGCAAAACAGGCTTAAATAATAAACATCAATTCCAGGACAGATGTGCAAAGCTTTCTGGAACTGTAGGAGAGAGGATGCAATCCTTATCTCTGTGTGAGATACTGTTCTAGAAGGTGAGGGAAAATGAAAATGATAAAAGGTGACGGTGTTTTAATAGAAGGGAAACTAGGCATTTTGAAAAGAGTGGAGAGAATAAAATGGAAACTTAGTTCTAATGCTATTTTTTTTGTTAACAGTTAAACCTGCATTTATCAATAATACAGCATATACATACATATTATCCATTTTCTTCTTTTAATAGATATATCCATGTTACTTTGTGTTTTGTTTTTTTTAACCTCATTATAATCCTTTTATTTAACAAAAATACATATTTTCAAAAAAAATTAGTATCTTTGAATGAACAGATAATCATTGAGGTTATATATTATTGTTCAATATATTAGTAAAATGATATTCCATTATATTGTTGTATTATATTTTACCCATTATAATTATAATCAATTAATTACTTATAGTAAAAGATGCTGTCAACTTTTTCTCCCATCTGAGCATAATACAATAAAACTACCTAAACATTGTTAGAATTACAGCTGTGACCATTGTTAATACTTTCCACTTGCCTCCCTCTTGATTTAAGCTATAAATACAGGATACAGGCTAGAATTTTAAACTGACATGTAAAAAGGAGTCAGAATTTTCTTCTGCAGGAATATGCAATTTCTTTGGTTACTATTTATATAATCTCTGCATACACAGAGAGAGCAAATTAATTTATGAAACATAATTTCATTAAATATATTGACTTAAATTTTCTTTTATAGGACCTTCGAGCTCTCACTTTACTGCTTTCTGTGCACACCCCCAAACAGTTGAATCCTGCCCTAATACCTACTTTGCAAGAGCTACTAAACAAATGCAAAACTTGTCAACAACAAAAAAGCTCATTGCAGGAACAAGAAGCCAAAGAACGAAAAACTAAAGGTTTGTTTTGTTTATTTATTAATCAAATGTATAGCACATCCATCTCACCATCCAAGTGACTGATGGCAGTCAGTTTACAAGTAAAAAAAATTGTTTTGGGGATCCTATTTAACTTTTCCTTGCTGAATCATGTCTGAAAGTATCTACTGATTGTTCTGAGAACTATTCAGCTGGAAATATTCTGGGATACCCCCCAATTCAACTGACAAAGTAAAATCAGCAGAGTCTTGCACAGCGTGAAAACTAAATATTTCTCTGCTTGTTGACAGGAACCCAGTTTATCATGTACGTTGAATAACAAGATGGTGATAATCATCTTAAAGTCTGAATATATATAAAATAACTCTAGCACTGATTAGTTAATTAAACAGATATCTTATTGACAAATGATTATTAACAAAATTTGGGTTGAAATAACTCAGGAATTTTTCTTACATCAAGCAGCTGGGAAGCATTTCACTTAGACCCAGAATTTCTTTTCATCAGCAAGAATGTTTCCTAAGCAGTGCTCCAACTAGCTAGCAGGAAGGAGAAATTAGGTTGAAGCTCTCAAACATTTCAAAGCACCTTTGGGAAGAGAGGAGGAAAGATAAATATATAAAAAGAATGTAATATTTTTGTTCTGCCAGTAAAAATAATTCACTATGACAATTGATATCTGTATTATTTCATCAATATTTATTTTAACTGTACAGATGATGAGGGAGCCACTCCAGTAAAAAGAAGACGGGTTAGCAGTGATGAGGAGCATACAGTAGACAGTTGCATCAGTGATTTGAAAAATGAACCTAGGGAAGCCTTGACTCCAACCAGCACCTCAGATAATGAGACAAGAGACTCTTCCATCATTGACCCAGGCACCGAACAGGACCTGCCTTCCCCTGAAAATAATTCTATTAAGGAGTACCGTATGGAAGTTCCCTCTTCATTTTCTGAAGATATGATGCTAGCTACTCATTCACACCATGGGGAGGAGCAGCTGGGCAGTGGGAGGTTTGAAGAATGTAAAGATCTGAAAGAGCCGTCAAGCTCCAAGGATTCTCACATTATTGAGGATGATACAGAGTTCCCCTCCACCTCTATTTCTGCTGTTCTTTCTGACCTCACAGATTTGAAGAACTCTGAAAGTCAAGCTTCCCAGGACCCTGAGTCTGGCTTATCACTTAGTTGCAGCCATTCCAGAGGACTATTGAGTCACATGCAGCAGCAGCATCAAGACATTTTAGACATCCTTTGCAGGACCATTGAATCAACAATTCATGTGGTTACAAGGATATCTGGCAAAGGAAACCCAGCTGCTTCTTGACAGTAGAGGAGCATGTGCTTTTAAAGTTTTTTTTTTCTCCCTTTTAAAAATGCTGTTTGTATAAGTTCTGCTTATTTCTGTTTTGTGCTTCAGTTTGTCCAGTGCTTTCTGCTTGAATGGCAAGATGAAATTTATATGCTTAATTGGTCAGGCAGAACTTCAAATTAAAAAAATTATTTTGCATCTACCGTATGTTTTCTTAAAGGGCAATCAAATAATGAATATGTTTATGTAATTCAAAGTTCACTGTGGTGGCTTTCATTTAATATGCCTGTCTGGGAGAGCAGGGACTCTTTGCCCTGTATGACGTAATTGAAATTTAACTGCATTTTTACGGTGTATAATATGGTGTCCTCTGTGCCAGTTTTGTACCTTACAAAAGAGGCAGTTTGCCTCCAATTGCTGTGGTTCTTATTATCAAAATTAAGTTTACTTGTATACTAAACAACCACAAAAAATTGATTCTATAAAGAATCTTCTTTAACTGTGGCCTGACGGTATACACACATACAAATACACACACACACACACACACACACATATATATATATATATATATATATATATATATATATATATATATATATATATATATATATATATATATATATATATATATATATATATATATATATATATAATATTAGTGCTTTATTTAACAGAATACCTGTGATGAAAATAAAGCACATTTGATGTAAAATTAATTGTTTTATTTTTATTGACATGACCAATTGCTATTCTGTGCACTTCATTAAACTGATTGTGATGACTTTTCATTTGTTTTTATATATGTTGCCTCTGTAGTCCATTATTTCCTTGCCAGAAATAGGAGCTCAGAGAGATGTATGTACGCTTCCCAGCTGCTCTCTTCCTTGACATCCATGGACTGTTGAAGAATGGACAGGGCTATTTAGAATACTCTATACTTATCTATATATCCCTATGAAGTCCCTAGTGAAGTCAGTACTCCTCTGAGTCTCACATGTGGTTATATATTTTACATTTTGGATACTTCTTTTGTCTGTAACTATTTTTTAATAAAGCAATGAATACATCTGAGTGAATGTCAGAGGATGTATCATGCATTCAGAAGAAAAAAATGGAAATTAATAAAGGATTACAAATACACATTTTACAGGAGTTGCATTGTATGTCATACAACTACATGACAACTTCAAAATGAAAATTAAATATCAGATTATGATAATACTAAAAGTAGTAGCAGTATATTTAAAATAGGGTTTTCATCCCTATATTGAACAAATGCAGATAGATTCTGAAGGGGGCTATATAATGTATGTCAGTTCAGTTCACTATACTAGTGGTTAATATGTGCATACCTAAAAGTAAGCATAATTCTATTATTTAAAAGGTATCCAGATTTGAAGCCAAGAAAATCTTCAGTGAAGATGTAAAAGAGACCAGAAGGAGTGAAATTAGAAGAGGTGCTTTAGCAGCATATACCAAAAGTGTTTGAAGAGTTCTTGAATACTTTAAAAAATATTTGGATATTTATAAATCAAGAGAAAATAGTTATATCTTTTTTTTCTTACCAGAGGAATGGATAAAACGGTAAATAGAGTGCATGAGAGGTTAATGTGCATTTTTAATAAGATTTGTTTAATGCTCTGAATTATTAAAAAAATCTACAGATTCTTTATATAATATGTACAATTTTTTTTCTTGTTTTCAACTTCAGGCAGCCAATCCTTTTTTCAAGTTGTTAACTATGCTTATGGAATTTGCTGGTGGACCTCCAGGAATGCCACCATTTGCATCATATATTCTCCAAAGGATATGGGAGGTAAAGGATGCCTATATTAAATACACTCAAAGATTTGTTGTATCTCTATAATATTGAGAGAAAATAACCAGCATAACGTCTATGCTGTAAAGATTAAATTTTTACACTCCTAGACTATGGAAATAAGAGTTATTGTCTGACAGAGAATAGTACCTTTGGCAGCCTTTTTGCCAAAGTTAGTAAATAAAACTAGTAAAACAGAACTCCCAACCTTTCTGGATCCACAGACCAGTGGCGGGACGATAGTATTGTGCATGTTCTCCTTCCATTTTGTGGCCCAGTTTCCTACCGGTCCGCACACTGAGGGTTGGAGACCCCTGTAGTAAAAGATTCAGCCTGCCTGTTTACTAGCTGAGTGTTTGATATAGATTGCTAGCTAATAGTCTTGTTTTTGTTTATGTTTCATGATGTTTGTCCATTTTTCCAATATTTGTAGGTGATTGAGTACAACCCATCTCAATGTCTAGATTGGCTAGCAGTGCAGACACCACGAAATAAGCTTGCCCACAGTTGGGTCCTGCAGAATATGGAGAACTGGGTAGAACGCTTTCTTTTGGCTCATAACTATCCTAGAGTGAGAACCTGTAAGTTGCTAAGCAGAAAATAATTGGCTGCTTCTTGCTGCCCGATAAATAAGTTCATTGTTTATGTATGAAAATGTGGACATTTTATTTTATTTATTTCCTAATATTATGATAAACAACATTTAAAAGAAAATGAGTGAAATATTTCCAAATATTCATTTCAATATTCAGTATTACCTGCAACAATTTAGAAAGAAAGGAACTGCTTGTTTTTATGATCTCTCTGCCAATAACTATATTATTCTTAACTAAGTTGTGTCATATGGTTTTTGTGAACAAATTTTAAACAAATAAAACAAACTTTATTTTAAAGTGAATGTGCGCAGCCAAAAATACTAGCTGCTTTACTTACCTATGTATTTGTTCTTTTGCAGCTGCAGCCTATCTTCTGGTCTCTCTTATTCCAAGCAATTCATTCCGACAAATGTTCCGATCTACCCGCTCACTCCATATCCCTACTCGAGATCTTCCCCTTAGTCCAGATACTACAGTTGTTCTTCATCAAGTTTATAATGTGTTGCTTGGACTGCTCTCAAGAGCTAAGCTTTATGTTGATGCTGCTGTGCATGGAACTACAAAACTGGTACCCTACTTCAGTTTTATGACTTACTGCTTGATCTCCAAAACAGAAAAACTAATGTTTTCTACTTATTTCATGGATTTGTGGAACCTCTTTCAACCTAAACTTTCTGAGCCTGCTATTGCTACCAACCATAATAAGCAGGCCCTGCTCTCTTTCTGGTACAATGTCTGTGTTGACTGCCCTGAGAACGTGCGCCTTATTGTGCAGAATCCAGTGGTGACCAAGAACATCGCCTTCAATTACATCCTAGCAGATCATGATGACCAGGATGTGGTGCTTTTTAACCGTGGGATGCTACCTGCCTACTATGGCATTCTGCGGCTGTGCTGTGAGCAATCCCCCGCATTTACCAGACAGTTGGCTTCTCATCAAAATATCCAGTGGGCATTTAAGAATCTCACACCACATGCCAGCCAATATCCTGGGGTAAGTCAAATTCATACAGAGTGAAAGGCAGAAAGAGATTTTTCAGAGAACAGCATTAAAAACAGCAGCAGTTTATAGAAGGACCATTTTTAGGGGGTAGGTGATTGGAGTATTCACATGAATGAAATGTCAAAAAATAAAGCTGTATCTCTTTGCCAGATCCAAAGAAGTCAGTCAATAATAGTGAAAATATATTCGGCTCTAATTTAAGCTCAGAAAAGTATCAGAAGATGGGCTTAATGGAATTGCAACAGTGCTTTCATCCAGTTTACCAGCAGTTCTGTCATTGATGACAATTATGGTACAATTAATTTTGTGCCATAAGTTTTCTTTATTGCCCCACCATCTTAGTAGAATTGTCAGCTTTTGGGGAGTTCCTCTACAACCGAGATCACTGCCATTCTCCCTTCCTAATGCATAAGATATGAAAGCTGTGAAGGAGGCGAAATATATCTTGAGTTCAAGAGGCAAACAATTATTGGCTCTTTAATAGGAAGAATGATATAGAAATAAAATAGCTCTTTTATACTAAATATATAAGAAATCCTTATGATATATAAATATATACGACAGACAAGAGAAAGAGTTATGATATAAGAGAGGGGTGCTCAGATGGCTCAGCAGTTAAAAGATGCTGATCTCGTCAGCTGCAGAGTGACAGCCCGGATTCCAGACCTGAGCTCTGCTCAATGGGCTGATCTCCGGTTATGTTGTGTCTGCGCCCCCCGAGGTGGGCCCCCTGCCAGAAAGTGACTAGGAAAGTGAGGGGGAAGGGCCATCAGGACTTACCTCTGGAGCACTGGCTTCTCTGGCTCAGCTCCGGGAGCCAGAGGCAGGCCAGGTGGAGGAGATAACGAGGCCTCCGTCCCCTGACTCTCCCCCCCCCCCGGACACACCTCCAGACCCGGCTGATGGCAATCAGGCCTGGCTGGACACTAGGTTTCGTAGGCAGGAGAGGTGGGAAAACAGAAGCAGGGGTGGGGCAGGCCTAGGAAGTGCTGAGTTATGGAGCCATAACCCACAGAGTATAAAAGCAGCCCTGGCTGCTCTTTTGCTCCGTGACGAGCAAAAATTGAGTTGAATTATTTGACTCGTGGAGAAGTGAGCTGAACTATTTGACTCGTGAAGAATTGAGCTGAACATTCGGCCTGGACTGCTGACTTCCTGGTTGCCTGGCAACCCCAAGATAAAAGGGAGACTTTGTCAGGCAGCTGCAGATTCCCTGCCAGGACTGATAGCAGCCGTGAACTCAATTAGTGGCTCGTTTAGCCAGCTCGCATGGCTGAGGCCGGGAGGGGACAAAACAGGTTACTTGCCCCAGCTCCTGCCCACCTAGCAGTTCAAGAGCATGCAAATGCAAGTAGATTAATAGGTACCACTTCAGTGGGAAGGTAACAGCATTCCATGCACCTTTGGCATACATCCATGCTGGCCTCATGACCACAGAAATTGTCTTTGGACAACACTGTCTCTCTTAGCCTAGAAACAGAGATGAGCATCATGCCCTAGAGTTGGACATGACTGACAAGGAAACCTTTACATATGATATATAAAATATATACTAAATCCAGTTTTTAGTAATAAACCAGCATAGAGTAAAATCTGGAATTAAGTAACCCCATTTAGTAGATTAAGAATAGAGTGGACCAGATTTTCACCCAGATGTGCCCATGAATTAATAAACAAGTCATGATATCCCCAAAGGAATTCAGATGAAGTAATTACATTTATGTTAATCATATTTTTATGTGATTTGTGCAAATGGTTATGTAACTAACATACTATCATATTTAATGAGTCTTCAGGAGCAATGGACATCTTCCCCGA